>NC_045709.1:22992323-23592323 GCF_009834535.1 Camelus ferus
CTGGCCTGTGCTTGCCCGCGGTTCCCTCTCGGCTGCTGTGTTCCGTCGTCACTCGGACCCTCTGTCTCCCCGACCTCACTGGTGTCAGGGTGTCAGGCCAGTCCGACCTGTTGTCACATCCCACCCTCCACAGGCGACAGCTCAGCACACATTATTCCCTGGCTTTCGAGCCCCCGAGGGCTCAGGCAACGACCTGAAACGCACTTGAGTCAAGTGCTGAAGTAGCAGCCCCGAGGGGCTGCTCCGCGGGCGCGGAGACGTGTGGCGAGGAGGCCGCACGTGGGCGGGGCGTCGGAAGGAGGCTGGGGGTCTGGCCAGGCAGGAGCAGACTCTGTCCCGGGGTCAGTGCGACATTAACACCTCTGCATCCATGTCTACAGCCATGACACGCGGGGTGTCTCGTCTGGAGATGCACACGCGTGTGGTACACCTGCCCCACACCCTGCAAGGAGCGCCTCCCTAAGACACTGACGGCTGTGAGTGGAAACCACTGGGGTTTGTTTGTTTCATTGTTTATTTGCTTGTTGGTGTTTTTGGTCATCAAAAACCCGTATTAATCAACCCAAAACTTAAACAAAGCACCACATGTATTTTTTGCAAACAAACTGGATATTCACGCGTTACGCAGCAAGTGCCTCACAGCCTGGTAGGCTGCTAGGCGTCTTCAGGGGGACGCTGTTCTCCCACAAGCCAGGTCCCACCTGCACAGGTGTGAACTGGAGCTGCCCCGTGGAGCCCCCGACAGTCCCTGTGTCGGACGTCCAGGCGCCAGCAGACCCCGTGTCTGTTGAGGGCCCTCTGCCCAGACTGCAGCGTCGCCTCCCTGCTGTGTCCTCACGCGGCAGAGAGCGCACTCAGGTCTCCTCTCATAAGGGCATCAATTCCATCCTGAAGCTTCCATCCTTAGGACCTCATCTAACCGAATTCTCTGCCAGAGTCCCCTCCAAAGACACTCCACTGTGGGTGGGGCTTCATGTGAGATCTGGGGACATAGCCAGTCCTCAGCAGCTGCCTCTGGGCTGTCCTTGGTCTCACCACACAGATCCTCCCCAGGTCCCCTCGGCCTTTGGGCTGCGGTGACCCGGGCTGGAGTGGGGTTGGGGGAGGAGGGAACGCGGGGGGCGGAGGGACGCGGGAGGCTCCGGGAGGTTTGCGAAGGACTTTCTCGGGCCAAGAAAGAAAGCTGTTGGGAGCACTTCTCTTCCCTGTATCTTCTCCCGCCCCACAAACAGAGGAGGGGAGGGACGGGGGAGGCTGCAGGGAGCCCCCTGGAGTGCCCTTGAGGCAGGTTTCAGGTTCTGAGTAGGAGCCCAGGTCAGAAGGGCTATGAAGCTGCTCGCTCCGCGCCCGTGCTCACCCAGCGCCCGCTCCTTGCTGGGCCACGATTCAGGGGGTGGTGCGTCGCCCAGGGAACTCTGTCCTCAGAGCCACCTGCTGCCAAGCGGCGTTCCTGCCGGTCAGAATCCCTTCGGGGCAGGGTGGACCCAACATGGCTGGCTGTTTCCCTGACAAGGTCAGGGAGTCACTTGGGGTGACTGGTTTTAAGGGGGAGCCCGACCCCCGGTGGGGGAAGCCCTCGGCGTCCACAGCTGCCTGTTTAGAAGGTGCAGCTCGAGGGATGGGTTAACCTCAGTCTTCAGGCCTCGCCCAGCTCCTGAGCAGAAGGGGCAGCAAAGCACGTATCCAATCAAGTGCCGTTTGTGGCCTGCCCCTCCCGCCGCCCACCCAGGCCCCCGTCAGGCCCGTGAGCACAGGAGGCTGTGACGAAGGGCCTTTCAAGGCCGTCCCACACGCCGTCACCTCTCCAGACTCCGCTGAAACAGGCACCTGTCCGAGTCCTGAGTCGGCCCGCCCGCTTCTCTCCTGTTCATTATTTCTTAATTCAGGGAATTAACTTATCTTATGAGGCACGAAAAATCCCTGGCACTCTTGCTCATCATTAGAATGAATTCTTTTTAGTCCTTAATCCCGGGGTGTGAATGCCCGGTTGCCAGCTGCAGAGACAGCACCGGCAGGCGTGCCCCCGAGGCAGGGCCCCCGCGTTGCACGCGGCGTCATTCCAGATCCTCCGGTGCCCTTTCCTCCCACGCTAACGGGGTGGTTCCCAGACAGCACGGTGCTGGCGGGAGACACGTCCCCGGGCCTGCGGGGAGGCGGGCACACGCGGCAGCCTCGGGAGCCCGGGCCCCCTCTGCATGTCCCACGGCTCCCCAGGGACCACACAGACCAGGACAGGCTTCATCATGGGATTTCCCCCAGTTTTGTTAGTCGTATATTTACCATTCTTTTCCAAACTACACTGTGGAAATTATGTCCTTTGCAGATAATCCACGTTTGGGTTGGTGGCACCTACTTAGATATCCTGAAGCCATTCCTATAAGAATATCTAAGATGGAGAGTTTTTATTTGGACTACGAGAACTAGTGATTCACTTTTACTCTATTAAGACTTCCCAAACTAAAGATGTTTTTCCTTCCCCAGGTAAGTGATTTTTGTGGTCATTTCACACGAACAGTTTGTATAACAGGAGCCAGCGTTTAAACGCGAGGTCTGCACATTTGCCTCCGGGCGTCGGGTAGGACTGTGCTGCGATGTGCACACGTTCTCCTCCCTCCGTCTGCGACGGGGGCGGACGGTGCGGGGGTGGGGACCGGGCGTGGCCTTTTCCAGAAGGAGATGTTCATTGATGTGGATGTGTGTGTATGCCCTCATCTGACTTGTGGACCTTACAGCTGGGTCTACGTGTGCAAACTGGTTTATTTAAAAATACTGCACTACTATCCACATGAGGCCACTGGAGTGGAGACGGGTCCCAAGACTGGTGGAAAGAAAGCAGCTATTCAGGAAAGTAAAATACGTGTGTCCAACTGGGCTCAGCGCTCGTTTGGAAGCTGATGGGAGGCTGAACCGGGGGAGATGAGGCTATCGGGTCTGCCTCCCTGCTCTGTGAGGGGGTGAGGACCGCCTGCTTACCTGTAAGATGTTGTTTACAACCAGCCCTGAGCGTCCAGCCCCCAAACCAGCTACTATGCAATCCATCAGTCCGCCTGGTCTTTCCAGAAACCGTCAGACACAGGGCACCCTTGCAAGAGCAGACTGCCATTTCCACAAAGCGTTAACCACATCCCTTTCCAGGATGGCTTCAAAATCAAACTCCTCCTGGTCAAAGGTTTCCCGAAGATCGACTGTTTAATGGCAAGCAAATGGCGATCAGTCAGTAATTCCACTTCTGCCCATGACTGGAGGTGGCAAAGCTATTTGGGGTGAGTTTGCACAACTGTTTAATCAGTCAGCTCCTAACATGAGAACAGACTGTCCCAGGGCTCTCGTGACAGGCACTGGGAATAAACCGACGGCATGAGACACACCTGGGTCCCTGAAATCCCGAGAATGAAGGGAGTCTCCGCCAGTACCCGCCCTGCCCGCCGACAGAGTGTTCTTTCCTCGAGCCAGCATTAAAAAGCCTTTGTGTTTTCTGCTCCAATAAGGCCTGATTTCAACACAAGGTGGATGGGTGCTATTCGGTGAGTCACTCCCGGACAAAAATAGCGTGTTAAAAATGGAACCCTTGACACAGTTTCAACTCATACCACGTTGCTCTCATTTTCAACATGAAACGTCTCCTTTTGGACGCAGGTGATGACAACATCGTTTTCTTCTTTTCTCACCTGCCAGCAGACGTGTTGGAGAGGGGCTGCCACCCACCTTTAAGCCATCTTCCCGTCTGAAGCGGCCATGCGGCCCCTCAGCCCACGCAGCCGTCGGCTGACTAGTTCTCCTTTTAATTAATAGACTTGCGAGTGGCCACAACTGCTTTGTGGGGCCCGCCCAACACCACACAGATGACCGACTTGCCGGCGCCTTAATGCAAGCCGCCCGGCGGGAAGACAGAGGCGTGGAGGGGAGCCGGCTCGGTGGAGAGCGGGGTCTGTTCCAAGTTACCCCGGTCCCTGGTCGGCAGAGAGTAATAACCTGCATGAAGGTCAGAGCCGTGGTTCTGATTTTCTGCCACCTGTTAGCAGCAGTCTGACCTGCTCGGTGGGGCAGCAGGGCCGTCGGGGGCGTGCGCCACTCCCCACACGGGGCAGGGATGAGGGCCGTCTGCTGTGTGTGGCCAGCCGGCAGGTACCCACACTGCCCGTTGAGGGATGGGGCGCCCTGAACCCACTGGCCCAGTATGTGGACAAAACCGTCTCCCGGGGCGGCTGGAGGGGCCTGGGTTCATTAGAACCTGGCCGGAGGGCAGCTCAGACCGGCGAAGGACAGCTGTCTAATTGGATTTGCTTGTGTGTCCTGTCCTGGCTTTTACAATGGGCATGAGCTCGCTGCCATTCTAATTAGATTGTTAAACATAATAGCTGAGCGGCGCAGCAGTGGAGAATTTGCCCTTCCCTTTGTAAGCGCAAAATAGGGCTCTGAAAAGATTCAGGATTTTTCCAGCCCATTTCCCCCATCATTGTATCTGATGGTAATGAGACGAAGTTTATTTCTTTTTAAAAGCTCCCACAGGAGCACAGGCCAGGTTGAAGTTCAAGCTAGATGTCAAAACACACACATGCAATACAGTAGCAACTTCTGTTTCCCTCTGGCCCCTTGTTCCCCCTAATTGGTGCCTTGTGGGCCGCCGTGGCCGAGAGACAAGCATGAGATGCGCCTGGACGGATCCCCCATCACCCCTCACGGTGGTCTCCGGCCGAGCTGAGAGAAAGCCACAGACCAGGGCGGGAAAACAGTCGCTCGCTGCGGTTCTGCGTCTGACCTCCCACGCCTCCTGGGAACCAGCGGGACCTGGAGGGGCCGCTGGACGACAAGGGGGGGGGGTCTGTGGAGCCCGAAGCCCCGTCTCCATCCCTGCGCCCGTCCGTCCTGCAGCTGTAGGACCACGTCTGTCCGCATCCGAAGTGGCATCTCCGTGGAGGGACTGCACACCACAACTTGCGTCACCAGGGAGGCCTTTACCGGAGGCTGGGCCTGATTCGGCTCTGATGGAGGACCCACACTGAAGTCTTCATTCCTTTGACTTAAAAAGAAACACTTTCCCCTAGTCTCACCTGCTCTCTAGAAAGTGGCTTCCATCATGCCCTGCCCCCATCGTAGCAGCCAGCCCAGACCTGTCCCCTCGGGTGCGGGGGACCATCCCACCCTCGCTGGGTGTCCACCTCCCCTGAGCCGAGTGAGGCTTCCTCTCCTCTGAGGCAGTCACATCAGTGTGTGTCCCCAGGGCCCCTCGGTCTCTGCAGCGAGAAGGGCATCTTCTCCGGGAATGTTCAGCAAAGCCGGGGTGGCCCCCATGCACTAAAGCACAGACAACAGCCCTGAGACCATGGGTGCCACCTTTACCACATTTGGCAGCATCCCAGAGCGAAGGCCACCTGATTTTCTGGCATGTCAATAATAAAAGCAAGCAGCATGTTACTCAAAATCATCTTTTTTTTTTTTTAAAGGGGGAATACGTGAACGGGTGATGAGAACTGCCCAGCTTCCCGCAGCATCTGAACCGCTGCCCCGTCCCCTCCCCTGCTGGCTGGACGCCCCCACCCTCCGACTGGGATCAACTGTGACTCCAGAGCTCAGCTCTCCTTGCTCCCATGTGCTGTCGGCGAGTGTGTCGTCCCCTCGCGGACACGCTCCCTGTTCCCGACAGGCTGCAAGCTCAGCGTCCACGGGCGTCTCGCCAGGGCCGGGCCCCCGTGTTCTCCTCCCCATGCCCTCTGGGGGTCCTGAGATGCCCCTGCCTTTTCCCCGAATCTGCCCGCTTCCCGCACCCGGCTGGCCTGCTGCACCCTGAGGACACTGCAAGCAGGACCTGCGTCTGCTCACACACTCTGCCCTTGTCTGCCCGCGTCGCCAACAACGTCACCTTCGGACTCTGTACGAGGACACCTCCAAACTCCACGGAGTGACTCCAGGAAACGCCCTCGTGTCTGTCCGTGGGGATGCTGCAGTGCGCCCCTCAAACGCACTGCCTGGGCGGGTGCTCGGCAAGTGCTTCTCACTCAGTCCCTCCAGAGAAGGGCGTCTGGGGGTAAACACACGCGAGAGAAGGCAGCCCTCCAAATGCAGGCGGGCTGGGTCCCACCGCGGCCGTGAGACCCTCGTCTGTTTGGATGGCGGGGGCTGGGATGGGACCAGGCACCCGGATCTAGGCCGCGTCTGCCCAGAACAAAAGATCATGGTGAAGGGCGTCCTTCTAAAGCGAAGAGACGAAGGAACACCGTGTGGGAACTGTTTCAAGGAGTCAGAATGAGCTGCTCTTCCTTACAGCTTACAAATTTCTGAACATTGGACCGTAAAATCAGCCCAGACCCGGCCCCTACTCCTCGCCTTTGAATTGAAGAACCATGTGCCTGAAACGAAGACATTTGTGCAAAAGTCCAGTTGCTCCAGCGAGGCCAACCCAAATACCGGCTTTGTTTTGAAATGGGACCCCCTCCTCTGTGCTGACGCCAGGCACTGTTTCTCATTCCAGCCCTCACTCCGCACACATGGCTGACTTTAAGTTGGCATTCGTGGAAGCAGTTTAGAAAGGTCTTGAAACTGAGAAGTGGATTATGTCAAGGACTAAAATTACTTGAGAACTTTTTGATCACAGAGATTTTGGAGTGTGATCAATTTGACACATGTGTCCGTAATGATACGAATGTGTGTGCGTTCTGTCTTTCTGTGATAACACAAAAGACGTGGGCAGAAAGAAGTTGCTCCAAATGCTTCCTATAATGTTTTATTTAGTTTAGAACAGGTGTTGCCAACAGTTATTACTAGAATGCTCCACCAAGCTCACATTCTTAGCAATCCTTTACTTTCCTTCTAAAAGCTTACTGACAGCTGATTTTGCGCCTTGAATTTCTAAGAAAATAACTTTCCATCTATATATGAATGTGTTGTTCTTGATTTTCAAGTGTAAGGATCAGATCAGACGGCTCTGTGTGACAAATGGGAGTCAGAACACAGAACTTACCAGAAAAGAAAAAAAAATCGCACATCAATCTTTTCTGAGCCTTACCCCATTTCTTTGTCTATTTCTGGAGTGGTTCCAGACAAATCCTCCTGAAATTAAAACGTCCTGGGATGAAGTTGATTTCTGAGGATTTGAAGTCCTGTTTCTCTACGTCTCATTTCATTTCATTTCATTTCAAAAGTAAATTTGCAAAAAGAACTAGGGGACACGATCTTGAAGGACAAGGAAGCTGGAGAGCTAACATGACCCAATGTCAAGACTCATGGCAAAGCCACAGTAACCAGGACGGCGTGTGTCGGTGAGAGAATCAACACGCAGACCCACGGAACAGAACGGGGGGCCCAGAAACAGACCCACAAACACAGCCAGCTGATCTTCGACAAGGGAGAAAGACGGTCTTCTCACCCGTGATGCCGGAACAACCGGACACCCCCATGCAACAAAGTGAATCTAGACACAGACCCTGCAC
The DNA here is from genome assembly GCF_009834535.1 of Camelus ferus. Classification (NCBI taxonomy): domain Eukaryota; kingdom Metazoa; phylum Chordata; class Mammalia; order Artiodactyla; family Camelidae; genus Camelus; species Camelus ferus. Next base: position 22,999,751 of record NC_045709.1, read on the forward strand.
CTTCACAAAAATTAACTCGAAGCGGATCCGAGGCCCAAATGTAAAATGCAAGCCGACAGCCCTCCTAGAAGATAACCCAGGAGAAAGCCCAGACGATCTGCAGATGATGCACCTGACACGCTGGCTGGGCCTCGTCACAACTAAGCAGGTCTGCTCTGTGAAGGACGGTGTCACGAGAGTAAGACAATCCACAGACCAGGAGAAAATACCTGCAAAAGATGCATCTGACAAAGGCCTGTCGTCCAAAATATATAAAGGACTCATGAAACTCAGCAAGAACACAAACGACCTGATTAAAAAACGGGCCAAACAACCTAACAGACATCTCATCAAAGAAGATACATGGGCATCAGGTGAGCGCATGGGGAGGCGATCCACATCGTGCGCCGTGAGGAAGACGCACACCAGAACGCCAGTGAGGCGCCACCATGCACCTCGGAGAAGAGCCCGGACCCAGGCCACCGACGGCACGCGTGCCGGTGAGGACGTGAGGCAGAAGGAACTCTCGTTCACTGCGGGTGGAAACGCAGGATGGCGCAGCCGCTCTGGAGGTCAGCTTGACAGTTTCTAACAAAACTGAACATGTTCATCACTCAAGCCAGCGATCACGCGCCTCGGTGTTTACCCGCAGGAGCGGGGAGCGTCTGTCTGCACAGACACCTGCGTGGACGTTCGCAGGAGGTTCCATTCATAGTTGCCGACACTTGGAAGCAACCGAGACATCCTTCAGGAGGACACTGTGGTCCTCCCAGAGGATGGAGTATTACTCAGCACTGGAAAGGAACGAGCTCTCAAGTCATGAAGAGACACGGAAGAAACTTTAACACGTGTGACTCAGTGAAAGAAGCCAGCCTGAAAAGGCTGCGTATTTTACGATTCCACCCAGATGACACTGCAGAAAAGGCAAAACTATGCAAACACTACGAAGCTCGGGGTTGCCAGCAGCTAGCGGGGAGGGAGCAGAGCGGGCTGCCCGACGCTGCGACGCTGGATGCATGTCACTGTGCTCGTGTCGAGAACCTCGGTGTCGGCTGTGCACTCAGGTGACGGCGACGTGTCCATGCAGCTTCCTCGGTCGTGACAAATGTACCATCCGGTGGGAGACGCTGGCAACGGGGGCAGCCCTGCATGTGTGGGGACAGGGGGTCCCTGGGGAACCTCTATGCCTCTCTTCAGTTTTGTTGTGACCCTGAAACTGCTCTAAATAAAGTCTTTTTAAAAAAAATTATGGGCTAAAATCCCAAGAATCAGTCTTTCAGAAAATTCAAGCAGCTGTAACCTCTAGATTTTCGCTAGACCAACGGGAAAGTCCTGCGGACACGTGAGTGGCTTGATTCACTCGTTTGCAGTTGTTTTGGGAAGAAAACAGTGCCTCGTTTCCCACTAAGAGCGAGGCTCTTGTCACCAAGAACAGGGTGTCAGACACTCAGGCCCCAGGGCAATGTGCGTGCAGGTCAGTGCAGAGCTCCGGGTCCAGGGAGGCCAAAGGGGGTCCTGGCCAGGCTGGCGGCCAGCCCCACCCACCCCGCTCCCCCCCGGGTGTCGCTGCCAGGTGGTCCCTTCTCCCCGTCCAAAGCCCTCCTCTCCCTGCAGCCAAACCAACAGGCAGGGCAGTCACCACACCGTCTCATGCAGAAGACAAGGGCTGGGGCTTGCAGCTGGCACTGCAGCCTGTGAACGTCCCCTGGGGCTCGGGCAACACAAACGAACGTGGGACGTGGAAGCCGGGGCAGCCGAGAACCACCAGAAGCTCATCAGCAGCCCAGTGAGAGGCAGTCCCCAGGGAACAAGGACGCTGCCCTTTCCCGCCAAGTGGTCCCCTCCAGGTGGGTCCGCCGTCCTCCCCCCGGTCTCTGCAGCCTCCTTTCCATCCCCGTCCCCGTCACAGAAAGGACTTCTTTCCCATGCATTCCCGAGGTCAGCAAACGACAGCCCACAAGCTACGAATGGTGTTTACACTTTTAAAGGGTTGGAATGAAATCAGAAGAAGGCTAGCACTTGGCGACATGGAAGATTACAAGAAATCCAAATTTCAGAGTGACCGAAGACAGCGTGCCACCCGTTCGCGCACCGCCTGCGTCTGCCCCCGAGCCACGAGGGCGGGCTGGGGCCGCTGCGGCAGAGACCTGCGAGCCCAAAGGCCTGAAGTACTGGCTGCCTGGCCGGGTGGGAGGGGCTTGGCGGCCCCCGATGGGTGAGGCTGCCTGGCCATGGTGCGGGTTCCCACACGGTCTCCGCGTGGAGGGACGCTGCCTGGCCCACCTGGGGTTCGGTGGAGGCTCTCAGTGTCCCTGTAACCAGGGGCCGTGGGTGTCAGACAAAATACACGCGCAGCGCGTCGCCCAGGAGCGTTTCTGCCAGGAAGTCGCAATAGCACAAGGACTGAGGGAAACCCCTCCTGAGTGCACAGGGGTCATCTCGGGAAGTTTGAGCTTTGGACGCTGGCGTCTTAGAGGAAACCAGGCATTCACAGCAAAACGTCTCGAGTGCCTGGCTCAGCTGCAGAACGTGGGGCTGAACTGCTTGCCTCCAGGGTGACATCTTCATGTGAGCAGATGTTCGCACGCTGGAGACAGTCTGCATGTTTCCTTGTGCCTTTCCCACTGGGAGGCCTCAGGATTTCCACTTTGGCCGTCAGCTAAGTCCTCCAAAAATGCAAACATAATTTAATACTCATTCATTGTTAACTTTCTCATTCATTCATTCACTCACTCAGCAAAGGGTTATGAGGCACAGGTGGTAAACAGACGGGCTGCGGAGGGCCCAGCATGCAGCGGAGACGCAGCGGAGACGCAGCGGAGACGCAGCGGGAGAAGCAGACACGTGACTGAGCACAGCTACACGTAAATACCCCCCAAGCAGAAAAGACCAGCGCAAGCTTAAAACCCCAGAATCAACAACCTGTCTCCTAGGCTGTCAGACCAGGAGAGCGCTGACACCGCCAGCCACCGTGACGCTGAGGATGCGGAGGACTGCGGGGGACTCGCCCTTCCAGGAAGTGTGGGGGCAGAAGTCCAGAGTGAGGTTGGGGGAATGTTCCCGCCCCACCTTAGGGGCCCCCTTCCACAGAGCACAGGACACACCTCGCTGCCGTTAGCATTCAGAATACATGGCCTCCCTTCCCCGGTAACCATAAGACTATTTAGTATGTCTGCAAGTCTGTTTCTTTTGTAGACGGTGGGAAGGGATAAATTTTGGAGTCTGAGATTTGCAAATGTTAACACTATATATAAAAATGGATAAAAAACAAATTTCTTCTGTAGAGCACAGGGAACTATATTCAACAGCTTGTAATAACGTTTAATGAAAAAGAACATGAAAACAAATGTATGTGCATGACGGGGACACTGTGCTGTGCACCAGAAATCAACACATTGTAACTGACTGCACTTCAATTAAAAGAACAGGACACATGGTCTCCACCCGGCCTCGGGAGGAACATCGCGCTGGATCTCCCTGCGTGGCATGTGGTTAAATGTGTTTTCATGTTGTCAGAGATTAAATAATTAGGAGAACACGGTCAAGATGAAAAGGCAGCCCCATGTCACCAGCAATTAGGAGGCGCCGCGGCTGTGACAACCCGGGACCCCCGCTGGTCGCGAGCCCGGCTGGGGAGCCGCGAGGCCTCCACGCGTCGCCGGGTCTGGGCACGTCGGATGGGTCCTTTCGTTCTCATTAATACAGCTGCCATCCCATAAACACAAAAACAACAGGGGCAAGACGGAGACTGGGCACAAAGCAAGGGGCAAATTAAGGAAAGGAGTGAGTCAGCGGCTGGCGAGTAAGAAACGCTCTTTGCAGATGATGAGACGGAGTGTCTCACGTATCTTCAAGCAGATCTCAGCCTGATACATTTGTCAAGTCATTTTTTAAAATAACTTTTTTTTTTAATTTTGTGGGAGAGGAGTGTGACCAGGAGAGCAGAGGAAAGCTCTAAGCCCGGGGGCAGGGCGGGCAGGGGAGGGAGGCCCCCCAGGCCTGCCCTCTAGCGGGAGTCTGGGCAGCGGTATCACGAGGCCACATTCAGGTACCGGGGCCTCCCTGGAGGCCCCGTAAACGCTCGCCCCTACAGCTTCTCTGCGACACAGAGCAAGTTCAGAGGGAGGCAGAAGCCCAGGCGGGGCCTCCCTCGGGCGCTGGCCCACCCGCCTGGCCCCCTGGGGCTTTCGGGGGCCGGCTTCCACCTGGGCTTCTGACATGCGTCTGAACAACGGAAACAGGTCCTCTCCGTGATGAAAGTCTCCCCCTCTACGATCAGCCCCAGGAAGTGAGCGGCCGTCCCCGTGGGGGGCTCCACGGGGCCCGGGGTCTGAGCTGGAGTCGTGTCCGGACATCTTCGCGGCCGGGGCCCCAGAGGGCGCTTCCTCACGGCTCCTGTCCTGAGACCCGAGGCCACAGCGGGGCCAGCACATCTCGGCGACTCTCTGTCTCCCCTATTAGCCCGTCTCAGTCAAGACACAACGGGCCGCCGGCAGAGAGCAGCCAGGACGCACGGCCTTTCTTCCGGGGGGAGGGGGGGTTCCCGGGATCTAAGCCTTCACGAAGCTGCCGTTTACTTCCTCGTCCTTCCTTACTTAAAAATCACAAGCAGGAAAGTCAGACTCCTGTTTTCTCCCTTCCACACGGTCCGCACTTCCCAGCTGACAACCTGCGAGCCTCCTGCAGCCCCTCGCATGCCCACAGCGGGTTCTAGTCAGAGAGCCTGACAATTCAGTCTCGCCAGTGAGCCCCGTGGGAACCGCCCTACGTTCCGCTTGTGTGTGCTTTTCTTGAACGCGCTACACTTTTCTTGGAAAGCACTACATTCTTCTTCTGTCTTCCCTGGCTAAAAAGGAAAAACAAAAAGAAAACAAGCGATATTTGCAGATACTAACTACTATATGTAAGACAGATGACCAACGAGCTCACACTGCAGAGCACAGGGGACTGTGCTCAATACCTCGCGGTCACCTACAATGAGCAAGAACACGAAACGAACGTGTGTGTGCACATGCATGACTGAAACATGATGCTGTGCGCCAGAAACTGACACAACAGTATAAACTGACTCTATTTCAATAAAATATATATATGCATACACAATAGAGGGCACATGAGAAATGGCCGTGAGTGGACAAGGGGGCAGGGGACTGAATCCTGAAAGGCGGTCACCCATCGTTGGACCCGATGGTCTGTGCTGTCTGGCTCAGTCCCAGCAGTGCGGCTGAGGCTGGGAGGAGGGAGGAGCCCGCAGTCCCCTCCCCGAGGGGTTGAGTCGCTGAGACGCGCTGGGGCGCCCTCCCCGGTCCTGGGACGCTCTGCCCCCACTTTGTCTTCACTGTCACTCTCGTGACTGTCTCATTTTCTCTCTATAAAATCCTTGGCTCAAAAGCAGTGGCTGCAGGACTGGGGGCCCCAACCCCCCCCCACCCAGGTGCATGGACCCTCCCAGAGTGCTGTAAAAGTGCAGAGTGCACATCAGACTTGAGGGATGAAAGCTGTAAAAAACACTTTTTAAAGTAAGCACTCACCTGGAACTTTTAGAGAAAATTTTGAAGGTAGCAAGTAAGGTGCTGTTATTTTATTTTATTTTATTTTTTTAATTCATCTTTCTCTACCTGACAGACTGAATTAAGTCTCCCACAATTCACATGTGGATGCTCTAACCCCAGCGGGGCTGTATCTTGAGATCTGGCCTTTAAAGACTCAGCGCGGCTGAGTGAGGTCACGAGGGTGGTGCCCCAATCCAGCAGGACTGGCGCCCTTGTCAGAGGAAGAGACGGGCTCACACAGGAGCAAAGCCCACGGAGGTCACAGCGAGACGGTGGATGCCCGCACACCAAGGGGGGAGGCCTCAGGGGAAACCAGCCCTGCCGACACCTTGACCTCGGACCTCCCGCCTCCGACGGAGAGAAGTACACTTCTGGTGTGCAATCCTCCCAGTCTGTGGTGCTCTGTGCCAGGGGTTCTAGGGGACTTTCCGGTACCTAATTTCCTTCGTGTCACAGACACAGTTGCAGAGGGACCCTTTCTAACTCAATGCAGACAAGGGAGAACCGTTGGCCACCTGGGGCAGACTTTCTACGCGATGTTCTTCTGCGCAGCAACCCCTGTCCGCCCTGCGCAGGGTGTCTCCGTCCGTCCCCCTCCTCAGGCTCCTGCACCCACACTTACCCTAGCAGTCACCCGACTCCCACAGTACAGAGAATGCATGAGCCCTCACAGGGGACCCACCGTCTCCAGGTACCAAGTGACAATTCCATCTCCATCTGCCGCTCAACAGAAGCCACTTCTCTTCCAGGCTCAGATGCTCACACACTGGGGCTCAGGGTCCATCCACACCCACACCCTCCCTGGAACTTCTTTCTGTTGATTTGTTGTCAGTGTCTAGAATGTCACCCTGTCCCCTCAAATGGCCCCTCACTCTCCCCCTGCTGCCTCTCTGTACCTGAACTGACAAGCTTCTGGGGCGATCTCTCTGTTTATCTACACTTCCCAGCTTCCTCTTACTTCTCCAGCAGGTCCAGTTTGGCCCCCACCCTCCCTGCTACAAGGGAAAGATTCCTGCGGAGGCCATCAGCAGGCTCCACGGCGCTGCCCCCGGCCGACGCGGCAGCCACGTCTTTGACTTCCGAGGATGCTCCTTCAGCTCTGCGATGCTTCAGTGGCGCCTGCTCCCCTGTTTCCCTGGCTGCACTGGCACTGAGCTGCTTGAGTTCCTCCCCTCCCGTCTGCCCCCGCTGCTTCTGGAGTTCCTACAGCACTCAGTCCTGGGCCCTCTCCACGTCATCCTCTTCCTCTGCCCCTAAATCCACGCATGGTGGGATCAGTGTCAAATGTATCCTGCAGCTCAGCCCTCCCCACCGCCCTGTCACCACGTGACTGCAGGGAACTTCAAATTCAAGGTGAACCACACTGAACCCATGACCACACCTCCCGCCCCCCAGCAGCAACCTGTCCTCCCAACCCCGCTGGTGGCCCCCAGTGGTCCCCCTGGCTCCAACGCCTGAGCCACCCAGGAAGGGACCCAGGAGGACGCCCTGACCCGCCCTGAGTCCCCACACCCAAACCATCACCGAGTCCAAACATGTTTCCTCCTAAAAATGCATTCCTGCTACTAACTTCTCAAAGCCACAGCCCCCAGGCCTTCCCAGCAGCTGGTATCTTTGTCCTGCACCTTCCTGACGTCCCCAGCTCAGGAAGACACCCCAGCCTCTTCGACCTGCGCTGCGGCCGGAAGGGGATTTTGGAAACGCGGCTGTATTCGCTCACCCTCCCCTCCAGCTGCCCCCTGAGCCCGGCCAAAACTCCCCACCGTTTCCCCACTTTGCTTCGTGACGTCCAAAGCCCTGAACTCCCCCTCAACACGCTACCCTAACAGGACCCACTCCATCCTCGGCAATCTGGGCCCGAGATACACAACTTCATTTTAATCTCAGCTTTCTTTATGTTCTGTTGATTTTGTGTAGTAACAGCAATACGTTTCTTTCTCATGTGTTGCAAACATTTCCTAGATTCTGGCTTTTAAAACTGAAACAGCCGTGTTGGCAGCGCACACACGACCCCTGTGAACCCCCCCGAGCAAGGCGTCATCCCAGCGAGCCCACCTGGACGGACTGCACCTCAGGTAGAGGGTAAAGGCTGCAGAACAAATCACAAAGCCAGAGACCTGTAAAACTGAGTTTTGGAAATAAGCACCCATTAGAGACAGGAAGAGGCAGGCAGCCCCCGGACAAGAGCACTGGAAGTTCAGGGAGGCGGCACCACGGGCTTTCTTTCCGAACTTCTGTGAGTTTTATTCAAAGCGGACCCAGCGGCAGGGTCGGACTGACGGCCTCCGCTTCTGCTTCTAGCTCAGGCGCGCTCAGCGCGGCCGAGCAGGCACACGCCTCATCACCGGAGCGTCTCTGCTCGCGGGGACGCCGCTTACGCCTGCCTTCCATGGCGACGCGGCCCGGGCAGGACCGGCCGCTGCTCTGCCCTGGCACATGCCCCCCATTTCCCTTCCCCTGTCCAGGCTGAACTTGGCTCCAGTGAGTGGGCGGGTGAAGGGAGGGGCCGGGCAGGCCAGCCGCTGCCCTGCACCCTGACGGGGAGCCGGACCACCGTGGGGTGACGCGGGAGAGTTTAAAGACGTGTTATCTCAGCCTCTCCCCTGAAATGCTCAAAGAGCTGAGACCAGCTTCTCTCATCCTTCTCCTGCCCATCCTCAGCCACGGGACACAGCCAGCATCCAAACCTCAAACCACGGGGTGGGCCTGGGCGTGCCGACGTCCTGGTACCAAGGAGGCTCTTGCATTCAAAGGCAATGGTTCCCTGCTGGAGAGCACACGGCAGCTGCTCACACCCCTGCATCCTCCCTCCCTGCTCCCTGCATCCTCCCTGCTCCCTGTATCCTCCCTGCATCCTCCCTGCATCCTCCCTGCTCAGCCAACCTATGCACCATCCAGGGGGCTGCGTTTTACTGCCCTAAGTCCAAAATGCGTATCTGTCTGCTCTTACGTCTCCCAGCAGGGTATCAGGGCTGGTGAGCAGGGCTGGAAACTCACTGAGACTGCTCTCTAAGTAATGTGGGACCTGAGGGAGGGCCCTGGTCCTTGGGACGCTCCTGCAGCGACCGGCTCCACAGTTCAGCTGGGCCCCAGGCGGCGTGACCTCCTTCACGTTAAGATGAGGCTTTGCCATCTCATAGCGCAGTGACCTTCCCTTTGCTGCCCTGAACCTCCACGTAAAATGAGAAAAATTCCGACTTTGCAAACGATTGTCTGGAGACTGAAAGCAGCAAAGTATGAAACGCAACCTAAGCGTTGCCCTCCAGACTGTAAAGCAGATTACAGTGTTGGGGAAACTGACAATGACATTCTAAGCTTAGAAACCTCAGGATATTTTTTGTTTTAATAGAGCAAAATTTTAAGTTTCCTATGAATTCTCAAGAATGTTCATTCATTCATTCCCTCAGCAAGTACTCACTGGGCGCCAGCTGTGCGCCAAGCTCTGCTCTGAGTCCTTGGGGGATGGCAGCGCTGAATGACCCGGCCGTCTGGTGGGGATGAGGGACCCGGATGTGGGCCAGTTCCCGTGGTGTAAATATCTTGCCAAGGCGGACTTCAAACACCCAACGAGATGAGGAACTGGGACACGACGCCCACAGAGGGCTCTGGCTCCAGCAGAGAGACAGGTGAATTGATTTAAAGACAAAAAACCTTCCCCTGACCCACCATCCCGAGCCTCCCTCCCGACTTGGCCTCCTGCAGACAAAGGTGGCATGGCACCCCTCCCTCCCAGCTCTCTCTAAAGGGAGTTTTTGGGGACAAAGCAGTTTTTTAAAGTGAGACAGACTTTAAATTATTTCTCTTATATCTTTGCTTGGTTTTGCTTTTCTTAATGAAGAATCACGCAGCACTGACCCCTGCCCGAACCTCACTTCCACAGGAGGGACCAGAGCTCATTCGAACACAGAAGCAAAACCCCGAAAGTCGCTCTCCTCCAAAACTGGGCGGCGCACCCTCTTTGCTCTACTCTTTCTCCAGCAAAGGGACCCCGCGCCCCAGGGGGCGAGCGCCACTTCTTTTCTCGGTGCCTGCGCAGCTACGCGGCAGGCGCGTGGCCGCCGCTCAGGCTACCCCAGGAGGGCCCTCGGTGCTGGGGGGGTTAGGGTGCCGCCGCAGGAGGCCGGGTGGTCAAGTCTCACAGCGCCCGGGGTTGGCTCTCCGGCTGTACTAAATATTTCCTGGACTTTGTTTTTTCACACAAAGCAGCAAAAACGAGGGAGGAAAATGAACAGGACAGGCTTGTTGCCAGTCTGGGAGTTTGCAGCTCTCTGTGTTGGCCTCGCTTCACTTTGCAGAACTAGGCCTGGTCCCCTGAGGATGCGGGTCAGGCGTGGGGGCTGCCCAGCCTCTCTGGGGCAGGAGCCGGCGGGCAGGGAGCCTCGGGAGGGGCCTTTATGGGGGCCCAGTTCGCTGGCTGCCTGGATTTGTAATGGACAGACGTCCAGCTGGGATGACCCAAGTCCACTCCACCCACCAGGAAGCTGTCCAGTCGCCGCCGGGGCCGACGGCATCGAGCGTGTGGACACGCACATCAAGGCGGCGGAGAATCCAGGGGACCTGAGGCCTGACTTTCCCCCGCCCTCACATGAACTTGAGGCCAAGGGTGACCGTGACCTCTCTGCTCGGCCAGTCAATCCCTCGACGACTCGGTCCTCAGCAGAGCCCGGGCTGGAGGAGTCAGGCAGCTGGGCCGGGGTCTCGGTTTCTCTGCATCTTCAGCTGGGAAACGGGGTCCCACAAAGTGCCGACCTTGTGGGCAAGAGACACTGCTGGATGGACCTCAGGGTGCGGGTGCAGGACCACAGGATGGCTTGACTCTACAGGGACACTGTGCTTTTCTTGGACGGGAAGATCTCACAGCTCTGGAGGGATAGCAGTTAATTTGTAGAAAAGGGGTAGTTATGCAAATCATTCTGCCCACAGAAGTGTAGACGGTGTCCCTTGGAAGGCAACTGATGCCTGCCCTGTGCACGTGGACCCATCTGTAAACCCATCTCAGCATCTGTCACTCGCTGTGCATGCGGCGCTCTGAGTCCTCTCTGGGACCAGCTGTGATGCTGGCTCCCCGCTTTCTCCACTCACTCCACACGCAGTGTCTGGCACGTGTTCATTACACGTGTGTGAGGGTCACGATGGAGCGCGTGCTCTTCCGAAGCCTCTGCTTTAACACCGCCGTCATCATTACCATCGCCTTCCCTCTGAGTGCTCATGCAACAGATCCTGCTGAGCGAGCAGAGTGTGTCAGGAACTCGCTCCATCTCTACAGCCCTGCAGCTGCAGAGAGGTTGGAATCCGGCACCTAAAAGGCACTGTGTGTCTCCCAGGACTGGAGGCACAACTGTCTTCCTGAGGACGTGGGACTGGCCACATTGTTCAGACCCAGACTGGGGCTCCGGTGTTCTCCTGACATCAGAAACAGCTCTTCTGTTTTTCATTTCCAAAATTACCACGCTCCATCATCATTCCACTTCTCCTACCTTCGTCGTTTTTTTTTTTTTTTTAAGTAGAGTGCCCATTTTTACAGGCTGCACTGAAGATGCTTCTCAACTGTGGGCAGGTCTTCTCCAAGGACCAGCTCCACAGAGTGTCCTGAGGGCACTGCACTGCCTTCCAGTAAGAGTCAACCCGAGGGGTCCCTAGTCCATATGATCTCGTTCGATTTCAAATGTATCGGTTAAAAGAAAACGCACATGGTGGGGAGCCCCAAGCCGGTGGGCTGGCGGCGACCGTCCCCTCCGATCAGATTTCACCAGTGAGATGAGATTAGCCCAAAGTGGCCTCTGCCACCCAAGTTCATCAAAATGGGGAAGCCAAGGGTGCCAGGGAGGGTCCTGCCCGAGGGCGAGACCTCTGCTCCTTGCGCTGTAGCCCTGCTCTGAATGTGTCTTCAAAGTCCGCCCTCACCTGGAAGAGGTCAGCGCAACCATCAGCACCCAGACCTGAAGACCATGTCCCAGGGGAGAAGGGAGGGCCCCAGACGCAGGCTCTGCAGCCCAAGGCAGTCCAGGTGGGACCTGCCTTTGGACAGCGCCCTCGGTGCACCCTGACCTTTGTGGGGTGTCCACGCTCACACTGGGGGGCTATTTCACATCAAAGGCCAGGGGTCACAGCTGCACAGCTCGGGGACCCTGGGAAAACACCAGTCGGAGGACCTTTCAACGCCGCTGCCTGCGCGGGCGGGGCTGGGCGGCAGCAGCTTCTAATGAGCTTTATTTGAAAGACTAACTCGGCGTGGTTGTCACGACAGTTGTGTCTGTGGCTGGGGTTGTATTGCTAACAGATGGGCACCTGGCAGCCCTTCCTAATCCTCGCAGACACTACAGAAGGAGCCACCTGGCCGAGTGAGTCTTACGTTGGCCTTACCCAAACCCATCTCCCCTGCATTAATAAACAGAACATTTTAGGGCTGTTCTGGTCAAAACACCAGGAGAAAAATTCAGCAGTTCCTCCCTTTTCATCTCTGTGTACCTTCTGAGAACACACGGAAAAAAAAAAAAAAAAAAAAACCTTCACAGAGAGTCACTGTCTGGAAAAAAATAGAAGAGAAGCAACTGCTTTGCCAGGGGCCCCACCTCCAGGGCCCTCTCCGCCCCTCGGTAGTGGACCACGTTAGGATCTCCGTGGAAGGAACACAGGCCAGTGGACGCCAATGGTGGCAACTTGGGGTCCAGGAAAACCAGTGTCGGAAGAGAACTTACCATCCCACCCTTGGCTGGGAGATGAGTTTGGGGGAGCTGCTTCGTACTCCAAAACCAACAAAAAGTAAAGCCCGTGGCAAGGAGCTGGGTATTTCCGATTTCGGTGCCCAGTCTGCTTTTAAGGAAGCAAAACTTCTTGAACTTGAACTTGTAATTTTAGGAGACAAACACTGAAACAAAGTTGGACGGTGGCCGTGGAGACAGAGGGGGTGACGGATCCGCACTCAGACCACCTCCCTGCAGGGCAGCTGCGAGCTGTGACCCCCGCATCCGTAACTGGCCACACACCTCCCTGCCTGGACGGACCAGCCACCCCCGGGCCCAACCCCCCGATCCTCTGCTATTACAAAGGGAGGACGCACCACGGAGCACTGAGTGTGCACTCTCAGTGATCTCTGCGGCTTGATGATAATCGTTCTTTTTTTCCCTTTATAAAATAGTTTTGCATTATTCGTAGAATGACAGCACAAGCCTTTGGAGCAAATGACTTTTCACAGAGTTCTCCAGTACCCTTCCTACGTGTTCAAAGACCAAATCGCTGCTCCCAAAGAATTTGGTGAATTTAACTGTTTCTCAGGACAAACCTGCAGACGTTCTTCTGCAGCACAGGGCGGTGGCATCCTGGACCCGCTAACCTGCGAACAGGGAGCCTTCCTGAGAAACCTACGCAGGAATGTCGTTGTTAAATCAATCACAAAAGAAAAATTATTCTCGCAAAAAGCAGAGGGGGCATCAATTACTGTAATTTCACGTACAGTTTAAAGTATTTTTACATACTTGCCAACAAAAATGAAGACTGAGTTATGGTGAATGAACATCCTACCAACACGGTCCGCAGGTGGTAATTTACCTGCCCCAAGGCTACCTCTTGGTGAGGCCCCTGACTAAAAACACAAGACACGGGACACTGGCCAAGCAGGAGTTGACTCGGGGCCTCTGAGACGAGGACGGGAGAACTGCTGCTCCCTAAGCTGATTCACATTTTTAAAAAGTCTGCTCCACGTACGAACAGTGTCCCACAGGAGCGTGGGTGCCTGACCTCGGTCCTCCTGGCCCCCATGGGACATGTGGCCAGCCGGTTGCCAGAACTGAGCGGCCCTTCTCAAGGGGCGTGTCCCGCCCCTGCCCCTCCTCCCTTCTTCTTTGCTGTTGACAACGCTGCGAACTTTCTGGAACCACGTGTTCCAGGGCTCTGAGTGGTGCCCTACACCTGCCTGTGATTTGTGCTGTCTTTTTATCAAATGTCCTCAAATTATCCCATCGTGGGAGCCACCTCTTCCCCACAGGGACCCTGACTCACGGCCCACGCTACTGAACACCGATTCGTGCCCAGGGCCTCAGGGCTGCCCCCGCCACCAGGGACCCCCTGGAAGATGTCACAGCAATCCTGAACAAGGTTGTGCAGAACTATGGCTGCACTGGGGTGTTGCCAAAGGACAAGAGCAGGTGATACCTGTCCACTATACACCAGCCTCTGAATGAAGACCGGCTTTCCAGCCAGCACGGGGGTTAAAGACAAACACCGAATAGGAGAAAAGCCTCGGTGAGTCGTAGAAAGCCTGCAGCTGCCCCAGAGGTGACAGAAAGCAAACACATGCGGGACAGGAAAGGGAGAGGCTGGAGGCGAAGATGGCGGGAAGGGGGAACAGGCGGCACCCGACTGTCAAAGCGCGAGCGCGGAGCCTGCAGGTTCACGGCCGATCCGCCCAAGGCGAGCGGGACAATTCATCTTCACTTTTTAACCCAAAATTACTCTCCCTCCTTATCTTTTGCTGACACAGTGCTGAAGCTTTTGTGGAAGGTTGACCCACCTCCTGCCAACGACCAGAGCCTTTGTGGGAACGCCCCTTCAGCGGTGGGGCGGGAGCGAGAAGCTATGACCGAACCAACATTTTAACACAGTTGTTACGAAAAGAAGCAGGTTTCTGGGCTGAAAATGAACACTCATATCTTGGTGCCTCAAGGATTCCTTCTGAAAAGCTTACGTCCCAAATGCCAACCAGGACGCATCACATAAGAACTACTTTAGCTCGGGGGGTGACCACCTTGCTAAGCCCCTGCGGGGCAACAATCTGTAAAAGCAAGAACAAAATTAAGAAAACTGCCTATTACAAAGTTCGTAATCCAGCGGGATGGGGCCACAGCTCAGGGGCAGAGCACGTGCTTAGCACGCACGAGGTCCCGGGTTCAACCCCCAGAACCTCCATTAAAATAAATAAGTAAGTAAGTAAATAAACCTTATCTCCCAACCAAAAACACGAAAACCAAAAAAAATTTTTTTAAACAGGGTGGGGAGGGTATAGCTCAGGGGTAGAGCACATGCCTAGCATGTACGAGGTCCTGGGTTCCATCCCCAGTGCCTCCATTAGGAAAAAAAAAAAGAAACAAAGTTCGTAACCCGAGGTGAGCTCTGACTTGCCTGGCTCACTTCTGCGGACACCTAGGCCTTGGAATTGTCCTCATCTAAACGCATTTGGGTTCAAAGCTAAAGAGACGTCTCCCAGCGCCGGGCCGGAGCTGCACATGGGCCGTCTCTGGGTCCGGGCTCTCGGTCCCTTTAGGCCTGGGTGTGGGAAGCCCTGGTCCCGAGGACTCCCCATGCTTCTGCCAGGCAGCCACTCGGACTCCTCTGCCAAGACACAAAATCAGGGCTCAGACGGTCAGGGCCACGAGACCTCTGAGAGTCTGTGGGATGCCACTCAAAATACAGGTGCAAATTTGGGGAAAGTGTGTGAAATATTCACCGAGAAATCTTTGTAAATTCATTTATTTATAGTAAGTTCAGCGTTTTCTTGTGTCCGTATTTATTTAAACCATTATCAAAGTAATCTATTCAGTAGTTCAATTTATGTCGTTGATTTTGAACTAATTTTTTTTTTTAAATCTTACCAAGTGACAGACTGGGCATCTCCTAATCTGACGATTGGCTAAAATCTGACTCATTAATAAGTGTTGTATATCTCAGTGTTGGCTCACACCGTACTGCACAGATCAGTAAACTCAACATAATTTATCGAGAAGTAGCAGTAGTTAAATGTTGTATCATATTTACACTGAATCCTTCATAGACCCAGTGTGCCCTGCAGATTTTAAACATTTTTCTCTATTTGTCTGTGTATAGGATTTTTCCCCAAACAAGGATTCATTATATACCAATTTTATAGTCATTTCATAGATCATTTCTATCAGAATTAATGAAAACAATTACATCTACCAGCACAAAAGGGATTTAAGAAAACAACAGAGTGAAAGATGATCTCACCCAAAAAATGCCTGACCTGGTACCTAAAATCAGTTTGAAATTTAAAACACGAGCACCTCTATTTTAAGATCTGTTAGAGTAGTAGACATTTTTCAAGTCTGATCTAACACAGGAGCCCAACCACATTATACAGATCCCCGAGCAAGGTGAGTATGACTATTTCCACAGACTGAGACACCCCAGAGTAAATCTCATTTTCACGGAAGGGCATCTTTTTCTCCTGCACATGGAAACCCGTCCACGGACGTCACACTGACGGAACGTCTGCGGGGTCCACAACGAAGCTTATCTTGCAATGGCATCGGTTTGAGTAAGAAGTGTATCTTCACTGCACCTCGGGTGAGGCGTCTCTGTGAGCTGGGCCCGGGCCCCTCTGACCTGATCTCCACCTGTGAGACGCCAAAGTGACCGAAATTTTGAGCACATCTGAGCGTTACCTCAGGGCCACGCAAACCGCCTGTGCATCTGCGTTTCAGTCCTATGTGCTCCTAGAAGTGAGCTCAGCCTTTCCAACCCAGCTCCCACCAGATGCTCACGATCTCCCTGTAGCCTGTCCGAGGCCTGGTGTCTCCCAAAATCACCAATCGAGGTATTTTTCTTAACAACAAACACCTCTTTCAGACTCATGCATATATGAATGCAACTATGTAAGTGCTTTGAGACACAGAAAACAAACTTACGGCTACTGAAGGGGGAAGTGGGTGGAGGAGGAATAAACTAGGAGTTTGGGATCAGCAGATACACACTGCTGTGTACAAAACAGACAAACAGCAAGGCCCTACTGTACAGCACAGGGCATTGTATTCAATATCCTGTAATAAACTGTAAAAGGAAAAGAATCTGAAAAAGAATATATATACATATAACTGAATCACTCTGCTGTACACTTGAAACTCACACAACATTGTAAACCAACTATACTTCAGTAAAAAAATAAGTGTCATGTAACTTCAGTCACGTCTGTGTGAGGTGCTTAGATTTCTGTAATTTTTACGTATGTCTGTAACATGAAGAAGTTTAATAAGCCATTACCAGCCTAATTCTCCCCACCAACTGTGGGCAGAGAGACGCTGTGCTCTCAGGAGCAGATCCAGAACATAAACCAGACCTGGGAACGATCGCTCTTTCCATCTTCAAAGATACGAACTTTTACAGGAATTCACAGCAAAGAAAAATTAGAAATGCAGACTCAGCCACCCGTTCCATGTCGTGACTCTTACAACGCACAAGCTGTAACTTAAAGCAACAAAGAGTTCACCCCGATGACAAAGGCCCCACAGGACCTGGATTCTGGGCTCGCTAACGCGGCTGCGTGGGCCTCCGCTCTGATCAGATGCTCCGCTGACACAGGCTAGAGAGGAATCCTGCAGGTATGGAAGATTTTTAGCAAGCCAGGAAAAGCTTTAAAAAAAAAAAAAAAGAAGAAGAAGAAGAAGAAAGAAAACTGACATGGAAACACCTTTACAGGACTTTCTTTTGATCTCAAGGGAGGAACAAAACATTTATCTTTTATAAGAATATGTGAACAGCCAACCAGTGTGCTAGAGGATAGGTGGGTCCCCAGTAAACCCAGCCCTGGTGGCTCCACTTACAGATCAAAGGTGATCCAAAATGGAGTCTGTTTTATGTGTATTTTTTATTTAAAGTAGTGTTTAAACTGTACCTATCAAACGAGCAGGCAGTAACCCAATATCTGCAGCTCTCGGGAGAACAGAGGCCTTGATGCTTACGGCAGCTTTCACCCGGATTTTAAGAGACGGCAGCGTGTCCAGCAATTGTGTGACGTGTGTAATGTGCTCCCTGACGCAGGCTATACGTTCTGAGGGTTAACAACTCAGCCTGTCAAGCAATATAACATAATTTCACATGATTCTATCCAGAGAGAAATACAAATGGATCAAATTGCTTTTTAGAAAAATGAAAACATAAAATAAAATAAACACCGCGATATGGTCTCAATATTCTCAAACGCCTGGAAAGAACCTCTTGGAAAACAGCTCTGCGGCTCAGAGACGGGTTCGCGAGTCCAGCCGTCTCCGGCCCACTCGGACGTCTAAGCGGGCCGATTATCCCGCAGCCGCAGAGCGGCCGGGAGGAGGGTGCCCTCTGCCCAGCCCTTTCTCGGGAACCGGTGAACCGCCCCCCACCCCCACCCCCCAGCAGCAGGCCTGGTTCCAGGAAGTCGGTGATCAGACTGCGGCTGTGACCGCAGCGGAGGCGGCGCTGAGCCCGAGCAGCAGCTAGAACGCAGCACACCGGTGCCTGGACCCGCCCCGCCCCGCCTGCCCCCCGAGCCCCCAGAAGCAAGCCGCGGTGTCTTGGACGTTCCGATACTGTTTTTGCCCGTAAAAAGATGAGTAAGTGTCCGGTTTTTCTCATCTCTGTGCCCTCCGGGCCACCCCTCCTGCCACCTCTTGTCTCTTCCACTCCCTCCAGCAGCTGGAAGGACCCCAAGGTCACTGCCATGCTCGTGGCTCGACGAGGCTCCCGGATCGTGTTCAGACGACAAGGGTGACCGCGCAGGGACTGTGTTTTTCCTTTGGGGTCTAAATTTGGTGAGCTGGACACGGGACTGGCGCATTTTCTAAGTCAAGCCCGTGGAACTGGAGCGGCTGAGCCCGGGCTGAAGCCCCTGGCACCTCCTGTAGCTCCGGAGAAGCCGTCACGAGACGAGAGAAACGCCGAACGCTGAGCTGGTCTCGTGCGAACGCGCCCCGAGCGCTGCTGCGCGGACCCGGCTGCGGGCCCCGACGGCCACGGCCAGCGCGCGTCCGAGCGCGGCCGCCAGTGCCCGGCGCGGCCACGCTCACCGCTGGGCTCCCCGACTTCTCCCGCTGTCCGAGCGGCCGGGCCCATCGTCACCCCCGCCAGCTACTCCGCTACACGGCTCTCCGCCCGGGGGCCCCAGCCTGCATCTCCTTGGCCGCAAGGGAGCGCGAGCCTCGGAGGGTCTCTCCCCCACGGCGATCCGATCCGGGACTCGGCGCCCCCGCCCCCGCCCCCGCCCACGCGAGAAGCTCGGAGCCTCCCGCCGGCCTGCGCTGCTCCCCCGCGTGGGCGGCCCCTCCCCGCGCCGGGGGTGGGGCGGGGTGGGGGAGGGGTGGCTGGAGCGCACGGCTCCAGGTCTCGGGAGTCTCACCGACCTCCCAGATGTCACCCAAGACACCAAACTGAGCGGCACCAGAACCGTCAAATGTGAGTGTCAGGAAAATCCGCGGTTTTCTAACCGCTTAGTATTACAGTCTCTTTCATCAGCAGTGAGTTGATAACATTTTCAATGAGCTCTGAAATTTCTTTACAAAAGGACACAACTCAGGCCTGCACGTCAAGTTCTATCTCACCGAAGTAGAGAGAGAACGCTATTTTGGGATTAACACACACACATTATTACATATAAAACAGATAAACAACAAGGACCTGCTGTAGCGCACAGGGAACTGTGTTCAGTTTCTTGTAATAAGCAATAATGGAAAACAATCTGAAAAAATTATACGTGTGTGTAGCTATGTATATAAAACAGAATTGCTTTGCTTTTAACCAGAAACTAACATTGTAAATCAACTACACTTCAATAAAAAAAATTAATTAAAAAAAAGAGAGAACACTGTTTTGAGTGAATATTGCTTTTCCCCCCATGAAGCAGCTATAAAGTTACAAACTAGCTTGGGACTTGCCCCGCCTAAGCCCTGGCTATGTCTCAGGCCTATTTTGTAGGCGGGGTCGTTGAGGAGGGCAGAGGACCCATCCTGGGTACGAAGGTGTGCGAGTGATGCTGGCAGGCCCACAGCCAGCACACATGGTGTCTGTGAACAGAGAGCAAAAGAAAAGGCACCCCCCCCACCAAGCCGAGCAGAACAAGGTGTCCCCCGGACGTGCTGCAGGGCCCCTCCCCGGCGTGCCAGGCCTCCGAGGTCTCCCAAGCGGCCCCAGGCCAGGAGACCGGGAACAAAGAGGCTGCCTTGCCCCGCAGCTCCGACAGATGTGTGGCCTTCACAACCACCTCCTCCTACTTCGACTTCTTAACCTTTACCTCCTGGGACTATTTGAAATAATCATCGGTGAAAATATTAGCCCCAAGGTCCTGTGCCACTGTGTTAGTTTTGAAAATCATTCCATATCTCTGAAGTTTTCCTGTAAGAACACCAATAAATATGGTTAGAAAATGGGTTTACTCAGAGAGGGCAGGAGAGACCAGGCTGCGAAGGTAAAAGTAATTTTTTCCGAAGGAAAAGCCAGGCTCAGTCAGGCCAGGGTGGTGGTTTCTTGAGACAAAAGCAACACTGTTACGGGCAACTCGCTGCCCTCAACAGACGGGCGATCACGTCTGCCCCGCTACACACAGAGAAAGCGCCCACCGAGACCAGGGAGGGGCACTGATGACGGTCCAGGTGTGTTCTGTGCGACTTCGTGGTGGTTTTTACAGGATTCATTCATGGCTGATGTAGACGGTCCCCAGCGACAAAGCAAGACCTTAGCGGGTCACGACTGCAGTACGGACGCTATGGACACACCGCCAGGATCCTCAGCTGCGTTAACATTTTACAACAGCGTCTTCCTTTGAAAGTAGAAATGGTCAGAGCCCTTCCAAATTTCTGGCTCACAGTAAAGGAGAATGAAAGGGCCTAAACTGTCCCTTCTTTCTTGTTGTGATTTCATAGGAATTAAAAAAAAAAATCCTTTTTTCCCTATTTCTACCCTGATTCATTCTACAGGACTGAGAGGATGCGACGTAGGACTCTCCCCTCAAAGAGCAGTTAGTCAGACACCTACTCCTGCCTCCCCCTCTACCCTGAGATCCAGCGGGGCGCGGCGGAACCAGGATGAGAGAGGCTGGCCTCAGAGCCAAGGCCCGGTCTGCAGGCTTCCCGCGCCCCATCTGTCTCTCTGGTGCCAGGAGCCTGATAACATCCCAGGACCGCCTCCGGGGCTCCTCCAGCCCTGCGGGGGCCAAAGGGCAGAAATCTGTAGCTGCCTCACTGATAAAATCCACCAGCTTATTAATTTAAAATGTCACTGGAAATAGATGGGATTCCCGTCTGTAGGTTACCATCAGCATTGGGTTATGTCACTGAAATGTTCCAGCATTTTACCAACTGGCTTTGGAACCCGCGCTGTTTGGAGCTTAGTTAATTCTTTTTGCTTTCGACAAATTTTTTTGAATATTCATGTGTGTCAAGCAGAGGACTAAGCATCAGAGATAGAAAAGTGAGGATAATTGTTGTTGACGCAGGAGAAAACCCAGGTGAGCTTGGCTCTAGTGATGAGTTTTAGTCACACCAACAGCATGAGCCATCGGTAAAAAAGAGTTAAGTTGGACTTTATTAACATTAATTAAATGAATAAATTAATCTAATCATTAAAAAATTTAATTTTATTAAAATTTAAGACACCTCTGCAAAAGATACCGTTAAGAGAATAAAAAAGCAAGTCACAGACTAAGAAAAACTCATTGCAAACTCCTATCTGTTCAACGAGGTGCACCAAAGATACACAGCAAACTACAGCCACAATCCAGGCGTTCTGCAATTTTCCTGTCCTTTTTTTCATCACTTAACAACCCCATCCACACCCCATGTGAGGACACAATACTCTGAAAATGTGCACTCCAAGCCCCTGAGCATCTTGAAGGAACATCTGGAGACACCACTGCCTTCTTGGAGTTTGCAATTTTTTTCCCTTTGGAAATTACACCCCATGGTTCACCACTTCAACCACTTGAATCACTTCTGAATTTCTCATGTCTCCTTATGCAGACTATCTCTAGTCCTGCCTTTGCACCTATTTGTAAATCCCCAGTTCTCGACCTGTCAGCTCTGCGGTTTCACTCCCACAGCTGTGTGAGGTGGCTAAATGCTGATGGAGGAAAATGACACAACTGGAGGCATCAGTGTAAACACCGACCTTCCCCAGACCTGCACCCTTCCTTCCCCATTTCAGTGATGACAACTCCATTTATATATTTAGATCCCAAAACCCTTGAGAATCACCTCGGCATTCTCTCCTTTTTCCTACACCCCACATGCAGCACACTGGGGAATTCTGCTGGCTCTACCTCTTAAACTTACTCAGAATCCAACCACTCCTCACCACTTCTAACACCAGCACTCGGTCCCAGGTCCTCCCCCTCGCCTTGACCACAGCCCCAGCCTCCATCTGGTCTTCCTGCTTCTCCGCTCACCCTCTGTGTAGTCGATTCACAACACAGCAGCCGGCTCCCTTTCTCAACACGCGGGACTGTTCACGTCACTTCTCTGCTCAAAAGTCAGCATCACGTCCCGTTCTGCTCAGAGAAAAACCCAAAGTTCCTCCATGGCCTGAACTCCCTTGAAGCATCTTCTTCGACCTCACTCCCTACTCTCCACATCTTCACTTACTTAAGAAGCACCTGCCGCACCCCAGTCACGCCCCGGAACCTGGAAGGCTCTTGCGTCCGTCGGCATGGCCGAGCCGTGCCCCCTCCAAGTCCCCTCCGACGCCCCAGCCCAGGTGAGCTCTACTCCGTGCTTTTACAGCCCACCTACAGCCCCTCCTCCTGGCCTGTGTTTTCCTTTTTTCTATACTACTTACCGCTCACTACAAACTACACAGTTTATTTTCTATTCTGTTTCTCATCCATTTCCCATCATTGAAATGTGAACAGAAGCATCCTCACCGTTTATCTTAGTGCTTCCCGCACGGCTCAGACAGGGGCTTGCCATCTACAGAGCACTGTATAATGATTTGCTGACTGAATAAATGAAACGCTAGTGCCCCGTACAGACACTAATGCATAAAAGGGTGGTCTGCTGGGTCAAAATGTTGCGTTCACGTCCTCCTCTGTCAGGATACTGGCCAACACCACTTCCACACCACAGCGCCACTGCTCTTACTGAGGGGACAGCGGCCTCTGCGTCTCCCAGCCCAGTGGCCCACCGCCTCCTGTCTGACTTCTGTTTCTGTCTGTGACAACAGGAGTCACTTCAGTGGGTTCACCTTTCAAGACGCCAACCTGTCCAGATTCTCTTCTGAGCTCCAGGACTTGTGCATCTAGACCGTGCCACGGATTTGTCATTGTCCTTCCTTAAACGTCCATCACTCCCCTGGCCTTTGCCTTTGGCTCTTCTCCCTGGACGCTGGTTTCTTCCTCTGAACACACTACCCCACTGAGCATCTCCCGGACTCCGGTTCCTACGCCTGGAAGAGAAGCCCAGCTCTCGCCGGACTGTTTCCAAGTGCGAATCTCATCGTGTCATTATCCTGCTCTCATGCCTTCCGTGGCTCCCAGAGCTTCCAGGACAGAGTGGAGACGCTTCAGCTCAACACACAGACTACTCTGTGATGTGACGTCTGCGTACCTTCCACCTCCATCCTCTCCACGAGCCCCACATGCTCCTTGCTGTCAGTGCTACACAGCTCTGCGGCTCCACGGCCCAGTCTCATGCTGTCCCCCGCCCCAGGCCTTCACACTGGGGGGGGACACCCTCCCCTCCCTCCTGGTCCCCTCCTCAGGCCTTCATGCTGCGGGGGGACACCCTCCCCTCCTGCCTGGTCCCTCCTCAGGCCTTCACACTGGGGGGGGACACCCTCCCCTCCCGCCTGGTCCCCTCCTCAGGCCTTCACGCTGCGGGGGGACACCCTCCCCTCCAGCCTGGCTGACGGCTTCTCGTCTCTGAAGGAGGACCTCAGCACCTCAGCACTGCGCCGTCCCTGACCTGCTTCTGACACGCATCCCTGTCTGACCACCGCGTGCACCCATCTCAGCTCTGCCCCGTCCAGGTGCCTCGCAGACACGGTCCCTCCAGGCTGCGATGCCGTGACTGCCTTCATCACAGATGCACTCACGTTTTGAGAAGCTCTGGAGTTTGTCTAAGTTCGTATAGCTTAAAAGTGACAACAGCCCGCCCTTCCTTCCCTGAAGCCCGTGCTCCTGCAAAGGATCCCAAAGCCACTTCTGCACTGAGGGTGGTAACGGCTGGCTTAGCCTGTTATCTCGGGCACAGGCTCAGGCCCTCAGTGGCTTATTGATAAGAAACTAATGAATATTTTGATTTTGGAAATATTGGCTCTGAGGAAGGTGACACGTATGTAAGTTCTCGGAGCTCCTTGGAATATCTATGCTAATGGCAATGGCGAAGGATGGAGATTCTTGGGTGGGAGCAGAGGTCACGGCGGGGACGGTGTCACCCTGCCACCCGGAGCACAAAACTGAGGGAGAAGCAACAGAGCAAGCTGGCGTTCGGGGAGGAGCAGTGCTGGGGGAGCCCCACAGAGCTGGAGCTGGGACAGGGCGAATGCGGGGGGACCCGAGCCCGGGGCACGTCGGTGCCAACAGCGGGGGCTGTTCCAGCTCAACCCTGCTCTACTCCCAGCCCAGGCTCCGTGCTGAGTCAGGACACCCAGCATCCTTCCCAAGGGGACCCCGGCTCTCCTCCCCTGGGAGACGGGCCTGCCTTCCACACCCACAGCAGAGAGAGGACAGAACTGTGATCTAAGCTTCCTAGCTGTCCCGGAGCCACCGCGGCAGACAGACAGCTCGTAACGCCACGACACACAGCTTCAGCAAATGAAGTACACAGGTCTTAGGCCACAGACTTGGCATTCCTGTCCCCGCACTCTGTCTTTTGTAACTTTCTCTCTTGAAAGGTGAAGGGGCGCACTGGGCTTAACGTCCGTCGTAAAGGGCAGCTGGGAGAGGGCGGCTTCAGGGAAGACCGCCACACAGACACACTGGCCTCCACGGCCTGCACCCCGACAGCCTCCCTGCCTCCTTCTCGCCCTCAGACGTGTGAGCGTTGACAGTGTTCAGACCTGTGTATGCTCTCTGGAAACTTCTCCCCCTTCTCTGGCATCAAACGTTACTCCCTGGGAAGGGCTTGGGAGGGGCACAGAGGAGGGCATGAGTCAGCCTCCAGGGAGCGCCCTGCAAGGCCTGGAAGCCCGACTTGCCCAGAGGAGAGAGTCTGTCTTCTTACATTCGACAGCTCTCTCAACCTCCGCTCTTGTGTTAATCGGCTGATGGAAAGCCAACAGCAAGGGAATCGGTCCAGCCTTTAAAAAAATTAAAAAGTGCATGAGTTTCAGTAAATGAGAGTGAGTTTAAAGAGCCTTTTCCAGCACCCCTGGCTCTCCGCCCATGACCTTGAGGGCCGGGCGGGGTCCCTGAGGTGGGATCCTGTCCAACCGCAGACTCAGCCTGCCGCAGGGCTGCAGGATTTCTTGCTAAATTTTGTGCCAGATTTCCCTGCACTGCTACAGTTTGTCCCAAATCTCCTCCCTCTGCCTTTGCCAGATCGAGCAACGCAGCAGAGCCCTGGACGTCCCAGGCTGCTGAGGGACAGGCTTCGCAGAGGACATGGCTGTGTTCCAACTATGACTTCAGGTGACTTGTTTTTTCTGCAGAGAGAGACTGCGGTCCAGCGGAAGGACCCGGTTCTGTGTCAGCCCGGCCACTGCACACTGGTTTGATGTGCCTGCTCTGTCTCTTTGCTTCTTTGCAAATCCAGGGCTCATCCAGTGTGACAGCCCAACAGTCCCGGAGACGAGCTGCAGGCTCCCACGTGCACACCACACACACACACACACACACACACAGCCATTTGCAAAGGGCCACCTCAGGATCAGAGGGTCCCCTCAGCATCCCCAGCCAAGGTCACACCAGGGACAGACGTACCAGCAAAGACGCTGATTCCAGGAGGACAGACGCTTCTTCAGAAACCACATTTCTCTTCTATTCTTTGGAGGATAATGATTGTAACAATCGTCTCACCGGTCCACTTTGATTTATCCCATCTATCTGACTTGACTGCATGGTTCCTCCAACTGCAGGATCCCAGGTGCTACTTACCAGGCCCCTAACCAGCCACCGTCCACCCACACTGCCGTTTGGCACCCACACTGTCACAGTTCTTGATCCCCAGAGACTGACCCCTTCCCTCCACAGCTGCCATCGGGAAGCCCCTCCAATACTCCAGCCACTGCTTTAAAACAAGACGATCACAGGAACTCACACACATACACACACCTGTCAGCTCCACTGACCTGAGTATCTCACTTAAGGGACTAAGGTCACACGTCCAAGCCACGTGTCCCCAAACAAGGCAACAAGGTCCCCGGGCCCAGACTGTTCGTCCCCTTAATCCCCAGAAGGCCCTTGGTCCAGGTTCTTACTCATTGGAGAGTCCCTCTGAATCTCCCAGGAAATAGCTGTTGACTTGAAGATGCCCAGCGTCAACTCGGAATGACTCACCCCACACATCTTCAGGCCTGGAAAAAACAGCTCAAACCCCACTGCCCCCCGAGAACGGCTGGGTGTGGACTCGGGCCGCCGCCCACAAAGCCTCACAGTCCCCTCCCTCCCCCCAGTTTCACCACGGAAGCAACAGTCGGGGCTGACCGTCCGGGACAATGGCAATCTCTACTAAAGGTCATAACCATCTTTACCTCTTCTTCCCTGGAAGACACAACGCCAGGCGCCCTGAGAACATTCTGCAGGGACCCAGGCCATGCTCGTGTCTGCGTGACTGCCCACCGAGGGCCTCCCCTTCCACCCGGACCGGCAGCAGCACAAAGGCAAACAGGACAGATCGGGCGGGATGGGAAAACACACAGCTCAAAGGAACCAGCACCTCCTCCTCCCAGTCTGGTCCCCAAGCTACCCAGAAGGTCGGGGAAACCACTTGTAATTCTTGTCTTTTTCTCACCATTAGCATTTCCTTCCCTCCCAGGTTCACTCGGCCCCCAAAGCAGGCAATTCTGATCACGATTCATGTTCCTGTTGGGTTGAGACTTGAGGTGACCTCCGGGCAGAGCTGCCCCAAGAAGTCCAAAGGCATCGCCCTGCGAAGAAGTCCTGCGAGCAAAGATACAGTGAGGACGTAAACCTCGTACAAACGGTCCAGAGCTTCCCAGTTCCTCAGCGTTCTCAGCCCCTCGCAGACCCCCTGAGCGCCTGACATTTTAAAGGTAAACCTGCGCTGCAGGTGGGAATGTGATTTGGTGCGGCCATTACAGAAAACAGCATGGAGGTTCCTCAAAAACTAAAAACAGACTTACCGTAGGACCCAGCAAACCCACTCCTGGGCACACATCCAGAGAGAACCTGAATTCAAAAAGATGCATTCACCCCAGTGTTCACAGCAGCACTGTTTGCAACAGCCAAGACATGGAGACAGCCTGAATGTCTGCTGACAGATGACTGGATAGAGAACATGAGGTAGGAAGGGACAAACTGGGGGTTCGAGATTTGTAGATCACACTACTATGTATAAAATAGGCAAACAACAAGTTTCTACTGTACAGCACAGGGAAGTATATTCATTATCTTATAGAGACCTATAGTGGAAAAGAATACGAAAACGAATACAGACGTGTGTACGTATGGCTGAATCATCACGCTGCACACCGGAAATGGACACGTTATAAACTGACTCTACTTCAATAACAAAAAAGGAAACCTAGTATCAATATACACAGGCACTTTAAAAGCACCAGGATACCCTTCACGGAGCAAACATTTCTAACGAGAAACGCCGTGGTCAGAGCCGCGCTAAGATGTCGGAGACACAGCCGTGAGCCAGGGATGCGACTCCGCCCTCGCGAGATTCGAGGCCTCTGGGAAAGACAGACACAAACAAAGGCTCCAGACGGAGTGAAGAATCGGGGAAGGGGGGTGCACGGCACTCTGGGGCTTTCCACTGGGGCGGGGGGTGCTGACCAGGAACAGCGCCCCAGGGAAGGGAGACATCTTCGGCGCTGAGATTACAGGGTGAGTACAGGGGAGCAGAGGGAGACATTGTAGGCGGGGAAACTGGCATGTGTGGCGCTCCGGGCCGAAAACAGAAGTGGAGACCCAGCTGCAAGGACCTCGGCGGGAGAGCGGGGAGGAGGGTTCGCTGGACAGGGCCGGCCAAGACCGGGTTTGCATGTGGATGTCAGGACAGCTGGGAGTTTGCTACTGAGACTGACTGCAGGAAACAAACCCAACTCTCCGGGAAAAGTGGAATTTTTATATCCAAGAATCACAGAAGGCTGAGCTGAAAGGCACCTGAGGAAACATCTAATCCCAGTGTCCACGGATTAACTGGTGCATGAATTCCTTCTCTGAGCACACCCAACAGTGCTGGAGAACTCGGCACCTGTTCACATGTAACTCAGAGTGTCAGAGATTTCTTTCAACCCAAACCTGCTTCCTTGAAACTTCCACCATATTTATGCCCTCTGGAGCTCAGAGTATCGGGCTAATCCTTTCCCCACCTGACAGCTCCTCAAATGTTTAAAGACAACTGCCTTGTCCCATTCTGTCTTCGGTTCCCCAGGCTAAAACTGCCTGCTTCTCCCACTGCTCCTCGAATCACATGTTCTGGACCCTCTCGATGTCCTGCTTAGGCTTCTCAGGGCAGGCCCTAGTTTGTCAAGAGAAAGTAAATCATATCTGCTTTTGAAAATAAATCCAAATACACAAACTGCGTTATTAACCTACTTTGCTCATCGAGAGTGTCTTTGCCTTTGAATATTAAATCTGGAATGCCTGGCTTTCAAAACCACAAATTATCCTTGTAATTGTAAGGAGTCCCCTGGGGCTTTGTAAGGAATTCTGCAAAATACGCATTTGATAAATGTCATTACTTAACTGAAGGGTCTTCCTCTATTCATTCCTGAGTGAATGACACGGTTGAGCAGAGTTCACAAAAATCAAAGGAGAATTTGCTCAGTGTCACACAAATCTTTTTCAAAACTAGTGTGAATACACCTGCTGACCCCTGAGACCAGCAGAAGTCAGCCGAGCCCTCCACCGCCGGCCTCCAACCAGGGAAACAGCGACCTCAAATAAAACACAGCTTTGCACCAAGGGTCCATGTGCGCCATTCTCCTCCACTACAAAATGCACTCCTACCACTAAACCCTGCCCACCCCATCAGCCAGCATCACCCCACACGTTGGTCAGAGAGCTTTTTTCTCTTTAACTTTTTATTTTATTTTTTACTGAAGTATAGTCAGTTTACAACGTTGTGGTAATTTCTGGTGTACAGCACAGTGATTTATTTATACTTACATACATGCATGTGCACACACACACATACATTCCTTTTCGCATTCTTTTTCATAACAAGCCGTTACGAGAGCGAGGGAGCTTCTCTATGAGGCTAGTGGAGGCGGCGCTGGCGAAGTTTTGAGACTAGTTTGTTTTGTCAATCTTGTCCATTTCCCTTTAAAATTTGCCTTAAGATGCTACCAAGCAATATGTTTATCATGGTTTAAAAAACAATGTGCTACGAAGTTTTCGTGCTCTCATGGAAAACCACGGACAGCGCAGCGACGTAACAAGCCCCACGGAGACGCACGCAGGACGAGGTGCTGCAGGCTCGGAAATGACGCAGAGGCCTTCCTGCCCCTGCAGCAGGCGACACGGACAGCGGGCGGAATCCCCAGGCTGCACGCTCCAGGAGGAGGCGACAGGAGCCAAGCAAGATCGCTCCGTCATCGAGACCTGCAGCTGGCTCACGAAAATGCACTGAGACCCCCCGCCCCAGCTCACCATAGCCGCATTCACCCCAAAGCTCGCAGGTCACGCGCGCTGCCCAGTCCCAGCCAGGTCCCCACCTTGTAGGGCCCACTGTGAAGTCGCCCGGCCCAGCCCGGCCAGAGCGCTCCGAGAGCGTCGCCAGATGGGGGGGCTTTCCTGCCTGGAGCGCAGAGGACATGCAGAGGCAGCAACTCCCGGAACACTCACTCCTCTCAGTCTGGATCCTGGCTCTGGACTCGATTTACCTTTGTGAACCAACCTCGTCACACTGTGGTTACCTGGCTCGTAAAAACCACCAGATGCTCTGATGGAGCAGAAAGCACTGCTCTTCTCTGAGCACGAGTCTGGTGTCTTCTGTTCAGTCACGGCCAACACATCACATCACACTCTTTGGCTGATTTCTAAAACCTGCGCGTACATGGATGTGGCACGACTGCTCTGAGGAGTGGGGCACAGGCGTCGGAGAAGCAGGCGAGCTGTGACTTGGAGAGGAGAGGAGGAGCAATGAGGAGGGGACTGTGAAAGAAGGGCAGGACGCCCCACGCTGGGGGGGCAGCAGGAGCGCCCCCCTACGTCATCGCTCCGCCGTCTGTTCTGAGCCCCTGGCGGGCTGAGCCGCCACTGAAACCCACTCTTCACAGGGTGAAAGCTCCAGGAGGAGACCTCGGGGGCTCGTTTAGAAGCTGCAGTTCTCAAGCAAAAGGGCTCCCGGTGGAGCCCAGGAAGCTGGAAGCACCCCCACCCCCGCAGGCTCCCCGAGTGATCTGCCCGAGGCCCGCGGAGCAGGCGGACTGAGAGCACGCCCCGGGGCCGGGGGGAGGTGGGGGCGGCCGCACCGCGGCGGGCGAGGACGTCCGCTCTCTGCAGAGAAGGCGACGCCCCCCTGGCTCCCACGGGATTAGGTCATCTGGCCTCACCTGTTTTCCCTCCCCCGTGAATTCTCCCGAAGCAGTATGAGTTTCCGACTGGCATGTTCTGCGCGTTCACTGGATCCCGCCGCTGAGCGGCTGCGCGCTCCTGGGCCGCCACGCGCGGCGCCCGCAGAGTCACGGGGGCGCCCGCGGGGCTGCGACTCTGAGAGGGAAGAGGCGTGGGAGGTGATGTGAACCCAGACGCGAAGCCGGGAACTCCCAGAGCAGCTCCAGGAGTCGCATTCATGTCTCAGAGGAAAACCCAAAGGTGGGAGCGCTTGTAGAATGAACTGTTACAGCTCCACACACCTGTTAATGCGGACCCTCGCCTGCCGAGCGCGTTTGAGGTGCGAATGAAATATAGTTGCAACAGAGATACAGAAAATTCATATCCAAACTGAGAATCGTGGTCTCCCCCTTAAGTGATTCCTCCTCTCGGTTGGCACCATCAGGGCTAATCTGGCAAGTGGCAGACGCTGGCTCGTGTGAGGCGATGGTCCACCCAGATCAGCCACACTGCCCAGCAAGATTTTTAAAGAGATGACAAGAGCCATGGACTAAATACGGTTTCCTTTACGTGGGCGTTTTTCCTATTCTCTGAAAGAAATTTAAAATATACACATATAGATACATGTACGCATCCGTATGGTGATCTCTTCATGAAATTTTGTAAACATTTCAAGTGGTGCAGAACCAAGTAGAAAGCTATTTATACACACCCGAAATGAATTTGTATATTGTAACACTTTCAACTCTCTGAAGTTAGCCACTTTTATCAAGTTGCATAGACTATTTCAAACATGAAATTAAGACACATGTATGAGATGCCAGAACTTCCTCAGGAACATTCTGCAGTGAAACGTTTGCTTCTCGAAAGACTTAATACAGGAGCTAAATCTTATACACTATGGCTTGTATTAAAAATTTCTTCCCTCTAAAATGCTGACTAAGCTATAAAATTTTAACAAAATTATCAGGCTCTTTGTACGCGAGATTCTGTTATTTAAATACCTCAAAAACTGCCCTTTCATGTGTCAGCAAAACCTAAACCTGGCATTATTCTTCTGCCTTCTCTTATGCTTATTACTGCTACTGCTTTAACATTATAACCTGCTACGTTTATTGTGGATGTGTCAAGGGAGTTTTTAAGATCTAAACATATGTACATTGACTGGGAACAAAAGAACTCAATTTAGGAGTGAATTCAGATTTATAGGAATTTTATACAAAACACTTATGATTTGATACATTAAAATGTACAACATACTTTATAATTAATTCAGAATGACCTAGGAAGCAAGTTGTTTTCACTTAACCAAACATGAAACTAGAATCCTATTCGATGAGCATTTTTAAGTATCATTATAAAATGAGGATTTGAGTCAAAATTAGCCTTAAATTCTCCCTCTTGTGAGACTTTTAAAATTAACTTTCTGTTAGACTTCCTTCAGGGATTGATCTCTCTAAGCCCCGTTAATAACCAGAAAATAGAACTAGCAGTTTACCTGGTGAAGAACTAGTATTACATACTACCAATGTATATTTTGTTAATATTTCTTTTACTAAAAACTCAGGAAGAACTGGTAAGTATCACAAATGAACCCATTTGGGGGTAGTTATTTCCAGAGAGTGGACGTTCCTGAGAAAAGGGTGTGCTTTACTAGAGACGGTGATCACTTCACACATGTGACGTTACCTCCTGCTCCGGAGAAGCAGGCTGAGCTGGACGTGTGCACCAGGAGAGAACAGCATTTCTCTGGAATAGAAAAGCCTTTGCTTTTACTTTCCCAGGCTTCCAACATCCCTTGATTGGGCTGTTCTAAGAGATGTTTCATAATGGCATACTGCTCATATGGTAAATTTACCCCAAACCTATTACTCACAGATATGAGGTTCTTTCCCACAATAATAATTAAAAATTTTTTTCCTCTCTTTTCACAATATGTAATGCTCTTAAATAAAGGTGTTTTCCTCTGAAATTTAATATAACTCATTAAAACAAACACCCTGCCCACATTCTCAAAATAGCCTTCTAAAATCGCTATACTTCTCTAGTGTCTCCAGGAGGTTCCAGGATACAAAGGAATGGTTCATCCACATTGGCTATTTTTAAATCCTGATATATTTTCCAGATTCCCACTTAATATTCCACGGTCCATAGCAACAAAGCTGGAAAATTAGTAAATGAAGCATTCCTATCAAGACTTTACACAGTGATTTTGGCTAAATTGCCTAAACACTGCTTTGGAATCTTCTTTATCAAGAGAAGGAAAAAAGGAATAGAGAGGGACTGACATCACAAAAGATGGTTGAGAAGGAAGCTTCAGGAATTGGTCCTTCCACCAAAAAACTATCCAGCTGGCAAGAACTGTCTGAAGCAATGTTGTGGAACCCTAGAGTCCAAAGAAACACTTACATAACATCCAGGAGTGCTTGATGAAGAAAGAGGTTGATGAATTTCATTAAATTTCTGTGTTTCACTCAGTGGCTACCACCCCCCACCCCCAAGTCCTGTGACAAGCAGCCATGGGACTGGCACCCAAGATCATAGTGTGGTAGCTGGTGCCAGTTGAGCAACAGGGACATTGTCCTCCCAAAATAGGAATTGTCCATTTTGATCATTGCATGTGATCGCTGAGGGGTCATTTTGTCAACCTCCACTGACTGAAGTTCCACCCACACTGGTCCGTGGAAATTGAAAGAGACAGATACATCTTTTTCTTTTCTTATTGGACCCAGGAAATCTCTATGAGGTCACTGGCTGGCTGCAGAGATAACAAAACAGATACTCCAGTGACGACATATGACAAAGAATACAGTCTTTTCAAAAATGGTTTGGAAAAGTCACTGAACAAAGGAACAGCTGCAGCTTTCATCAAGTCCCAACAGCAACCCCTGGGGAGGAGGTAGAATCTGATTTTTAGAGCTATCACATTACAGTATTCAAAACAGCCAATTCTCAACAAAAAATTACAAAGCTTACAGAGAAACAGGAAAGTATGACTCATTCACAGGAAAAAGAGAGAGAAATTAACCAAAACCATCCCCAATATTGGCCTTACTAGACAAAGTCTTTAAATTCACTGTCTTAAATATGCTCAAAGAACTGAAAGAAATCATGGACAAAGAACAAAAGGAAATCAAGAGAACAATGTATAGACAAGTCAGTAAATAAATAAATATAACATACATTTTTTAAAGAGTTAGAAATTATAAAAAGAACAAAATAAAAATTCTGGAGCTGAAAATAAAACAGTTGAAATTTAAAATTTTTCTAGAGGTATTCAACAGCAGATTCAAACAAGCAGAAGAAATAATAAGTGAACTTAAAGATAGTTCAGTTGAAATTATCCAGTCTGAAAAGTGGAAATAAAATAAAGAAAACCTTAGGGTCCTATGTCACACTCTCAAGAATACCAGTATATGTATTGTGCGGGTCCCAGAAGAAGAAGATAGAAAGGAGGAGAAAAAAATATTTGAAGAAACAGTAGCCAAAAACTTCCCAAATTGATCCAAGGAATGCAAGGGTGGTTCAACATAAGAAAATCAATGTCATACACCACATTAATAGAATAATCATCTCCAAAGATACAGAAAAGGCATTTGACAACATTCAACAACCTTTCATGACAAAAACACTCAGCCAACTAGGAACAGACAAGAACTCGTCAACATGATAAAGAACATTTAGGGGGAAACATCAGCTCATATCACACCCACTGGCAAAAGACTAAAATTAGTCCCTAAATTAGGAACAAGACCCGGAGGCCTGTTTCACCACAGCTATTTGTAATTACACTGGGAGTCCTAGCCAGAGAAATTATGCAAGAAAAACAAAAGCCAGCTAAACTGGAAAGGATGCTTAAAACTAACCCTATTCACAGATGACACAATTCTGCATATAGACAATTCCAAATAGTCTCCACATTAAAAAATGACTAAAGATAATACATGAACTCAGCGAAGTTGCAGGGTACAAGATATACACACACCAGGAATAAACCATCTGAAAAGGAAATTAATAAAAATAATTTCATTTAAAATAGCATCCAAAGAATAAAATACTGAGAAATAAATTTAACCAAGGAGATGAAAGACTTGTTCACTGAAAACTACAAGGTATTGCCAAAAGAAATCAGAGAAGACTTAAACAAATGGAGAGACTTCCCATGTTCATGGACTGGAAGACTTAATATTGTTACTATGGCAACAGTTCTTCTTAAAATGGTGATACTGTCTGAAAAAAAAAATCTTTAGATTCAATGCAATTCCTTTCAAAATTCCAATGGCCTTTTTGTAGAAATGGAATACCTTATTCTCAAGTTCAGATTGAAATACAAAAGGTCCCAAATCATCAAAACAAAATTAAAAAGGAAAATAAGGTGGGAAAACTCACACTTCTCAATTTTAAAACTTACTTTAAAGATCCAGGAAACAGAACAGTGTGGTACGACTATCAGGATAGATGTACAAAGAATGAATAAAACTGAGAGCTCAGAAATAAACCCAAACTCCTGTGGCCAGTTGATTTTCAACAGACTGTTTAACTGGTAAAGAATGGTTTCTTCAAAAATGATGCTGGGACACTTGAATAACCACGTGCAAAAGAATGAAATTAGACCTCTGCCATACACAAAATTAACCCCAAGTGGGTCAATGACTTAAATATAAGAGCTAAAACTACAAAACTCTTAGAAGAAAACATAGGAGTAAATCTTCATGACCTCAGATTTGGCAGTAGATTCTTATTATGATTCCAAAAGCATGAACAACTAAAGAAAATAAACTGAATTTCATCAAATTAAAAACTCAGTGTTGCAAAGGACGTTATCAAGAAAGTGAAAAGAAAAATGTACGTAAGGGAGGAGAATAATGAGACAGCGTCTACCTGATGAGGTTCTGGTATCCAAAACACACACAGAACTCTTACAGCTCAACAGCAAATTGATAAACACCCAATTTAAAGATGGAGCAAAGGAATTGAATAGACATCTCTTCGATGAATGTGTGCAAATGACCAACAGTTCCCTGCAAAGATATTCAACATCACTGAGCGTCATCAGTGAGGGCCAGATTGCAGTAGTCAGTGTGCACTGACTTCTTACCCACGTGCAAAGACAATGGGACAGGTGTGTGTGTGTGTGTGTGTGTGTGTGTGTGTGTGTGTGTGTGTGTGTGTTTTAAAAATCAATACTGTATATTCACTGTAATGTCAAAATGTGAGTCAGAGAAGTAGGTTGGTTAGTCCAGCCTCTTCCCAATGCAAGCATAACCCCATAGACTCAGACAGCAGGTGCTTTGTCCAGGACAGTTTCAAGGGACTCAGGTGAGAAGGGTCGATTTGCAGAAATTGAGGCCACAGCCCAGTCCCTGCACCTTCAAGTCTCACTGTATTTGACTTGGATTTCTCCCAGGTGTGCTAGACAGCAGGCCCTTCACACACACACACACACACACACACACACACACATACACACACATATGCTCTTACTAACACTATTTCACCTGCCCCTAAGATGGTCAGGATTTATTTATGCATAAAATGCTAACGTGTAATAAAGGAGTACATGGATGGATGAAGATGAAATCAGCCTTCAACCTTAGTCCCCTTCTCACGGGCAGAGGTGGAGCTGAATGAGGCAGCTGATCTTCTGGAATCTTCCATTGCCATTCGTTGGCCACAAGGCCTTCCTCAATTCGGTGGACTGGAATCTTAGATCCTTCATGTATATAATAAGCACATTCACCATGCTTTTCAGGGTTTTTAATGAGATGGATCATATGAGACAATGTCAAAATGCTTGCATCAGTGGACAACTTGATTATTATTTGAATCTCTGTGTTGCTTTAAAAAAATTTTTTGGCATTTTCTTTGTTTTCTTTCAGACGGTGACTTCACAAAGCATCTTATGAAAGAGGTGTCAAGGTGCTAGAAAGAGCTGAATCAAGACTTTTTAGCTCTTTTCCTAAATTTTATTTTTCCAGTTACACAAAGCCATTCTTGTTTCTCATCCAGACGTTTCCAAAGGTCAAGTTTTCATTTGAGGTGAGTAAGCAGCCCACATAGGACACGCATCAGCCGAGGAAGAAGCACTGTGCGTGGCGACGGGCACCAGCGCTCCCCCGACCCGGGGCGGGGCGCGCGTCTCCCAGCTGCAGGTCACGCTGTTGCTGCTGTTGTTTCAAGTCAGAGAGAGCCCGCGTGCTCCGTCCCGCAAGCACTGCTGAGCGGGTGCTTTGCAGCTCTGTCTGACTGGTCCTAGTCTTCCCTTCTAGCTTGGAGCTTGGCAGTGTTTTCAAATGCAAACACACACTGAAAGGAAATTACTAACCTCTGCACCGTGGGGACAGCAATGACCTTGTGTTACAGTCAGGCACCTTGACGGCGTATCTCACCAATAACTGTTACACTGAACGTCGCCGCTATAAACAAACAGATTGACTGCCCCAATTCTCAAGTTTAAAGACACTTAAAATTTAGTATTAGTCAATGAATCACCGTATTATAAGCTAGGCAAGTCTTTAAGACATTTGTTCATCAGTAGCAACATTCTTGCTTCCCCTATTTTAAATAACCTCCCTAGCCAGCACCTCCTCCCTGGTGGGAAATGCACCCATCTTACTGCTCTATTTATAACTGGTTTTTCCAAGCCTAGCCCATATGATCAATGGTCTGTCAAAACGTGTCTTTTTTTGTTTCTTTGTCTTGAATCAAAACTCTTGAGAAGTTCTATTTTACTGATCTCAAAAAAAAAAAAAAAAACAGGTTTTTGTTTAAATGATCCTTTCTGGATTTTTTTGTTGTTCATTTTTATTTCATTAAATTCAGCTTTGATCGTTGTCACCTCCCTTCCTGGCTTCCTGGGTTTACTTCGTCCTTTTCTAATTCCTTCCGGTGACTTTATTTTGCCTTCGTGCCTCCATCTCAAGCACTTACTCCTCAGCAACACAGCGACTTGCGCTGAGGCGCCCCCCGAGTTCAGCGGTCCCCATTGTGTTTGGTATGAAGTTCCTCCTGGTTGCCTTCTAGGCGGTTTGTAATCTCCAGTTTTATCCTGTCTTTGATCCAAAGATTTTACGAGAGTGTGTTTCTGAGTTTTCAAGCAGTGAGGTGCTTTGAACAAACTCTTAACAGACTCTGTGGCCTGAAAATTTCTCTCTACTCAGTTTTTCCTCATGGCTAACTAAGGAACAACTTTCTGTGTGAAAGTCACACCAAAAACCTACCGCCTCTGCTCGGGAGCTTCGAGCTTCAAGTCACAGAGAGAATTCCATTTGACCGAGTTACTCAGTGTCTCCGAGCCGCACGTCCCGTTGGCCTCTTAGACTTGTCCGTCTGGGGACAAGGTACCGTCGGGCCTCCCGCGTGTGCGCGCTGCCCTCCCACACGGCCCCGCGGGCGTGGGGGGCGGAGGCTGCCGCTGCTGTGTAGGGCTACTCACCTCCCTCCATGCTCCCACCCGAGCTTAGCAGAAAGTGCGAAATTATTATGTCCACAGTTTATGACGTTAATTCCATCATCTATTCATATACCGGCTCTCCTGTTTCCTACTGGTTAGGGTTTTTTCGTAGCAGTTTTACTAGCATTATTTAATATTGCCTTGGGTCTTGGTTTTTTTCTTTTTTCCTTCTGACCTTTTTGTTCAAGTTCTCTGTGTTCACTTGTTTCAAGTGTGATTTTTACAAATTGTGCGTGAGTGGGCTTGTGTTATAATGCACAGCTTGTCCACAGGTCACCATAACGGCTAACATACTTGACTGTATATTCTCCCTTACTTCAGAATTACTAAATATTTTAAATTGTTGTTTCTTCTTCTTTAAAAAAATTTTCCTTGGTTGTATTATTGTTCATAAATAATATTATTGTTAATGATAAAAATAATAAATACATAATATTATTTTTTCTAATTACTTTTGCCTCTAATCAATTTGTAAATTCTACCTTCCCTTTTCAATTCCATTAAGAGTTGGCTTTCATAATTTTCTACCACTTTCCAAAAACAAGTTACCAAATATTTCCTCACCAAGATGGAGTGTTTCACTCTTCGAGTTGGATGGTTTTCCACCAAAATGCGTTTTCCCCATGATGCCCATCCTTCTGTAATTATGCAACTAGTTCATTTTTAATTCATCAGTCGTTAGGGAGGAAATTGTGTTTTCGGGTTGAGACAGTGAAGTACTCTTTTTAATTTAATATTCTGACTTAAGTATCTCTTCCACCAGGGTCCTTCCCTCCAGGCTTGCGTTGTGCTGCTTCTGACCAGTCGCCCTCCCTCTGCACGCTTGGTGCACTTCCGTCTGGGCGGGACTGTGCTTGAACCCAGCCCAGGAGCCGAGGCCGTGCCCTTGCAGTGACAGAAGCCGGAGTGGTCGGTCCTCCGGGCCACACGCACAAGCAGAGGCTCCCGCCGGTCCTGCTGCGGCCCCTCGTTGGCCTCCAGACTGTGCAGGCCCAGCCCCCCCCCCCAGCGCTTTCTCCATCTCGCGGAGGCCTAGGAGCCTCTGCACCACCTCACAATGCTGTGCAGACATGAGGGCCTCGGGTCTCAGGACCTGCTGCTTCCAGCCCTCTGCCAGGCACCTTGCTGGTTTCCAGACACTTCTGAGCCCAGAAGAGAGACCTGCCATCACTCTGTCTCCCGAGACCCCTGCAAACACAGGCCTCATCTGCTCCTGATACTCAGAGCCCCAGGGCCCTTAGGAGAGGTACCAAACTAGGGCTGGGGTGGAGGGGAGGGCCGTGCCCCAGACGGCCATCATTGTCTCCCTCTTCTCATCGCCTAGACGCTAACCAGGCTTCTGAGCACTTGTTTTAAAATCTAAAATGAATACATGTGTGTGTGTGCACGATGGGGACACTGGGCTGCACAGCAGAACTGACACGTTGTACCTGACTGTGCTTCAATAATCATCTTGAAAAGTCTAGAGCCCTTAAATTGTTTCCTGATTCCAATTCCAGTTTGCACACTGGACTCTTCTGGAGCTTTCCAAAACATCCTGCGTTCTGTGGCCCACCTGACCGGGTAGGTCAGAACCTCCAGGACTCCGGTGTGACTGCCCATTGCTGCCTCGCACGCGGCCACCTTAGCTCCTAAATTCACCTGCAGAGCTTCTTGGGTTGCAGGACACTGTACAGACACGTTAGAGAGTCCGTGCGATTCCTTCGCCTCACCCATGGACACAGACAGAACGTGAGCTTTGGGAGGGAGACGTGCTAGAATTTGGGATAAATACTGAAGAAATGTCTGGGTAACAAGAGAGACAGATCGAGAAATAAAGAACTGTAAAACAGCGCAGACAGTGGCTCCGCAGAGGCGGGCTGCGGGAGGAGTGGGGGCACGTCGGGGGGTGTCTCTACCCAGTGCAGGTGCATCAGGAAAGGCTCCCAGCGATGACAGCAGGGCAAGAAGGAGGACAGTGGCCTGCCAGGTGGACGGGACCTCTGCTCCTGCATCAGTGCAAAGTGTCCCTGTGAGTGTCTTGTAAAGAGGGGGCTTATTGTGCACAGAGACCATGATTCGTATGTAGTCCCCAGATTTTTCAAGCTAATCTTCAAACTATTAAAATTAGAAGTGCAAATCCCAATTTTCCATAAACTTGAAGTTCAACTTGCAAATCTTGTGAATGACTTATAACCAGCACTTTAGAATGTAGTCAAATTCTCCCACATATTTCACTCTCGCACGTCCAAAATCAGTAGGTTAATCACCATTAACATAATGGTCAGATTCTCTTATTACCTGATTCTCTTAAATACTGCAGATACTCTGAGCACCCAAGACATGTCAGTTATCTCAACGATAACAAATTGTCCCTACGGTCAAGATAAAAATAAGAATTTCCAAAGGTAGATTTACTTATTCCATTTTTTTTATTAAAATTTTCCAGGAACCGGAAACCCACTCACCTCTGGGGGAAGAGTGGGCATCTTCCTCAGAGAAACTCTGCTGCACAAAACCAAGAGCCACATTTCTACCCAAAGTGATTCACCAGGAGTGAAGACCCACAGGCTGTGGCCTCTTGGTAAGGAAGACAGTGGATTATTTCTAGACCCTCTCAAACAAACCCTTTGATTTCGGTCTCCAGCCACATCCTGCCGTGGCCAACTTCCTTCAACTAATCTCTTTTACTACCAGAAGGAAGCTGTATCCTTTTTATATGTTTACTGTCTGGCCAGGCCACACCTCGACTGAGGTCACAGTGCAAAGTCACGGCAGTGACAAAAACGACAAACACGGCTTCCGCTTCAGGGAGCCCAGCCCCCAAAGTAGGCAATCGCATGCCGTCCTTTACGACTCTAAACTCTAGCATCCTTGGGACAAAGGGTGCTTAACGCAGGTGACTCAGAATGACAAGTCACGTGACAGTGAGGGTCTTATTCTTCCATTCAAAGTGGTAAAGTCAGTGCCACCCAATAAACCAAATTATAAGCGAAAACGTGGTCTTGTAATAAAGAAAGTCTGTGAACAATACTAGATGTGGAGCTCATGTAAGAGAGTATTTCCAAGTTCCAAGGGGTGTTTGAGATAGGAAGTTGAAAAACCAACCCTATAAAATTAGCTTTCCCACCTGCGTATGACATCAAATGAATGCATGACCCTCCTTGAAACATTATGAATTTTAGGTTTTTCTGACATTGGTGAGACGTTAGCTCTGCCCTGCAGGGTTCATTTTCCCAGGAGATCTGAATGAATTCAACATTCACATCTCAAAAAAGTCACTGATTCTGTAGATTTTTAAAATGCAATCCAATTTTTCTTTCTTAAAAGATTTCATGGAAAACACTAGCTAGAAATGTTTATTTTTAGTTTCAAATGCATTTAATGTTTAATGTTTAATTTGTAAGCAACTTTATTGTGGTGTAATTTCTGTACAGTGACCTACACTTACTTCCGACGTACAGTTTGGTGGGCTTTGCTAGATGTCTACATCTGTGAAACCAGCACCACAGTCCAGATGCCTGACATTTCCGTCACTCCCCAGGAGGTGCAAATTTTGAAATGCTTTCAGATCCTGGATTAATTATTAGATAATACTATACAAAGTTTCAAATTACTATTTTCATGCCACAAATAAACAAGTACCAGTGAAATGAGGATGATGACAAGGATGTGTGTTTGTTTACAAAATAAATAATTGTCCAAGGACTGAACATCAGGTTAACTGACATCATTAGGCGCCTAACCCCTCCTCCAGCCTCACAGATGGGTAAGGTGTCAACCAGTCCTGGAGGTGAAGCTGGATTTTGGCAACGATGTACAAACTTATTTTATACTACGCTGAAATGCCAACACAAGACGCTGGATATTCTCCTCTGGTCATGGGTTTGTGGAGTCATTTCTTTTGCTCTGTTTTATTTCCCCAAGAGTCACTAAAGACTCCAGTTGTGGTCTCCACTTTGCGTCTCTTGCTCTAACATTTCCTTCGGGATAAGAATCCAAAGGCACACGTTTAATAATGGCGAGGGTCCTCGCTGTAACATTCAAAGTATAGTTTGAAAATCTGTCGCCTTTGCCGGACACAGACCTCTTTGCATTGTGACCACCACCCTGGGGGGAGAAGAGCTTCCTTGGAGCCTGGAAATGGAAATCCAGCAGCAAGAGGGAGAAAATAAACGGAGCCTCCCGGGGGGCTGAGGAGAGTGACGAGAATGTGGGTTTTCAATCCTGAGAAAGTGGTTTTAATCCCCCTCTCCTGCCATCGCACACGAGATAAACGTGGTGCCAGCAGAAGCTTCTCATCACGCACATTCTTAACCTTCCACAGGACAGCCTCCCGACATCCTCACCACGTGTCACCTGAAGCCAATGAAGGTCCTCTCTTATCCATTGGAAAAGAAACCATATTTACTTAGAAAGAAGGAAGACTTTTATCACCCAGGGAAATCACGCTTCGGGGCCATTCTAGAAAAGGGAAATGTTCCACTGGCATCTCCTTCGCTGCATGAAACTGTATCCTTCAGTATATATTCCAGTTCTTTCCTTTTCTGAGTAGTTCATTATAAACGTGGTAAAATTACCTTGGTTGATTCTCTGCTATTGGTTTTTTTGGGGGAGGTGGGAGGAAGTAATTCAGTGTATTTATTTATTTAGATGGAGGTCCTGGAGATTGAACCCAGGACTTCGCATGTGCTAAGCACACACTTTACTGCTGAGCGATTACCCTTTCCCCGATTCGGTGCTGACTGTCACAGAGAAGAGATCGGAAGGTCATACTCTTCTGGGAGCATTTCTTGAGGCACTCTTAGCCCCCTCACACAGTGGTAAGTGCTGAGATGCTGTCTCCGTTACAGAGCCCCCGGTGACCAGGGCGAGGCAGGACGGATGGGTAAACTTGAGCGCTGACGGGGCGGCCTCTCTGTACCCCCTGTACCCATTTCTGACAACCCCTCATCTTACACAATCGCACGTACAAGTGTGCATCAGCAGGGGACGCACGTTCGCACAGGAGAGGTAAGAATATCGAGGCCAAATCTGCTCAGTTAGGGAGCTAGGGATGTAAACCAAGCCCTGCGTGGTCCCCCACAGGACAAAGACGTTTCGCAGGAGAGAGGATGTTCCTGGCACCAGAGATGGTCTCCATCCGTCCAGTGGCTCTTATCTAGTAGACGTTTACTCCTGCAACTGGGAATTCTTTTTACATCATTAGCCCCCAAAAGCTCACAGTACATGGCAAGTGCCCTGGACAGACAATGTGAAGGCTGACAGGTGGACGGCTGGGAGCCAGTGCAGCGCGGTGACTTCAACCCTGGGCGTCTGGCAACATCTCCGAGGGACCAGTGACTGATCCAAGATGTACAAACATCAAAAATCCCGGCTAGGGCTAACGGCCAGAGGTCCAAGCTACGTGGAAGGGCATCGTGGCTGCTCCTCGTGACACGGGCACGGAAAGACAGCCCTGCCGCGTCAGCGCCCCTGCCTCCCGGGGCCGCTCGTCACCGGTCCGGCTCCAGGACTTTCAGGCCTTCTCGCGCTCACTCACATCTCGCCGTCTTTCACTTCTTGCACACGGTCTTTCTGAAGCTGACTCGCCATCCTGTAAAATTGTCCCCCTAACTGTCCAGAACTCCCCTCATTCAAGTGTCCTGAGTCCCCGCCCGCAGGAGTGTGGGGCCCAGGGCCCCCCGCAGCCGTCGTGACAAGGCTCTGACCTCAGGGGGCGTGGCTCGCGCCCCCACTGCCAGCCGTGGCATCTTCAGGAGCCTCAGCATCCCACCTGTCGGGGCTGTTTTCAGGTGGAAGAGAAATGACGTGTGTAGCACTAAGGACAGACGCGTACACCTCAGGAGGTGATGCCCCCTGCCGTCACTGCTGTTACTGCAAACCAATCAGATCTTCTCTAGGCTGGGAGACCACACACCCCGGCTTGCCCAAAACAGTCCTATTGTCCCGACGTAACTATTAACGGGCCCCAAAACTTTTACTCTCAAAAACGTCCACATTTGAAGAGTGAGCTCACCCTGTGACCAGCCCTCCTGGGCTCCATCACGTCCCTCGTGGGAGGACCAGTCCTAGAGCAGGAGTTTCTGTAGGTTTGTTCTCCAAAGGACCCTTTTACCCTTTGGAATGTTATTTGTATCAGTATTAAATCTGTTTTTATCCAGGCTGTCTGTCCTGACCTTTAGGCCCTGGCTAGCTCAGCTCTTACTTCGTATTTGTTGTATTTACTCATTTTCCCCGTCAAGTCCTTGGGCCGCTCCACAGCTGAAGCCCCGCCCCCACCCCAGCCCCGACAAGATGATGTCCCAGTGGCTCCCACCTGCCCTTGGTTCCTCTGCAACTTGATCTTTCCCACCCAGCCACACTGACGCTGTCTGCAAAGTACTCCAGGTGTCTCTTTGGCTACGGTTTGCAAGTGGACTTTACTTCCCATCTAATAGCGCCCTCCTGGGCCTACCTCTTTTTTTTTGGAGTCACTTCCTCCAAGAGGATTTTCAAGACGGGGAGTTGGTACAGT
The DNA here is from genome assembly GCF_009834535.1 of Camelus ferus. NCBI lineage: Eukaryota > Metazoa > Chordata > Mammalia > Artiodactyla > Camelidae > Camelus > Camelus ferus. The sequence goes on from NC_045709.1 coordinate 23,043,610, forward strand.
TTCTGATGCCTTGCTTCTTTCGGACAACCCTCAGGTGCCTGTGCACTTAGATCGACAGTTCAGTGTCTACAAAGCTCTAATTAGATGGTCTCTCTAACATTTAAAAATGCTGCTCCATCGCCTTTCTCACAGAAGTGCAAATTAACCTCAAAAAAGGAAAGCGTTTGACGCCAGCCTGGTCCTTCTTCCTTGGCACAAGGCTGCTTTTATCCCTGGAAGAGCCCGGAACCTTCTCGTGTCTGATGCTCTGGCATCTCATCGCAGCGCTCCTGCGTGCAGGGGCCTCTCAGTTTACACAGCAGGGCTGACAGTCTGAGGGCCTCCGGCGTTCTCTTACGTAGGAGATGATCTGTGACTGCCATCTCAGTTTTTCTCATTTTCATGACCTCTGTTATATTTTGGCACTTCCATGTCTAGTCTCCATCTATGTTAGCAATTCCTCACCACTCCGCCTCTCTTCACACTCCCTGATGCTGACTATTCCAGCCAATAAATTCATTTTTGGCTTTATTCATTCTTCTACTTAACTCCTCGACTGTTCTTTACTTCAGCTATTACATGTTTCTGCTCGATGGCTCTAAATGATTCTTATTTCTGACTTTCTTTAACTTTTTGCTTCATGTTTCTCAGATCTTCTCTTATCTTTTTGAAGGTATTTATCATCCTGAATTTTTATTCTCTACAATGAGGTATCACCTCACACCAGTCAGAATGGCCATCATTCAAAAATCCACAAATGACAAATGCTGGACAGGCCGTGGAGAAAGGGGACCCTCCTACACTGCTGGTGGGAATGCAGTCTGGTGCAGCCACTGTGGAAAACAGCATGGAGATTCCTCAAAACACTAGGAATAGACTTACCATATGACCCAGGAATCCCGCTCCTGGGCATACATCCAGAAGGAACCCTACTTCAGGATGACACCTGCACCCATTCATTGTTCATAGCAGCACTATTTACAATAGCCAAGACATGGAAACAGCCTAAATGTCCATCAACGGATGACTGGGTAAAGAAGAAGTGGTATATTTATACAATGGAATACTACTCAGTCATAAAAACTGACAACATAACGCCATTTGCAGCAACATGGATGCTCCTGGAGAATGTCATTCTAAGTGAAGTAAGCCAGAAAGAGAAAGAAAAATACCATATGAGATCGCTCATATGTGGAATCTAAAAAACAAAAACAGAAAAACAAAGCATAAATACAAAACAGAAATAGACTCATAGACATAGAATACAAACTTGTGGTTGCCAAGTGGGTGGAGGGTGGGAAGGGATAGACGGGATTTTAAAACTGTAGAATAGATAAACAAGATTATACTGTATAGCACAGGGAAATATATGCAAGATCTCATGGTAGCTCACAGAGAAAAAAATGTGACAATGACTATAAACGTGTTTATGTATAACTGAAAAATTGTGCTCTACACTGGAATTTGACATAACATTGTAAAATGATTATAAATCAATAAAAAAATGTTTAAAAAAATTTTTTATTCTTGTTCTGATTTCTTAATTCTGCTTAATAGCTATAGTTTGTTCTCTGTGCTTTTTTTAAAACAGAGATTTAATCCTTAAATATTTCATGATTATTCCCGATGAACATATATTTTGTGAGGGTATTAGGCATCTCTCCAGGTAAAGATGCCTGAGGCAGGAGATGCATTTCAGGCTGCAGTCTGTGCCTGCTGGTGACTTTGAGGAAGAAGGATCTCCCAGAAAGAGTAGCCTCTGGTGTCTCAGGCAGAACCTTTGCTCTGGCGCTGCTCAGTCCAAGCTGTGGGTAGAGGGCTTGCGTGGGGCTGGGAGAGCTCAGGAGCTCAGGCATTGATTCAGCTGATGTTTCTGATGCCTGTTTAGGCAGGCACCGCCAGGTCCCCTCTCACAGCTGAGAAAACTGTGATGCGGAGAGGTGGAGAAAGTCACGTGTGGCCACACGGCTCCTGGACGGTGCTGTCCTTGGTCTGGATGAAGCCCACTGGGTGATGACCACTCACAGTGGCTCTTGGTCACCACAAACCACTCTTCACAACCTCCAACCCCATCGTTTCTTTGGGATGATTGTGATAATAGTCAATTCATTTTAGAAAAGTGTATTTCAGTGTTAATGAAACGTGGCTATCATCCTTTCTCACTGTAATATGACTGCACGTTCCCTGGAGTTCCCTCAGAATGATTCGTGCTTTGCAGTCTCTGCCTGAGTGGGTTAGAACATCGTCAGACTCCTCCTCACTCCTCCGACATTTCTGAGGTCTGCTTGCTAAGCATCCTTGGAGAAAAATTTTGGGACACCTGCACTGATGGGGGTTTGGTCAATCAGTGATCGCGTTTCTCTGTACTCACTTAATCCTACTATGGGGAGACGAAATTTACCCTGTGCCTCTTCTCTTCCGCCACCTCCCGTAACTTCCTGGAAAATAAGACACCCCTTAACTTTCTCTTTTCTCACTTGGTGGGATCCATCAGGAGAGTTTATATAACTGGGCTGTGACCTTGTCTCAGCACAAGGATGCGTCTCCACTACACTGGGCGTCTTGTTTACAGTTCAGTACTCCCTCTGCAGTGAAAGCAGGCATACAAAAGTAACCTACAAATTTCAGGTTGCCGCAACTCGAGCCCGATTCTCTGAGCATCTCTGAATAGCATTTTCTGAGCATAATAAAATTATCCTCTTATTATATCATTAATACATTATTCATATCATATTAATATAGTAATATTTAATATATTAAATTAAATCAAATACATTGTTAATAATTCAAATTCTAAATATTAATTTTATTACTAATATGTTATACACTATATATTTTTATTAACATAATATATATTTTGTATCTATTGATGATATAATACATAATATATATTATATAGAGATAACATAATAATGATATAATTCATGTATTATCAAATCAATTATAAATATTAATATAAATTATTAAATAATGTGTTTTATTATTATAATTATTATGTGTATATTGTTAATATTATTATATTTCCCAGAGCATGCCAAAGAGATGTGAACAGGAAACTCACCAATGAGATGATGATGCATTGGTTTAAGATTCAACTAAGAAAACAGAAATCAGATTTTTTTAAGGCAAAAAAACCCAAGTGTAAACTACAAAACCCTCAAAGCCCAAAAAGCCCAAAATTCAAACTGGAAATTAAGTATGCCAAAGATGAACTCAAAGAGAGCCTCTGCAGCCACTAATAAAAGGTTCCCCAGCTGACCGAGGCAGGAGTCCCACAGGGGAGTCGGTGCAGCCACGCTTCACCCCAAGTGCACAGAGTTTGCTCAAGGATTGAAAGGAAAGGACAGAGGTCAGTGAATTCTCAGTTTTGGTTCATTCTGAGGAAGGTACTCAGCATGGGCTCCGGGTCTGGAAGGAGGGAGCGTGACCATGAGGAAAGAGTGGGATTTGGAATTTAGCCCCGAGCTCCCAGCCCCGCGCAGTCACTGTGATTTTAGGGGCGCTGTTTAACCCTTACAGCCCCCCCGGCTCCTCTGGGCAGGGGAGGGAGTGATGCCTTTGTCACGGCTGCTGTAGTGCACAAGGCAGACGGCGTGCCTGGCGTGACAAAGATGCCGATACCTCTCACCAACACACCCTGTTATGAAATAGGAAGATTAATATTATTCAAAGAAAAGAATGTTCCAGAATGCCATAAAAAATGTTCAATTTAATTCCAGAAATATTTTACTCAGCACCTGTCACATGCAAGCAGGATGGCTGGGGTCCAAACGGATGCTGGAGAGCAGCCCAGCCGGGACCGATGTGCTTGCTGAGGCTCAGAGGTGAGTTTGCAAGATGTGGATGAGGTCTGGGGTGGGGGGCGGGGCGCGCCGGAAAACGTCCATGCTGGGACAAAACCATGGGATAAAACGGTCCGAGGCCTAAAGGCAGGAGTGAGCGAGCACGTGGAAGCAGAGGGAGGAGAGCAGCCTGCTCAGGTGTCCTGGAGGAGAATGAACCTCCTTCTGGATGGCTGAGAGACTAAGAGACATAAAATTTTGAGGTCAAAACAGTACCCACTGCAATGTCAGAAGATTAGGTTGTGCTGAAAAGAACATTTTATTTATTATCACAAAATTTTTGTGACTGAAACGTAGAGTGACCTCCCCCCAGGAGGAAGCCTCCAGGAGACTCAGAGACTCGCGAATAAAGACATCAGACCCAGACACAGATGGCGGCGGTTAGAGATGGGAAGCACACCCAGTAAACATTTAATAAAACAAGCGTTCCCATGACAGTGTAATTTCCACAAAACGTACACGGTGCTTTATTAGTCTAGCATTCTTTGAAGAGATAAGTAACTTTGAGGTCAGGAAGAATCAGTGTACTCAATGTACCTAAGCTTTTGTGAAACCTTTGAGAAGCTTCTCTTCCAGAAGGTTTTTGATTTTTTTTTTCACATGTAAGTGAAACTGATGAAATGAATTGATGGAACTAAGGCATTAGCTAGCTCCTGCTGTGTAACATGTTAGCGTAAAACTCGGCCATCAACATGACAAACACTGCCTCCCGGGTCAGGTGTGGCCCAGCCGTGCGTGTCTGCTTCATGCTCCTTGTGAGGCTGCAGCCAGGCTGTTGCCAGCTCTGTGGTCATCGAGAGACCCAAGTAGGGCCAGAAGGGGCTCCCTAAGCCCCTCACACGACAGTTGGCAGACCCCCTGGAAGACCGACATCCGAGAGTGACCTGCCACCCTCGTCGGGCCATTCTAAGGGAGAGCTAGAGGGCACCAGGGTCCCAGGCTCCCTCGAGCCTCATCTCAGAAGTGGCTGGCGTGACTCTGGCCGTAGCCCACCAATCAGAAGTGGGTCTCGAGGCCCATGTTGACCTGGGCGCCTGGGGGTGGAGGGATGGGACCGCTGGGGCCAGCTCGGGAGGCTGCCTATTGCGTCCATAACCCCTTCCTCCTCTGCGGCCTCAGTCCAGGGGTGGGCCGTGCGCTGACATTGTGGCGGATGAGACAGGAGCCCGGTCCTCCCTGCAGCCTGGGGGCGCTCTTCCTTTGCTCAGAGTCCCTTGCTCTGTCCTCCCTCCCCTCCTTTCTGCTGTGCTGTCCACACGGCGGCTGAATACACAGCAGCCATCTGGCACCCGTGAGCCAAAGGGCCAGGAAATTAAATCATCCGTGGCCCCGATGTCACTGAGCTGCTGCACACAGACCAGCAGCCACTGACCTCTGGGCTGCTTGTTCTATGAGAAAAGCCCCCATTTATTTAAGTCGCTGTAATCAGGTTTTCTGTTACTTGAAGGAGCAAGGCACCCCCGGTTTATGGGTTGGAGCCCTGTGTCAGGGCGGGAAGCCAGGGCCCTGGGAGGGGCCGGGGACGGCCGGGGACGGGGCTTCCGTCCAACCAGAAACTCTGAGCTCCAATTACCACAGTAACTGTCACCCTCCTCTGGGGATTGTCTGCCTGCTCCTGTCCTTTCTTGGCAGGTTCATGCGGTTACAATTACCCCTTTACTTCTGAAGCAGCACGCAGTCCATCCTCCTGCTGGATAAACGGGTCTTACCAAACCTTCAAATATTAATGAACAGAAAAGAAATGAAAAGTGGACAAAAACGAACTTGGCTGTTGGGATGGACCAAAGGTGGTTGCTCTCTCTGCAGAGAGACTTCTGTGAAGGGTGGAATCCACCTCCCAGCTCCTTAGCTCACGGCTGGACTTGTGACGTCCCCCTTCCAGAGGGACAGGCAGCAGCGACACTGCCCCTGTTCTGGCAGCTTCTGCTCTGCAACCTTAGAATTTAGCCACCAGTGAGAAACTCAGCTGGACACGGAAGCCCCGGCTGGGAGGCCACTGCAGAGAAGCCAGCTGAGCCCCCAGGGAGCCCCAGAATCGTAAGAAATCAAGAATTGCTGTTGTTTTAAGCAATTAAGTTTTGTGGGTTTTGTTTGTTTTTTTTTTTTTTTAACTTAGAAAACCCTGACTGTTGGGGAGTGGGGACCATGGCAGGCAGGGGACGGATAAGAAGGGAAGAGGGAGAAACAGGTCAAAAAAAGAAAAAAACAAACCAGAGCCAAATCCAAATGGAAGATTAAAGAGTCCAAAGATCACACAAAGGAGAAAATTAAAAAGGGGCAAATTCCAAAAGGAATTCTACAAGTACAATGCAAAACACAAATTAAGAATGAAACATTTAAAGGTGAACATTCCTAAATAAAAGCAAGTATCAGGAACTCGGTGAGCGTGCTGGGGTAGGACCTCAAATTCTAGGGCGAACCTAGTCAAGTTTTCAGGTTTAAGCCCAGTTTATGGAAAGCAACCAAAGAGAAGCAAAGGCTGGACTCTCCCCCTTTGTACGTGGGGCAGGTGACTGGCCCCGCCTTCCTAAATCCCACAAGAATTCAAATAATTGCCTTTCTCGGGGATTCTCGGTGAGCCCAAAGCCAACTTTCACACGTGCGTCCTGAATATGTCCAACACATAATCGCAGCCCTGACTCGTTCTGCAACGGCTGGATGGATTTAACGTGAATAAAATATCTTAAGGGGTAGGAAACACTTCCCCTTATGTCATAGCAAGATACTAAGGCCTAAGAAAGCTCCATCGCACCATCCGGCATGTTAGCCCCTGGCTCTGTGCAGTTATTGAAATTTGAATTAATTAAAGCCAGTGAAACATTCAGCTCCTCAGTCACAAAGGTGACATTTCAGCAGCCGGGAAGCTGTTGTGACCGGCAGCTGCAGCGCTGGACGGCAGGCATACGGAACATTTGCATCCTCCCAGAAACTTCTGGGGGACAGCCCTGGCAGGGGACGGCCTTGGCAGGGGACCTCTGCTTTCTTGGCACTGCTCAGGAAATGCTGTCCTCAGTCGAAAGTAGCCTTTGGCATTATTATTGCTTCAGAAGTCTTCACATTGAATCACATGTTAAAAAAAAATGTTCAGTGAATGTAGGTGGAATAAATTTGTGCACACGGTTCCCAAACTGTGCCCCCCAAGATGTCACAACAGAGGCATTGTGGGAGATTTTAATTTTTTGAGGGAAACGCAGGATCACAAGGACCTGGTTGGATGCTACACAAACCACAAGTCTAAGGGGGTTCACAGTTTCAGCGTTAACTCACACCGTATGTCTTTCCATAGGTCACATCAATGGCGAAGCTGGGTTTCGATGGTGGTGATAAAAAAGCAGGGACAATATGAACACATATGAACACAATATGACACAGTCAGGAAGTTAGAGCGGCAGAGCCCAGCATGACCCCAGGGCCCATTCGCAACTAAGAGCGGCTACTTAAGAGAAATGAGAATACTTTTCTCTCCGGATATACGTGCAGCATTCTCGCCCAGGGCTGCTTTTAGGACATACCCACTTGCTGAGTTATGTGGACCTAACTACTTAACAAACCCTCAGCTCTCTCCTTTGGCCAGGCGCACGCCGTGGAGAAGTGACTGGGGCACTGAGGCTGCTGTGAGCTGAGAAAGCCTGGGAACCTCTGAACCAGAGAAGAGAACACCACGACTGCAGCTTAGTTTTTTAAAATGAGATCAAGTTACACACGGGGAGAAGGAAGAGCAAAGAAGCTGCTCTAAAGGCATCTAATCAATTTCCTCATCCGTCAGCATCTAGACAGAAACACCTACCCTGCAGGCGCTTGATGAATGTGTCTTAAGTAAATACTTCAGTCGAATAGGTCACGAGAAATCTACACTTAGCAAAGACAGCCAAACGTTTATTTTTCAGACAAGACGGTTTAAGCAGGCAAGCGCTTAGGGCTGCTGCACTTCTCCTCGTACCCTCTCTGTAAAACTCACGTCCAGTTCGGTTTGCCTGAATGCAGTCCGTGGTGTCAAGTCTCAGCCAATGATGCTGAGATCTGTGGGTCACAGACGTACAGCCCTCAGGAAGACGCCTTTGTCCATTATTCCTGGCACATTCAGGACTTGCAGGCGGTAAAGCAAAGCCGCCCGCTGCTGAAGCCCTAGCTTCCAGCTAGTTCTGTTGGTGTTCAAAAGTGCCCATCCAAGCTTTTCAGAATTTCAAATCCAAATGATTCTGTTCCATAAGTAAAATTTAAAAAAAAAAGAAAGAGTGTAACAGACAGAGAGCGACTGACGTGAGTTCGAGCTGGTGTGAGTCATCAGAGCATCATGGCTTCTTTAGCTGAGGGTCACCCTCCCTACTCATCCGTCTGAGGCCATCCCAAGGGCTCAAAAACCCCGCCAATGCATCGGGCCGCGTCCACCGTCACTGATTTCCAAAGTGAAGCTTGTTTGTAGGGCTCACGATGCCGAGAGGCCTGGGGCTGCTCCCACACGCCCCCTCCCAGCCCCCACCCTGGAGCGCCCTGGTCAGGGTTAGAGCCTGACCCTGGATCACCCAGCAGACTCCACTCCCACCCCGCCCCTCCCTCCAGTCACCGCACAGACACCAAGGGCCGTGTCCTCACTCCCCCCGGGAACGTCCTTCAAGGTCCCCTTCACATGGGGATTCTCTCTGGCCCCACCACTCACAATGGCCACCCCCCAACGCTCAGGCCTCCTGAATATTTGTCATCACTCGTGTACCAGGGCCCCAACTGTCGTCAGTCTTGTCCCAAATTCCCGATGACGAGGAGGCATGTGTGGCTCAGTGCTATGTCCCTGGCCCTGACCTGTTCCTGACGCACAGAGGCCGTCAGCAGACATTCGTTTTCTGAATTCATTCCTTCATCTGTTCAAGGAACATTTGCTGAGCGTCTCCCCGGTGCCAGATACAACGCTCAATGCTCACAGGGCTCTTCCCTTTGCAACCTCACAGCCCCCGCTGAGCCCCCAAATCGTAACCACGACTGGGTGTCTCTGTGTTCTGCTCACACATGGTTTCTGAAGAAAGGGCAGTAGTTTCCATGAGTTTCCCTAAGAAAGCTGGGACCCCAAACATCAGAGCTACTGGAGCGCCCCCCCAACCCACGCAGCCTCCGTGTTTCCCCGAGTGCCACCTGGAGAGGAGCCCCTCCGAGGAGAAACCCAAGGTTCCCTCCAGGCCCCAGGCCTCGCTCTATGACCCCCGGCTCCTGAAGGCCCGTCTCCTCCCCGTTCCTCCCCCAGGCTGTTCAGAGGATGCCAGCTATTCTAACCCTGCCCTGTCTAAGCACAAAGCTCCTGCAATGTCACCTGCTCGAAAAGTACCCCAACCTTACCCTCAGCCTGGGCACGTTAAGTGTCTGTCCTCATCCTCTGAATAATTTGGTTTATGATCCAGCTGTGGGCGCCTCCTCTGCCACTTAACCTGTCAAATTGGGTTCCAACCCTCCACGGGAAGGATGGCGTCAAGCCTTTCAGAATTGTCTTAAGCAATGCTTTTACCTATGGTCAGCGATGACGTCTCGGTGAGTGAGCCCTCACTGAGCTCTTTGCATAGACTTCTCATGAGAAAAGGAGGCGGCCGGCTGAGGAAACTGCCCAGATAACGGAGGCTGATAATGACGGGTGGGATGGAGGTGAGGGGACAGAAAACACCTCGATCCAGAGCGAGGAGGACCTCCTGGAGACCCCAGCCCAGACCCTGCACTGGCTGCAGCCAAGACAGGGAGACAGAGCAGAGGCAGACCCGCTCATCAGCCTGTTTGTTTGCACGCCCAACCGAAGCAGCGATTTGACGCTGAGTGTGTGGTGTGTTCAAAGGCCCCGGACACCGAAACTCTGCCCCCATCACCCGGCCACCAACGCTAGGTTGCCCTCAGAGAAGACATGCCCCTCTCTGGTAGAACTGTCACTGGCAGGGCCTCCCCAGGAAGAACACCTGTCAATCACTCCGTCCTTCACCGGGGCTGCGCGCTGGGACCCAGGAGAGCAGGCACAGGTTTCTTTCTGCTCTTAGGGTGCAAGTCAGAATCCTCCCGCAGCTCCCGGGCCTGAGCGATCTGGCGCCTGGGGTGACCCCTCCCCTCAGGATCCCACCCCCAGCCTGTCCTCCGAGCCCTCGGACGGGCAGTGCCCCACAACCCCAGGCCCAACCCAGGGAGCCCTGAGTCCCCAGATCTCAGCCCGGAGGTCGTTTCTTTGGGGTAACCTCTCCAGACACGCACCCTAAGACTCAGCCCCAGGTCAACACAGAATCTAAAATTGTCCGACACAGTCAGCAGGAAATACCCAAACTGCTGCCACAATAATTTGCATTATTTTTAAGATACTTACATTTATTATTAGTCTTAAAATTCAAATTCTTGAAGGTTTCCAGCTGCAAATATGGATGTCAGACGTCACCAGACCTTTGGATCTCCCAGCTGTGTCCTTATGAGTTAGAACCATGGGCACCAGTTCAGGACTGACCACATGGGACCGCTCGAGAGGCCCCAGGAGCACGAAGGAAAGTGGAAGGAGGAGGCCGAGGGGCAGGGAGAGAGATGCCGTCACGGGCGTGAGAAGCAGCCAGCGCCCAGGCCAGGGCCGAGCAGGGCAGCGGGCTCACGGCTTCACCCCTACCCCTAAAGTCACTCTGGGTGTGTATGATCACAGAAACGTTACACGGTCAGCATTGTCCCCCTTTGTAAATTATGAAGCTGCATTTAAAAAAACAAAACCTCTAGAACATTCTGAAAGTATTGTTCAGGCTTTCAGGAAGTAACTTCTTGCCCATTCAGTCCAGGGACACGGAACTTCACCTGAGTGTATCTGTACCAAGAGCTAAGCCTTGAGCTGTAAACCCGGGAGACAGAAAGGAAAGGGAACGCCTTCTCTGCAGTTTTCTGCGGTTATTTCGTGAGGGGAGAGGTGGGTCCTCTCTGTGCTTTTATCACCAAAGAGGAGAGTGTCTGACAACCGATTTCAAGTAGAGCCTTTTCTCCCGGGCAAGCGTTGAGCCTTGCTGCCCCTGAACTCAGGATGAAGCACCTCTCATCACCTGGAGCTGAGTGGGTGCCCTTGGGACAGACAGCGGGCCTACTGTCACCTGCCCACACCACGGAGACAAGACACCCTGGAGGGTGAAAGGGAAACAGCTGGGTTCCAAACAGGAGCCAGACGGGCATCTGGCTGGAGCAGCAGCCTCGCCTGTGTGGTCCCAGCCCTCCTGGGAGACTGTCCTCAGAGCCGCATCAGGCCTGTCCCCTCTGCCAGGACCCGCCCAGCTGCCGCCCGAAGGCACCAGCTTCCTCAGTTTCCTCTTTCACAAACTGCACAGCAATGTGTCCCCAAAGAGTCTCCTCTCATCACACATAGTAGGTGCTTAATTCCCATCGGTGGAATAAATGAATGAACGGATTCCCGGCTACTTGTCTGAATAGTGAGACTGACCCCTGGGGTCCAAGGCGGATCCTGGGCGTTTGTCCTTGTCTCTGTCACGCCGTGAAGGACCAGCCTGACGGGCAGTCATGGGAACCGGTGTTGCCTTCAGTGGCTGGCACTGGATTCCACCCCTCCGTCTCAAACCCCAAACCCCCACCGCAGGGAGCCAAGGGCGCCCAGGTCTAGCACGGGGCGAGTCCCCAGAGCTGCAGACACAGGACCGAGCGTCCTGCATGGAGGGCACCGCAGGCCAGCTACTCTTTCCACCAGAAACTACAAAGTGGAAACGTCCATCACCTCTGTGATGTGATACAGAATGTAAAGACCTGGGGCTACAATTGCTATTTGTTCTAAGTCAGCCTTCTCTCAGTTTATTCTAGGTTTTGCCGGAGCCTCCCAGGCGCTCACTGGCAGGTCCTGGCGGGGACGCAGGTCCCGCTCCAGCGGGTCCAGTTTTCTTCTGTCTTCCCATGTCTTGGCCTCCTGTGTGCAAATGCCCTACTGTTCTCCCGCCATAAAATTTTCAACCACCCCTGCCTTGCCAGACGCAGTGGCTCCCCGTGTCAGCCCAGGAGAGAAACCAGGTTGTTTCTCTTTCAGGGCCCTACTATTTATTTATTATTATTATGTGTTCAATCTCAGGTGAGTGGCAGGGACTTTTGTCCCCAGCACATCAAGAACACCATCTAATTGAGGACTCGTGCCCTCAGGGCAAGTCTAACTGCTACAGGTGTCCTCCAACAAAAGTTCTTAGTAAACACATCCATTTCTGAAACTGCAACGAGCGTTTCCTCGGCCACCAGGTTTGTCGTTCCACCTGGAATTGTGAAGGAGACATAAACGTCACAGGCAGCAATTACACAGCCACGCAGTCAGACCCGTCACCGAGGCTGAGGGACGCCCTTATTTTTCAAAGAGCACTTGCCAGGCTGGACTCGCTCTCTGCACCTGTGGGGTCACTTCCTCTCGGGTCTGCGGTGTCTCTCCCTGGGGATCTGGAGCGAGGGTTCTGGAGTCAGAGGAGCCTGAGTCTCAGCCCCGACTCTGCCGCTTGACCTGCCTCGTCAGTGAGCCTGTGGGGTCCAGATGTGTCACTCAGGCCTCGTGGAAGCCAGTCGCTTACGGTCTCCACAAGCCTCGCGTGGCTGCACATAAAATCAAGGTACTTGAGGGGGACGGCACATAGGGTCCCGGAGCACAGTGGGGTGTAAGGCACCACCAGCTGGCAGGTAGGTTGGTCCTTGCACCCCCGGCCCCCGCAGGGCTGTACCCCAGCCCTGGATGCTGGAATGTTCCACGTGTTAGTGGCATGTCTTCCTGAGATCACTCCAAGACTAGCCGTTACTTCTAACCTGGCTGGAGTTGCCGTGTTTAGCAAACAAAAATCCAGTTGAATCTGAATTTCAGATAAACAATGGCTAATTCTTCAGTGTAAGTATACCCCGAGCAATCTTTGGGACATACTTATACCAAACACAACATTCTGTTCTTTATCCAAAAGTCAAATTTAACCGGGTACCCTGTATCTTATCCAGCAACCCTCAACCTGATGCTGGAAACTGTGTTGGAAACAAGCTCGGTGAGTCTCAAACAGTGAGGTCCCGTCGACATGACAGTGTGAGAGTGAAACGAACACTGAAAGATGTAGTTACCACATTGTAATCTGAAGACTGTCGAATAATCATAGCAGCAGCTGTCGCTTATTAAGCACCTGGTGTCGGACTTTATTTCCACAATAAATTTGTAAGGCAGAGGCTGGAGTCCCTATTTTACTGGTGGTGAGCCCTCGGCCCATGTTGGCCGGACGGCTGCCACGTGAACCTGGGGCTTTGACTCCAGTCCTGAGGGGGGGCAGGGCTTGGGGACACACTGGGAGCAAAGCTGGTGTTCCACAGTGTCACCGTGTCACCATGCTTAGCGTGCAGACCCAGCGTCTCATGGAACCAGGCTCCACATTGGTGGCAATGCCATCATGATGGTTCAGTGTGTCTCACGTGGCCCCGTTGGAGGATCTTTATGGGTGACAGCCTGCAGAACCCAAACCCCAGGCCACTGAACGATTTCCACTTTTCTTACCTCTTTTGCAGGCCCTACATTTCAGCCCCAGGGAATCCAGCAAACTGCGCCCTTTGAGATCCTCTGGGATCCACGTGCCTTTTTTGTTCCAAGAAGGGTAATTTGGACTCTTGGGAAGATAAGAGAGAGAACTCTGTCCCCAAACCTCCCCACAGCTGACCACTAGGCACACAAACGCCACACCCACTGCCATTGCCTCCTTAACTGGCAGGAAGTCAGCCCAGAGGGAAAGTGCTGGAAAAGTAAGTGTCCTCTCTCCCGGGGACAGTCTGGTGCTGGGCCCCGCACATCCAGGCAGGGACCGTGGCCGAGGAGACACAACTCAACACGATGTCATCTATGAAAGGCCGGCACCCCGACTCTCCACCTGTCTGACCTCAAAAGGCAAATCACCAAGGAGAGGAGCTGCCTCCTTCTTGGAAGAAATGCTGGCCTGTGGGCGTCGGGGTCCCTCATGCAAATGGGGGTAAATTTAGAGCCGGGCTGTCTCCTCCGGCCCGCAGCCCTGGATCACTTGAGAAAGAGCAGGTGGTGGGCCCCCGCAGCTCCAGGGAGCGCACAGTGTGTGCCAGTCCCGGCTGGCCCCATCTCGTGTGTCAGACCGCCTGGCCCCTTTCACAGAAGGCGACATTTGTGGGATGAGGTGAAATCTTTTCAAAACACCAGAAGGCTCCTGACTGGCCGGGATACGGGTCAGCTGGCCTGGCCGGCACGGTTCTCTGTGGTGCAGCGCAGTCTAAATGGAGAGCGGAAGGTTACGGGGGGGGGGGGGGGGGCAGGACTACTAAAAAAGAACAGAAGGAGGCCACGTCCCCTCTCCCTGTTCATGGCACTGCCCCCTTCAGACAGGCCCGGGTTCGAGGGAGCACAGCTGAAGCCTCGCTTCCATAGCCCTGCGGCGGGGGCGGTGGGGGCGGCGGGGCCCAGCGCACCGGAAACTCACTGGCGGGGGCCCTTACGCAGCTTGTCAGTTTCGCTCCTTACAGGACCAAGCTTCGTGAACTTCAAACATCAAGTCTGAGCTCCGCCTGCAGACCCCCTCCATCCCTACCTCCCCCTCAGAACCCCCTTGCCCTCCTCCAGGCCTGGCCGACCAGACGCCCATGCAACCTCGACTTTCCCAGGCCCTGACGCCGTGGAAATCGTATGACATACAAACGAATAATAAAAACGTCGGTCCTACAAGCTACCTGGTAAACTAATTCCACTGCGCAGCAGTACTTCCTGGACAGTGCTTCCCGGAACGTCTGCCAAGGGCGACCACGGGCGTGCGAGGCGGAGGGGGCTTGCCGTCTGCCTACTGCGACGTCCGGGCTGGGAGCAGTGGGGCGGAAGAGCCGGGCCGGGCGTAGGCCTTTCTGCCCGGCTCACCAGCTCAGAACCCTTCCACGTCCAAGTCCAAACCGCACACCTCATCCCAACTACGGGCGGAGCGAGAGCAAGGTGAACTTCTCTGTGGTTTGGGCGGCTCAGCTCGGCCTGACCTCAGCACTCAGAGGAGCTGATGGCGCGTGAGGGTCTGGGACGGCGCCATCAGAAGGTGGCTGGAGCCAAAAAGAAGTCCCCCCGTAAAGCAGTGACAGTCCATACAACGTCCAGCTGATTACGGGGGAGGGTCGAGTGGGAGAAACAAAGGGAGACCTCAGTCAGGCCGTCAGAAGGACTCGAGGACCCGCAGAGGAGCAGTTCGGCACCAAAAGGGGTTTCCTGATACTCACAAAGGTCCCCGAGTCAGACCTGCGGTGCAACCAGTGTATTTTCACAATGCTGATTTATTTAGCATTCGATGTTTTCATGTCGATGGAAGCTTTAAACGGATCACCGGAACACTGGCCCCTTACGTGCAGCCACAAAGGCGTGTGTCCTGAGGCGCCATCTGGATAGACCTCTGCTCGTGGGCCCCCGGAGGCTCCCTACGTGGGGTCGACAGGTGGGATGGAGTTGCAGCATCTCATCCCCTGTGCGCTTAAACCCAAACGCGCCTTAACGTCAGGGCCCTGTTTCTAGCCTGACCTTGGAACCAGACACTGAAATACTGTTTCTAAGCAGTGCCAGCTGGGCCGCCTCTTCCAGCTGCCCCCCTGCTCTCCTCCAAGGTGACATCCAGGTGAGGGGAGAGGGAAGACTGGCGTATCTTCAAGTCAGGCACAGGGTCCCCTGCGACCTGAGGTTGGTCCTCAGATGTGTGTTGGTGACAACACTGTTCTTCAAGGCCCTGGCTCTCGTCCCAGCTGGACCCTCAGCACCTGGGGACCTCATGGTGAGTCCTGGGTTCCAGTCCTGTTCCCGGGAGCTTGGGCTCCTGTTCGCCTTGATAACTGGCCTCCTCAGCCCTTAGTCCCGGGGGGCCCAGACCACACCCCCGTGGGACCCAGAGCTGGGCCCAGTCAACACGAAATGAGATGGCATTTGCATGAATGCCATCCAGGAGCAGCCAAGGCCAGCGGGACTGAGCGATCTACTCTGAGTCCCAGGGGCGCTTCACTAAGGGCCTCACAGAACAGAGAGGGCTTCTGATGTCAGGCCTGGGACCCTTTCCAACTCGATACAATGATGTTTAAAGGTAGGGATCAGAGAATTAAAACTTCTCTCTTGTTCCTTCCAGAGAAGAGGAATCCTGTACGAAGGTCCTCAGCAGGGATCACAGGTTCACGAAGTGCAGGCCCCCGGGCTCCCCGTCACGGCCTGAGCTGTGGCAACAGCTAGAAGGCTGCTGGGGCTCAGTTCAGTCCCTCTGTGCACGGGGTCCTGGTTTCAATGCCGTCAGTTAGGATGCAGTCAGTTACTCCCTGACACAGGGAAGATGGGAGAGGTGCTCACCTATGCACTGAGAGCTCAACTCAGGACTCTCACCCCCGAATCCCACATTTTAAATCTGCCTCTAAGATGCCATTCAAGCCGGCAGTGTCGAGGCCCCAGAGTCCAGCAGGGACCAGACCTCCAGGACAGCAGCCGAAACTTCATCCCCAGCCAGGTGCTGGCCACAGACCCTCGTACGCAGGGCTGCTCGCCCTCGACAGACCGTCCCGAGAACCAGTTCTGGCCTTCCGGACTTTGGTGCCCGTGGAAGCTCTGCCTGACCTGAGTGACCACTTCGCGATGCTGCTTTGTGGCTTGTTCCGCACAGATGAGGGACACATCCATTCCCATGGGGAAAGCAAAGTGAATAAGGACGCCCTCCAATCTTCAAAAAAAAGTGTATATGTATATATATAAAAGTTTATTTAAACTTTGAAAATATTAAACAATTTCTTGAAATCAGAGAAATAGATAAACTCTTAATGTATTAACTCTGGAAACCTGGAAGTCCCAGGAATGAGATTTCAGAGGTTCTAGAAAGAATTTCTTATCAAAGGTTCTAAGACTGTGTTCTTTGTTAACCCAGAACTTGGACCAATTTTGGTTCATTTCACCTCGAACCAGCGCCGTGACAGATGTCTGCTCTAAGACCTCCCCCGCCCAGGGGAAGGACGAAGGGGAAACCGGGAGGGAGAGGCTCAGTTTCCACACAACCAGCCGCCCCCACCCCCACCCCGCAGCCCTTTTCTGCCACCGAAGAGCCCAGTTGTCTCAGTGTCTAAAATAAGGGCCCTGCCGCACGGCCGGTTGGCGACGCTTTCTGATCCCACTTGGAGTCTTCGCAGCCCCGTCCTCTTCAGAGGGCCTGCTCCTAATCCCGCCACCTTCCTGGGGCCCTCCCGGCCTCGGCCTCTGCTCCTCCTGAGGGTGAGCTCCCACCAAGTCCTCATCAGCTTCCCAGGGTTAGACCAAGGCCAAATGCCCCACTTCTGAGCGAGCACCTCCCAGCGAGAGGCCCGACCCCGCAGGGCGTTACCTCCTGTCCGGCCCAGCCTGTACCCCTCCCCCCACCCCGACTGATGCCATCTTTACCACCGTATCATCGAAGTGAGAGCAAGGGAACCGGTTTTCTGATGTTTTTAACGGTCTGTATGGACTGGGCTTGGTACTACGACCCAGACAGGGGAGAGCTTGGTCTAGAAGCCACAGAAGTGAAACACCACGACACAAGGCTGCCAGGGAAGCCACCCGCAGTACGACGCCAGACGCGAACGTGACCACGGGGTGGGAGACCGCCCCTAGCCACGTTCTGCGGCCACTCCAGTGTCCCCCTCCCCGCAGGGGCAGCCTGACTGTCCACAGGCACAAGGCTGGAATTCCCTGGAAACCAAAACACTTGCAGCTGCACTGGCTCGCCTGTCAGAGGGGCTGGGCGGGAGGCTACGGCTCCTTCGCAGCATCAGCAACAGGCCGTGACTCTCCATGACCCAGATCGTGAGGAACCTTTATTTTAAGTTTTCCATTTACAAACATCCAGCTGTGTTAAGGATTTCGGGGCTCTCAGTTTACACTTCAAAACGCGGGGCGAGCTAAGAGTCCTCCTTTTGTTCCTGGATAAAAATAGTCCGGTGAGTTATGGCGGCGGGGACAAAGAAAAGGTCTTCGCACCAGCAGCGGCGTGGGGACCGAAGCCCACGCAGGATGCGCTGTGACCGCCATGACCCCAGCTTCAGCACGGCGCCACCCTCAGCACTGCCGGGCGCACCCCCGCCCTGAGCCCCAGCTCCGCGCCGTGGCCTCTGCGCCCCGCACACGGCACATGAAGGGAACTCGGCGTCCAAAGGGCCAGCCAAGCCGCCCCGCCCGCGCCCAGAGCCGCAGGCCTGGCCCAGTCCTTGCATGTGACCCCCGACACGGTCCAAACAAGCAGATGCCCGAAACAAAACCCCAGGGGAAACGTCTGGCACAGACCGCTGGTGCCATGCGTCCGCACGGCGCAGAAACGGAGTTACAGGAAGTGACTCGTGGCAGGCCTTCTGAGACGTTCCACAGCGGAAACTTCCTTCCCACCGACATCCATTTCACGCGGGGTGGGGGGGGGGTGAATGGATGTCAGCAAAAACAGCTATTTTTCCAATGCGTTTGGCGATAACGGCTCACAATCACGCAGGCAACCCCCACCAGGTGCCGTGTTCAGCTAGAAGAGGGGACTCTCCTGTTACCCACCGAGCCCCAAAGAACTGGCCAAAGATATCCACTGGTTTCCTTCAGGAAAGTAAGTTACCTTTCAAACATCTTAAAAATATCCTCTCCCACCTGCAGGAAAGGCACAGCCCAGCTGCTGAACTTCACTGTTCATTCCTGCGTTCACATTCACATTTGTGTCGTGAAAATCAGACAACTCTTTACCCAAAACACCAGAAACACCTGAAGTTCAGAGTGCACACAATCACCCACCGCGACAGCTTCATGCGCAAGGATCTAACCCCGTGGAAACACATCAAGGGTGTGTAAGCCAGGCTTCCTTTCACTCGAGCCCCTGAGCCTCAGCTCCGAAGAGACAGAATTCTGAGAACCCACGTTTAGTTATGATCTCATGGGGTCAGCACCTGAGAAGGTCTCGGGGAGTTGAAAAGAGCAAAGCTGTTCTCCAGACCAGTCGTTAAAAGAGACACGAAGGAGATAAGTGTTTCTAAAGCCCAGGAAAACTTCAAAAATAAAATTTACTGGAAAAAAGGAGAAAACCAAGCAATCCGCAAAATACGTTCCTCTCTCTCACACATGATTTTGTCACTAGTCTGCGGGCAGGACTGGTTTAGAGCAATAGAAATACTCTGAGTGCAGGGCAGTAAGAATGAGGTTTTCATCTGAACGACTCCCTTCTCCACATGAGTCCCTGAGGACAGAACGTCTCTCGGGCCGTCGGAGGGCAGCCTGCCCTGGCCCCGGCATTCCCTGTGGGCCACGTCTAGCGCTGAACACTGGGCTCAGTTCCTGGGGTAACCCCTCTGCCCACAGGTCAATGGTCCTCAAGGGGCCCATGATGAGCCCTGGGGCTGGGAGGGGAGGGCAGAAGTGTCAGGTGAGTCCTGCAAAAAATTAGGAGAGTTGAGTTTGGAGATGGGCCCAGGCTTAGCTCCAGGGTGCTTGTCCAGGAGATGCTGTGTCCAGTGTTGGGGACCAAAGGGCAGGGCTTGGACTAAATCCACAGGAAACATCAGAGAGCTGGGTGGCTCACTACCATGGTAACCATGGTCGGGCCTGTCGTCTGAAAGCAATTTCCATCACCCCCGCACATCACCTTTCCTGGGAGAAGGACGCAGAAGAGGAAGATTCATTTTCCCTTTAGTTGGTCAGTCTACCCACACCCAGCATCCTCCATGAAGACGCCTGGCCCAGAGCCCAGCCCTGCTCCCACCCTGGGGGCTTGTGGGAGAAGCCGGCCCAGGTGCGGGGACGGAGGGGCTCCCACTCAAGCCACTCAGGAGGGGTACGCCACGCCAGCCCACGCCACCGCCTCCAGGCCCCCGGCTGGGCCCACCCACCGGGAGACCATACAGACACGCCGGACAGAGAGTGGCCAGTGCTGACTGCAGGGTGAGGGGAGGAGGGCCAGTGTTCCAACCCAAACCACAAGTAAATGTATCTGTTTGGAAAAACAATGATTCCTGGAGACTCAAACATCTGGCATTTTGCTGGGGTTGTTTTGTGTTTTATTTGCGGGGTTGAGGGTTTTGGCTTTTCAGTCATTAGTAAGCGTGTCTTCTGGGTATTAGAAATACTAAAAAACCACTTAGCATTTCCGCACTGAGTGTGGAAGTGAGGCCTCCTGAAGGGACGATCGAGGCAGGTCGGCTGAACAGAAAATAACACCACTGGGGCTTCTCCCCACCTAGGCTCAGTTTACTGCATCAGAAACGACTCGGAAAGAAGGTGTTAAACGATGCTTGTCTGGGTCACTACTAACACCCACAGGATGCAAGAAAATGTCCTGCCTCAATTCTGAGCAATTACTGTGCTTCTGCCTCGGGGGTCTCCTCTCACATTAAGCCGGGGTGAAATGGGTAATTACAATGCAGGGCCATCTCACAGCCCCTGTGAGCCCCCTGGGGCAGAACCAGGGTCCCCGCCTCCTATCCACCCCCATCCCCACGCAAAGCCAGCCCTGAGGCAGGCCCCCCACCCACCACCCTGGGATCCATCAAGGATGGACCAATTTTAGGGTCCTAATGGGATCAATCCCAGTCCTGCTGCGCAGGGAGAGGAGGCAACTCCCAGGGCTTGAATCAGACCCCAGCATCTCTCTGGGGGTCACCTTATCCATGCTGAGGGGCCCCCCAGTTTCCAGTCCCTACTCCCACCCCACTAACAAACCATCATCTTCAGAATGGAATCCAGACTCCTTCACAGGCTGCAGGGAACCTTCTCTCTCCAGGGCGAAGGGGCAGGTACAGCAACCATGCTGCAGGTGAGGTCACATGCCAGGTGAGGTCACATGCCAGGTGACGTCACACGCCAGGTGAGACCACACGCTGCAGGTGAGATCATGTGCCAGGTGAGGTCACGCGCCAGGTGAGGTCACACGCCAGGTGAGATCACACGCTGCAGGTGAGGTCACATGCCAGGTGAGGTCGCACACCTGGTCAGATCACACGCTGCAGGTGAGATCATGTGCCAGGTGAGGTCACGCGCCAGGTGAGGTCACATGCCAGGTGACGTCACACGCCAGGTGAGACCACACGCTGCAGGTGAGATCATGTGCCAGGTCAGGTCACGCGCCAGGTCAGGTCACACGCCAGGTCAGGTCACACGCCAGGTCAGGTCACATGCCAGGTGAGATCACATGCTGCAGGTGAGATCACGCGCCAGGTGAGGAGCAGGCATGGTGCCCAGCCCTCCCTTGGGCACACATGTCTCTGCAGAAGAGAGAGGGCTGGTCCCAGAGCACGGCCAGCGGCAGTCAGACTGGACTGAGTGCAGGTCCCTGCGGCAGGAGGCAGGCGGCCCAGGCCACGCTGCAGCATGAGGCTGTGGGTAGGGGTCACAGACCACCACCTTCTTTAGTCACTTCCTCAATGACGCAGCCACCCCTGACCTCGGCCTCTGCTCCCACGTGACCCTGCGGGCGCCAGCACAGTCCCTGCGGCAATACATCCTGGACCTCTGCTACCCTCTCTGCTCTGCTGGCCTCTGGGGATGGCAGGGTCAGGGGGCCCAGAGGCCGCGACACGTGCCGTCCAGCCACCACCCAGGAGCAGCCCCTTTGCCTCCGCCTTCACCCACCCTCCTCACGGGCCGGGCCTCCGCATCCACACCGTCCGTTCCTAACACAGCACAAATGCACAACTTCTAAACACACATCAGCCTGGACGCACAGCAAAGCCCAGGCTTTTGATGCTGGTGTGACCAGGCTGATCAGGGCCCCGAGCCCTGCGGAGGCCGCTCTGCATGGCTGTTGTGCTGGGCGTTGAGCCGCGCGATGAGGTTGTCACCTTGTCCTCTGGTCCGTAGCGACTCCAAGTCAGGGAGGAGAATCCACTGCTCTGTAGCAAACCTTCCCAAGGTGTAGAGCTGAACACAGAGCTGAACACAGGAGACATGTCCTCACCGCTGCGCTGTGGGCGGGGTCTGGGGGGCAGCTTAGCTGGTGGTCCAGGCCCAGGGACAGGTCGAGGCAGGTCACGGGCAGCCAGAGGCACTGGAGGAAGGGGCTGAGAATTCAGGGTCAGGAACCCACGAGACCTGCATGCTGGAGCATAGGGGGCGGGATACATACTGGTCCTCCCGGGTCACAGGGCTTCTCAGGTGGGGTCCCCTCCCGGGGGCCACACGACCAGACGGCATCAGAGCACAAGCGGCGGGCACGGCAGAAAGCCGAGTGGTGGGGACTAGGGTGGGGAGAGAGCAGGGGTCTCCGACGACCGCCCAGGGAGCAGGCGGCGGAGGGCCTGCAGAGCACATAACTCAGACGCTGCGGTGGGAAAAGGAGGGTGCTTTCCACACCGTGGGTGTGGCTGGAAGGCCCACAGGGGCCCAGAGTGACCCCAGGGCCTGCCCGGGCTGGCGCTGCCCGAGGCCAGGCCCCGCGCCCCCCCCAGGAGCCGGCGGGCTGGGGCTTCCTCACGTGGTGGAAGCCACCTCTGAGCCCCCGCCGAATCGCTTCTTCACATCCTCATAAAACACAACTGCCTGTGGGCAAAATGATTTAAAACGAGTCAAGTCAATGTTTGACCTGGACCTAGCTGGGAACGTGGAATTTCCCATGGAGAATCAGAGCTGTCACCGGGGCACGGGGAACCAGAGCCGCCGCCCTGCCCCTGCGTGTGGAGAAGACCGACGCTGGGCCCAGGCAGTGACGTGGGGCGGGGCGGGCCCCGGAGTCAGCAGCACACCTGGGGGCTCAGGCCCGGTTTAGACGCTCGGTCTGGACCTGCCGTCTCCCCACCCCAGCTCCCTGACCAAACCCTGCTCTTCCTCCCCCATCAGCCCGGCCCCAGCTGCTCTTTCCCACTGCAGGGCTTCCCAAGATGATTGTCGCCCCTTTCTTATTCATGGAAGGGAGCTCGGAGTGCGGAAAACATCCTGTTCCCTTTGACCTGCACCACACGGCTCCCAGGACTGGCCTCATACCCTCTGCGGCCCCTCCGTCCTCCAAGCCAGCCCTGCAAAGGCTCACAGTCCAGCCTGGCACCATCGACCCCCGAAAATGAAAGAATGCGCCCCCCAGACATTCCTGAGCCCCCTCTTTTCAGCCAGTCTAACCTAGGATCACTCAACTTTGTCAATCTTTCCAAAGAACTAACTTTCCCTTTTGATCACTGTCCCTGCTTTTCTGGTTTCTATTTACCTACAACCCAGTCTTCCTTGCCTCCTTCTGCTAGCCTTTGGGTTTAATTTGCTTTTTCTCTAGTTCCTTAAGGTGGAGTCTAAGGTTATGAATTTGAATTCCTTCCTCTTTCCCACCACATGGGTTTACAGCCGTAGCTCCCACGGGCTTCGGTCTGTTGTGACCACGTCCCTCTTCTAACCGCTGCCACCGGGAAACAGCCAGCGGGAGGGGACACGGGGGTCGTCTACTCTGCTGTTCCCTGAACTAAACCCACCCAGAAAAGATGCAGCGGCTTATAAACTGAGTTCTTCCTCTGTTGCTACTGAAGTCGTGGTCCATAAAAAGAGACACTTTGGGGTTTCTTGTTCGAGATACTATGGCCCATGAGAGTAGATCAATATGAACGACAATGTAGATGCCAAGCTGAGTCTATATAAATGTCCCTGAGGTCGGAGAACACATTTCATAGTGACCAGGAAGTGCCAGACAAGGGTCTCTTCTATCCCCCGGAGCCATGCCCAGGTGCCAACGTTGCTGCAGGAGTCAGGCCATCACGACCCTCTCCCTTCTGCCCAGCCTCCTCGTAGCCAGTGTGGAGAACCGGCCCCACTTCTGAGCAGTGCCTCTTTGTGGTCTGGGATCGGATGGCTTCGCAGGTGACCATGAGGCAGCGCTGACCAGAACGGGGCTGGCTTTCCTAGGGAGACGGAAAACTGAAGTCCTGGCCTCCCTTCACTGCACAGCATGCTCCGCCCGGGAAGCTCCTCGGGTGACTCCAGTGGGAGGCGAGTGTGCCCTGGCTCCCAGGCCGCCGCTGTTCTGGAATGTTGCTATGCCTTTTTAAACAGCTGCCACATCTTGTCCAAGAGGTGGCCCCGATTCAATGGCGGGTGAAGTCATTCCTGTTTATATGTACAGTTGCAAAGAGTTTCGGAACCCTCTGGCATGAAGAGCATCTTAAAATACATCATTACCCACTTCTAACAATAGTCGGCGAGGGCTGGGGCTCAGGGCCCGCTCCCCCAACACGTACTTTGAAAAGTGATACAGTCGGCCAGGAACCACTTCTGACGGGTTGGCCACTTTTATCCAGTTGATCGGAGCACAGCTGAGAATGTCGCTTTAATGGTGAAGCAGATCTTAAGGTAATTTCTTGGAATGCGTATCAGATGGGATGGCAAGAAAGTGAGTGCGACTGAACAATCACCCACTAACGCAGTTGCCCCGAACAACACAGGAGCCAGCGCCAGGCAAGGGCCTGCTCTGCAAGGCACGTCGCTGCTGCGGTCACCACGCGCCGGTGAGCCCAAGGACTGTGAAAACCAAATGCCTTCTTCCAGGAAGCTGCCCCGCAGCACGGCTAAGCGGGCCGTATCAATACCAACCCCGAAGCGAACGCGCTGCCCAACCGCTCACGTCCGAGGGGTGGGGTCGGCGCGCCAGGCGTCACCAACTGTTCTACGGGTGGGAAGACGAAGCCAGGCAGAGCGAGGTCATTCCCGCAGCCTCTGCATCGGGGCAAACCGCAGGGGTGGGGAGAAGCCCCTTCCCCCCACTTTCAGCCTCTCGTCCCAGAGTCAAGGGCCAAGGGCCAAGGTCCAGGGCTGCACCTCCAGACGAGATTTCTCCTCAGCCTCAAGTGTAAGAAGGTCTCGGGTTTAGCTCAGTGCAAAACGTCATCGAGAGCAAAAAGGAAAAGAAAGGATAAAAACTGACTCCTCCCCAAAATAGGCAAATTGAGCCTATTTGTTGATAAAATGCAGCTCAACTATTTGCTAGACGTGAACAGAACGCAGCCTTGCAGTCCTCGCTTGCTCTCCCAATGTCTTAACCCTGTGATTTCATGAAACCCGTCAAAGCACACGTGCAAAGTCGTCCTTGAGAAAGTTAAGCAGCACACTTCTCAAGTCCTTCAAACCGAGAAGAGACACTGTTTTCAAAGACCGCCCCACGGCTGGGGCCGACGTCTACCTGCCCTGCCCAGAGGCGATGAAAGGCATTACCGAGACAGGGTCCTGCTAAACCATTTTCATTGCAACTAAAACGCGGTTGGTTTTGCAAGTCTGATAATCCCCTTCCTACACTTCTGTCCACCTCTCGCCCTCGGTCACAACTCCGAAAACTGCCAGAGGAGTTTGCAAACTGAAAACTGGATTCAGGCCAACGTGCAAACTTTCTGTTTGCTCAGCAAACACCCGTGGGTGCGTAAGTGCAAGAGCCCCCTGACCTCGGGGGCGGGGGGAGCACTGAGCCGGGCGAGGGCGGCTCCCTCGCCCGGCTCCCTCCTCCTTCCCGGGAAGGGAGCAGCCTGGTGCCCGCAGGGCGGGGGTTCCTGCGAGGACTGTTCCGTGGCTTAAACAAGGAAGGACAGGTGGGGCTCGGAATGCAGAGAGCCGGGGTCAGGCGCTGGCCGGCTCCTGACTGCTGCGCGGCCGTGGCTTTGGCACCTGCCCTGCTGGACGGTCCCTTCGTAGAGACAGCGAAGAGGACATGTGGTCACAGGTTCCCGGTGCAGCAAACCAAGGCCTCTGTGCTCCCTGGAGGGGAGCCGGGTCCCTTCCAGACACACTGCTCCCTGCCTGCCGCCCTGGAGTTCCTGGACTGCGTGCTCCCTCTCTGGACCCTGCGCTCCCCCAACCCCGTTTCCTGCAAGGCTCCTTCAAACCTGTGTCCTCCCGCCCCATGTTGTCTTTCAGACGCAGCTCAGCCACCACTCGTGAGGGGCCCCCTGGCCCCCTGCACCTCCCGTGGGCCTCAGGCGCACTGGTCCCAAGTCGTCCTCCTGGCCGCCTGGCCACAGGTACCCCTGAGCCACAGCAGAGCAAGGATGCTTTAACTTGCAACCATCTGGGGAGGTCTGTGCAGCTGTGAGCATCCCAGACCAGGAAGCCAGAGCAGAGAGATGTCTACGTGATCAGTGAGTGACAGCTGGACGCTGGGCCCTCGAGAGCCTTCCGGAGGTGGCTCCTCTGTCCACCGCGCCTCTGACAGCCCCTCAGCGTGCGAACCTTCGATGCCCTGAGCACCCCTGACAGCGACCGGGTGGGCCGCCCCTGTTCAGAGAGCCAAGAACCCAGCCCACACTGCCTGTCCTGCAGTCGCCTACCCCCGGGCTGTCCCCGCCCTACAGGTGACCAAGAGCCTTTACACGCAGCCCCCAGCAGCATCCTGCACAGAACGGACAAGCACTAGGGAGACGCTAGTGTCCATTTAATTACAGACATGCTATCTTAGGGGGAAAGGACCCACCTGATAATAGAGTAAAAGTGCCCAAAAGGACATTTATATGCATCACATACAGATACACAATTTTCTGAAAATACTAATATTGCTCAAACTAAACTGAAAAATGATTCCACAACAGAATCAGAACTAGAATATTCAAACTGAATATCCGATGGGATGCTGTAAGAGCGGAGACCCATGGGCTCAGGGAAACATCTGTCCCTGGAGCTGATGCAGCTGGTTGTCACACGTCCCCAGGAAACAGAAACATGCAGTGTGGACAGATGGTGGCCCCTGAGTCAAACTCACTGTCCCAAAGAATGAGAACGCGCTTGGACCTGCTGTTGTCTGGTCGTGCAGGTTTGTGACCACACCCGCCTTTGTGATTCCACCCGTGCTCAGTCCATGCTAACCCACACGTCCTCCCGTTTTTCCAGAGTCTGCTGTAGTCCTCTGTCTTCTTTTCCTGTCACGCCCTTATTCAACCCGGTGACATTGTTTGGAAGTTCTTCTTGTGAGACAGTCTATGAGATCTTGTAGACTTCTCGTGAGACCATTAAAACCCTAGTTACCCATACTCTTTCTTCTTTTTTAGTTGAAGTATAGTTGATTTACAATGTTGTGTTAGTTTTGGTGTATAGCACAGTGAGTCAGTTATATAAATATATATTCTTTTTCAGAGTCTTTTTCATTATAGGCCATTACAAGGCATTGGATATAGTTCCCCATGCTGTACAGTAGGACCTTGTTGTTTATGTATTTTATATATAGTAGTGTGTATCTGCAAATCCCAAACTCCCGATTTATCCCTCCACCTCTCCCCTTTCCCCCTTGGTAGCCATGTTTGTTTTCTGTGTCTGTGAGTCTTTTTCTGTTTTGTAAATAAGTTCATTTGTGTCCTTTTTTTTTTTTTAGATTCCACATATAAGTGATATCATATGGTATTTGTCTTTCTCTGCCTGACTTACTTTACTCAGTTAGTATGACAATCTCTAGGTCCATCCATGTTGCTGTAAATAGCATTATTTCATTCTTTTTTATGGCTGAGTAGTATTCCATTGTATAACTACACCACAACTTTATCCAGTCATCTGTGGATGGACACTTAGGTTGCTTCCACACCTTGACTGTTATAAATAGTGCTGCTGTGAACACTGGGGTGCATGTATCTTTTTGAATTAAAGTTCCCTGCGGATATATGTCCAGGAGTGGGGTTCCTGGATCATACGGTAAGTCTTTCTAGTTTGTTGAGGACCCTCCATACTGTTCTCCACAGTGCCTGCACCAAACTGCATCCCCAGCAACAGCGCGGGAGAGTTCCTTTTCTCCACGCCCTCTCCAGCCTTTGTTGTTTGTAGGCTGTCTAATGACCCGCATTCCGTGTTCCCCTGGTACCTGCCCACTTCTCTGCCTCTGTCCTGTAACAACCTCACTTAAAGACAGAGGCTCCTTTGTGGATTCTCCTGGTGATGGATTCACTCTAGCAAATCATTGCTACACAGAATCAGCTGTTTTCAAAAAGTCCGTGTTAGAAGTATTTGGGTGTGGAATACGTAAACGAGATTGGCCACAACCAGTTCATTCTTGACCAAAACAGCTGGGTGATGGGTACGCAGGCGTCCATTCGTCTAATGTCTCCGGTTTGGTAAGGCTTGAAAAGTCTCCATGATGAGGCAATTAAAACGACATCATTAAGCAGGGAGCTGTTGGACTACCGCCAGGCACAACAGGAGCACCGCACGTTCGACGAGCTTCCGGAGTCCCAGGCCTTGCGCCTTCTCCCCCGGGGCCTGTCCCAGCGCCTCCGCCCTCCACGCCTCTCCCGTGTCCTGTCGCGGGTGCAGGTGTCTGCGGCTTCACAGGAGTGGTCTGCAGGGCCCTGTGGTGTCCATGGAGGTGCAGTGATGCCAACAGGGTGAAACAGTTAAGAGAATTATTTTAAAAACTGATGATTCAAAAAAAGAGAAGTTCTGAGATAAACAACAAGGTCCTACTGTACAGCACAGGGAACGACATCCAACACCTTGTGATAACCTGTCATGAACAAGACTGTAGGAAAGGATGTAAGAATGTGTAACCGAGTCACTACACTGTGCACCAGAACTAACACAGCACTGCACACTCACTACACTGCAACAGAAAGGGAAGGAGGGAAAGTTCTGGAGACCCTGTGCGGAGCAGGCAGCCCACACACCCGCCCCCCAGCCACGCAGAGAGACGCTCTCTTTATTCCAAACACACACTTCGGGGCACATTCAGCCTTTTGTTACTACTTTTCACTTTCAGAGTTTCCTTTGATGTTTCTTTCCAATGCATTTTTACTCACTGGAAATATGTGGAAGAGGGGGCTGGCGCGGTTTGTCCCTGTCCTTTGATCCCTGTCTCACCAGGGTATGGGACACCCAGGGGCAGTCGAGGGTTCAACCCAGCCAGCCCTGATGGGTCGCTTCCTACAGGCACTGCTTTCAGGAACACGGGAGACCGCAGGCAGAGGCCACAGCGGCTTACGCAGCCTGTCTGTTACCATAGCACCGGCCAGAGCAAGGCGGGGCTGGCGAGAAAAACTTAAAACATCAAAGACCAAAAACCATCACAGCGCCACCAGGATGGAGGAGATCTCGCTGAGGAGGGAGCCGCGAGCTCCAAGTGGAGGCAGAGGAATCCGGGAAATGGAAACACTCCCCAAAGGCAGAGAGCTCTCTTCCAGGGGGTCCTGACGTTGCCAGCTTCTGCCCTCAGCACATGTCTGACGCTGCTCGCCTGCACCACCCTCCTCCTCCAGCAGAGGTGTGACCTCCCGGCCCTCACTCACCTGTCCCAGGAGACAGGCAGGTAACAAGCCCACTCCGTCCCCCAGCCCAGCTCTCCGGCTGTTCCCACCACAACCACTCCCTCTGAAGCTTCGCAGGGACCGTGCTGGTCCTGAGATTCCAGCTTCACAGGGTGACAGCCGAGGGGCCTCTCAGGAGGAACAGCCCTCTGGGTGAGGGGCCCCCGGGTCTGAGCAGCCTCCTGGCGGTCCTCAGCAGACCCCGCTCGCCCCACCTCCCACACATCACAGCAAGAGAATCCCAATCCCAGCTCACGAGGAGCAATCAGCCCTCGAGACAAGGCCCTCGACACTTCTTCTAGGGCTACAGAGAAACTCGCCCAAAGAACAGCCCCGAACGGGGAGGGTGCAGGAAACGAGCGTTCCGCGAACCAAGCATCCAAAAGTCAGCGTCAGCAGAACTCACTCTCAGGAACGCTTTCAGCCCTGAGGGGTCTTGGGAGGACTGGGGCTGAACACCCAGCCTGGAAGGTCTTCTGCTCTCAGGGAACAGCCGGCAAGATGATGGGGAACCCTGCAACGGGGGAGGCCTCCCTGCTGTGAGCAAGGTGTGGGCAGGACAGTTGCTGGGCTCCCGCAGGGCCACCCGGACGTAGGTGCCCCCGGGCAGCTGAAGGATGGCCTGGGTCAAAATGTGTCCCCCAAATCTGCAGCCATCCCGAGTGCCTGTGCCTGACACGGCTCAAGGCTCCCCCCATCCTGACCCCCGTCCTCTTCCGACGTCTGAGCCTCCCTGGACGGTGAGCTGCAGGGATGCGGGCAGTCGTCCCGCCGCGGCGGGTTCTGGCCTGGCGCGGGGTGTGCTCGGGGAGGACACGGGAACTGGCCCACTACACGCAGGTCCGTCTGCACCCCACGGGGGTCTGCCACACCCACCAGGCCCTGGTGCATGGAGAGAACCTGGGGTCGGGGCTCCAGTCCCAGGCTCAAATCACTACCACAATGACGCAGGGAAAGCCAGTCTTGGGTAAACCTGTATTAAAAGGCAGAAACAGCTGGTATGTTATTAGCAAGGTATTTAGTTGATTAAAACCTATTTTGTGATGCTCACTGGCATCTGGAGAGGCAGCTCCGTCATGGTGGGGCCGACGCTTCCTGGGGAAACTTAAAGCAAACAACAGCATAACCATCACGGAGCCTGCAGAGTCTCCACGTGCGCTTCTGTCCCAGACGGAGGCGTCAGGGCTCTCTGGGAAGGCAGCAGTCCACTCCCCGAAGGAAAACCCAGCATCTCTTCCTCAGGCTTTGTTCCCACTAATTCTGCAAGCGCCTCCCAGCAGACGATGGCTCTGCCCCGAGGACGTCTTTGGGGGGGTGACTTTCCAAGGCCTTGATTGAAAGCACCACCTAACAATTTGCCAAAAGCGAGAGCCGGAGAACCTTTGGCATCTTTGAATTGCAACTGTTTTCTGTCCTCGTAAAGAAAAAGCTAATCATTTCTTTCCAGCAAACCACCCCCTCTGTCTCCTGCACAGACTGTTACGAAACAGCCAAAGACCACACACTGGGCTTTCTCGATCTTCGCAGGTTTTTAAAGCCATCATCAAAAGGCAAAGAACGGAGAGGAGGATTTCTCTCCAGCACAGAGTCTGAAGTGGAATTCCGTCGGTAGAAAGCTATTCTTTTCTGGTTACTTTCCACAAGTTCCATCTCCTGATTAAGTGTTTATCATCTCGCCTCAAGAAAAAGGAGACCAAAAAAACCTCCAGCTGTGTCCAATTGGGCAAGTACCACGCAGCCCTGACAGTCCTGCTCTCAAGTCGGCTGGAAATGAACTTTAAAGACCCCAAAATTCAGCCCATAATATGAAAGTTCAATTTACGATAACATTTATCTCCACGTTAATAAGGAATTTGCAAACAAAGATGATTATCCAGGTCTTTGAAGATGTTCGCCGTGAAGCAGTCCAGCACTGCATTAGGGATGCGAGGCAGTTGGTTTTCACAGAGTTGGCCCAGTTGAAGCTGTTCCTTTTTGATGTGAAATTATGTTGAGAGAATTTTGAAATGCACACCATCTGAGTCATAGGCGCTGGCTTGGAAGCAGGAATTTAGCACAAACATTTTTTAGCGGCAGATCAATGATGTAAAGTTTGTTTTCAAGGGAGAATAAAATAAATGTTTCACTTCCCAAACCAGCCTGACCCACGGGGCAGGGAGGAACGTGGCACTGGGCCCCCGGCTTAGGAAGGTCAGCCCAGCAGGGACGGCCCTCCTGGGTCGAGTCCTCTGTGGCCGTGCTGGCCTCACCTTCCCTCTCGCCGCCCACCCCAGCCTCTCTCCCCAGACTGCCCCCGCGGCCTCCCAGCTCCCCCAGGCCGTCCTCCGGCAGTGCTCCTCGCCCTCCCGGCCTCGCCTGCCTGGCCTCCTGAGTGAGAGCACTCAGCCCCGTCCCCTCCCATACACGCTCTCCAATCGTTATCCGTGAGGTGTTCGTAGAGTTTCTGTTCACGTTCCAGTTTACATCTTCAGTGGTGCGGGAAATCAGAGCCTCCTCCAAACAGCATCTTCAAGCCTCTGCTTCGGGACATGAGCATCTCTGCTCGTCCTAAACTCACTGCCCAGATCCCCCTTCCATGCTGCTGGTCGTACTGGGATGGCACTGCCTTCAGAGGGAAGTGACATTTCAGCCCTGTGTCTCCTGCTCAGGCTGAGAGCTTTGTTTCATTCTTTTTTTTTTTTTTCTCTTTGAGGAGCCTGGCAAGAAAGTGCACCTGAATGAAAGTCCAGCCCGAGGAGAAGCGCAGGAGGGGGTCCCAGCACCTAGGTCTCCACTCCCCCGGCATGGTGAGAGCCCCTTCCAACGCGCAGACAGAGGAGCAGTTGCACCCGCACACACACGTTCTCCTCCGTGCAAAACGGCCACAGTAATTATACTCCAAAAACTTAACCAAGGCGTTCTCCTCAGCTTTTAAAAAAGAGAAAAACCCCATGAAAGTAACGATAGAATATTTAACCATGTTCTCCACTTTAAAACAAACTAAAATAAATAAAAAGCTAATTAACAGACAGCCGAAGAGCCTGGCTTGGTTAACTCATTGTGTGGAGTCACCGACTTTCAACAGTTGAATGTCGAGGGTTTCCGGCAAAACCGCACGTTTCCTTGCTCACCGGTCAATCTGCAGTCCTTGGGGGGGTTACTTAGTCAGCAGTGTCTGCGGCCCCCTGTGGTAGTCTTTCTCTTTTTAAACTGAGGTACAGTCAGTGACACTGTCGGTTTCTGGTGTGCAGCATCATGCATACACACGCGTGTATTCCTCCTCATGTTCTTTTTCATTATATGTGACTGTAAGGTATTGAATATAGTTCCCTGTGCTCTACAGAAGAAATTTGTTTTTATCTATTTTTACATATAGTGGCTAACATTTGCAAATTTCAAACTTCCCAATTTATCCCTTCCTACCCCCTTCCTCCCCCACCGCCGCTAACTGTAAGATTACTGTGTATGAGAGTCTTTCTCTTCTGTAGATGAGTTCATTAGTGTCCTCTTTTTTTTTTTTTTTTTAAGATCCCACATATGAGTGGTATCATATGGCATTTCTCTTTCTCTTTCTGGCTGACTTCACTTAGAGTGACAATCTCACTGAGGTTGTCCTTATTTCATGACAATGAACTTCTAGCTGCTCTCTGGAGCCACAGAAGTCTGTCCACCAACCTTCCTATCACAACGCACAGGGTGGAGATGCAGAGCAAAGGCCATATTCAGACTGAAGCAGCAGATGAATAAAACCAGCACGTGCATTTAATAAGCATAACTAAGAGCTAAACACGCATGCTTCGCACACACGTCTGAGAACACGGAGCATCTGCGTCCCGTTTGGGCTCAAATCATATCTACTCAAGATGGTAGCTCGCCCCTCTTTCTGTCTTCCTACCTCTGACCTTCCTCCCTCCATTCCTAACATTCAGTAAGCATCTGCGATGTCTCAGCCACTACGTTCAGCACTGGGAGGAGAAATCAGACGTCATCCCTGCCCTCAGAGAGGCCACGGTCTACTGTGAGCTCAAGTTAATCAGTAATTCTGATCATGGGCTACATGTGTCTCATAAACACAGAAAAATAGGAACGTGAATTAATTACTACTTATTACATTCCATTCAGAAGGCAAAAATCTCTGTAATCTGTAATCAACAGGGCAAAAGCTAATTAATGTGGATCTTATTGGTGAAGCTATTGGAAGCTAGCATGATTCCTAGGAGATCAAACACTTACACAGTCATGAAGCAGCCATTTGGCTGCTATTTGCTTACATTTTTGTGCAGGTCACTTCATATTTTAGTAACAATAAAAACAGGATTCAAGTTTGTACTGTTAAAAATACATGCACAAAAATACACGGTTTTCTAAATAGGCTATATTAGTGAGATGTACTTTAGTATATAAACAATAAAATGTGTCCTTAAACACTACAAAATAACTGTTCATTAACAGCTCTTCATGGACATATAACATTGCTCCTCTGTGATCTCCAGAACAACCAGTCTCCCCAAGAGAGACTGTGTGAAGTCTCTGATCAGCCCCGGGAGAAGACGCCAGGGGGGTTTCTCTGAACCTCTCCGCTCCTCATTCAGAAGCAGGACCCAGGTCGGAGCTTCTCACCACGGATGCTCCGTGGGGTGAGCTCACCCAAGTGTGCAAGCAACTCACAGAGAGGAAAGAAGATAACCTGCATGCCGTTATATCTGAGGTCCCATCAGGAGAGAGCCCTCATCAGACTCATGTCAGAGTCATCACAGAGCACGCCATTGCGGCTCAGCAGTTTCCAGAAGAGATTTTAGAAGATTCTCATGTCATTTACAAGGGAAGACGGCGCCTAGTGCAACCACGTGGGGCAGAAAGCGAAGAGAGCATCATGACTGACCAAAATTACAGGAGTGATTTAAGAAATCAGAAAGTCACTACTCTGGTTGGAGTCTGACCAGGAAACTCAGATTTACACCCCGAAGCCTTAGGTAAAGTGCCAAACTCTTTAATGACCTAACTGCTTAGGATGTTAGGGAACTGATTACCAGGGGAGGCTGAACCACACTAGACCCACCTTTGGGATAAAAGCTCCATGTAAGTTATGGTCACTCCTTGTGAATAACATTGATATTTAATTCCTTAACTGGTTGGGTGGAGCCCACTTTGAGGAAAATATGAACATTTTATCATCATATATTTAATAATGAAGTACAGTTGAAATCAGGAGAAAAACACTTAAATATGAGAAATAGCATTTTTTTTCAGTCCAGCTCAGCTCTTAATTGAACAACAACTCATGGCCGAAAACCAAAGTATAAATGACAAACAACACAAAAATACTGATCACTACTCTGTGTGCAGACTAGAAATAGTTATGGATAAATAACCACAAATTTTAAGAGGCCATTTGGCTTCATACGCACCAAACACTTCTGAATTTCTAAAACTCAGTTTACTTGGGATTTCTATGAACTTCAGCAGGAAGCCACGTGGCACAGACAGGCTGTGACAAACGGTGTTATTGTCTCCAACCCTTCATCCCCCTCTAGGAGATGGTCTGCCACCTGTCTCCTGCCTCTGAAGACCTGCAACACCTCCATGGAGACAGGATTCACCTCCCCGGGCCACTGTATGCCTTGTTGGACTAACGAGGTAGGAGCAGATGTGACTGTGCACAGAAGTATCGCAGGCTCCTGCCAGCTTTCTTGCATTTTTCTTCTCTACGTGGATGGCTTGTCCCAGATGGATACTGCTCCTTCAGCCTACATCCAAGAATGAGAAGATACTGGATGCAGGGCCAAGCATACCCAAGTAGAGCTGTGACAGCCACAGCCAACTGCGGTCACCCACACGAAATGTCCAGAAGCAATAAACATTATTGGAGACCACAGAGGCTTAGGGGCTGTTTGTTACTGCAGCAAGGCTGCCTAATACATATCCTTCCTTGGTGTGAGGTCAATAAAAATAATTTCACAGAAAATCATTGTTCAAATAAAAGTTGACTGTAAAGACCAGATGAGAAGATGTCTGTTCTCTGTACAGCAGGGAATACACACTCCTCACCTGGGGGTGGAAAATCCTCTTTTCTGCTTCCATATCCATCTGATTAACACATAGCCATAAGATAAAACCAGTAGCTCATGGCCACAGAATACAGAACTGTGATGTAAGTCAAATTTCTGGTGATTCTTTCATCCTACAGTTTCTGTCACATCTTCTTCTCATACAATCTTCTCCCAAAGAACCCAGGACACTTCAATTGTCCTAGATCCTCATTACAAAGCTTTATACACTCCAAAACCATCCTCACTTCCTCCCATGTCCCTACATTCTCAGGACTCACGTGACAACGTGTCAGAAACTTCAGGACTCTGAGAATTCTAAGGAGAGTTCCCAAAGTCTCCTGGAAATACTAGAAAACGAGGGCAGAGTTAAGAGGGAGTTATTTTAGGGGGTGGTAAAGATCTCTCTGGCACCCCTACAATCATACCCAGACCACAGAGATCACTGTCTACTAGTTTTAAACATAAAACAAGCCTGTCTGGAAGATTCAAAATGCTGGGGCAATTCCACAGAAAACAAGAGAAACAGAGAATGAATCCAAAAGTCATAGAAACCCAAGAGCCAGGTGGAAAGCACTTCTAATCCTTTGAAGACATTTGCTGGGGAATAAAGAGAATGAAGACATTCTCCCTCCTCCCTTCATATAAACATTTGCAACAAATTTGTTTTCTGAACAAAGAAGACAGCTGCTTTCCAGCTAGCAGATCAAAGTGTGAGCAGGTGACAATGACTGCCAGCCAAGAAGAGCCCGTTAGGCACCAAAGTGCAAAGGTGAACATTAGAACATATGCGGTGAGTAGGTGTTGAAACAGCCACAGTGTTTCCAAAGGTTCAGAGAAGATGACTGTAGGTTGTGTCCTGGAGCTGGGAAAATGTTTGCATTGGAAGGGTTTCATTCTTGCCTAAAGCAATTCTCAAACTTTAAGTGAATACCTCTATCACTATGACATTTGGGGAAACAAAAGATTTCATTGTTCCCCCTTCCTCTGTGAACTCTGATTAAATTCACATCGCACACTGGAGCCCTTTCATTTTTCTTTGGTTGCCAGCACAAAACTCTGTGGCATCTTCTTAACTGACAGCCAAATGTTTATAAGCCTACCTTTCCAGGACAGGTACTTTTTATTTGAAATGCCATTGATAGATTTCATTATGTTCAATGTTCTCAAAAAAAACAATCCCATTGGTGCAGTAAAATATATTGAGTTTGATGTGTTTGGCTGCAAAAACTTTCATTTGGCCAAGGTGACGTCATCTGAAGTCTCCAAGTGTAAATTATAACGTTATTTGAGATGAATATAGAGTCATTTGTGGTGGTCAGGACGACACATGATGTAATCTTACACTCTATCCGCAGGTGTGATATTGGATTCTTCTAGGACAGGCACCTGGTATCAATGTTCAGTCTGGCACCGTTTCAACAGAGTCACCCATGGCCAAAGATGGCTAAAAAACAGCACCCAGCTACAGCATTCTTTTATAAGAGGAATGGTGAGCAACAATTACAGTGCGTTCAATGGTGTCTGATTACTCACTCTGAACAGCACAAACATCTTCCTCTTTACTGTAACAGTCTCAGAGAATACAGAAACAAAATCATGCCTTAGGAGTAATAATACATATCACAATAATAATATGTGGACCTTTACATGTGAAAACGACACTGGATTGATGACTTTATTTTTTCAAACACAGTTGATGGCTCTATCCTGGGCCATGCAGTTTCCCTTTGTAACCAGGATTTACTTGAGGTATGTCTCTCTACCGCTAGTCTTGAAGCCAGAGGAGGAGAGAGACCTAACAGAGCATGAAAATAGTGCTTAATGCCTATTTGCTGAAGGAAAGACTGGATTCACAGGTCCCTCTTTCTCCTGGACTGGTCTTTGCAGAGGCATTTGCCTACAAATAAGACAGCTCCCTGGTTGGCGTTGAGGTCACAGACCATAATCACAGAGTAGAGAAAATCATTACCACGGGTGAGGACAGAGCCTGTGGTCTTAGCCTTGTAGGGATGTCTGCCCTGATGGGTAAGTGCCCTCAGGACGACCAGATGCATCAGCAGGTGGAAGATGACTCTTGGAGTATTTGGAGGGAAAGAGAGCGGCAGGACGTGCCAACGTGACTTCTAATTACCCAGCCACCTCGACACGCTCGGCTGGTAGGAAGCTGCATAAGACTGATCTCTTTACAGTTAATGGGATTCATCTTATGGGGCTTAACTGACACGGCTCCAGACATGCCTGACAATCTATCCAAACTGACTGGCCTGACAAGTTACAGAGTCGATCGACTGGAGCGTGAGTCTGGCCAGAAGGAGGAAACAGGACAGCAGGCCTCCCTTCTGACGGCTCTAGGAAGATGAAAATCATCCATTCGTTTATTTAATTCCATCCCCAGAGAAGAGGAAAGATGTGGTTTCACTTGTTTAAATTCAAAGATCTCAAAGCGATTCCATTGCCTCTATTTCATCTCTCCTCATCACATCCCCAAAAGGCACGTAGGGGTTGGGAGCACGTCATGCCGGTTAGGAGGCAGGCTCAGCCTGGGTGGTGTGGTTGAGTTGGATGCTGTGTCCCGTGTCTCTTCCCCACCACAGGCTGCCCCTCTAGAATGTGCAGTCACTCACTTTGCCACCTCATCACATTTCATCAGGGCTGGTGCCTTTACAAGTGACGTTGTCTGGAACGCAACTTTCTTGTCCCCACACCGCACCTTTCTCTCTCCCTCAGCACTCTGTGGTAGGATGGTTCCACCTTGTGAAACGCGAACTCACAGTGAGTTAATGTTTTCCATAAGCTCTACATTTTTGCAGATCAGAGCTGGCATCTCAACCACCTGTGCCAGTGACAAACAGAAAGAATTTCAAGGTTTTCCCTTTGAACAGAGTGGTGACACAGGAGCCTCCTCAAGGCAGCGTTCGCCCAGACAATCAAGCAGGCACAGAACGGACTAAAGCCCCTGCATCTAGTCAGGCTTGCTCGGTGAGACTTTCCTGAAGTCCTGGTGAGACTCATCAAGCATCTCAACGCGTTTTTCAAAGATCAGGGCAGTACTGTTCCTGCCTATGTTTGAATTCATACCCTGTGGCTCAGCAAACCCAACCCTAGAAGAGCTTTCAACAACTTCCGAGAAGTCATCTCAAAGCCGTCTCATACATGTGTACTGAGGTTCTTTTTTTCCCTTTGTCACTTCCCTGGAGGAGTAAAAATAGTATAAATCATTGAGAAAAAATATACTTATTTATTCATTCCCCAGTCAGAACTTTTGTCATTTCATAATGAAAAACGACTGCTGAAAGCCAGAAGGAAGACAGAGAATGAGAGACAGAGGGAGGGGTTTGCATCCCTCTCTGTGAAGGTCTTGAACAGAAACGCGGAAACACCCAAGGTGATGACGTGTTTCCAGCTGCGTGCGCTTATGGGTGTCTGCGCGATTAAGCTAAGCCTGCTGCATTTAAAGCCGTTAGGAGAGAGAGAAAGATTCAGCAACGTGTGAAGCGCTGTAAGAGGCCACTGGTTACCAGGTTTAGTCAACTCTCCACTTCCCAAGAGAGTCAAGGGACATGGCTGAAATAAGAGGCAGAGAAGAACCACAGACGGACACCAGAAAGATCTCAGAAAACTCACAGGTCTCCGCATTTTCAAAAAAGGGAATAAGTATGTTACCAATCCTCTTGATCATTGAAAAAAAATAAGGAATGGAGGATTTAACAAATAATTGGTGAA
This sequence comes from Camelus ferus, assembly GCF_009834535.1. NCBI lineage: Eukaryota > Metazoa > Chordata > Mammalia > Artiodactyla > Camelidae > Camelus > Camelus ferus. The sequence continues at coordinate 23,082,353 of NC_045709.1, forward strand.
AACCTAGAAAAACAAAGATTTACTAGGAGCATGTAATAGCTGCCCCAGGAAAAGTTATGCTAAATTGTATCAACTAGTGGGTATTTAATGGTGGGAGAAATGAGTAAACTGTTTATTTTTTAGTTTAAATAAATTGAATAGTTTATAATAAAATAATAAAAATTTAAAATGTTTCTTAGTTTTATGAATGTTCACCTTAAATTAAGGGAATATTATGAACATATTTATCTAAGTCTGGAAAAGACATCTGATACATTTTGTGTATTTCTGTGTACAAAAGGGACAAAAATGGGTTTGATTATGGTGTCAGTCCATGGCTATAACAAACAATCCTTGAATTGCAGTGGCCGGGTATGATGCCACACTGACATGACAGCCCACTGTGGCTCCGTGGAGGGAATCTGAAGGATGCCGCCGATCCTGGCTCACATCTCTCTCCGTCTTGTAGCTGTGCCTTGTGCAGGTCTCCAGAGACAAGGAGCAATAGAGAAGACCGAGCATGAGAGGCTTTTGTGCACCATGCCTAGAAGTGGCTCACATTACTGCCACTCTTATTCTATAGGCCAGAATTTAGTCTCAGGGCCACACCTAGCTGCAAAGGAGGCTGGGAAATGAGGTCTAGCAGTAGGCAGAAGAAATCAAGGAAAGCATGGATAACATGAATGATAGCATGATAACATGACTGCACTGGCAGTCCTTGCCACAATCAAAGTGCATGCAGTGGTGGCTGTATCCACAATTGTATCTGCAATTAATAAGTCTTATGTTGGGTATCACTTGACCCTGTTGCACCTAATAAATTTATAAACAACCTAATCAGAAGGCTAGAAGTGTTCTTCTAATTTTCAGATGACACATAATTGGAAAAAGAGGTAATAAGCTAGCAAATTTGTTCTGCAAGAGACCACACAGTAAATATTTTATTTAGCCTTTTGGGGCCACCCAGTCTCTGTCTTGACTGTAGTGCAGAAGCAGCTATAGGCCTGTTTAAAAAAAAAAAAAAAGTGGGTGTGGCTCTGTTGCAAAAAAAGTATTTACAAAAAGAGGCGACAGCCCAGATTTGGTCCACAGGTTGTAGTCTGGCAGCCCCTGGGCCAGGAGACAGGAAATCATATTAGTGTGATGGACTGGAAACAAAGAAGATTCCATTTAACCCAGTTACATTTAAAGTTCTTCATGCACAAAGTAATGACGTAGTTCTTGTGTTTTCACCTTTACACACACTCTGCTTTACCAAAACTTAAAAGGAGTTAACAGTGTGGCGTGGCTTCCTGAAGGTCATGAAAAAGGGTGTGGAACCGGGAAGGCCAGCTATACAAAGATGCTCTCATCACATCCTGTGAAATGGCCCATTGTTGTGTCCCCTGAGGGCACACCAGCCAAGCGTCTCCCACGAGGCCATTAACTTAGCGAGTATGCCAAGGTCTCGGGTTGGATCCTTGGCCTGCAAACCTAATTTATCCCTCAGGAATAGGAAAGCGCATGTATTCTCACCCATATATGTTGGAGAACTTGCAGAAAGCTAGAGTCATCCATGACTAACTAGAGGCCAGCCTTGCTAAGTAGGAAGTGAGTTTCCTGGCCCAGGAAGGGCTCCAACAGCCTCAGTGACCCCCTTTCACGGTGGTGTCAGGAAATTCTGGGATTGGGTGAAAGGTCAGATAGGATGACCTTCATGGACCCTAGCAACTCTACGGAACGTGTGACTCTAAACTGCAGAATAAATCAGCCTCAACCACTCCTTTCTTTCTTCCATATTCACTGTAACTGAGTGTTTGGGGAAAGAACACATGATCTTGGGACAAGTAATTTCTGACATCGTTCTCAAAGTTCCTCCTGCCCTTCCATGCCAAACCACTGCACCCTGATCCCTGCCACACACCCGATCTGAGAGTCAGAAGAGCCATCATAAGACCATCCACCCAGATTTCCAGCCAGCGGGAAATTTCCTTGGCACCAGCATTGACCATTGGCCGTTCAGCCTTTGCTGGGACACATTCAGACCAGGTGAGTGGAGGCTCACGAGGTGGCCCTGCTCATCCTGCAACACACCTGGTCGTTAGAAAACCCATCCTCGAGTCCAGCTGAAGTGCAGCCTCCTGCAGGTTTCATCTCCTGGTCCCAGACATTGCCTGCTCTCCCTCCAGTGGCTTCCAACGCCACCTCTTATTTAACGTGATGTCCAGGCCAGGCCCCACAGCAATACGTTGCCACCATGCTTATATGAATCCACCCTCTGAAGGCGACAGCTCTGGTGATAAAGACGCCTGGTGTACAGTAGTCTCATTAGTAAGTGTAACAGGACCTGCCACTTGCTAAGCGCCTGGTGCTAAACAGACAGGAACCGGGTAAGTCACTCGAGTGTATCAGCACTAATCTTCACAACCATCATGGTGGGCATAGAACCCACTCCAGAGCTGAATAACTGAGACTCGGAACAGTCCACCGATACTCAGCACAAGCAGGATTTGCAGTCAAGCGGGTCTGATGCTACGCGCTGGCTGGTCCCACGGTCCCCAGCTTTCTGGTCCACCCGCCCAGGGGAACTGCCTCTTGGCCCTCGCATTTGTTCCCATGGGCGACAACCGCAGTATGCTGTAGCTCAGACTTCCAGAGAACCAATGACTTCTCACCAGCCAACACAAAGCAAAGGTAAACATGGCCAACGTCCTACCAAACCCCAAGGCAGGTGTGAATCAAAGGAAACTTGGACAAAAGTACGAAGTTTACCTGGGAACGTGAGCGTCTGTCTGTCTGCTGAACGTCCCAGTCGGGGGCACAGAGCATTCCGTGCCGTAGACACTTAAACACTGCAAGTGTCGAGTATGTGAGGATCGGAAAAGTCCAGAAAGACGCCAGTGGACAGTGTCATCTCAAACAGGCTCAGCGGTGCTTCAGACGGCTTCCCTGAACCTGAGGAAACCAGCCCATGGACCAAAGGCTGACGATGCGTGCGAGGGCTGAATCGATGACAGGTGAGACTCAAAGTGCTGAAAGAAACGTTTTTCGGGACTGTTCCACGGAGCCACCCACACAGGAGGTCCAGCAGGCGTGTCCGCTATGCCCAGCGCATAATCCCAAGGAGCCAGAGAGCACGCCTGCTCCATCGCCCTCCTCGGAAGGGCGGGCAGCGGGACAGCACGGCGTCCGCAGGCGGGGCTGGGGCCTGGGCGTGCCGCTTCCACCGGGGAGAATCTGCCCGCTCTGATTCTTCCCCAAATCACAAGTAAACCCAAACCTTCATTTCAAACAAATGGCCCGACGTGAACAGTTACTAAACTCAGCTCTGAGTGGGGCCCTGGGGCTTCACTCTGGAAAAGGCTTCCGAAATGACCCTACTGCTCTGAGTTGTTTTTTAATTTTTTTTTTTCACAAATTCGCTTTTTACACACGGATGTCCAATTTGTTTATCATTTCCCTCCTCCTGAAAGGAGGTGTGCCTGGTTCCTGGACTCTTTCCAGGCCTGACTATAAAAGCTTGAGCGACCTCAAAATGCCTGGTTTGCTGAAAGAACTGAAGCGAGGCCAAAACATGACTGAAACCGAGACCTCCTTGAGAAGCCTGGGAACACGGGAACCTGAGCCGGAACCGGAGGCTAGTGTTTGCTCCGCACCGACCTGACCTGTGCACACAGGCGCAGAGCTCAGGTGAAGACGGGGGGGTCCGACCCCACGTCCCCACAGTCACAGGTCTGCGGGGGGCCGTGCTGAGCCTTCCCCTCTGGGCTCCAGGCCTGGCTGTCTCGGTGGCCCTCGCTGGCACAACGGACACCGAGGCAGATTTGCAGACCAAGTGCCCTCGGGGGCCTTCAGTCCGTCCACTGGCGCGTCTGGAGGGCTCTCCAGGGGCCCCAGGTCACCCAGCTCTGAAATCCCCTCTACTTCGGTGTAGTTCCGATGATCGCAGTTCGGGCTGGGAGTGAGCGAGAGCGAATCTGAAAGCCGTCTTCTTGGCGGTTTGACTGACTGCCCATCCTCAACTGTAACATCTTTATCCTCCTGGAAAACTGGTCCACACGGTACTCAAATGTATCCGCTTAGTGATGTCAACTCAATATGTAGAATAAAACGTCAAAATAAGCTGGAGAAAGCAAGTGAACATCTCACCCTCCCCTGCCGACCTCATTTCCAGGCATCTCAGTCTCACACGGACTGGGAGTTTCCACACTCAGTCCTGGAGAACGCCCAGCCCCCCACAGGAAGGCCAAGGCGTGTCTGTGGACTTTGCTACAAAAGTACAGGAGAGAGTCCTGAAACCTCATTTATTCACTCCAAAAATACTACTGACGGCTTACTATGGCTCAAGCGGCCTGCACCTCTTAAAAATACTGACAGAGCCACGGACACGTGTTCCCTGGGTTGTGGGCCCTCCTGTAAACCAGGCTGAAGACGAGCAGTGTGATCTGGTGCCTGTCACCTTCCAGTGCTGTGACTCACTCAAATTCTGACGCTTACTTTTCGTATTAATAAATAAGCACCAAAGACCTATTCCAAAGGACAGCGGGGGGACCAGGCGGCTGAAAGCCCACAGGGCAGCACCAGGCTCACAGAAGGCACTCTGTGAGGCGGGTCAAGGGGGGGGGCATCCTCAGAATGGCGCTTCTGTCATTCCCCACCACTGCTTTCAGGAAGGGAGGTCAACAGGCAAGCCCGGCAAAGGATGGAGCTGTGACCGAGCACTAGTCCTCCCTCTGTCAGCCGAGGCTCCCAGGGCACCTGTGCTTCTCTGAGGAAGTCAGCTGTGTGCCCCTGGGTTGCCCGCACTCAGCACTTCCCAGAGAAAAGGGTGTCAGGAAAGTCTCCCGGAAGCCCGCACCCTGGGGCGGCCGCACCACGCCACTGGGCCTCGAGAGAGCAGTGCATCCAGGCCCGCGGGAACCGTCTCTCAACCAGAGACACAGCGCCCAGCCCGCCACCCAGCCGCCGGCCACGCGTCTCCCCAGCCGAATGGCTGCACCCCGAATTTCCTCTTCGCCCTCCGTCAACAGTCTTCCAGTCTATGCACCGCACTGAATGTTTTCATTGCTGGTTGCTGCCTGTTACTCCACTTTGTAAGTTCAGAACCTTTTCCTCACCAGCTCCCAGTAGACCACCCTGGCTCCAGCAAACGCTGATGGGGAAAGCAAAAGCAGAAATCAGTTAAAAGTTTGCTTTTATCCCCAAGGAGTCACCTCTTCTTATTTTCAATTTAGAGTGACCTAGCAAATAAATCACGCTTTTTAAACGACTAGAAATATCCTGGAGAGGACTTTCCCAGGAAGCCTTTGAGTCCACCTGCAACTCACATGAAATGAGAAGGAATCCGGTTTTTCCTTCAGTTTTAACTGAAGATAAACAAAGCAGGGCTGTGACGGTAAGGACGGCCACGATTCTTGACGAAGCAACCCAAGCTTGCAGGAATTCGAGAGGTGTGGTGAAAAATCACAAAAACCCATCCGCAATACGTTTCTTTTGCTCCGAGGCAAAACTGTTTGTAAAAACTTTCCTTTTGATTTTTGTTATCCAAATAATTCCAGCTTAAATTGGAACGCAAATATTAATCTGATAATGACACCACTGAGACACATTCTCTGACGACTGATCTCACATGACTTACAAGGCTTTACTTTAACGCCGTTTTCTGCATTCCAGCCCCCCCCCCGCCCCCCGCCCACCACCTCCACAGCATCTGGGAGGAAGAGAGACTCTGAAGTGTGTGTCTTAAGATGATTACTATGTACTCAGCAATATCCTTTAATTTAAATTTTGCCTCATTTTATTTTTAGCTTCAAAGCTTTTGCAGGAATGAACACCTGTCTTTCAGGGCATTATAAGAAATTGTCAGGTACCTGACGTACTTTGTTTTGTCAAGTCCTCCAACGGTGACACTGAGGATAGAAGTCACGTTCTAATTAATGATCAAAGCAAAGGACACCTGTAAGGCTGGGTGAGACCTCTAAATTCTTTGATATTAGGTTTACAAATCTGAAAGAGTCCTTTGATTCTCCTCTGTGTTTGGCCTTTCTTGGGATCAACTTGAGTCTTTTTTTTTTCCCCACAGGCAACAAATTTAGCTCATCTGAGCGCTGAAGTTACAGATGACCATGTCCGTCCACACAGCAACACTCAGCACCTCGTGAAAAGTCGGACTCTACTACATAGGGCACAAGGCACTGTGCAAAAGCACCCCTGCCCTGGAGATCTGCTTGGCACTTGCTGCTTAAAATACAGGCACCCTCGAGGGGTCTCAGAAGCCCTCGGCTTGGACACTGTTACTGTGAAGGGGAAGGTGGGACCCATGCAGACAACTCAGCTTCAAGTTCAACTAGAATCACTCTGCCTTGCAGTCAGCAATCAATTCTTTCAGGTAACATATGATACCTACGTATATATATGTTTGTATCATATGACATACAATATCAACCTATCAATATACAATTATTAATATAACATGCAAACCAACAAGTATTAATATGTTAACACTAATACACGAACATGTTTACATTTTATAGCAGACATCGACTGCTATACAGTATATACACGATACGTACCAGGAATATAAAGAGTAATTTTATACACAAGCACACGATTAATTTCTGCAGAGACAATGGGACGATGCGACTCAACTAAAGAAGTCTGCATGGGCATTTTAAAAACTGGCTTGTGGTCTCTGACTGGCTACTAGAAACACCGCTTTGAATCCTTTGCAACAGCGAAAATACAGAAAAGCATGAAGAATAAAATCCAGAGATCACCCCCTCCATATTCTGATGTACTTCTACGTAGTTATTTAATGTGAACGGAACTTTGCAACTTGAGGGTACTGAATGTGTAATTTTGTATTCTCCTCTCTTACAATTAACATGAGGGTTTTCCTTAATGTTAAAAATGTCTCTGAGTATCATTTAATGACTGAATAGTTACATATCCTACCACCCGTAATAATTTACTTGATTATTTCTAAGTCTCTGCAAGCATTAAAAACATCACAATGAAATAAAATAAACCTGTTCAGAAAGTTCCTGATGCACAGGGCTACCCTTTCTTTCAAACAGGCCATGTCCGTTTACAGCTCTGCCCATGATGCACAGAAACGCCCATTCACCAGTAATCGGCGTTTCTTCCCATTCTGTGACGCCAGTTTAATTCTGAAAGGGTTTGCGCTTTCTTGATCACTGACGTGGCTGAACGTTACCGATTCTTTATCAGACATTTCAAATTACCTCACTGGCCGGACCCTCCGATTACTGACCTGCTTGAGTTTTTTACATATTAAAAAGAGTGTCATTAGGTTTATCGCAGATATTTTTTAATACTTTTAAAATGTTGTCACCGGTGCTCTCATGCATAATGGTTATAAAGCTTTCAGAGTCTCACGCAAGCAAACTTACCAGGCTTTCCCTTTACGACCCTTACGACTTCAGGAAGTCTTTTTGCATAGAGATTAGATAAATATTTGCCTGTGTTATCTTATTGTTTATTTGATCTGACATTAGCTCAACCTAAACTCATATTTCTTTAAATTAAATACTTATTTATAACAAAGCCAGGCTTTTGTTTCTCATCACAGCATACTTTGCAAATATTCCTACTATTTTTTCAGAAACTAACCTAGAAAAACTAGGTCACTCCCCAGCTAAGAAATCTACCGACGCATCGAGCTCCTCTCGTGGGGCTTTCGGGGGTTTCCATTTCCTTTCTGCCCTGAGTGCACAAAGAACCAGTGTAATGGTCCATGTTCCCAGTCTACCACCCACAGAATGATCATTTCTCACAGACAATAATCCGAACATAATTTTGACTCTGTAAGGGGGAGGGCAATGCAGCGGGCTCTGTTTCTCCAGGGGGGTGATCTGGCTCAGTGTGGCCGTTCGAACACAGGAGAGTTTGGAAGAGTTACAGGTGCTCCTTGAAGAGGAAACTGGATGACAAGGAGCAGCTCTGTGCTCACTACGAGGTCACTCACCTTGAAGCAGCTTTCAACAGCTTTTGAAGAAATCCCCCTTTAAAGCTTAACTGATCAAAGTGACGCGAAGGACAGAAGTCAGCCTCCCCACTGGCCTCTCCACTACACACGCGCAAGAGGCACCGTTTCAGCGCCAAAGGTCAGTGGAGGATCCGGAAGTGAGGCTGTCTGCCTGGCCCTACCCATCGAAGAGAAGGATGTCCACGGGGGCTTCCGACCGCGGACAGGACCCCGTGGAAACGGGCCCATGCCAGCGGACCCTAAACCAGGCGATCAGAAAACGACTCTCCCCACAACGCCGACCAGACCAGAAGCAGCCAGAGGACAGCGTCCTCTCTGCTTTGTCTACGACCTCAGCTTCCGAGGAGAAAAAGAACCACGGAGATATCACTAGTTCAAAATTTCACTTACTTTGAGATCAAGCATTAGGGTTCAATCTGGTTTTTAGAAAAATGGGGGGAAAATTGCTTCAAACCTACCGAGAGAACGGGAATCTGGCTGTAATGATTGTTTAGGATTTGTAGCTACTCACTACTATAAATAAAGCAGATAAACAAGGTCCTACTGCAGAGCACAGGGAGCTATGCTCAACACCTTGTAACGACCTACAGTGAAAAAGAATAGGAAAAGCAACATATATGTATGCCTGAACCACTGTGCTGTGCGCCAGAAATTACTACATTGTAAACTGACTATACTTCAATTTTAAAAAAAGACAAGCAAGAGAGTTTGCCATCTGAAAGTGAACCTACAGTGAAAAGAAATATGATAATAAATGAGGAAAAAATGTAGGACGGAAGGCAGGAGAGACCGAGGAGAACCCCCTGAGGCACGACTCGCTCTGTCAACATCACAGCCTCAGTCTAACCTTCCGCAGTGGCGGGAAGAAGTAAGGCCGACGGAGCGTGGCCACTCTGCTGCAGATGTCTGCCTCAGCTGGTGCCGGCGCAAACCATCGCCTGTCAGACCCTGTGCAGGGCATCTGTTTCACTACAGAGAAGTCTGATGGTCACACATTATCCAGAATATTCTCAACCCGGATCAGGAAATCTGGGTCTCAGAGATGAAGGTGCTACGTTCCCGACCACCTAGATGATGTCACTTGCCAGGACTTTTTATTATCTAGAAAATATTACATTCATCTCATTAAAAATCTGGACCACTTCGTAAAATGGCCTCACCCTTAGAAAAGGGCATGAGCGTGTGGGAGGCCACTGAGGACGGGGAAGGGTCTTTCTGCTTGGAGGGCCTGAGGAGGAGAGCCACGAACGACTGGAGGAGCACTTTCCCTGGGTCCACACCGCGTCCAGTTGGCGCTCTTCCCGCCAGCTCCCACCCCCAACCTGTAACCCCTCAGGCACACAAGCAATTTCACTGTAACTTAAGCAGAGCTGGTTGGTTTTTGTTTTGTTTTTTTAATGGAAAGTTAAGTGAAAGCACACATGTAGACACGGTCATCTCGTGCAGCTTCTGAGCCAAAACCCAGCAGAAATATCTCACCTACACAAAGGGGACTGTGGACCCAGGCAGGCCAGCACAACAGCGGGAGGAGTCGGGTCCTCCGAAGCCCTGTCCCCGCACAGCCCCTCCGGGAGGGAGCGCACACCTCGGAGTCGCCCCAGTCTCCACGTGTCTTCAAAGCAGGAAGGTGGACTCTGGCGCTGGACAGAGGTTCCTGCCCATTTTCCTCTTGATCTTCCCCCTCGAAAATCTCCCTTTGAACCAGCTTTGCACATGCAGAATGAACAGAGATTAAGGGCAATTATGGTTTTTGTTTTGCTTTTAATGGCCCGTGCAACCCTGAAATTTGCTCGTGAAATCTGCGGCGGAGACCGCTGCGTTGCCGGCCTCATCTGTCGAGTACCATGTTTCATTGCTCCCAAATGCCACCACCAGTATTTTCTTTCAACTTCAGTCTGAAAGCTTCATTTTTCATGTGCTGTAAGTGCCAGGCACCGGGGATCAGAATGAAACTAACCCGGGGTTTTGAGGGAGGGGATGCTCAGAAATGCCCCCAGCAAGGTCCCCTGCCTACCCAGGGCCCTGCTCTCCTGCTGGTCTGAAAAAAAAAAAAGGCGGCAGCAGAGAGAGGAGGGTGGGGAACGCATTCCTGGGACTTAATGGTGACGCCTCCCCAGTGGATGGAATTCGGCAGCTGGGGGGGCGGTGGGCAGGAGGCCCCCAAGATTCCATCTCCCTGACAAGGAAAGGGCAGCTGGTACTATTTGCCTTTAAATAATGTTTGGTGCTGGTGCTGCCCACGTCATCTGCCCCCCAGAGCCAAAGGCACGGCAGAAAAATTAGGTGTGCGCCAGGCATCCTGCCGTGAGGAGCTGTGAGACATTTCCTGGCCCCCATCGCCCCTCCCGGCTCACCCCGTGCCTTTCCCACGGGCCGTCAGTCCACCCCCACCCGCCCTGGTTCTCAAAGAACAAATGAGGATTGTTCCCCCTGCTCGCAGCCAGCGGGGAGACCAGGTCCGGAGCCTCCTCCGACAGGCAGGTTTCGTGACACAGGCGCAGGTCTGGGAGATGGAGTCATCAATGATGCGTGTCGGGGACCTGAGTGGGACCGCGCAGGTGCGGGCTCCCGGCCTGCAGTGCCCAGACCCACGGAGTCGGCCTAGCCCCGGTGGCAGGAGCCCTGGCCGCCTCTCCCCAGTCACCTCGAGATTCGATGCCACCCCATCAACGTAACCACAAGCCGTAGTGGTACCAGCCCTCAAACTGCCGGCTGCTCGGGGATGACAAGACGGGACAAACAGCAGGTGACGGTCGAATCCTACCTGTCGGACGTTCACACACAAATCCCACAGCATTGCATTCCACGCGTTACAGCAGCGTATCCAGGATGTGCACAATGCACGTGTCTGGCTTTAGTGCTAGCGTGCACAGTATACAGATATATGTTATATACACACAGACACACACACGTATTAGCATCTTCAATTTTAGGAGAAGTTAGCAAGTGTCTCTAAAAGGTGACGTAAGATCAATGGCTTCGGTTCCCGAGAAGCACATACCTGTGGATGTGTTTACATAACACGTTTAAACATACCCGTGGATAGTTGTGGAGTGCCCCCTGCGTCAGTGTCAGCTTCCACCTCACAGACCCCGCGTCCACCCCTACAGCAGCTCTCCAGGGAACACTCCACTTCTGCTGTCCGTGAAATGGGGTGATCGTGACAGAAGTAGCCCCTGGAGGGCACGCAGATGACCTGGCACTTCCGGATGTGACGTCTGGGCACCCTTGGGGCCCGTCACCATCGGGCGATGCGGATGACCCCAGGGAGGCAAGATGAGGGTGTGAGGGCATCACCAGCAGAAGCCACAGAGGCCTCAGCATGACTTTCTGCCAAGGGAGAGTGGAGCTTCAGCAGATCAACCGTCTCCAGCAGAGTGTCTCCTCCGGCCCCGTCTGTGCCTGGGCCAGGCGGGCAGTCAGGGAGCCCTGTCCTCCGTCAGAGCCCCTATCCCCGCGGCCCCTTCCTGCCTGCAGTCCCTTCCTGCCTGCAGTCCCCAAGCCTTCACTTCGCAGGGGCCAGAAGTCAGCTAATCGGCTGAGTGTTTCCAAACAAAAGGTCTTGGGGGTGGGCCATCTGGGCGTCTGGTGATTCCTTGCAAGTTCTGGCCTCTTCGCGACTGGCCAGACCCGGGGCCACCGCGTGGGCTGTCAGAGTCTCCAGTCAAAGTGAAAATGCCGGGCCCATCACCAGGTGTGTGCCTGTGGGCAGGTGAGTTCACCTTCTGAATATGCTGGTTTTCTTAAATACAAAAGTGATCATGGCAGTGCTTGCACCAAGACGTGTTTTGAGGAGTAAACGAGATACTGCGTGGAAACCTCGTTACCTAAAGTCCTGGCGTGTGTGAGCCCCGGGGAGATGGCGCCAACGCCATCCCAGTCCGTGAGGCTCCTTGTCTGTGCCTGCGAGCACCCGCCTACGGCTTGCTTTATTTAACTGTGTTTTAGAATGTGTGGAAAGAAGAATATTCCAAGGGAAAAAATCAAGCTTTATGATTAAAACATTTGCTTCTATGTATGTTTAAATTCTCAGCCACCTCGAGACTTGAAATCTTCCTGGATTTTCCCGACTGACGTCTCCTCCCTGCCCTTGGTCGGGGCCGGGCCGGCCCGCCATCTCTGCGGGGACGAGGCTACCAGGCACGGGCCGCTGAGGCCCGGGAAAGCAGGCATCACCTCCCCCCGCACCCAGCCCAGGAGGCCCTGGCTGCCTCTCCCCAGTCACCTCGAGGCCCAGGAGGCCCGCTTGTACAAAGATGCTGACTTGAACTGGAAGTGCCTATGGATCCTTCGAGGTCAAAGCACCTGCCTCCCTGTGACTCGCGGAAGGAAGGAAGGCTCAGCCCCTCCCAGCACGGAACGAGAGAGCAGGCGTGTGGAGCATCTGCCGACGGCAGGCTTGAGGCCGCCCCAGCGGGGACGGGAGGCCGCGCCAGCCGCAGTGGTCACATGCGAACCGCCCCACGTCAGGCGTCCACACGGCCACTCTGTGGTGTCCTGCTCCTTCTCTCTACTCCTTTCAAGAGAAAGGTCTTGTTTCAAAGCCCCGCTGGCCCCACAAGCCACCGAGGGGAGGTTTGCTTGGCCTCTCCCCCGAGCGACCGCTCACAAGCCGGGCCGAGGCCCAGAAGCAGCCCCGCGGCTAGAGACGCAAACAGCCAGAAGCCGTCGAAACGCGCTGCTCTGGACCGAACGCGGGCACCGCCCCGCCCTGCGCCGCGGCCCGTCTCCGGGCTCGCTCAGGGCAGCTTCACCTGTCACGGCAGCTTCGAGGTTTCTCAACCCTCGTCACCAGCCTCGCGGTAATTACAGCCAACAGCCGAGCTGAATCCCGCCAAAGAGGCAGCCCAACAGGAAGCTGTGGGGAGATTTTCAAAACAAAAGCAAAACAGAGACTAAAAAATGCCTGTCAATTTTAAGAAAGATTTGGGAAAAAATAAGATTCGCACCGACTTAATCACACACAGAGACAACAAGGTCGTGCACAGACGCACTCGCCCCCCGACCTCGCACCCCGGCCCGGACCCCGCACAGAAGGCCCACCCTGTCCTCCCGGGAGCCTGCCGGCCGGTCATCAGCCTATTTTTGGTGACACAGCTAATGACCCGCCAGGGCCCACACTTCTCGCTCCGTCCCCCGGGGCCTGGCCGCTGAAGCCCAGCTGGCCTCCGGCCGGCACAGCCCTATAATTTAGTGCAACAGCTCACGGACGAGAGGAAGGGGCGGGCCGCCCTGGAGCCCCACACTTGCTCCAGAAATTAGTTCCGTCCCCGGCTGGGTACACACTCACAAGTATTTTAGGCAAAGTGTGTGGGCAGGTCCGGCCAGGTGGGCGCCGGCTCCCTCTGCCCCTGGATGGGGCGCCTGGTGGTGGGGTGAGAAGGGGTGTGTCTGTATGTGTGTGTCTGTGTGAGAGGGAGGGAGCGACAAACTTCCCTCCATGGGTGGCTGCGCTGGTGTGAGTGGGAGGATGTGTGGTACCTGGAGAAATACATGAGGCATTTTTACAAGCATGCACATGTCTACCCTCAGATCTGAGGTTGGGGGACCCTCCCCACCCCACACACTTACACAGACGCCCTGAAATCCAGTGGCTGCCTGGTGGAGGAGACCGGGGCTCGCAGGTGAGTGAGGTCAGCTACCCAGTGTCCCTTGGGGCTCTGTGAACAGCAGGGCAGGCAGAGGAGAGGGCCCTGTCCCAGAGCCCTGGGTCAGTCCAGGAAGCAGAGCCCTCACCTGCAGCGGTGTCTCGGCTGGAGCCCATCAGAGCCTCCCGCAGCAGAGCCCGGGCCTCAGACTTCCCTCCCAGCCCCAGGCTGCAAATCTCTGCTCACCTGCACGACATTGCACTAACAGCCCTTCACTGTTCCCCGGTCTGCGGGCAGCAGCCTTCTTACCGAGGAACCCGCGTCTCGAGCACAGCCGTGATGCTCTCTGCCCTGACCCTGCCTCCAGGATGGGCACGTGGGTCCTTGTGCATGCCGGGTGCTCAGTACCAGCCCTGAGCCTCCTGGCTCCCTTGTCTCCAGAACCGGATGGAGATAATGACACCTGCTTAGCAAGGAGGGAATTTTCTGAGAACTTAACCACAGAATAGTTGTAGGAACTAAATGAATCATTGCACGTGAGCCCCTGAGCACAACGGGATGCGAGAAACACGAAGGCCCTCTGTGAGGGCCAGTACCCCACGTCTGGCTTTGTAGCTCTGCCTCTGCTCCTTAAAGACACCAGTGTCTGTGATCCAAACAGCCCTCGCCCCTGCATCAGCTCCATCACCAAGTCCCGGCAGCTCTACCTCTTCAGCAGCCCTGTGTGTGCCCCCTCCCCACTGCCAGCGGGCTCGTCTGCAGGGGCATCGTCTCCCCTGAATCAAGGCCATTTCAGGCTGAAATGTGCCTTCTTGCAAACACTCTCATCCTATCCACAACTGACCCCTAAGTGATCTTCTCAATATGACTGTCTTATCAAGTCATCCCCCGGCTTAAAGCCCTTCCGTGCCAGACGCAGGTTCAAAATCCTCAGGGCCACGGGCCTCTGTCTGACCACCCCGTCACCCACTGCAGCCACCTGACTAGACTCGCTGCCCACGCCTTACATGTGCGTGTCTTCAGTCTCAAGGTCTTGGTAGATGCTGTCCCTTCTGCCTGGAAATCCTTCCTCCCTGAGTGATTTTAACTCCTCCAGACACTAGCACATAAGCAGCTTCCTCAAGGAGCTATTTCTCAGGGAAGTAAGATGGATCCACCCAGGTCGGCGTCTGGGCCCACTTCGGTGCAGCAAGGTCAGCTCACACGACTCCTGGGGGACAGAGAGCTCCATGCCCATCTCACCTATGGCTGCATCCCCAGGACCCAGGACAGCGATCAGCATAGAACAGGTGGCCTGCGGGCGTGAGAGGATTCTCGGTGGACTGGTCCATCCACTGACGGATTCCTCGTGTCACTTCTGAGGACAAGGTCACACTGTCGACATTCCTCCTGCTCTGCCTCTCTCATGATTCTTGGGTTCTCCTCTTTGAAATGAGCCGCTGAAGACACAAGTATGAAGTCTTCTCCCAGGAGCATGGTGTTCTCTGAGGATGTCTGAGTCCTCGCTCTCATCTTTACTGACTGCTTCCCAGGCGGGAACATTACCCATTTTCATCATCCCAGTCTGTGCCTTGCCGTGCAGATGGTAATGAGAGGCAACCACGTTAAACGTGACCGAACAAGGGGGAGTGAAAGGCGCTCTGCACGGCCAGTCTGTCGAGGCTGAAATCAGACACACTCAGCTTACATAAAAGACACGCAAAGCTTCAGGCTAGTCCCTTCCGAGAGGATGATACAATTTCCGCGGTAATACAGATACTAGGAGAGAAGACCATATGACCTTTAATTTACAACGTCCCTTTGTTTGTCCCCGAGCCCGTCCGAGCTCCGGGCTCCCTGCAGAAACGGCCTTATTAAGGGAACAACAGGCTGTGCATTGGCTGTTGGCTGCTCCTCTCAGCCAAGAAAGAGTTCCTGCGTTTAATTCATCTTTCTGGGACTCTGACCTATTTGAATTTGGCCAAAATGCCTTGAGAGGGGATTTTCTTGACATGTGACTCAGCCTCAACGGGGAAGAACTGGCGTCTTCTTAAAGAAGACGTCCTCCGAGCAATCTCCTACCACCCTTGCCTGGTGGGTTCACCCCTCGAATAAAAGGTGAAGGTGGCGTTGGCTGAGTATCTCTAGAACCAAAGGCGAGAGGGAACCGTCCCTCACTCACTCTGAGAATCCGCCAGGCCCAGAAACGGGGCCTCGAGGCCGTGTGCCTCACAGGGGTGCGTGTGTGTGAATTACACTGTTCACACACTTGCTTTCAAAGAACAAGGCAACTTGGTCTCATGGCACCTCACTTTTTCTTCCAAAAGCCTACAGATGGCTTTCAGGTGCTCGTGCCCAGGCCCTCAGAGCACGGCTCTTCTCGCTCGTGCTGCGTCTGTGTCACTGTCACCAGGGCCTTTAGCCTGTCTCCAGTGAGCGCTTTGCAAAGGTCAGTGAGTCCCTTCACTGATGGTCTGAAGCTGATGTCAGATCCTCCAAGAGGTCTAGGGCTGCTCCAAAATTAAGAGCAGAAAGGAAAGGAAAATGGTGGTTAGGAGCCCAGCCTCTGGCAGTGAACTGACTAGGACACTTCTCTCCTGCAAACCTCTTTAAAGGGAACTACGACCCCCGAGCAGGGCATCTGTGGGAGCGAAGCGGCCAGTGCGCGCACCGCACCGCGCAAACGCGGGAGCGCCGACAGTGGGGGTCGAGCAGTCAGCAGCAGCTACCGCTGCGTTTGTGCCCTGTACACCTCCCCCGGGGGGGCCGGCTGGAGGCAAGGCCAGGGCGACAGCTCTCTGGGCCCTGGCTCAAGCTCAGGGCGCTGGCTCCTCCCACCTGCTCTCTGCAGGGCTGCCACCCGCCTGTCCATGGAAGGCCAGGGTGTGACTTCCTAACATCTCTCATCTCAGGGGGATGGCTGCGAGGACAAGGTCGTCCAGTGACCAGAGCGCTGAAAGAAACCCCAGAGAGAATGTCTCTCTTCTACCGCCCCAGGTGTCCCCCGACCTCCCCTAGAGGTCTGGTCACGCGGCAGCCACGGCGAGCTCACCGGCCTTTGGAACCCACGAGCTGACCTGTGACGCTCAGCTGACTGCAGGCCTTCAGGGCCACGTCAGCGACAAACGGTCCGCGTCAAAGAGCAAAGTGCTGAGGCGGGAACCCCAGCTCTGGCCCCGAGCACGCTGGGAGCAGGGGCCGTTCTCCCAGTATCCAAGCCCATCTCCAGGCAGACCAGATGGCCTGTGGTTAACTACCTTTTGGGCAGTTTGCAAGTGAACTTGCTGTGATTCCGACTTTGGCAATGTCATGTGAAAACCATCCATGTGCACCGCACACCTGCCGCGTGCAGAGACCCGTGACCTCCCCTGAGGACGCCCAGGAGGCGGCTGGCGTTCATGTCTGCGGGCGCCCTGGGCGGCCTGTGCCAGTTTCTCACAACTTTCCCTTCTTTCTGGCTCACCCCGTCCCGCCGTGAGCCGGGCCGCGTGGCCTTCGCGGGCTAGTGGAGAAGGGGGGCAGGGGAGCCACAGCCTTAAGAACCATCGCCTTTTGCTGCTCGTCCCTTCCATCCTATGTGAGGACTGCTTCCTCAGTCTGGGTCCTCGGATGGGACGTATTCAGAGCAGTCCTGAACCAGCAGGTGGTGGGCAGCTGAGTCGTAACCGGCCCACGGGCCCAACCACAAGTCCCATGTCTGTGGTTTCGACCCACGAAATGCTGAGTTTATCATCTGCCGTTCTTGGGCAGAAACCTATCAGTCTGACTCATCTTGCCCCCTGAAGGGAGCCTTTCCTGATCGGAAGTGACTTCCACCCCGTCTGATTTTCCGGACCACCCCGGGGCACTCGGCCACACCGCGGGCTCAGCTGTTACTCCCACTGCACGCACCGTGCCTTCCCGGCCAGAGCGCAGGCCCCCGAACCCAGGAAGCACATGCTCTGCTTGTTCACGTCTCCCACTCCTCCCAGATCGTGTCACTGCTCATAATATACGGTTACTTAAACGTCTTCCTAGTAATACCTCGAATGCCCCGTGATGATTGCCCGTCACTAGCCGTTGCAGCACGCCACCCCAGGACAACCACAAACAAACGGGGCTGGAAGGGGCCTTAGTAATAACAGCTCACAGTCACTGGAGATTTACGAAGCCCCAGAAACTGCCCTGGGCACTTCCATTAACCCATTTAATCCTCACAACAGCCAGGTGAAGGACAGACCGTTGTTTTTCCCAAGTTCAGGGCCAGCAAATGGTACGGCCAAAATTAGAACCTAGGTCATCTGGCTACAGACCACATACCATCGGCTAAAGACGGCATTAGACACGAGAGCTGGTGGCGTGTCCCTCCCTCGTCGCGCTGCGTCATTCTGCCCGATCTTCCTAGGAGGGGAGCTCCCAGCACCGCACGGTGGCCCATTCACTGTCAGACAGCACCAGCCACCAGGAAGTTCTCCTGGAGCTAAAATCTGGCACTTCTGCCCCTCGGAAGCAAGGCAGGACATGCCTTCTCTCTCCAGCAGCCCATCAGATACCTGAAGCCTGCTGGGACATCCCCACAGAGGGCTCCCCCCTCACGCCTGGAGACAGACAGACAGCCTCAGCTGGGCACTAGGGGTCACGCCTTTTTCACCGACGCCCTCCTGGGGCCTAGCGCCGAGCCCGGTACTCCCAACAGGGCCTTGCCTGTGCTGTGAGACCAGTACGGCCTGGAGAGAAACACCGGAGTGGGCGCTAGCACAACCGCAGGCTGAGCTGAGTCGGGCAGAAAATGAGATTTCTAAGGGTACAGTTTCTTGAACTTTTGTTTACTGAATTTCGGGAAAGAAAAGTAGCAGACACATGACCCCCCGGTACCTGTGACCCTGAGGCACGTGGTAGAAGCTCTGCGCAGGGAGTTGGAAGCGGCTGGTTAAAACCTGGCTCAGCAGGTGTTAGAACCCGGGCAGGTGCCAGGAAGCACCCTCACAGGCGATCACCTGGGAGAGGGACCTGCTTCCAGAAAATCCCCAAGAGGCGCTTGCCAGAAACACCTCCGGGAGCAGCCGCAGCTCAGAGGGCACCGCTCGGATCCGCGTCCCTGCCCTGCGGAGGCCCTGACTTGCACCTCGGCGAGCTCACGAGGGCCGCGCTCGGGTTCACGCCAGCCAGCGAAGAGAAGAGTACTGACGGAAGTGCTCTCAACACCTTTGGCAAGTGCTTTTTTTCCTGAGTCCAGGCGAATCCAAGAGATCTTGTCTCAAATAGTTCGTCTTTCAAGACAAAGGGAGGGAGTGTAACAGGGTGGTTAAAACCATGTCCTTCGGGGCCAGACCAGGAAGAACCCCAGCTCTGGTTCTTATTTGATTTATTCACTTTTTCTGTCCACTGTTCCTTCCTTCCTTCCTCTCTTCCTTCCATCTCCTCTCCTGTCCTCTTTCCCTCTATTCTCTCCCAGTATTTTCTAAGTGTGGACCACATACCTACAAAGGTGAGCAAGGCCCTGGCCACAGCCTCAAGGAGGTCACACCCCAGCGGGAAAGAGACACTGGAAATCACCCAGCCGTGCGGGGTGGAGGCGGGCAGCAGTGAAGACGCAGAGACGGCCAGGGGCACCGCTCTTCCCGTCTGGAGAAGCTCACGGCACAGGCAACATGAGAAGAGGCTGAATCTTAACAGAAAGGCATTCTTTGTCCCCATCTTTGTTGGATTCCATTTTTTTACTGGATTGCTTTCCCTGTTCTCTGTCCCTAAAGCACAGCAAACCTAACGCGCGCGTGCCTTCAGGCGCTGGCTGACACTCCGGGTGCAAACAGGCTCTTCTGTGGCGACATCACAGCAGATGTCTGGGATGACTGTCTTCCCTGAATGTCAGTTTTTAAAAGCTTACTTGATCCCATGTTTTTGTGTTGTTTGTCTGTTTGTCCTAAGCATAAGGGAAAGCGGGCAATTCCAGTGAGCAGGGATGTTCGGTGAGCTAGGATTTCAGGGGACGCCCCTCCTCCCTGGGGCATGTACCCCACGTGCTCCCGACTCCTGGGGTGTGGACCACGCATGTGGGCTCATCCCACATGCCGTGCTCCCTACTCACCTTCTGCAAAGATCTGGAGCCCAGAGCACTGGGTGTAGTGGAAGAGAACTCTGGTTTGAGTCTTAGATTTTCCCTCAAATTCTGACTCCGACATTTGCTGTGTCTGTGACTCAGGGGACATACCTAACCTCTCCATTCCTGACCTTCCAATCGGTGTAGCGCTGCCAACACTGAAGTGACCAAGCACAGTGGCCCAGCCACACCTCCTGAGGGGGAACACGCCGCGCCTCAGGTCTCTGTGTGGCCCCTCCCACTTCAGTTCTCCGAGATGCACAAGGATGCTGTTACTCCCACAGTACCTAGAACAGAACTGATGAACCCTCAAGAGACTGAATAACTCGTCTGAGGTCACACAGACTGAGACGCAAACCCAGGCTTGTCTGACTCCAAAGACAGGAATTAGACGAAGTCAACAGTATCTTGGAGTTTTGCAGATGGAAACCTGTACAAAGTGGTGGCAAATCTTGTGTGTCAGCTGGGCTAGGTGATGGTGCCTAGTTAACTGGGCAAACACGACTCTAGATATTGCTGTGAGGATGTTTTTAAATGTAACTGACATTTTCAACCATCGACTTTGAGTAAAGCAGTTGACCCTCCCCACACAGTGGGTGGGCCTCACGCGATCGGCTGAAGGTCTTGAACAACACTGACTGAGGTTTCCTGGGGAAGAAGGAACTGCTTAAAGATGGCGACATAGAGACTCTGCCTGAGTTTCCAGCTGCCGAGCTGCCTGTGGATTTCAGGCTTGTCAGCCCCCATGATCACATAGCCAGTTCTTCAAAATTAGCCTCTCTCAGTCTCTCTGTCTCTCTCTCAGTGTTAGATAGATGGATAGACAGACAGACAGATGGATGAATAGATAGATGCACAGATAGATAAATAGACAGGTGATAGATAGACAGACAGACAAATAGATATTGATTCTATTGGTTCTGTTTCTCTGGAGAATTCCAAACCCTGACTAATTCACAAGAGTTAACTGGAAAAAAAATATGACAAATATGAAATTGAAGCATCTGAAGTCCCAGAATTGGAATAACTTCTAAATATGTTGAGACAGTATTGGAACTTCACTGAGAGGTCAAGAATAGATAGATAGAGACCCAGGTTTGAGATTCACCCTCAAGGACATGACACTTGAAGCCAAGAGGACAGACAAAACCTTGCAGAAGGCAGCTGAGGGGTGGGCCGCGGAGGTCTGGGTGGGCCTAGCAGCATGCTGATGGCGGGTGTGGGAGGAGGAAGTGATTTGGAGAAGGTACCACTGGGGAGTGGACATCAAGCCTCCCTGTGTGTCCTGGCCTCCCTGACACAGCTCTCCCTCGAGGACATGAGTTATTCTCCCACCTGCACCCTCCCCTGTCCCAGGAGCCTCCATCTGAGGCTGAGCCTGTCTCCAGAGTAAAAGCCGAAAACACTTCATATGCTTATCATTCATGGTCCCAGCCTTCCTTGCACTGTTAGTGTGGACGTATGGCTCAGGCAGGCACACCAGGCCCTCCCTTGATCTGGGACCAGGAGGCCGTGATTCTGAGAAGCAAGGGCCACGCAGTGGCCGCCCCAGGCCTCTGGGCCCCGGTCCCAGCAGCCCTCCCCCACCAGGGTAGGAGGGTCACAGGGCCAGCATGACATCTGTGAAGTCTCTCAAGGGAACCTGGATGCTTCATCAAGTTGTCTACACCCAGGTCACACAGCCCCTGGAAATGTCAAGGACTTTGGACCAAAGGTCAGAAAGCAGGACGTGGGAGAAATCTCCAGAGAAGTCCATCAGATAAGACAAGAACTCATTACACGAGCTCCTCCCACCAAAAAAAAACCTTTCACATCAAATTTTTAACATACCTTCCCAAGTGTTGAAACAAATAATGTATCCGGGACACCACAGGAAATGGGGTGGGAACCACAGGTGATAGGGCGGGAAGGCCTACCTCCTAAGACATGTATTATCTCCACAGTAGGCAAACTTGCTCTGAACAATGAGTGGTTCTTTTTTACTCTAGCAGAGAATGCGTTTTGACCGTATTTGAAATATATGGTTTCAAACTAGAAAATATTTTAAGGTTTGAAATGAGATTCAAAATTATTCCTATGCATTATACCCTAATAGCAAAAGCATGTTTCCTAAACAATCATTAAATGTCAATAACATTTTTAAAAATGTATATATTTCAACACAATCTTACAAAGAAGTTCCATAACAGAAAGTTATTTTTATGAAATATTCAAAATCTCATGAGGGGAACCCAGTCATTAGCAAGTATGCTAAAACTGAAATGATGAGGAAAAGATTAGCATGGTTCCCACCAAATGATGGCTCACAAATCATAAAGCATTTAACATTTCAATGAGTAAAGTTTTCCATTTCTTGTATTATGGATAGTTAAATGACCTAAAATCACTTCCACTATAAAACACCCAGAAATGCCAGATAAATTTAACATACTCTTAAATGAATAGTGAAATCACAAAAACAATAAATGTCTAGACACTAAAAATAAGATACTAAAAAAATGAAGAGGTAGACACATGAGCTGAGGTTTCCAGCAACAGATATAGGTCAGGCTCTCATTCTTAGTACTGAGGGAGGTTAGGTTTAAGAGTTAATTCCCACATTGGAACAGAATAGTTACCAAAAGGAACTTCTAAAAATTAAATATATGATCATTAATATTTAAAATGCAAAGGAAGGATGATATGGTGGATTAGATACAGTAGAGAAGAGATTTAATTAACTGGAAAATAGATGTAAGGAAAATATCCAAAATGCAGATCAGAGAAATATAGGGAAAACATGAGACATTTCCATTTTTATCATCCTCTCTCACTGTATAAGATAAATTAAAATGCTGCATAAAATATTTCTAAAATCCATAACTTTAAAGTAATCAATGAGCAAGAATATAATAAGTCTGTTTCAGAAAGGAAAGGAAAGGAAAGGAAATTGAAGAAGGAAAGAGAGAAAGAGAGACAGAGAGGGAAGGAAGGAAGGAAGGAAGGAAGGAAGGAAGGAAGGAAGGAAGGAAGGAAAGAGAAAAAAATGAGATTCAGAGAAATAATATGAGTGCTGGAGGCAGGACTGTCCCAAATGAACCTATAAAACGGTGGGCCATTGTGGGTGCAGGGACCAGAAGAAAAATTATAGGGGCATCTCAGAGGTGGAATCTGAGCAAATATCATCTATATAAAGTCATACCCCTAAACAGTTACATTGCCAAACTATAAATTAACCATAAAGAGAACAGCCTCAAACGTACCAGGAGCCCTTAAAAAAAAAAAAGCTAAAAAATAAACATTTCCTCTGACAATTTATAACCATAATCGGGCTATACCACAAGTTTGTAGCTTTATCTGATGGGCTACAAAACCTCAAATTTTATCATGTACATGGTAATCCTAAGTTGCAGTAGCCAGGTGCCCAGCAGAAGTAAATGCAAATTTCCTCTGGAAGAATGTATGTTTATGTCAGTTTCATATAATTTCCACAAATTCTGAGTAATGTGAACTCAAGGAATTGCAAAATACATAAGGAAATAAGGAAAAATAAGAAAAGAACCAGCAGAAATAACAGACAGCAGAACCAGACCCATAATGGCCTTAAATATTGGAATTACTACCTACAAACATAAAATGGTCATACATACCATGCTTATGTAAATAAAGTAAGGGATTGAAAATACGAGCAAAGGGCAAACATTATTTCTTAATTACTCAAAAAATAACATTTAGAAACAAAGAATATTCTAATTAAAATTAGGAACTCATTGAATTAATTAAATAGATACTCAGACTCTGTCAATGACAGGATTAGTGAACTGGAAAACAGAGGTGAAAAGGTTTTCCAGAATGGAGCTGACTCGGGGCAGAGTGCCTCTCCAAGGGCTGGCTAATAATCCCTAAGGTTAATCAATGCATTTCATCCACAAACCAACCAACCCTGAGTCCACACTGCCAACCACCTCCTTCTGCTAACAACTCTCACACACCACGCCAATATTTCCTCTGCTCTAAATCAACCAGGGCCAAACGCCAGACAGCTAAGGACAGCCCTCCTGCCCCACAGCCCACTGAAATTATTCAAAGCAGCCAGCCCTAAACTGTTACCTGCGCTGTCGTGCTTTTCCTGTAGTAACCCCAACAAAGGCTGGCCTAGGCTCTCCCCCAACCCCCGGTCCTGCTCCCAACCAGTTCTGCTGCTTCCCTGTGTAGCCCTGCATGTCATGCTGTGCCTGTTTTTCTTGAGAAACTATGAGCAACAGTAAATGTTTCTTTCCATGGCACTGACCTCATCACGTTGTCACTCAGACAGCTTCATAAATGAAAAGCCCACAGGTGCACTTTAACCCAAGCACAGAGATGCAAAGAGAGAAATACAGTAAGAAGGGTTTAATCAACAGAAAAGATGAGAGGATCTAACATTTACTTACGCAGACGCAAAGCAGGGGAGAGAGGGAGGGAGGGGGAGCAAACACGGAGAAGCAACAGTTGAGAACTTTCCAAAACTGGTTACAGAACCCAGTCCTCTTGTTTAAGGAGCACAAGAATTCTGGAAAATGCAGCCCACACACAGAAGAAAACTGCCAAGCATCAGTGATGAAAGGAACGTTTTTCAAGCAGACAGAAGGGAAACAAAGCTCATTTACAGTGGAAGAACAATTCACCCAACCTGACTTGTCGTCAGTAACCACAGAAGTGGGCAGGTGGTGGTGGGAGCAAAAGAAAGTTGTCAAAGCTCTGGAAGAATAAATTGTCAACTCAGAAGCATACACTGAGAAAAAAATATCTTTCAAGAATGGGACAAAGTATTTTCAGAACAACAAAATCTGAGGGAGTTTGCTAACCACAGGTCCTCACTAAAGAAAACTTTCACGATGGAAGAAAGTGGTCCCGCGTGACAGCAGCGGCAGCAGACAAGGGAGAAGAGGCCGAGAGCCAGAACTGCAGCCTGGAGTTCCATACTCAGCCCCACGCTAATTCAAGAATACGGGTCATATATTACAATTCTAGATAAACCAAAACCAAAACCAGTTCACTTCCAACAGACCTCCGTCGAGAGCCCTACTTCGGAAGGTATTCATGAAAAAGACTGAAACTAGAAGGAATGATTGATATTCAAGAAAACATGATGAGGTTATCAAATTTACGGTCACATCTGCTTTATCACTATTTGGTATGGATTAAAAAGACAAGCTGAGAACTAAAATATGGGGGGCGGGGGTACAAAAGACTGATATAGCTCATCAGAGTGAGTGCACAACAGGATTCTTGATTGTGCAGGATATTCCCAACCAGCACGGCTACTGACTAACTTTGGACTATTATTTCAAGCCCACGTGCTAAAATTTGAGGGTAGGTAACAGAAGACTAAAGACATGGTGCAGATATACCCCCAACCATGGAGAGAAGGTAGGAGTGATGATGAAATGACAGAGGCAGGAAAAGGAAGGGGTGTGGGGAGATCAGAAAAATCAGGATTTGATGGCAGAGATGAAACCATATACACGAGCAACTGGAATAATAAAAATGGACTTCATTTGATAGTTAAAACACAAAAACATCAGATCTGATTTTTACAGAACAGCACTTGTGCAATAACTAAGAGAACTGAAGACACAGGGACCCTTTTGACCCCGCACTTCCACACGTGTGAACGGGAGCTTGTGCAGGAATGTTAATTGCCACATTGTTTGCGAGGGCAAACACACTGGAGAATGACCTAGATGCCCATCCCCAGAGGCACTGATTAATGCCCTGTGGGTCCGTGCACACAGCGAACGGACTCTGCAATTAGCAGGAACGAGCTTGCTAGAGCAACACCTATCATCAGGGACCGTTTCAAAATCGCAACCTGGAGAAAATCAAGTTGCAGAAGGATACGGAGAATATCACATCATTTTTCTACATTTACAAATACGCCAAACAACACAAGGTACTGTTTAAAAATACACCCACAGAGAATAGAAGCCTAAAAACCCTCCTGGGAATACCAAACAATACATTCAGGCGGTTGCTTCCCCGGGGAGTGAGGAAGAGAAACGGAATTCAGGAGGAGTACACAGGACCTTCCACTCTATCTAAAACATTTTCTTTAAAAAATATCATAGGAATTATACAGCGTAGTAAAAAAATCTATAGGAAAAACAGTAAAACACCTTAGACCAAGTTTGGTGGAAGATGCTATTACTCAGTATTTTTTACTAAAGCACAGTATGATTTACTGTTTTACTGCATGATTTAAAATTTTTATAATGAAATAAGTAAATAAATAAGCAGTATCACAAGAACTCAAGCCTAAAAAGGCTAGGTATTATTACTCAAGCCAGATGAAGAGAGCGCCTGGTACGCTCTGTGAACCAGCGGGGTACGGACGGCGGTGGTAGCCCACGCTGTTCTGACCATCAGGAGCCTCACAGGGGGACTGACACGATGCAACGTGATGGAAGCCGTTGACACGCAGCACACAAGGAAGGCTCCGTAAAAAAACGAAGAACAGCGTCTGACACAGCAAGAGTCTAATGAATAATTGATGAGTAAGTGAAATGTGCTGGGTGAGGAGGAAGCCGGGAGTAGTCAAGTAGAGACGCAGCTTCCAGGAGCCAGATCCCAAGGAATGAGCAAAAAAAGCCTCCCACAAAACTGGGACGCCTCAGAGGGAAGCAGACGGCCCAGCAGGACCAGGGAACCCAGATCGCTTTCTGGTCTGGAGGTACAGCAGGCAGATGGAGTGACACAGGACGAGAGCCAAACCATCAGGGACAAAGACCCGCTCTGTGGTCCCTTGCAGGGCCCTAAACGGTACCTGACTCGGACGCACACGTGCAGATGGGTTGCAGGGAAAGCAGGGCAGAGCAGAGAGCAGCCCCGCTCACGAATTACATATGAGTTCTGCCCAAGCACGGGGTCAGCATCTTAACCCATCGAACACCATCACGTTCAGCCACGCATCTGCCAAGGGTCCAGCCAAGCCGGCTGACCTTTCAATGGGACACGTCCCTGCCCCACCCACCACACAGCCACCCAGTCTGGCCTCGAGGGTGCCAGCTTGTTGGTGTTAATACACTCCGATCCCGTGAGGTCCAGGCCTGGGCCAGTCGACACCAGGGCTGAGACAGAGAGCCCTGACATTTAAAACTCCAGTAACAATCTACCTTTTCAATATAATTGAAATTAGGAAGTAAATGTTGTAGGTAATTGCCCTGAAGACCACCGATGACCTCACATTGTTACCATGGACTTAAAAACACTGATTTCACAAGGCAGCCATTTCTTCCCATCATTTTATGCTGCTCAGGATAGTGACCATGCACCCAGCTTCCATCTGGAGTCTTCCAAGCGCCCTCAAGATGCAGGCGGGCCCGCCACCTGGCTGCGACGGCCCCTGCGGGGTCACCTTGGGCCGCGGGCTCCCTCCCACGCCTGCGGGAGTTGGTGACTCAGCAGTTTCTCTTCCTCCCAGAAAACACCAAGGACAGGCCAGCACTGCTGTTCTTTGCTATTCTGTTGCCTTTTCCTTATGAGTTTGGTGAAAGGTGTGCCTTACGAGTTGTTATTATTCAAGTTACAAAAACGTAAGGAATTAGGAAAACGTGTTTAACAGAAGCACACGACCTACACAGGGTGCATATACACACACACACACACACATACACAAAAACTTCCACTTCAGAGTTATTTTTCTGACGTCCACACTCTCCCCCTGAGCTCACAATTCGTGTAACAGTGAAAGAACCACGATGACATCGCGTTGAGTCTTCTCCTATGTCTTAATCTATTCTTTTCACATAAATATTCACAAATTTTTCTTTCTACTGGACAGCTTTATTTACTAAAAATATGCTTGAAATTGGCTTAGAAAAAACTAGACATTGAAAACAAAACACTGCATACTGCAAAGTATTTTATTAACTTAAGGTTCGACTTAAATGTCCCACAACAATGAATATCATTATTAGAGGCTGAAAACACCCTCCTCTCCATCCACACTGTTTGGTGTGCCATCGTCAACACTGTTTCTGCACAAGGAACGCAGTGTCTTCTCAGTGACCCAGAGCTGATGAAGGTGCTGATCAGCTAAAGCTCAGTGTCCGCAAGAGATCCACTGTGACCAGAGACCGAGGGCATTTCAGAGCTGATGCCTGTGGTGAGACTGCTCGGCGAACACCCTAACTTAACAGACTAAGGCACTGAGGCTTGCAGGAGTTGGGAGCTATGCCAGTGGCTCACCACTGGACAGTGGCAGAGGTGGCTGGAACGGACCCACAGCACAGGGCTGCGTAACGCCACTCAGCGTCCCCTGATCTTGTTATTAAGGTGGGGGTGACTCTGTTGTCATTTAACACAGAAGAAGGAATTCCAGAAATTTGACCTTAAAACGTGAATTAATTAATGACTGGAATTCTTGAGCTGATTATTTTTTATCTTTGCTTATTCATGCCAAAATGATTCCTACTGGCAAGAAATAAAACCCTTCTGGCGGGGAGAACAGTTTCCTCTAAAAAAAGAAACTAAAAGAGATACAAAGATTAGTTGAAAGAAATACTATCTTAAAGATAACTCCCTTGAAAGAAACTTAATTTAGCAGGAGATAATTAAGATCAATTGGATAATGATACAGCAAAAAAATTCAGCAGCAAAAAAAAAAAAAAAGAAAAAACCTGAAACAATGTAGCCTTTGTCTAGCGTGCGCGTGCACACGCACGCACACACACCCATTCTCACACACACACACGCATCCATACACACATACAACTTTGTAACTTTCAAAGAAAGATAGCAAATGACCAGAAGCTGAAGGAAACACAAAGAAAGATGGAAATACAGAATTGCCCACAGAAAAAAGCTGTGCCTGTGTGTTCTGCTGACTATATAGCTCTGAAAATACGAGAAATTGATTTGAAAGCCCTTCCCAAGAGTGCTTTTTGGCCAAATATCTAGAAAACTCTCACCATTCGGACGCACAGCTGGGAAAGCCCGTGACTGCTAGGACAACATCAGCCCGTACAAACATCAGGCAGCAAGGCGTAGAACAAGCAGCGAGGACTGTTCCAGGTCAGGTGGAAGAGAGGTGCCTTTGCTCAAGCAGTGAAACATCTCTAAAACTTCAAAGGGTACAGCTTCTTAATGATACTTAAAAATGATCTTTAGTTCACTAAATATGTATGTATTTTTTAAATAAAAGATAATTATAAAAAATCAAAAATGTATTTTAAATACACAACTTTGTGAGCACAGAGGGAGTCTGCAGATTTTGTAGACAGCTGAAAGGGTATAATTTCCTCAAAACAACCTCAGTTTCCTGAATTAATCAAGATTCAGAAATAAGACAATTTATATACCCTCTTCGGTAGCCTGCCCCTCTCCAAAAAAAGGTAAAGTCAAGATGTTTTTTTAAAGAATATTGCTCTGGTCTTTTCAGCACCTAAAGCAAAATGTACGGAATTTTGACAAAAATATTTCCCCATGCTCTAAGCTCACCTTCCATAATGTCCCAGTATGAACTACCAACATATCTACGTTTTGGATGATAACAAACACTGAAATAGTTAATGCTATTTACATGTGGCAGACAATACAACGCACAGTATGTAGTGAGGCAGGGAGAGACCATCGTGTTAGGGCTCTTCAAGAAGTCAAACATGGAGCTACCATAAGGTGCATCAGTTTCACTCCTAGGGATACACCCAAAAGAACTGAAATCAAGGACTTAAACATGTGTTTGCACACAAACGTTCATAGCAGGGTTATTCACAATTGCGAACAGGTGGAAATAACCTAAATGTCCATCCACAGATGAATAGATGAACAAAACGTGATACACACCTGGAATACTTTTCAGCCATAAAAAGGAATGAATGAAATTCTGACACAGGCTACATGAATGAATCTTGGAAACATGCTCAGCGAAAAAAGTCAAACACAAAAGGATAAATAGTGCATGATTCCACTTATATGAGGTACCTGAACAGGCAAATTCCTAGAGACGGAAAGTAGACGGAGGTCACTGCCAAGGGCTGGGAGGGGTGGGGGAGACACAGGGAAGAAAGTGTGGATGAGGAGCCGAGGAGATGCAGGCATGACGACCTCAGGGAAGAGCTTCCAGAATCTCCCTGACTCTGCCCTTGTGCCCCGCCCCGGAAGTCTCCAAGTCCCAGGTCTCACCGTGGTCACTGACAGAGCCCATGAGCCTCCCTGAGCACCTCGGCCTGCAGCCGATACTGCCAAGAGGTGTTTCCAAACCCAACATTCCCAGTCAACGTCGGATCCCTCCCCACACCAAGTTCGCTTTCTAGATGAAGCAGGACGTTACTTTTTTTTTTTGACATTTAGACTGGTTACTCCCAACAGATTCTCATCAGCCCCACAGCTGAGACGGCTGTTAATACACACCCTCTTCTGTTATTTAAATCAGAGAAATGCGTGCATTTCATAACTGAGTCCAACACTCATTGCCAGAATAAGGAGACGTTCTTGAACCTGAATGCCACACCCAAGCACAGCAGATACCTCATTCCACAAAACAGACACAGCAGCTTACTAGAAACACACCGCAAGAAGATACAATAGCTGTCAGAAAGTGAAAAATCAGGACTTGGGAAAGTTCCACTGGAACAGAGTACCAAGTGGGAAAGCAAACCGCTTATAGGTGGGTGGCAAAGCCCTGCAGGGACAGCACACAGGCTGTGAGTGAGTCAGGGTAAAACAGCTTCTTAACAGAGAAAACTGACCCGTTCCGGCAGCGAGCAAGGCTCCACCCGGCGCTCACTTTGAAGTAGCCCCCTCGCTTGGGGCATCACACAGGGACACTGAGAAAGGGACAAACGTGTCTTTTATGTGTCACAACAGCAGATGCAATGGGTTTTGCAAAGTTGCCTCTCAGGGTTTCTCCACATCTAAACCACTTGCATTACCCCAAAGCCATATCCCATATCCGTGTAATTATCCATGAAAGTCACTGTGAGAAGGCCAAGCAATGTGGTCCCCGAAGCTGCCACCTGAATGTCCTCACAGTAGCTCGTATTTAACTCATCTTTTCCCGGCTGGTTAAAAAAATAACTTTTAAATTAAGCCATTGTGGTAACAAAAGAAAATCCCATCTTCCATTTTTTTTTCCAATAATTCTTTTTTTCCCCTTTGAGGAAGCCCCCACCCCTGGATGAACAACCAACCCAGAGTCAAAAACGCAGACAGGCTGTCTTGGTAGCAAAGATAAATCCCAAACCAGAGGCACGATTTTCATGCACATCTGACTAGGTTTACAATGGGCCGCGGAGCTCCAAGTCAGTGTTTCCACTGGAAAGAGTGGCTCTCGTCCAGGGCTCAGCGTGATACGTTTTCCAGGAGTAACTAAGGACTGGCTCTGTCTCTCTTCCAAGAATCTTTCCTTCTGCAAGAAGAGAGGAAACGTCAGCTGTGGAGGACGTGGTCTGGCTCCAGCCTGGAGGCCACTCGGCCTGTCCCTTCCCTGGTGTCCATACCTGCTCCACGAGTCAGTCTGGGAACCCAAACCCTGACCAAGGTCATCTCGCTCGTTTGAAATTTCTGAAGAGTTAGACACCTTGGCCGCGTCTTTATCATGATGTCCCAACAGTTCTAGAATAAACCCCCCAAAGTCAAGCTTTCTGGAGATACTTTCAATGCAAAGCAAAGCTGCTGACTTAGCAAAAACATATGAAGCGCTTCGTGCACGGAAGCTGCGGGCTGTCTGCCGCGGACACCGATGTCAGCAGGTGTGGTCCTGTCCTGATGCTGCCAGCCAGGCACCGGTGGTGAGACGCATGGCTCCAGGGACTGATCAGGCCCTTGGTATCAGGCTCCTGCACTTGGGGGACAGTCTTACGCCCAGAATGGAAGGCAAGTCAGTTTCGCCACCTCCAGGGCGGCCACCTCTGAGCTCTCACGAGCAGTGTTTCACCAAGTTCAGTCGTTCAAGCATGTCACAGTCTCGGTGTCCCCACACACCACATCCCTGGCGCAAGTGTTTCATACCGTCTCTAAGGTGACCAGCTTTGAGCTTAATTCCATGGACTTCAAAAGGAAACCTCCTACCGTCAGGAAAAATGGAAAACGGGATCGCCAGTCATAAATATGGAGGCTAATTATAGAAACAAACACAATGGGAGCAAAGCTCAGCAGTATTTCATGTAAAAGTTGAAGTAAAAAATGAGTGCTCATAACAAGAAATCTGATCAATTTGCAAAAATACCTATCAGAAAATAAGTTGCTTAAATGAGAAGGTCACAGTGGCTTATAACCAGAGAGCTTGGCTTTTATTTCACAATTGCTGTAAGCATTCACTTTTCCATCACTTCATTCACTTTGTCATGGTTTTTAAAACTCTCTCTTCAATTTCTGATCTATAGTGAGTTCAAAACAAAAAAAAAATTTGAATCTGCAGAATCTGTGCCTGCCAAGGTGGACTGGCATCCCCCGGGTGCCCTGGCCTGGAGAGAGGAAACTTGGATCCCAGGGCCTGCTGAGAGGCTGCGGGGGTGGGGGGGTGGAGGGAGGAAAGCAGAAGCTGGGAGGGAGGGGCAGGTGTCAGAGAGGAGCAGGCAGAAGGAGACAGTCGTGGTGGCCTGCCAGGCTGACGTCGGAACCACGGCCTCCCAGGTCTCCGGAAGCACGTGCCTGGCACCCCGGCCCCAGGCTTCCACGGCTCGGCGTCCAAATCTGCCGCTGCCGGGGGTCGCCCTGCGCGACCCTCACGTCCATGCCGGCTGGCAGAATCAGCCCATCAGCACCTCTCCTGACTCTCAGTCCTTGGTCTACAACATGAAATGATGTCTTTGAAGGGTCTTAGGACGAACGGTGTGACACCCGATCCGCACGATCAGTCCCTTGAAGGAAGGCGCAGCTGAGCACGCTGCGTCAGCCCAGACTGCACCGTGGGGACAAGCAACCCGCCGCGACAGGAGGTCAGCGCTCTGACCCCGGCCCGGCTCTGGCCGAGCGCAGCACTGCCCCTCCCCCGTGACCACCCAGGCGGCACAGGTGCCCTGGAGGAAAGAGGCTTCTTGAAAGAAACGCTACCTCTTACAGTAACTCATGGTTTTACCAATATACATATAGAAGGAATCCAAAACTACTTAAATCTTTTCCTTACTACAACATATATTAAAATACACGCCTGACCTGAATTCAAGGCTATTTCTCACCACGGGAAAACACTGGAGTACGACACATTCAGGGACGAAGGTGGCTGTTACATGACGTGTTGTAACAACACAGGTGCTTGGAGAAGACGCGTCCACTAGACTCGGGCTGTCCTTCCCGGGACGATGGACCACACCTGGGGAGGGGCTGGGACACAGAAAACCAAGCAGCTGCGATGACATCACACACCCTCAGAGTGGCTCAGGAAGCACGCATAAGATTTCTTCATTCAGGTTCCCAACTAAGTATCACATTTCTACCAACAACAAGCAGGGCACGAGGCCGGAGAGACGTCCGATCCCTGAGCGGCAGGCGCACGTCCCTGAAGGGAAGACACGGCTGAAACAGACCATCCTGAGACAATGTGGTCTAGGTCCCAACTGAGCTGGGCTTGCATGGGGATAGCAAGAAGGCAGAACCCGAGAAAGGATGTCTGAGTTGCGAGTCAACGAGTAAAAACCTCACCAGGAAATTAAGGAAAAGTGAGGACTAGACTCTTCCAGGCAGAAATGGTCCGCGGACGGACGACGCCCCAGATGCTCGCACCTCCTCAGCACAGCCGACATATGGTCCCCCGGGACGAGCCAGGTGGTGCCCCCTGCCCCCCATCCTCCGAGTTTGTGTAAAACTGGGACTATTCCGTGTTTTATTAATTCTGAAGAGTATCTGTGAGCATCTCTACAGTTAGGATGTATCTTATGGTCACAGAGTGTCATAATTTAACGAGCAGGGATTTTTTGAGTCATACCCCAAGCACTTTTAAGTCATAACACTGATGGCCATGCGATGTCAGTTAAATGCACTATTAAATCAGAGCGCCTGTCCCTCAGAGTAAAACTAATTCTTTCAATCACGTCTCTATCTAATTGGGACTAAAACGTATTTACATATGTTTATACACTTACTTTACTTCCATAAAATACATAAATAGAAATCTTTACCTACATTGAGATATATCTTACCTCAAGATGTATGGATTTCTGCCTCTCCACAACCATTTCAGTACTATTTTCTGATAATAAATTGATTGATGTTTTTTACAGGAAACAACAGGGAAACGCCCTCTGACCTTGAAGAGCAGGTCAGCCTAGGGGAACGCTCAGCCTTTGATTACTTTTCGTTCAGTTTTTTTTTTTTTTCAATTTTTTTAGGAATGTACAAATCCATGGCATAAAACAATGATGAGATAATTTTAACAGCAGAAAATTATTAACTTGCCTGTTTTTCAGGCATATCTCTGTAATCTGGGTTGGTTAAATGACTCCCAACTTGTGGAATTCTAATAAATGACTAACATCCTGTCATTTCATCCCAGTGCTTTGGCATTAAGAGCACAGTGTCACAGGTTTTCACCTGATGTAATAAGACAGAACAATTATCATAAGTGCTTTCCCCACCAAAATAAAACTATAAAGCCTGACCAATTTCTACGTAATCTGTACTCCCTGAAGTGCTCAACTCATTTTCTCCAAATGGAGAAAACCACACTCTTGACTTTTTAAAGCTGGAATTTCCCCCCAGCATTTGCCTGTTTGTACTGTCACCATCTGAATGCATTCGTGTGGCCACTGCTCACATCAGCCTGGCGTTACCAACAGCAATGGGCATTTCTTGTCCTTGTCCCGAACTACAGGACACAAAGGCATTTTCACCATGTGGCACAGAAAAGAGGGGATCTCAGTCACTCAAGTACTTTTCAGCCGCTCTCGGGTGGGCTCTGTGAGCCTCCGACTCAACCAGCATCGTGACCCCCGTGATGGCCCCGGGTCCTGCAACGCAGCTTCGAAAGTTACATTCCAAATAGCAAAAGCCAAAAATGGAGTACACACTAGAATACGGCATCTTTCAAAGAGTTGAATGCTAGTAAGAAAAAACCTAAATATCATTAGCAAAAAAATTCAATCCTAGTGATTCTAATATGTATTAACACACGCTACAAACCACTGTGATCAGAGAGACGTGCTGTGCCCTTTCTTTATCCTGAACATCTGTCCAGCACAAAAGGCTTGGCGTTCTTAACCAAGCCCTTCCAGAAATGGACAGAATTGAACATAACCTAGAAGCTACTCCACGCCCCTGCCCAGCACTTTAAACAAAGATTAAAAGAAAGATGCTGTAAAAATGTTTTTGACGTTTCCCATTTTTAAACATAAACACATTGATGTATTTTAATACTATAAAGCAGATAAAAGAGAGGGTGATATTTTTAAAGGGCGGAATACTTTACGCTAAAGTAAACAAAACAGAAGAGCTGTCCAGGGAGTCAGAAGCTATTACCCATGAGAAGCAGCACAACTTTTTCATTACAGACACAAGCAGGTCCAAATGCACTGCACACATGACAGCCGAGGCAGGGTCCTGTGGGCGGCCACACTCATCTTCCCACCCCGGATCCGGCCCCACAGCGGGCGAGCTGACAGCCCACAGCCAGGAAGAACATTCCCCAGGGTTTCGGGTGGAAGGGAGAAGGTCCTTCTTTGAGCCCCTGAGGGTCTGTTCATCTTCAGAATGTTAAGGAGTCTCCCACGGGAAAGCTGGTACCCGTGCTGCACTTAGCAGGACAGTTTAAAATAAAGAAGAGGCAGATTCATAAGCTGCCGAAGGGATGAAGCGACAATTCCCAGTATCCAGGTGAAAGGACAGGGGTAACCGAGGACAACGCTGGCTCTTCTGTGCAGGTCGCTGGGTGTGCGGGGGTGTCACGGGCAGGTCTGGGCTGGGGGTGGATGGCCCGTGGCCGCAGGGTGAGGCACGTGGATGTGCTTGGTGGAGAGCAGCGAGGCTGGGGCTGGGACACAGAACAGAATAGGGTCCATCAGAAAACAAAGGGTTAGAAGTGGGCACACACCCCCGCCACCAAAGTGTGTAGAGCTGGTGCAGTGAGGTCCAGGTGGGAACAGTGGGGACCACCAACATTTAAGGAGGAACCTGAGATACCAGAAAGCCACCTCTTGCTTGCCCAAATGTCCAGAATGCAATTATCTAGACAGAATAGTAAAACTTCCCTGAGTGCACTCAGAACCCCTCTGGGGGGCGGGTGACTCAGAAAGCACTGTGGACTCGTGGAGCACGTCAAAGATTCCACCGTAAACAACTGTTATCAGCCAAGAGCAAAGGTCCAGGTCCCAGAAACTGAGGGTCAAGAGAAGAGCCATAAAGGGTTTTCTGCAGATTTTTAAACTGGACGCATCCTAAGAGCTCCAAATCCTCTCCAGGACGAAGTTTAATTTATCTCCACACCATGTCGTGCCATCTTCTCACTTCATTGGTAGAAAAGCACAGCCTGTCCTGAGCCTGTCTTGGTCCCAAATGTCCCATCATGAACAGCAGACACTCCACGGTTGAACCGGGGCTAGCCTGCAAGTCCACTGGTTCCTGCTGCAGCTGCAGCCAGAAAACTGTCTTCAAGATAAAGTGCTAGTACAAATTGGGACAACTGGGATGACTCAGGTTCAAATCCAGTTGGAACAGAAGTAAAGAGTTACAGATCTGACATGAGATGCAGGGGCATCTAAAGGGCAAGGCAGCTGAACTTTGAGATTTAAAAAAAAGATGGCATTTTTCAAATTTTCCAAAATTAAAAAACAATAAGCCCTCTGGGACAAATCAGGAAACGAGAAGAGATGAGAGCGCCCAGGTTGTGCACAGTACCAGGAGCCCAGAGACCGCCTGGGTGTGGGGCAGCCCTGGGCCTTAGAGATCACGGGAGCGTTCACACAGAAAGGTGGTCCTTTATCTGAAGCACTGCTCCCTCTGGGCTGGAGTTTAGTGAAGATGAAAATGGCGACAGTCTGGGGTGGTGAGAGCACGAGGGACTTGCCCTGAATCTCCACGTGCGCGGCACCGCCCTGTCTGCACTTAGAAGGGGCGTTCTCCGGGGTGCTCTAAGGGCGGACGAGGTGGAGACCTGGGGGAAGAGGCGCTGAGGCGCGCAGCCTCCTCCCGCCCCGCGTCAGCCCTGTTTGACTGGAACCTTTGCCCTGATCCTTTGGCAGGGGTAAAAATCTATCCATTTGCTTAAGAACTAGGAAAAGGGGTTGAGGGGAGGGGTGGAGTGTGTGCTTAGCATGAGGTCCTGGGTTCAATCCCCCGTACCTCCATTAAAAAAAATTTTTTTTGAAGCATTAAGCAAAGGTGGCACTTATGCTCAATGCCAGAGACTCTGGGAACAGAAAACAGTAAAATCAACTGAGGAGAGAGGGGGCTTTTTGTGAATTCACAGGCCTACGAATGGAAGCCTTGGCGATGGATAAGCAACAGCCCTTCTCCACGCCCAGGTTCCCGCTGTGGCGGGGCCGGGGGCCTTCTGCTTAGCCTCCCAGACTCAGCGCCCGGCCGCAGGCCTCCACACCAGACACCCATGCAAAGGCGTCTCCAGCTGGTCTCGGGTGTCTCCTCCCGCGCCCAAAGACACACGGGCGGTGGCTGCTCACAGTGGAAACACTAGAAAGTCAGAGAACGTGATCCTGGGCGTACCAATGGCAGCTTTTAACTTGTCTCAGCTGAACTAGCCCATCTCACCGCAAATTCCTGGGCTTCCTGTATCATCTGCCTACAGGCTAGGCTTCCCCTTCCCAAAAGTTTTCTGTAAAAGAGATGTTTCTTGAAATCTGCGTGTGGTGATGTGCAAGGCCCGCCACACCCTCCACCAAGGCAGCCGCATGGGGTCTCCTGGCCGGAATCACACACGGGGACACGGATGCAACCCTCTCTGCTCCACTGCTCCCCAAAGATAACAATTACCGAATTCATCCCGTTTCCGCTTAACGATGAGCCACATGTATCCTCGGGGGGCCTGGGGCAGCAGCCTCCCTGGAGGTGACGTGAACACTGTGATTAAATCAAGTGATGTGACCGCAACATGGTGTTGGCTGGGTCCTCCTCGTAGTCAACGACTCCTGTCTTGAGGAGAGGTTTCTTCAAGACGCTGGCGTCCCTCGCAAGGTCTCGGGTGGGATCCGCTTGTTTAACAACAAGGGGAAGGTCGAACCCCTCATTAGAAACTAGCGTGTAATCCGGTGGCCCTGTGTTTCCTCTGGCACGTCTGGTGCTCGCGACACAGCAGGAGTAGACTGTCATCCCGGGATTCGATAAAACCATCATTTTGGCAAAGCAAAACAAAGCAA
Organism: Camelus ferus; assembly: GCF_009834535.1. Taxonomy (NCBI): domain Eukaryota; kingdom Metazoa; phylum Chordata; class Mammalia; order Artiodactyla; family Camelidae; genus Camelus; species Camelus ferus. The sequence goes on from NC_045709.1 coordinate 23,120,228, forward strand.
AAATCTGGCCTTAGGGAGCCGTGAGTCATCTCTGTGATCTGTCCAGCTGTGCTTTGCACTGGGGGCAATAAATCACGCGTAAATAATAATCACCAAAATTAAACGTGTGGAGGTGGGATAACTCTTCGTCGTCATTCCTCACTGATAACAGTAATTTGGGTAAGTAAACTGTATTGATATCAAATGCTCCTCATTTGCAGCTTTCAATTACAGGTCAAGCATTCCTTCCTCACATGGCACCACGTTTCCCTTGATGTCTCCTCCCCACTCAGGGTTGGAGTTTCGCTTCCTTTCATGGCCTGATGCCTTTTTCTTCTCTTTGATTTTCTGGGCTGGTTTTTCTTTGATGGCCAATGACACGCCGGGCTGTGCTGCTACAGACAGGTCCAGGGCAAGGTCAAGCAGGTGGCAGCCCAAGGTCAAGCGGGTGGGAGCCCAAGGTCAAGCAGCTGGGAGACCAAGGACATTCATGGGACACACCTCCCTCCACCTTGTGGGATAACCCGGTGCTAGGTTGAGACTGACAGAGCTGCTCCTTCACTCGGGAGCTGCCCCAGCCACACAGCGCGTCAGGGCAGGGCAGGAACCAGGACCAGCGGCACGTCATCCCAAGGAAGAGCTCGGCCTCTCTGGCTGGGGAACCTGGGAGAACCCCACGCCTTTGCCTCTGTTCCTTCAGGGCCAGCCACCACAGGGAAACCAGTTCTCAACCGAACCGCTCATATGATCGATGCAGAAACCGTGGCTAAATGAGGCTGGAGGAGAAGCCAAGTTGTGCAGAGGAAACGTCTGGTCCCCAGGCCGGGACTCTCCCCACTGCCTCCACCCCCGCACGAGAGGGGACTCTGGGTGCGCGTCAGGCCACCTCCCCAGGCTCCACCAGAAACGGGCTGATACCCAGAATTCCGGTCACCTGAGTCACTTAAAATTTTCTAAAAGCCACATTAAAAAAGCAAAAAGAGAATTGATTCTGGTAATTTATCTAATTTAGCCCAATATACCCAAAGCAGTATCATTTCAAGGTGAAGACAATTTTAAATATTACTAATGAGAGACTTGGCATCCTTTTTTTCATACCAATTCTTTGACATTCTGTGTGCGTTTTACATTTTCTAGCACATCTCCATCTGGACAGGGCATTAGCTCAGCAAACACACGAGGCAGGTGGACACGTGAGTCCAGCCCCGGCCTCATCCCCAGGACCGCAGGCACCTGGCGGATGCGTTACCTGTGGGCCAGGAGCCGGCCTGGCTCGCTGACTCTGGAGCAATTCCTGGGATCAATGCCAGCTCCGAGGCCCCCCTGCTGCAGTGCAGACGAGTCAGACCAATGTCAGGTGCGCCAGGAGAGACCCACCTCCTGGTGGTTTCTTTCTTCTCATTCTTTCTTTCTACCTTCCTTTCTCTCTCTCTCTCTCTCTCTCTTTTTAATGGAGGCACAGGGGATTGAACACAGGACCTCCTATGTGCTAAGCATGCGCTTTACCACTGAGCTCTACCCTCCCCTGTGTGATGGTTTCTAAGATGCTGTGCTGAGGATGGTGAACAGCTCAAAAGATCACTGTCCCATAGAACAGAATCTGATCTGGGCCAGATCGCTTACCACATAAACTGTGACCCTTCCCAGGAAACAGGGCGCTGTGTGCTCGCCACCAGTGCCGTGGGTGAAGGCGGGAGGCCAAGCAGGTTACAGCTGGTTAATAACATCAAATGTGTCTCAACCCACCGCAGCGCGCCCTGCTCTGTGCCCAGGGTGATGTGCAGACAGCAGGCCCTGGAGTATTATTTATTGTTGCTTCTCACTGTTGTGCACATTTTACAGTAGAAAACCGCTCTTCATTTTCAAGCAACATGGTGGAATCCCCCAGGCTGGCAATGCAGGTGCACCCATGGTGCACAGAGGTGACTTGAAGTGAGCTGGTGACAGTTGATGTCAGACAGGCCCCGGGACACACACCAGAAGTCTGAGGTGCAGATGGTGCAGCCCCCAGTACCAACACAGATGTGCTGGGCTGTCCACGCCGCGCCTCCTGTGCCCACCGGACTTCAGGCTCCCTGCTGGGTAGGAGCAGCCACTGGTCCTACTGGGGCAGGTGCCTCCTGGCTTCAGCAAGACTTGTGGCTCTTCAGGGATGATCAGCAGTTTGGCAGAGCTGATGAGTCAGGCACAAAGCTTGGAAATGGCTTGATGTGTTCTGCGCCTGCTTAAGTCTCCTTCAGACGTGTCTGCCGAATTTCATTTAACTAGCCTTAAAATCCCCCCTTTTCCTGAGAGGTGAAATTTGGATCAAACCCATGATCAAATTTTGCTGAACCTGTACACTGAAGCACATTCGTATCTCAAAATTCCTACCACATTGAGAACAGATCTTTCATCCACTTTTCCCTTAAAGTGTCTCAGCAGGGGAGACAGCAACCTGTGTGAGTCAGCCCTCTCACAACAGGGCAGAAATGACCCTCGGAGAAAGCAAGCTTACACTGCGTGAAAACAGGCCTTTCTGGAGACGGTAACGTGCATGTGTGCGGATCTCCCACCGTCTCCGTTCCCTGGCTTCTGCGGAGTCCTGGAAAAGGAGCCAATGTCCTGATCTGTCTAAGCCAGCTTCTGCGGGCGTGAGGGTCGGCGGGTCAACCAGAGACGTTGAAAGACAACAGCAGTGGCCATTTTCCCAGGGAAACCTGGAGAACCTTCACGGAGACCAGCAGAGAGGCCACAGGGCCTGAGACAGGAGTGGGCCGGTGAACGTGGTCAGCCCCGGTCAGCTCTCCCCTCCTCTCCACTGCCCACCAGTTAATCCTCCCTGTTCACCCTACAAACACGTTAGGCACCTATCTTGCTGCAGGTAATTAATAACCAAGATAATAATTCACTCACAGATGACTGATCTGACCACTGACGCCAGGCCCACCCACGGGCAGTGCACGTGGAGGCCAAGGCCCACCAAGGACACTGACAAACAAAGAAATAAAACAAAAGCACAGCCCATTTTATTCTCAACCCTTTTTACTCTTGGCCCATTTTTATTCTTGGCCACTTGTCCGCCTGGCCCCAAAACAGACCTTCAGCCCAGGAGCTGAGTCTAGTTTCTTGCACACTCCCAGAAGCAGCTCTGGGAGCCCCATCAGAGACCCCGCACCGACCAGGCACAGCCCCCTCCCCAGAGACGGGCATCCCGGGTGGAGCAGAAACCACCCACGTGGAGCGGAAAGGGGGAACAGTGTTTCCACAGTCAGAGGTTCAGCAACCCCAATGATCCAATACACGTGCGACTGGAGTCATGGAAGGAAAGAGAGAAGAGCAGGGATGGAAAATATTTAAACAAAGAATAATCAAAAGCTGGGGGGAGATGCTGCCTGGCTTGTTCTAGGAAGTTGGCATTACCCTGATACCTAAACCAAACAAAAAGATGACCCCTCCTCCCAAAAAAGACACCAGTAGACTTAATGAACACAGATTCAAAAGCCCTTGAAAAGCATTGACAAACTGAGTCAAACCAAGGAATATATAAAAATGATAGCGTGTCATGACTTGACAGCAATATATCAAGTGAATTTAGGCCAGGAATATAGGGTTGGTTTAACATTCAACAAACTATAAAAGAAAAGTCATAAGATGACCCCCATAGAAGCAGAAAATGTCTTTGACAAAATTCAACACTGATTCATGACTTAAAAACAGCAACTCTCAGTAAACGAGGAATGGGACAATTTCCTTCAATCTGATAAAAAGCATTACAAAAAACCCCACAGCTAACATCATACTCCGTAGTAAATCTCTGGACTCTATTCCTATAAGATTGGGAACTGGGCAAGAATGTCCTCTTTCATCTCTTCTGTTCCATATTATACTGAGGTCTTAGCACACAGAGTAAAAAAGAGAATAAAATAAGTAACAGTTAGGTAACAATAAAATTGACCTCATTCATGAGCAACATGACCATCTACAGAGAAAATCCTAAAAAGCCTGTAAAACAAAAAGCTACGAGAATGACTGAGTGTAACGTCACAGGATACAAGGTCAGTATGAAAACTATCAATGGTATTTCCGTATGTTTGCAATGAAGGATTCAAAAATAGAGTTGAAACACAACAGTAATTAAAATCACACTAAAAGCACAAACCATCAGGGATACAGTTAATGAAACGGCTGTAAGACTGACACATGGAAAACTGTAAACCCTACCTTAGAGAACCAGAAAAAGAAAGACCTAAATAAACAGACACACCATGTTTGTGGGTTGGGAGACTCACTCAGAACTGCTAAGATGTCATTTCTCCTCAAATTCATCCACGGATTTGATACAATCTCCATCAAAACCCCAACAATCTTTTCTTCCCCAGAAATTAAGTTCTTTTTTTAAACGTATATGACGTGCCAAAAAACAACTAGAATAACCAGAACATACTGGAGAAAAAAACCAAGCTTGAAGAATTACATTCTCTGATTTCAAGACTTACTGTAAAGCAAGAATAGCAGGTCAATATGGCATTGAGATTGAAGCAGGAAGCCCCATAAAAAGACCGGCAGGACCTCTAGGCAGGGCCGCTGCTCTCCTATTAGCACCGGTTCCCTGGCCCTGAGGCTCTATCTCACTTTTTGCCTCTAAAGCGGCTAACTTACATCTAGAATTCTATTGGTTCCCTGAGCTCACTTCTGATTGGTTATTTCCTTCATTCCTGATTGGTTATTACTCTCACTTCTGATTGGTCCACTTCCCTAACTTCTGATTGGTCCATTTGTAGTACTTCATTTGCATGGAGCTCACTCCTGATTGGTCTATTTCTACAAATCTTGTTCCAGGTTGGTCAACTTCTGTTGTACTTTTTTGCATATAATGTTGCAAAGTGTAAAACTGGCAGCCTATAAAAGGCCTGTGTAAACCTACAGACGGGATCCAGAGCTTGAAGTGTTAAATCCTCTGGGCTCGCTGGTGTAATAAACCTGAGTTCTCCAACTCTCTGAGTGCTGCTTGGTCTCTCGCCCGGATCTAGGTTTCTGTCACAACTGAGCTGTAACACATTTTTCCGCAACAAGATGGGGATAAGCCACACCCATGGGAAAGAAGACAAGAGGCCAGAAACAGACTCTACACTCACGTGGTAAGTTAAATTTTAACCAAGGTGCCAAAGCAATTCAATTGAGAAAGGGAAGTCATTCCAATAGCAGGTGCTGGAAAAGCTGGATGTCTCTGTGAAAAAGACAGTACCACCCCTGCCTCACTTCTTGCTCCATAAGTAATTTCAGATGGACTGTGTACTTGAATGTAGAAGCCAAGACTGTAAAACTTATAGAAGAAAATACAGGACGGTATGTTTTCAACCTTCCATTGGCAAAGCGCTCCTGGAGCACAGGAAGCACAAGCCGAGCCGCGCGGGGAGGACCTGCTTCCAGGGACAGGCCCCAGGGGACCTTTGCAGAGGACTTCCACCGAGAGCATCTGAAGGACAGCGACAACTCAGAAGAAAAATGGCCCAATTAAAAACGGACCAAACACCTGATCAGACACTTCGCAAAGCAAGATATGTGAATGACCAGTATTTCCATGATAAAGTACTCAGCATAATTTAGTTGTCCAGAAAATGTGCAGGAAAACCACAATGAGATGCCGCCAAACGTCCTCCAGGATGGCTCGAGTTAAAAACCACTTTCCACACCTGTGTTTTCATCACCCGGAACACCTGCTTTCAGGCACCGCTGTCAGGTGTGTGACGTGGGCCCTCACTCTGGAGAACTGCTGGGGAGCCTCCTGTAAGGTTTCTAGGCACTCGCGCATTAAAACATGTGCTTGAAAAAAAAAAGAAAAAAGAAAAACAAGCAAGTAAACAAAAATCTTTACTTATTGTAGCCAAAAATCAGAAACTACCAAAGCATCCATCAGCAGACGAGCTAGAGGAATAAGCAGCGCCCTGCATACATGACAGAACATCAGGCAGCAATGGAGACAAGAATAAATGCAGCTCCCATAAAGACACGGTGAGTCTCAAACACGATGTCGAAAGGGAAAAACGGGCACGTCCAGGCGCGTGGTTCAGGCAAAAGCAGCCGTGTTTGGAGAAACCAGACCTGCAGGGGGAGGGCTGACTCGGGAGGGGCACTCCCAGGACAATAGAAACCCCCTGTGCCTCCGCGGGGTAAACGCCTCGTCAGCGTCCTCCTGCCGCGTAGCTCAGATGCACACGGTTCATTCTATGTGAATTACACCTCTGTCCACCAGGCCATTAACATTGTGTCTAAGGAAGGAGAACTGGGTATTTTAATTTCTAAATTTTTTTTAGAAGATAACACTTCCTTTTTCCTCAAGTCAACTTTCAATCAAAACATCCATCTATAAACCGCACTCATGAAAACAACCCAACAGCCCAACGATAAGACTATTTAAACCAAATGTGGCGCCAATCCACAACATTATGCAGCTACTACAGATGAGGTTAAGAAAATATTTGATCACGTAAAAAATTCAACAACCTTAAGTGAAAAATCTCAGCTTATTAAACAGGAAGTGCAATCTGATTCCTGACTGGGAAAGCGTGTTTCCGTGTGTGTCCATACAAACAAGGGCTAGAAGCATTTGTACCAAAACATGATCTACTTCTAGGTAGTGGAATTACACGTGATTTTAATTTTATGTCTTGCAGATTTGGGCATTTTCAAAGTTGTCAGCAGTGAATACGTGTAACAATCACCTCCCCTCTCTGTCCCTGCTCACTGTCCCAGTCTCTTCACTGAAAATCACAGTGTCTATCGTCCTCACCGACTTCACGTGATCGTCGAAGAGACGACAAAAGTGCAGATTACCTGTCAAAGCGATTTCAACCTATGATGTCAGGCTGGTGGGGTTTTGTCCACCTGGCAGCATCACTACCACCTGTGTGCCCAGCTGAGGCCGGCTCCTGCTAGGCTGTTTCCCCATCATGGGGCCTCTCACCCAGGCTACCACTGAGTCAGTCCGGAAGGCTTCTCGGAAGGGGCTACCCTCTCAGTTAATCCTGCCAATAAGCAGAGTGTGCATAGGCCCAGGCCTCTGTGACAGGCAGGGCTGGCAGTTAGGGCCGGCCTCGTCCTGAAACCAGGCAGGCCATCTTTTTAAGAAGCCACTGGCAAAGAAAAGTTATTAGTCAGAAGTGGAAAAGGACCAACTGGGTAAGGGGGTCACTGGCTCATTCCCTGTAAGCAGGAGTCATCACATAAACCTGCCCCTCCTTCTCAGGGCAGAGGTGCCTGAAAGCAACACAGTGGTTACCTTTGCGAGATAAAAAGAGCGCATGTGTTTCTCACCCAGGAGACCGCGCTCCCACGGCGCGGCGCCCTGAACCTGGGGCATCACCAGTGTATGGTGCAGGGGAGCCATGGAGGGATGGGGACCAGTTCTGACGTCCCACTCGTTCCCAGTGCCGCCTGGGGCGAGTGACCGATGCTTCCTGACCTGCGCTTCACCATCAGCAAAACAGCGACAATGTGAAACACATAGCCAACACCGTTCCTACAGGGTTAAGAGCGTATGTGAAGTGCCCCCCAGCCTTGTCACCTGTGTCTCCAGAGCACCCTGCCCGTGACAAGGCCAGGCACTGGGTCCTGTTCTCCGCGGCGTCACTGGTACAGCAGGCCTCAGTACCTCCTGGAGAGTAAACGCGGGAGAAGGCGCAGAAGCAGCACAAAGCCGTGCTCCTGCGCGTAGACACGTCCTCTCGAGACGCCCAGCTCTCGTCCCCGGGGCAGTTCTGTATCTGGGCATATCTCGTGGCCATCTTCCCCACCACAGTGTAACTCTGAAGGGGCCAGTGCTGGGCCCACCTTGGCCCCTAATTGTACCCTCAGCCCCCAGGGTGTTCCCAGAATGACTGGGCCGTCAGGAAGTCTTTGTTGAAGAAATTAGTGACCATTTTTTTCAACAAAAAAGAACTGTCCATTGGCATTTCCTTTGCCGCCCAAACCAGGTCCAGGTACCACTTACTTCTGGGGAATTTTTCCTTTCCCTTCGGGTTCCTCAGATTCAGCCCCATCACACCATCCCGTGCTCACGGCCCCCATGTCTCAGGGCGGAAGAACGGCCCAGAAACCGAGCAGAAGCAGGAATGACATACGTGCGGGGAGCCTGTGGGAACTGGCTGTGAACGCTTGGTACCAGTGGACGGCAGAGACCCAAATGTGAACACGTGGCCCTGGGTCCCTGCATTAAAATGATCTGGTCTGCCTGGTGCAGCCTATGTTTTTTCGTACCTTCCTTCCCCCTGAAGTCCCCCACTAGACACCTTTTCACCTCAGGCCCAGCCTCCTCCACCCCTGGGGCCTCGTGCACACGCGGCTCAATTCCTAGGGCAGGTCTTGGGGATGCATTGCTCTGGGTTCATGGTTGTGCTTGAAGTCCACCAAAAAATTAAAATTTTCTTTAAAAAATTACCACACCTCAGACCCTCCCTAACCACTCACTCCAGTTCTCACAATACAGAACACAGCTCCGCTGCTAAGTGTGCATTTCTCAACGCGGATTTGTAAGGACAGGTCCATGTTTCATAACTTCATTGCCTTTTCTGACTTGGATTTAAAGCCAGCACGTGGTAAAAATCTGGAACAGAAAAGTCAAGTGACTTTTTTTTTATTTCAAGGTCACAGTATAAAACTTTCTCTTTTGTGCTCTTCTGGGAAATCGGAGATCTCAAAATTGTCAAAGTGACTCACATCAGTTGCCGGGCACATGACAGAGATTAGACCAAATTTAAAGGCCATCCTGGAGGATCTGGATGGACTGCCGGCACCTTGACAGAAAAAATATATAAAAAGGAAACCCTGAGTGTGCCTGAAATCCACAGATAAGGTGTTACGTGACTGCGCACATTCCGACGATGCCTGCGGAGCGAGGTTAGCAGCTGTCCGCTCAGCGGGGGAAGCACCGAGCCATCCTTGGAGGCCCTGGGCGACTGGGTCCCGGGTAGGCGGGAAACGCCTTCCAGCAGCGCTCGCCTCCAAGGCCGCCCGTGGGAAACCATGCCGGCAGCGCTCCCACCAGCGGAGGTGGGTTCTGGGAACTGCTGCGTCCTTACCAGCTACGTCTCCCAGGATCACCGAGAGCTGACCAGACAGGAGCAGGCACCTCGCGCGGCCTGGAAACTTACAGCGATCCTTCAGTTCCCTGTTTGTTTCCACCTGGGCCCCAGAACCCTTCAGCAGCACTGCTGTGGGGCCTGTGTGCATGTGGTGTGTGTGCGTGTGCAGTGTGTGTGGTGTGTGTGTGGGGGGGGTGTGCGTGTGTGGTGGGGGGGGTGTGCGTGTGTGTGCGGTGTGTGTGTATGTGGTGTTGCGTGGGGGGGTGTGTTTGTGTGTGGTGTGTGTGTGTGTGGTGTGGGTGGGCAGGTATAACATGACGCAGAACTGCACCTCTCTGGTTTGCTCTGATGTCCTGCCCTCTGCAGGTGGAGCAGGTAAGCACACGCCATCACGTGCAGGCAGAGGACTGGAGGTCGCGTCGGGCGTGTACCAGACACTCAGCAGATATTTGTTATTGGAACTGATGTGACTGGATCTCTCTGGGCTTTACTCATCCCCCCTGGAAATTTATGTATTTCCTTTACCTGCAGAAAGGCAGCTCAGCCAGGCACAGGCAGATCTAACTCAGGGACACTTCAATGAGCTTTTTCTGACTGTACATTTAATTGTTAACTGAAAATAGTAACAAAGTGCTATTTGCGAATGTAATAGAAGAGGTAAGAGAGTGATGGGGTATATGCAGGTGGCCACAGGATCTCCCCACCCTCTGGCCCCAGATGACTGGGTGGTCAAGGCTGTTTGCGAGTTTCCCAACTGAACCAGACGCTGAACTATCCCAGACACTCGGAGATGTCCCCACTCCTTAGGAAGTGCTCAAGTTACGCACAGAATGTTCAGCTTGGCTTCTCTGCAGACCAACTGCTCATCCCCCATCCACAGTGGGGCCTGGAAAGGCCTGAGAAGTCCACAGCCGGTCCCCCCGGGGCCAGGCCGGACGCCAGCGGTGATGCGCTGGAGCCGGTCCAAGTGCGAAACGCAGCCTTCCCTCTGACGGCCCGCAGCTGCGTCCGCCCCTCGCCTCCCAGGGAGCCCTCCTGGGTGTCCTCTGACGCCTCCTGAGGTCAGTGTGGAGGCGCGTTTATACTCGGGGAAAGCAGCTTCCAGGCAGCCTGGACGTCCGCTCGCTGCCCATGGAGCCCAGCGTGTCTTCCCAGGGCTCACCCCAGCGCCCCAGGGGATGCTGGCTCTGTCTGCAAGCAGCTTTGTACACACTTAGGAGAGCAGGGCACAAACGAGGAGCCGCCAGCGCGTGGACTCGCACTTCCAACCTCGCAGCGTGTGCTGGCATCTGAGAGCAAGGCCACCACGCAGAGAGAGGCGGCTCCTCAGGACCCTGGGTCCCAGCACCCAACTCGAAATACAGCGGTGGCCCCAGACATGCTCCCTCTCACCTCACCAGGCACGGCTGGCGGGGCCCCAGGGGGGACGCAGGTCCTGCTCCCAGGAGGGAGCACCGTTGTCCCGGCCCCGCAGCACAGTCCGCAGTGCGAGCCCGAGGCAGGATGGCCGGTGTGAGAGGCTGGGCCCTGAGCCCAACACAGGAGAGGAGAGGGTGACTGGGGTGGGACTGCGGTCAGAGTGAGAGCTTAAACACTGCTTGGTGCCCAGAGGGGCGCACACGTGGGTAACAGGAGCTGCTCTGGGTGGTGCGTGCACACTCTGTCCTTAGAACCCCTAGCCTCCACCCCGCTCCCCCAAAACGCCTGCAGGGCGGGTACCCACACTCCAAGGAAGGGCTCAAAATTCAGGTAGGTTAGTGCTGTGCACTGAATGTGTCCCCCTGACAATTCCTATGTTGAAACCCACCCTCAGCATGACGGTGTCATTAGGGTGGGGCCCTCGTGAAGGAGATGAGCGTTCTGGTGACAGGAGCCCCAGGGAGGATCCCAGCCCCTCCTCACAGTAAGGACACAGGAACCAGAGCCCTTCCCCAGACACCGAATCTCGGGGCCCTGCGGTGTTTCTTCTCAGACCCCAGGACTGTGAGGGATGGACGTCTGCTGTCTCCGAGCCACCCCGGTGACGGCATTTCTGTCGGAGCAGCCGAGCAGCCCAAGACTGCTGGGGCCTCAGCCCACATCGCACTTTTTATAAGCGGCAGGACGGGGCCTTGATCCCAAACAGAGAAATGCCAGAAGCCCCGTTTTTATAAGAAAATGTGGCCCAGAAGGACAGACGGACACTGCAGGACGGCACCCAGGGCCTCTGCCTTTCTTTGCCACGTTTTGAACGAGCCACTTACCCGCCACGGCAGCCATTTCTCACGTAACAGGAATTCACTAGTGCAAATACAGTTCTGTCTAATTCTCAGCACGTGGCGTATTATTTTGTTTCTCCTACATGCAGATTATGAAGAGAGCTAGCGCTGAGGGCTAAGCCAGCGGTCCTGGGAAGGCGGCAGTGGGGAACTCGTTTTGTCTGTGATGCACCTGCGCTCTGGAAGCACCTCTCCCTCTCCTGCTGCGTATGGTTCAAGGAGACCACGTTACACTTTCACAGTGAAGAACGGCACTGGGGAGGGCTGGGGGAGCACAGGGCTGGAGCGCGCGCTCAGCAGGCACGAGGCCCTGGGTTCAGTCTCCAGTCCCTCCGCTAAACAAATAAATAAACCTAATTACTGCCTCCCCCCAACAAAAAAAAGAAAAAAGGAAAAAGGAAGAACATTATGTTTTATAAAAAGAAGAGGCTTCTTAGCCTTAAAATGGAAATACTACTTCCGAGCACTCCAGAGACAGAGAGGAAATGAGCATCTTATGGAACCACCACCCAGGCTGCAGTGCGTGCAGAGAAGGTACGTGCTGCTCGCCTGGGCTGTGCGAAGTACTGCCTGCCGCCAGCCCCTCCCCATACCTCCCCCAACCCTGGGCCTGATGGGTGGAGGCCGGGCTGAGGCTGGGGGGGGGGGGGCAGCCTCTGCTCTTCCCTCTCCCTGCAGGTAACAGGGATGGCGGCCAAGCCTCAGGCTAGAAGTTGAGGCCATCAAAACTTAACTCATGATGGTCTTCATTGGCCCTTTATAGATACCAAGGTTGTTTACTATTAAAATTAGGGGGGAAATCGTGTAAGGAAATAAATTTGGGGAATTTCACAATGAACAGAGTATGTATATAATGGATCTATTTGAATTTTCCTCAGGATCACAAAATACGGTTCGGGTCAGGCTTTCTGCCATCCAGACTTGGCACCTGGTGCAGAGCAAAGCCCCATGTCAGAGCAGCCCCCGCTGCCCCGGCCACACCGTCCCAAGTGCCAGAAGCCCCCGGCCAGCAGGGCTGGTGGTCTCCGGAACAGCCCTGGACACGGGCGTGCACACCTGCTCCGTCCAGGACACACAGGTCCCAGTCAGTGCCTTCTGGGCATGTCAGTGGGCTTGACAACCGGGGCTCTGGCATGAGCCGCCAGAGAAACGGCTGCCCTTTCTCCCACCAGGGCCATAATCGGGATGACCAGAGCTTTGCAGCGTCACAGCTCTAAGTCCTCCAGACGGCGTCCAACAGGCAGCCCCCCAGGCTCACTTCAGTAATGAGCCTGCCGCCTGCTTCCACATCTAAACTTTTCCAGCTTCTTGCCAAGACTCGAAAGCTCAGTCTCAGGTGCTTCTAGGAGAATCCCAGGCATTTGCTTCTGAAGAGACGCAGGGCTGCAGAGGAAAAGGACGTCCCTCTGGAGTCTGAACCACAGGGCCCCCTCACCAGGGAGCGCAGTATCTCTGAGCCATCCCAAGAAAGCCTACGGCCCCCCAGCCACGCCGCCCCAATGACCAAGGTCTTATTTCACAGGGACACGGCTCTGGAGTCCTCTTGAAGCCAAACAGCTGCCATTTTTGTCTGTGTGGTTTAGGGCGCGTTTCAGTTTACTCATGAACAGCAACGGAGAAGCAACTCCTAAATGAAAGACAGAAGGCCCCCGACAGCCACGGGGCGATTCATTAGGCTGTTCCACTGGGAAGAAGGTGCACTAACCAGAAACTCGGGGGTCTATCAAGGGGAGTGGGCAGTCGTGTGAGTCACGGGGGCCACACGGGGAGGGGTGGGAGGGCCTCACCTGACAGTGTGAGAGGGCGGGTGGTCCCCGCGGGGAGCTGCTGCCGGGGGCACCAGCGTAGGGGACTTCTCCCCAGAGCACAGGGCTCAGGTAAGCTCAGCCTTGTCCCCTGCCTCACAGGTCTTTTATTTCTTTTTTTTCTTTTTTTTTTAATGAAGTTACTGGGAGTTGAACCCAGGACCTCATGCACACTGAGCACGCGCTCCACCATGGAGCGATGCTCTCCGCACACCTTACAGGTCGTTAAGAGCAACGGACTCGATACTGACGGGTGAGAGGTACCTAGTACTGGCTCGTACCGGAGCCGGGCACCAGCCCCACCGCAGCCAGCGGATCGGCCGAGACAGCCTCCGCTGGGGCCTGAGCGTCTGTTCACGGAGGGCATGATCCACCGCAGGCCCACCTAGCGCCTTCCTTTCTCAGGAACTTGAACTGGAGACGGAACTGGGGGACCAGCGAGCAGAGGACACAGAGGCTGAGACGCCACAGAGGCAAAGGCACCACCTGGACGCCCAGAGGAAGCAGGAGGCAGGAGTAGGGGCTGGGACAGGGTGGGGAGGGTAACCCCCCGCCACCATGTGACAGAGGACCTGCCACCGCCGGCTGCTAAGGACAACGGCTCTGGAGGTGCACATGCCCAACCCTAGTATTCACCTCTCAGACGTGTCCCTCACAGACCCCTGCCCCAAGAAGTCTGGTTTGAGGGTCTAACACAGTTTATGTTCTTCTATTATTAGTAATAATAGTAAGTGTTTTTTTTTTTCCTTTTTACACATTTTAGAATACACACATAAGCAAAAAGAAAACTTAGAAATCACCTCTTCGGTTCCACCTGCCAGAGGGAGCAATGTCACCCCTTTTTAGTAGGTGGGTTTTTTCTGTATTTGCCCAGGCAGATTGAATCTATTACATCTTTTGATCCTACCTTTGTTAGAGCTTTAAAAAATAAGATGAACTCACAATAAAATAAGAAGAATGTAGTAAGCGTTTAGTAATACAAACTGCAGTCTATTGAAAAAACTCATTTGTTTACAGATTAGGGACCTAAGCTTTTCAGATATTTTGGTGTTGAAGTTTTACTTGTTTTATGAAACACGCAGTGGTTATAGGTCACAGAAGGAACATCTGTTGATCTGATTTTGGTTTGGGGGTTTTTACCTATATTCTCCTGATGTTCTTACTTTTTTAGCAAAACTAAAAAATTGACAAATATGTCAGTATTCTGATGTTTTGGGAAATTTTACTGCTGCATGAAATTCCAAAGTGTGAAAAGTAGCCACCTACTCTCCAGCGAGACCGAGGGCACCCTGGGGACCTTTCCACAGCTCTGTGACAACCGCGGAGAAGCCCGGAACTCCCGCCCCGGACCTGATGGCCGCCCGCCACCAGACTGGCTTTCTTTCAGAAGCACTGACCTGTGCCATCGCTGCCTGGACTAGGGGAGCAGAAGCCCTGCACAAAATGTAAAATCTGATTATTTTATTTATTAGGTGTTGAGGACACCGCCACCCATGCGTCACCTCGACACGTCATTGTGTCGAGGGTCTCTTTACCACTTTGGGAAAGAAGGCATATCTCACAATGCAGAATAAATCACAACCACAGTTCCACCTACGACGGAAAAACAGTAGCCTCAAGGCCCAGGCCTTCTCATCATTGCCGAAGTTTACAGCTGAAGAGAGAAGGGGAGTTACTGAACCCACATTCCAACAGATAACCAGCCATTTAACAGAGAGAGAGAGGCAGTGGGGGTGCCCGGCCCACTCCATACCCTCAGGAAAGAAAGGTCCCACACAGCGCAGAAGGTAAATCCCACATCCGTGGGCTCCATCAGTCTTTCTCAAAGCCTTTCTGAGCTTTAAAAGCCCATGATTTTTCAATCAGCCATTAAAATCGCCACTGCCCTCCACCATAAGCTCTTCTCCTGGAGACTCTGTAACAGACGGTGGGGGGCAGGAGGCCTGGGTGCCGGAGTCGGAGCTGCATCCACCACAGGGGGGACAGCAGACGACCCACCAGGAGGTGTGAGGGCTGCAGGCTGCCGGCTGGAACGCTCCTGGCCCCAGGCACTGGGGTTCAGTGGATTGTAACTCCCCAACCGAGCTGCTTCATGGGGCGCCTCATTCCCGCAGGCCAGAACTTTCTGAACAAGCTGCACATGCAACTGCAAAAACTGCTTATGGTGGGTGGTACCTAGCCACGGAGGGCGTCATTGCAGTGCATGCAGATGTCCAATGAGAATGCTGCACACCGCAAAGTCACCTAATAAAGCAAAATGGAGAACAATTCTGCTTTTTTCCACCCAAACACAGACTTGAATTCAAGTCCCCTCAACTTCTCTGAGCCTCAATTTTCACATACGTAAAGTACCCAAAATGCCTGCCCTGCCTCCTCCAAGGAGCTGTGAGGCCCCGGCCTGTGCACTGACAAGCCGACAGCCACAGGCACCGTCAGTTACCACTGTCCTGAACACTGCCACCTACCCCGTGTCCGGCCAGGAAGGGTCACAGCCGGCTATTCCCGCTCCCCCCCCACCAGGGCCACCACCGCTCCCTGCACCCCTGGCCGAGATAACCAGGGGTGATAAACAAGAAACCAGAACGCTCTGATCATTCTCAGTCCTTCATATTAAACCAGGTCACGAGGCTTTGCCAGGAAAACCAGAGTGGGCAGTGCTGCCAGGGCACCCAGCCCTGGCTCCGCACACGGATTTGACCGGACTGCTTCTTCACCTTCACAGCATCCCGGGTGTGCACTGTCCTCCCTGGTGTTCACAACAGGTGGGGAAAAGCTGTCCACAATCCCAGGCTGCGTAGCAGTCACAGGGCAAGCCCCAGGCACAACCAGTTCCAACACACATGCCGTTAACTGCATCCTATCCGGGCCCTTCGGACACTGGTGAGGGCCAAGGTGGGGAAGGCACTGATTTTGGTGAGACCCTCGACAAGGAGCAGGCAGCCAGCCTGACTGGACATCGTCCAGAGGGTTCAGACGCAGGGAACCACCCCTTTCTCCTCACCGTCACTTCTGACTCTGGCACTGACCACCTCTAAGCTACTGCAGTGATTTCCGGTTCCCTCCAGACCCCCTGCTGTGTTGAACTGTCAAGATTTGCCTGAAATTAATTCAGACAGTCCTGGGAGCCTTAGAGGAGGCTGACGACCCCCCAGCCCAGAGCCCCTCCAC
Organism: Camelus ferus; assembly: GCF_009834535.1. Lineage (NCBI taxonomy): Eukaryota > Metazoa > Chordata > Mammalia > Artiodactyla > Camelidae > Camelus > Camelus ferus. The sequence goes on from NC_045709.1 coordinate 23,136,500, forward strand.
GAGGCCTGCACAGTGGGAGGACCCGCATGGGTCTCAGGTCTGCTCACGGATAAGGAAAGGCTGAGTTCCTTCAGGCCCTGTGACCACCGGTCTGCTCTCCGGTCACCCTGATGGCAGAGGAAGTGCCAGACCTGACTCAGAGCCGCTCCAAGTCCCAAAGCCCTGGACTTTCCACTACGTCCCTGGGTGAGCCCAGCAGCGAGGCTCACTGCCCAGTGAGGATGCGCGCTGGCCCAGCGCTCGGTCTCTGTGACTGAGAGTGAGAACAAGACCACCCTCCTTTTCACTGGCGCAGGAGCAGAAGTCTAGCCCACGTCTCGCCCAGGGTCACGGTCACCGCTGACCCCCCACCAGTGTCCGCGACACAGCTGACGGCAGCAGCCTGAGCCCCCAGCGGCGGGCCCTCATCCGCGCACTGAGGACATTGAGATCAAGAACCAGTGGGGCTCAGGCAGGGCGGCACCCAGGACCACTGGGACACAGCGCCGCCCCGCCCCCGTCCTGCCGCAAGTCCAGTTGGGCGCCTTCGCAAGTGCCAGTTTGTATTCTTCCAGCTTCTACTTTTTCAGTTGGATCTCATTTAATTGTTGTCATTTCATGCATTCACCTCGAGGCCCTGGGGCTCCCTCTGCACCTTAAACACATCAGGCACAGAGCACACAAAAATAAATTCAATTTCAATCTTTCCACATGGTGAAAAGCAGCCACTTATAACAGAACCCTGATGTGTCCGTCTCAGACCCTCTGAAGGGCAAGCACCTCTGGGGGGAGGGGTGGCTACCAATTCAACAGTTTCACAGTCTCAGAGGTTAGGTCAGAAGGAAGGGAAACAAGAGAAAGAAAAAGAAAATGGGGAAAGGGAGAGAGAAAGAGAGAAAAAGAAACGGACTATATTCTTCCTGGTTCATCATCCTGCTGTGTTCACTCCAAATAATTCGGAGGCCCTTTCCCCATAGATATGGAGCCAAAGTCTACATATCTTGGTGAAAGAAAATTTGTTTCAGAGCACCTGGAAAGTCACAGACTGCTAGTGTTGGGGTCCTCAGTGCCATCTGCTTTCTTTTTGTTTCTGTTCCCTTTTCTAAGAGTCGACATTCAGTCAAATCCCAGGGATGATGGTCAGAGAATAGCAAAGTGAAGGTCTGCAGAGAAGCAAACTCAACTTCCGTCTTACTTCAAGGTGAGCGGGGCAGCCACTCACCAAGGTGGACCTGCTCCCTGTGGCCCCCTTGTGGGCCCCACACCGGCTGCTCTCCACAGAAACTGCCGGAAAGAGGCAGCTGGCCTGCCCCCAGATGGCTAGCTCGTACCATCCTGAGATGGCTCCGTCCGCAGACCCGGCCCCCGGGGGGGAATCCAGAAAGAAACGCACCAGAGGACGCAGGGGCGGGAAGGCCTGCTGGAGGGGGAGGCGCCGCTGCCTTGGCACCTGGCCCCCAGGACCCCAGCCTCCCAGCCCCACGGTGGGGGTGGTGGGTGGTCCCTGGGGGTGCAGCCTCCAATCCTTCATGAGAACTAGAGCTCCGGGTTTTCACACGACACATCCGAAGTTCAAATGTCAACGCATTTTTCACATTCAGGCCTCTGCACGGGCCAACACTGGGTGGGCTTCTGCCCACATGTGGGTGGAGGTGGAGCCCAGGGGCTCTCCCTTGAGCAGGCTTGAGCCCCGCAGCTTGTCCCCAGCCCCCGCTGCGCCAGCTGCATGGGTGCTCTTAAATGCTGCCCGCTTGACTCACTCCCATGACTTCCGACTCCCGTAGACACGGGCGCTTGTAATCCCAGGCTGGGCCCCACCGCCCTCCTTTCAAAACAGGAGGCTTTGGTTCAGGGAGACCGAAGGTCCCAGCAAGGCTGGTCCTCACTGCTCCACACCGGACAGTGGGCCTACTCCATCCACCCACACTGCCTGATGCTGTGCCGTGCTGGCAGGTAAGCCTCTCAACTATGACCCTGAAAATAAATCACTTAGGACACCACACCTCAAGGTCTCTGCACTGTAACAAATTACCCCAAAACTCAGGGATTTGGAAAAGCAAACACCAATTGTTTCACACGCCTGCGGGTCAGCTCAGTGGGGGTCCCCAGCTTAGGCCTCTTGGGGGGCTGAGGTGCTGGTGTTGGCTGGGCTGTCACCTCGAGATCCTGGGGGACAGGAGGCTGGCTTCCAAGCTGACTCAGGGGCTGCTGGCAGAGACAGGTTCCCTCCAAAGCGAAAGCCCATCACACCTGAATCCTATTTGTGAGAAGCAAGAGGGGGGAGCCTCACCAGGAGGCAGGGACCCCAGGCAGCAGAACAGAGTTGCTAGTAAGACACCTCAGTGATGACAGGGGAGCCCAGGACAGTTCCAAGGCACACCGCTGTCCTGGAGTGACCATTCATTAACTCCCTCTGTATTCTCCGAAGTGCCTCAGTCTAGGTGATAGAACAGACAACGACTGCCCTCCTGACAAGACACCTGCACTGAGCTGTTTTCACAGACAGACCTGAACGGCTGGTCTAACTGAGCCTCCTGCCCCTCCTCCCAGGCGCTCAGGTCCCTGTCATCCTGCCCCACGAGGCCCACACACAGCACCAGCCATCTGCCTCCCTTTGCCTTGGTCCACATTTTTCACCTTTTTTTTTTTTTCACCACTTAAGTGTTTTCTTACTTTGAAAAAACAATCCAGTGATTATATGTACCAATATAGCTCATGGGGTTAGATGGAATGCAGATTTCAGAGTACAAGTTGCTTATGAATATGTGGGTATATACTTTGTATATTAAGAGGCAACAGCATTATTCACCATTTATCATGCTTATTTACCAAAAATAATATAAGGCTGCTACCATGAAAAACTTCTTGAAAATCTTGCAACTTTTTGAAATTTCTGCATATAAAATGAATATGCCATGAATACAATGGTTTGCATTGGCCGTCTGAATAGTTTCTCAGACAGAGTGGTGGAAAATATATAAAACAGATTAAAAACAATTTTTTCTACATAGCACAGGGGACTATATTCACTATCTTATAATAACCTATAATGAAAAAGAATATAAAAATACGTGTGTGTATGTATAACTAAGGCATGATGCTGTACACCAGAAACTGACACAGTGTAACTGACTGTACTTCAATTTAAAAAAAAAAAAGTTTTAAAAAGAAGGGTGGGGGGAGTGAGCTTAATCGGGAAAATGCTTCTCTTATCTGAACCGCATCACTCTTCTTTGAGGAACTGCTTTCCATTTTTTTTTCATAAACATTTCCTAAGGACAAAAGTATTCTGAACATATGGGCCATGTCTCTGTTTTGGATGTAAAACTCCTGGCATTTCGCTGACTTCATTTCATTCTGAGTCATTCTCTCATTTGCTATAAACATCAGGGTATTTCGATCAATTAGGAATAACTGAGATATTCTGAGCATAACACTGCTATCACTGTCTTTCCCAAATGGGTAACTGATTGCCCAATGGGCTGTCTTCCTAATTATTTTTAAATTTATATTTTCTGTTTATTCGTTGTTCCTGAAACAGATGGTCTGAGTAGAGTTTTTGTTAAAACTCCAGATGAAATGCTGCCTCGCTCAGCACTCGAGGTGGACTGAACAAAGACCGGCCCAGGCCAGGCTCCAGAGGGCTCGCTCCATGCTGCCGTCAGACCTTGGTCGCTAGTCTCATCTCCTGGAGGAGCTGTCATTGAGAACTTGTGATCCTTAAGCTCCTGCAGTTGCTCCAGCAGTGCAAGCGACAAATGAGCTCTCAAGACTTCGCCCCGTAGCACACGAAAAGCGTGTCTATGCACGCCTGGGACACAGGGCTGCACACCAGAAACTGACACAGTGTAACTGACTGTGCCCAGGTCGGCTGTGCTATGAAACTGCAGCTCACTGGTCTTACAGGTGCACATTCTCACACACACACACAAACATATTCATTCTTTGATATAAAAAAAGGATCAAATAATGATCAGATACTGCCATACACCAGAAGGCACTGGCCAAGACAAGCAAAATCTCTGCTCTCATGAAACTCAAATTCTGGTGACAGAGGCAGACAGACAGGTAAACAAGTGAAGAGCAATTTCAAGTCTCAGAGCCATGAAAATATAAATAATGCAATTCGACGGGCTAGAAGGTATGACAGGGGTGAAGACCAGTTTAGATCAGGAAGGATTTTCTGAGAGGGCAGTTTTGAAGCAGAAACAGATGTGCTGTGAGGGGACGATCAGTACGGACACCTGGGGACACAGCAACCCGGGCAGAGCGACTTCAGGCGCCAAGGCCCAGGAGCGATGAGATCAGTCCACCCTGTGGACAGGAAAGCACTGCTTGGGCTGGTGGGCGGGCTGCTGGGCGGTATGGTGGGCGGGCTGCTGGGCGGGCTGGGCCACGAAATGGATGGGAGGCAGCTCCTGACACCAAGACCCTAAGGCTGGGTCTTCCAACATGGTGAGTGGCCACTGGGGCCTTAGGGCCCCAACTAGAGAGTCCGCCATCTTCCTGGACTTCCATTTCCTCAGCCTTATTCTGACTGAGTCACTTCCTGCACCAAAGCAAAGTGGCCTCCAGTCTGTCCAGCCCCCTCCACGTCCTGCTGTGCTCACACTGTTGAGAGGGCTGGCAGGAAGGTGGGTGAGGGGTGTCTGTCCACAATGTACAAAAGCCATTGTCTCCTACAGACCCAGACTACAGGGAGAGCCCCACGTTCCCAGATTCCTCAAATCTTCCACCAACTGAATTCCACACATCAACCTACAGGATTCCATCAGTAAAACAAGGTTAACTGAGCAGGGTCTTCCAATCTTGGCACTACTGGCCTTTAGACCAGAGCATCCTTTGGGCGGGAGGCTCTCCAGTGATTACAGAATTTTACGGAGTTCTTGGTCTCCACACCCCAGGTGACATTAAGGTCCACTGGACTTGTGCTCGTCAAGGGTGCTTCCAGGCACTGTCCAGTGTCCACCCTGTGTCCAGACCCCAGGCCATTCTTCCAGGCTGGGCCACAGAGACTTCCTCTGAGACCACGGCTCCCTCTGCAGCGGTCCCTCTCTTTACAGGTTACTGAGGTTAGCTTTGAAAAACTCACATACTCACTCTGAGTTTCAGCCTCTTTATCTTCAAAGCAGAAAACCGCCCCCCTCGTGGGTGTCTCACAAGGGTTAAACAGGAAAGTGCGTACAGAGTACACGACACAGTGATCGGTCGATGCAGCCAAGTTCCGTTTTTCCCAGCCCAGAGTTGCGTAGCTACTTAAAGGCAGACCCGAACTCAACACCCCACCTCTTAGCTCTATGGCGTCTCCAAGTGTCCTTGGCACTAGAGTTTTCTCCAGTGTTCTCAGATGCCCGTAACCAGCAGGCCCTTCCCTCTCTGGAAGCGGACCCTCTGCTTCCGCACCCCGACTCCCACAGGTGGAGGAGCAGGGGCTTATTTTACACAGGGGAGAAAACGCTGCTGCAGAAAAGTGTTACTTCTCTGAAGTTATTGCACCAGCAAAGAAAGGTTTTGGGTTTTGGGGTGTTTTTAATGATAATCTTCTTGACTTCATTGACATTCCAAACAAGGCTATTCAGAGTTTGTTAACAAAGACACCTGAGAGAGAGGCCAGTGAGGCTGAACTGTCACTTCCTCCAGAACCAGGGCCTCCTTCCAGAAGCCCACCCTCTCCTTTAACCCTTTACCTTGGCTCTGACCACAATGGAGGTCAAAGTCCAATCACGAAGGCCTTCCCGACAGAAGATCATCCTCCCACGTCAGTTTATTCTGATGCAGCTACGGGTATTTAGAGATGTCCCTGGGGAATGACAGTGGGGCCAGGCTTGTCTACAACCTCGGCTCCTGGTGCAGCCACTCTCCACTATGGAGAGTCCTCAAAAAACTAAAAGGAGACTTGCCCTCTGATCCAGCAGTCCCACTCCTGGGCATGCATCTGGAGGGAACTCTAATTTGAAGAGACACCTGCACCATAATGTTCATGGAAGCACTATTTACAATGGCCAAGACATGGAAACAACCTAAATGTCCATCCACAGATGACCGGATAAGGAAGTTGTGGTGTGTTTATACAATGGAATACAACCCAGCCATAAAAAAGAATAAAATAATGCCATTTGCCGCAACATGGATGAAACTGGAGATTGTCATTCTAAGTGAAGTGAGCCAGAAAGAGACAGAAAAATACCAGATGATATCTCTTCTATGTGGAATCTAAAAAAGAGAGAGCGAGACAAAGAATTTATTTACAAAATAGAAATGGACTCATAGACATAGAAAACAAACCTATGGTTACCAGGGGGTAAGGGTGGAGGAGGGATAAATTAGGAGTTTGGGATTAAGGAGTTTAACCCAAAACGGCATCCAAGTCTACCTGGACTGTGAGGGCAACAAGGACTGGGGCTGAAAGAGGCCCAGGACACTCGTGCACAAGACCTGGTCTGTGTGGTCGTTTAACCAAGATTGGGGGTTTTCAGCCCTTCATTTTGCTCTGTTTAAGCCAGGAGCTCTGTCTCCAAGTCAGACCACACCGAGAAGCCCCTAACCATGAAGAGACCGAGGCAGGGCTGCTTGAGGCCACGCGGGGCCTAGCCCTCACCCCTCCCAGGCACTGGCTGTGGGGCCCCTGAGAGATCCAAGTCTGAAAGCCACCAGCCACCTTCCGTCCTGTGGGTGCAAAGGCCTGTCTGGTGTCACCAGGGACACTGCCCAGGAATTACAGCGCCCTGAGGAGGGGGTCCCAGGAAGAAGCAAACGAGGAGTAAAAGTTAGAAAGGAGGGAGGGAGGGGACACGTGAGCTGATCTAAATCGTCTTTTATAACTCAAATAAAGGTTGATCTTATATTTTTAAATTTGCTTTTAACAGATAACGACTTCAGCACAAATTATAGGAAAGCGAAAAACATGAAAAGTTACAGGGGTACAATATATTCAGCGTAATTTTCAAAGGTCCTTTTTTTGTGAGGCATTACAATAAATTTCTCTGGATACAAAGTGACTTTGAAGTAACCTGTGCTGTGTGGCCGGCTGCTCTGTGAGGCGGGCAGAGCTATTATAACGCAACGGAAGGGTTCCTTGGGGCTATACCCACGTCTGCCCCCGAGTTCCAGAAAATCCTGCCTCCAAAATGCTCTAACAAGGTGCTGAAACTAATAAAGGGGTCATTGTGCACGTTGAAAGCCCTGCTGTGACGCAGCCCAGCCGTCTCTCGCCACATAAACGAAGCATACCCTGGACGTACTCCCTTCTTTGGAGCTCTTTTTTCCCCATTCTTTCTACAAGCGCTCAGGATGAAATCTCTGCTCCTGAGAGATAAGGAGAAATGTTCACTTCCGGGCTCTTTCAAACAGAGCACACGGCACAGGTTCTCGGAGCACCCAACGTGTCAAGTACTTGTGACAGTTTTCAGAGCATCTGGTCCTCTTTGGGGTCTGGAGAAGATGCTCCCGTGCCATTCCAGGTGTGGTAGAAGAGAAAGCGGAGGGAGTCCGGGCAGAGGATGTTCAAACTGCAGTGACAGAAAGCACGGGCCCGTCCCCATCCTGCTCATCTGGCCAGGGCAGCCCAAGTCCCCGGCAAAGGCCCCCCACAGAGACCCCCACCCCGAGGGCCTGCAGCGGCTCCTAATGGGCCCTGTGCTCCACTCCTCTCCTCCCAGGGCAGCCCCTTCCCTCCTTTAGGATGTGGGCCCCTCCCACCTCTCCTCCCTGCTCCGCAAAGATACTCACCCACACCCCGGCATTCACAGACGCCACTGCCTTTGAAGATACCAGTCCTTGATCAGATGTGAATTTTGCGAACATTTTCTCCCGGGCTGTGGTTTGTCTTTTCATTCTATTAATTTCGTTATGTTTGCATCTGACTCAAGCCCCAGGGTGAAAGCTCATAGGCTTTGCCTCGGGGTCCTGGCAAAACCCTCCTCCCTCCAATTCTGGCGCATCAGCGCCATCTCCAAACACCAGCACACCACCCGCTGGCCAGCGAGAACCTCGTCTGTCACCCGACACTGGAGGGGAGGACCCTGGTCAGATTTCACTGGCGTTTTGCAGTTTGGTTGAAGGTGGCTCGATCAGTACTGGTGGCGTGACTAGGCGAGCACAGAGACCATGACGTAGGAGTGTAAGACTGATGGAGGCTGCAGGGTAAGGGTTTTGAGTCAGGGGTAAACTGTCATTTGATACTTTTTACTTAAGAGTTGATGGGTCTTCCTGGAAGTCCCTGAAATGAGCAATAAAGAGATCTGACTGGGCAAGAGTTTGCAGAGTAGCAACATCACAGCAAGGAGGACAGTGGAGCAGGTTGTGCACTGCACGTGGGTGGCTGGATCTAGCTGATGTCTGGCATACTCGCTGGGGGATGCAAACAGGCAGGAGGACAGACGGCTGTCAGATGGATCCCAGCAGACCGCGTCTCAGGCCCAGCTCAGTGGCACTGACAGCCTTCTCATCCTCCCAAGCCCTGCTTTCCAGACAGAAAACGCTGGCCAGCAAGAACGTTCTGGAAAGGTCCATGGGACATTGGCTCCTCTGCCCTGGCCCTTTGTTTCCCTGGATGACTGCATTTGCTTTCTCCTCTTCTAAACGGCAACCAGAAAAGGTGTCTACAAAATACCCCCACGACTGTATTAAGGGCACAGAACTCGGTGTGAATGCCTTGCTGCACGTGGGTTGTGTTCCCAGGATTGCTGTCCCGTGTAGTCTCTGAGGACTGGATGGGGCTAAACTAAACCAGAAGGCGACCCGTGTTTACTGCAACCATAGGAGCCCCCCAAGTCAGATCTTCTGAGACAGAGGGGAGGTGCGGGGGGGTCTCCCCATGTTCTCACTCACGGAGCTGGAATTCTCTGACGGCTACAGGAGGAGTATGTCTGTCTCTTCAACACAGCGTTCTGGTGACAGTGATTTTCCTGACTCTTGGTGTGAGATGTGCCTCCCCCTGGCAATGCCCCCACAGCTGTGTGTGGGGTCTCCCTGCCGGGACAGCAGCATGCTCTCTGGTGCTCACCTCATGCCCTGGCCCTGTCTGTCTCCCCAGCCCCACTGCCTCTCTTTCCCCAACCAGCTAACTCAGCTCCAGCCAACACCAGTGTCCTTTCTGTTATGCAGACATTCAGGGCCTGTTCTTGCCCCAGGACCTTTGCACGTGCTACCCTGTTCTCATCATATACTCCCTCAAGAGCCTTCTTTGACGGCCCTATTGAGAGCAGCTGCCTTCACCTCCTCCTAAGCCATCCTCTAGCTCGTGGCCCTGCTCATCAACGTCTACAATGATGCTGCATTACTGACTGGTGTAAGGGTTTTCTGTCTGTCCCCTCCCAGGAGAAGCCGGAAGTTCTCTTAAGGGCAGGGACATCATCCGGCTCATGCCTGTCTCCCTCGTCTTAGCGCAGAGCCTGGCGGAGAGATGGGCCGGCTCTCTGTCTAACGACTGAATGCAGAAGTTAGACTAGTGGATGCTCGGCGATCTTCTCCCTTATGACCGCCCTCCTGCTGGAGCCCTTCAATGTCCGACGAGGCGCATGCCGCAGCAGGAAGTCTACGGGCCAGTTTTATGCAGCGTCTTCCTGTTATAGACGCTGATGTGGAACAGGGAGGGTTTCTGCTGGGGGCTTCCCGCTGACCTTCCTTCCACTCCCCGCCCAGGTCGCAGCAGCAGCTCTGACGCTGGACGAGGCCCAGAAGGCTCCCCACCCCTGTGTGTTTCTGCAACACCTTACACTTCCTCTGTGGGATCCTCCGTCACCTTCCATGTAACTGTATGTCTTCCCAAGTGCCTGCAGACTGCCTGAGGCCAGAAGCCCCCCCTCTTCATTTCTTCCCATCTTTAGGACTGAGCCAGGGCTTTCTTCACAACAGGAGCGTTCATAATGCTTGTAAAATGAACAGAGGCTTTCTCTGCTATTTATTTTCTGATGACTTGAAAGATCTTTAAGGGAAGGTTTTCCCACATGCGCCTACGTTCACAGATGACACTCTACCCTCAAGTCTAGGACGCCCGGCAGAGGATGCGTGGAGCCAAGAACCACAGGCCCCAAGAAAATCTGCACGCGAGCGTTCTGGAGCGGGGCCCTTTTGCCTGTAGCATCTGTGGTCATTCCTTAAACCAGCAAACGGGATGCAGGTGAAATAATTAACTAAGCAATTTCAGTTTGATTAAACGCCGAACCAGAGCATGTTACTAACCCTCGGCGTCAGCTGCACCTCCACCCCAGTCCATCCCCGCCTCCATGAGCAAGCACGAGGTCTGAAGCCATCAGCCACTCCGAACCTGTTTGTTGCTGAGGGTGACCATTCTGATAGCAATTGAAACTTATTCCACCTAAAAGGTACGTGGCGTGGCACGTCCCCTCCAACCCCAGGCGTACTGCTCAAGAGGGGATTCTTGCCAGGAGGGGATGGTCAGGGAAAGGATCCCTTTGCTCAGAGATTTCCTAGAGACTGTTAACACGAGGTCTCTCTGACGCTGGCATTTTGCACTGGAGATCCAGGATTAAATTTGAACAAGTGATGACGTCTGTCTCATGTTCCCAAAGAAGACTGAGACGAGTGACACATGGGGTAACGCAAGACTGGAGAGACGGGCAGAGCGGGGCATCTGCAGAGACCTCCATCCTGTTCACCAGACACCACAGAGCACCCCTTTTCAAGCAAGAAACCCCTGAACTAAGGAGCAGAAAGTATGACAGGGGATCCAACCAATTGTTGAAGGAAATTGGTCCCACGCTGGCTGCAAGCCGTCCATGCACACGCAGCTGCGTGGAGTCCACAAAGCGCCAAGCACCACCGCACTGGATCATTTTACTTCTCAAACCCCACGAGGTGCGATCACTCTGCAAACAATGAGACTGAGGCTCACCCATCACGAGAGAAAAACATAATTTATAGCTACACGAGTTGATGGATGTTAAGTAAACTTTACTGGGTTGATCACCTCGCAGTAGAGACAGGTATCAAACCACCGTGCTGCACACCTTGAGCTCACGCGGTGTTACCACCAACTGTGTCAGTGAGACTGGGGAACACTGAGGCGCAAAGCAGTTAGGTGAGACTTCCACAGTCACACAGCTGAGAGGCAGCGGACAATCTATACTTTCTCTCATCACGCAGCCTACCTCCATGAACGTGAAAGGCAGGGAGGCACAAGCCTCCAGAGGGCGCTAGGGCCGAAATGGTGACTGTCCTGAAGGAGAGGCCCCTCAGGGGCCGGGACCAGGGCTGGGAAACAGACGCTGGAGGTGGGTGCTCAGGGAAGCGACCTGCAGAGAAGTGACCCGTCTCTGAAGGGTGACGTGTGCCTCCGGCTCTGAGAGACGCTCTTGGGCGAAAACGGACATGCAGAGGGAGAAAGTAGGTGCGTCTGAGCAGAGGGACCCCGCCCCAGCCTGCAGAGCGCGACAGCAGGCAGGGGACAGGCCGGGGGCGGGGACAGAAGCACAGACCCAGGATTGCAGCGGTCGGTCTCTTCTGTGACGCCGGCACATAGAACGGAGGTACAGAGAGGAACTCGGGCCCTCCAAACTCCCATCCCAGCCGCAGGCAGCCCCCACTCATGGTCCGTTCCACCCTCGAGAACCTCGCTGTGTCGTTACAACCAGAGCAGTTTCAAGAACCTTCCTCAGGGAAGTAGCCTCCCAAATTTCAGGCTTCCAGGCTTACAATGAATCATCAGTCTCCCGTGATCTAGTCAAAGAAGTATGTCTAAACGAACGTTGTGTCCAGCTTCTGCTATTTCACAGTGAGATAACAGCACAGGGTTAAACACTTTTACAGCTAAGATCCTTGCAACACCAGGAGACCTCCAAGACCCAGCGGGACAAACGTGTAAATTCAGTCTCCGGTTAAATAGATGTCAGAGCTGAAAGCTTCCTGGTTGCACAAACAGACATTCTAAACCCTGTTTGTTCCACTTACAGATAAAAACTCTGGCAAAAAAGTGGGTATTTTCTGTGCTTTCCAGAGCAATCACTTCCAAATTCTCTTTTCTTGTTTGTTCAGTAGGTAATCAGACTTCACAGTAAGCACAGATCTCCTGGTCTTCCAAAGCTAACTGAGTGTGCTAGTGGGATGACATAAAATCTCCAGTCTTCAGGTTTTCACACAAGCCCAGATCGCAACACTGCGGGATTAACGGTGCCGTGCACCTTCTCTGAACCCATCCTTTTGAAATGATGAGGCCGGTTTTCTGGGACAGACCAAGCAGCTCAGAGCTGAAGAAATTAACGATGAAATCGTTTCTGCCTTCTTGACCCTCTTACATAAAGTGGGTTATCCCCTGTTAGGCTTTTCTCGCGCTACTACTTAGAGGAGTCTGCGCGCTAGGCCGTCGCCCTGAGGACAGCGGCCCATTCACGCCGCCTGCGTCGCTTTCAGGGGTGGCTTTAGACCCAAGCGTGGACACCAGACAAAAAGCCCATCGACCTTCCCATGAGCCAGGTGGACGTCCCTCCTGGAAGCTGACCGACACCTGTCTCTCCGGGGCCCCCGCACAGTGCAGTGCTACCCTAAGTCTGTCGACTTGAACAATAATCCTCACGGCAGGCAGCTCACACACGAGTCCTCCAAGTTTACAGCCGGAGGAACCGGACGCCCACCTCCTGTGATCTCAGCAGGACTCACATCCGGCCCGGACCCTCTTCTCCGACACCTAAGGTGACTCCTGCCTGCACCGTCCCCACCTAAACACATCAGCCAGGACCTCCCAGGCCAGAGCCCAGAGCGCCCGGCTCTCCCACTCGGTTCCCGCCTCTCCCTCCCTTCACCACCTTCCGAACCCACCTCGTCCGGTTCAGCCTAGTTCACTGATGACCCCGAAACAATCCAAAGTGGACTTATAATGAAATAGTGAAGAGCCCCAGAGAAAGACTCCGCATTCTGGTGCTTAATTTAGACTGCATCCCAGCCCTCAGCTCTCAGACGTGAAACCACGCGAGTCCGATGCCTCCACTCTGTTCTTCTGAGCCACTGCTGGTCACCCAGCGTTCAGTGGTGCGCTGAACCTCGTACCCCAGAAGCTGTAAACTCGCACAAAGCCCCTCGTCCCGGGCCTTAACGGCATTCAGAGGTACCTGAGAGGCGCTAGTGAGACAGTCTGCCTTCACCAACGAATCCCCACTGTCTACCTTTCTCTCCCTGAGAGAAAAGAAATTTACTTCTGGTTTTGGCTAATTATTTTTTGTTTGTTTGAACCAACGTTGAGTTTTATATTGATTTTCTATTTTTTTAGCCAAATAAAGAGGAATCTTCCCCACTTTAAAAAATACAAAAAATAAATGTCTTTTATCTCCTGCCCATATAACCAGGTGGAAGTGATGCATCAATCCTGGCAAAAGTGTGGCCTGAATCCGGAATTGAGAGACGCTCTGGTCCCGAGCAAACGTGCCCCAGTCAACCCAGCCGGGGTCTCAACCCAATTCTGAGGCTGTCAGCTCAGCTTCTGCACACAGAACCTGTTCCACCACAGAAGGAAGCAGGGACTCCAAACCCTGATAACAGGGGCTGATGAGGAAAAAGGAGCTGGCTTTTCCGACCAAAGACCCAGTAAAGGGAACCACCTCCCTGGGGACCCGGGGCCTGTATTTCAGGGTCTTCAACTGTCATGATTGTAATCGGTTTTTATTCTGTATTTTCAGTTGCGGTGGGCACAGCGGTCTCAGACCGAACAGGCACGTCTACTGCACACTGGACGGACCACAGCGCAGGCGTCACACGCACACGCGCCGGGCAAACAGCAGGTTCACGTGACTCTCCGCGCTGCAGCGGTCTGGACCACGCGTGCAGTGCCTCCCAGGGCTCCTGCCCTGAGGAGGGCGAAGAAGAGGGTAAGGTCCTGACCAACCTGCCTCCTCTCGGCGGTAAAGGAAAATTCAGCACCCTGACATGGCCGGCAGAGCGTGCTCTCTGGTGGGGATGCCCCGGCCCCGTGGCCAGCACCCCCGACACGTGCTCGAGCAAGTGACACAGTCCTCAAGGGGCAACACGCACTGGATTCCGAAGCCTCCACGTGAGACAAGACTCTCCACAGCTCACTAATTTCTACACTGATTACTGACGAGGTTAAGGAAAATCTATTATTAAAATTCATTCCACCCGTCCACACTTACTTTTTTAATGTGGCCACAGGAAAACTTGGGGTTCCACTTGGGGCTGACATCGCAATTCCACTGGATGGGGCTACTCTTAGAACAGGGTGGGCAAACATTTTCAAAAGGCTAGGCAGTAAAGAGCTTAGACCTGGGGGGCCACACCGTCCCCTCGCAACTGCCCCACTCTGCCCTGAGGGAGCAGCGGCCGCAGGCTACGTGTGAACAGGTAAGCTCGGCCGTGTTGTAATGTAGCTGCCCAGGTGGTGGGCCCCTGGTGCAACTGGTGCCACAACCTGCTTCAGAGCATAACAGGCTTTTTAAAATTAACATGTTATTGTTCAACAGTCTGTTCTGATTTAGCAGGCTTAATGAGCCAATAATAAGGAAAGAAGAGAGCTTTCTGGGTCCCTTGGGGATGGAGGGAGCACGCTGCCGCAGCCTCACAGGGCAGAGGAGAGAGGACCCCGGCCCGCTCGTCCTGGGGGAGCCTGGTCCACAATCTCACCAGCATCTCACCACCTCTCAACTCAACCCCCATCAGAAGCAACCAGCCAACCCCTGCTCCTCGGGATGACAGGATCCACTCCCGGCCCCCGCTACAGCAACGATCTCACCCTCCTGGAAGGAGACTGCACGCAAAGGCTCAGGCACCAGGTGCCTCTCCCAACCCACTGCCCGTGATGCAGCTCCTCTGGGCGCACCACCTGACACGCCCCTGTGCCTCTCTTCATGCCCTGACACTAAGTCCCTTACGGCCAAAAGCTGCAACTCAAAGCTGCATCTGGACATGGTGACACCATTTGACTGGCACTATCTGGACCTGCTGTTGCAGGGACACTGGAGTTCCTGGGGAAAACTGCAAAGTGCAATTCGACACCCCAAGTCATCACGCCAAAGAAGTTCCAGAAAGAGGGGGTGGGAGGGGATAGTGCCTGAAACCTCTGCTCTCAATGGCAATGTGAGAAGAGAGGAAATAACATGGAGGAGAGGATGTTGAGCCCCTAAGGAGAACCACTGATCCGAAGCATCTGACGCGGAGTGGGTGGATGCCAGCTGGTTTTCCTGGAATCTCACCTAAAAGCAGGGCTTCACTGTCTCAATCAACTCCCCAAGTGCCTGCCAGGCTCCAGCCCTGGTATCATTCTGGATCTGCTCACACAGAAAGCAAAATGCGCCCACATTCAACGTGCTAGGAGGACGTCTTTCGTAGCAGACAGAGCTGATGAGTGGCTTTACCGTTGTGCCCACAGATGCCAGGGAGTCCCCTCACCAGGCAGGCTCACACAGACACGCACCGTTCACCGAGACGTGTTTCTCTTTACAAACACATTCGGAGCCTTGGTTACATTTTTCTCGATGAATGCCAATTAAGAGTTGCACATTTACTCCACAGACAATCACATTTTCCCCAACGGTGGCAAACGAGTAAAGACAGCAGTTCAACTGCCCGAGAGCTTCCTGGTACCATTTCTCTGCCCACTTTCAACAGTGAGGATCAAGTTACTGCTCTAGAAAATAAGCAAAACAAATCATTAGTGATATTAATCACTGTCAGTTTATTTTTCCTCCTCTTTTTTATTTAGTTAGGTGCTGACATGTGTAAGCTTTAAGTAAATGGAACGTCCACTTGTATTTTATTGCTCGTTACAAACCCTCAAACCGCAGCAAGGGTCTCCGTTTATGTTAGAAACAGCAAAATCGATGTGAATTCTGGAGCTGACAGTGACGGATGGAGGTCCTCACACAGACGCCCCCGGCTCTGCGGGACCCAGGCTGTCAGGAAGGCCGCTGCCGTGTGGAACACAGGCCACGTGGAAGCCAGTCCCCTGGCTGCTTCCCTCAGCTCCCACCGCACAAAGCCAACAGCGTGTACCCAGATCGAGCACTTTCTTGACCCAGAAGCAGACCCAGGAGCAACACCGTCTGGGGCCACGTGCAAACACACTCTGTGCTTGAGTCTGTGATCTTCGACCATGGCCCTGCCGCGGACTCGGGCACCAAGCTCAGGGCTGGGAGCCTGCAGAGGGGCTTCGCGGGAAGTCACTTGTCTCTCTGGTCCTGACCTTCTCACCCACAAATAGTGAATTGGGCTGAAAACACGTATTTTCAGGGTTAGGTGTCCAATGCTTGCTGTTTCCTGAGTCCCCTGAGGCTTTAAGAAGCTCACGCACCTTTTCAAGGTGGGAGATATTCTGGGAACTGCCTGCCACTGTCATCCTTTGAACCCACGTGTTCGGGTCTCACCAGTAACAAGGGATCCTGTCAGTGGTGTGGCCCCACACGGCTCCCTGAGTCCACCAGTGGAGGCACCGAGCCCTCGCTCCCCCTCCAGACGCCTTGCTGGGCCCTGGGAACCCAAGATCCGAATCCAACATCTGCTCACTCGGATCCCCCGTGTAGAAAGGGGGGATGTTTACGGAAGAAACAGCCCTGGGATGTGAAAATCCCTCACAGCAGAGGTGTGGGGAACGTGCCGGAGGCTAGGACTGCCGGAGCTCAGACGAACGGCTGCTTGTGGACGGAGCAGGAGGAGGGGCCCCAGGAGGATGCTGCACCCAGGCTGAGGGGAGGGGCAGCGGGGCTGGGCAAGGGCCTAGGAGGAGAGGCCTGTGGACTCGCATGTGGATCTTAAACATCTGTCCTGACACAGGGATGATATTTTCACAGTGATCCATCCGCTGAATAGAACTAGAGAAACTCTAAGTTACTATTCTTGCCTAGGGCTGACCTTTTTTCCTTAAAGATAACCTGTTTTTTAAAAAACAAAAACACGTACACTCTTCCCGTGAAAACGCACTGTGCGGCTGGGGAAGGGCGGGTTTTCGATAATGTTATCACCTCAGAGGGCTCGGCCTTTCAGCGCCCCCCAGCCTCGCCCGTCCGGTGAAGTGGCCCAGCCCACCTGCAGGGCAGGCTGAGCCGGGGCGGCTGGGACTCTCGAGAACCAGTGGTGACCCTGCCCTGCATCTACTTTCCACCCCTCAGTGGAGCCGGCCCTTCACCCTGTGGACGGAGCCTGTGTCTGCAGCAGCCCGGATGTTTGTGCCGACGCCCGCACGTTCCCACAGGCCGCGGGACACATTCTTAAAGCAATTGTCAGTGGTCGGCTTGGGTTTGGCACCTTCAGAGCAGAACGCAGCGCATCACCCCCTGGAGCCCTAAGACCCGTGGACCACGGCCACCAGACTCAGCCACGAACATACGGCGCTGCTGCTTGTGATCTTCCGGCAAAACCATGACACGGGAGCAGGAACCTTCGCCAAGCATGCCGCAGGGTTTCACGCACGGGCCTTTGTATTGCTGGAAGTGCTCTACACACGTCGTTTGCAGAGGTTAGTACCTGCCTGAGGCCATGGGGTTAGGAAGTACCGGAGCCAGGACCGAAGGAAGATCAGACGGCTGCCTGGCAAGACATCCAGGCTGTGTGTCCCTGGGAGACACCAGCCGAGCAGGAATCAGCCACTTAGTTCAACTTGCTGCTAACTGAACTTGGAAGTTTTTTTAAGTGAAGAGGTCCCTGCATCTCTCATCACCTCCCAAAACACACTGTCTCATGGCCGTCCCTGGCCCCCCCCCCCCGCCCCTGCGACACCTGGTCCCGCCTGCCCACCACTCACCGGGGGTCTAGAGGGCACCACCTATGGAACCAGCCTACTTCACTCCATTAGCCACCAAATGCTTACTTTTAATAACCGCTCAGAAAACCACATGTGAAGGGCCTGTCGAACCCTCTCAAGCCCAGACATCAGCCGTGGGGACTCATAGGGCTTCCCTGGAGGGACCCCCGCACCGGGAAGGCACGTGCGGGTACCTCCATGCTCGTTCGGGGAGGACGACATCCCCTCTGCTCTCAGCAGAAGCACGTCCACATTCCTAACGACCCATGTTCTTTCCAGAAAATTTGTTTCAATAACGCATGTAAGAGGCCGGCTCACGTAACACCGCAGCCCAGCATTTTTTGGTTGAAGAATAACTGCCACACAGTATCGTTCCAGTTCCGGGCGCACACCATCATTATTCGCGTCTATCCACACTTCAAAATAGTCACAACGGCGTGTCTTGTTATCTTCTGTGTGGTTTTGGTATCAGGGTCATGCTGACTTTGTAAGATAAGTTTGGAAGTGTTCTTTCCTCTTCAATTTTTTGGGATAATTTAAGAAGGGTAGATATTAAGTTTTCTTTAAACGTCTGGTAGAATTCACAAGTGAAGCCATCTGGTCCTAAAGTTGCTTTGGGGAGTTCTTAATTACTTATTCATTTTTATTACTACTAATTGCTAAACTCGGGTTTTCTTTTTTTGTATTATTCAGTCTTGGAAGATTGCGTGTTTCTGGGAATCTATCCATTCCTCCTAGGTTGTCCAATTCGTTGGCATTTTATTGTCTGGAGCAGTGTCTTATGATCCCTCGTATTTCTTGGTATCATGTTTTATTTTATTTTTTATTTTATCTCTTTCATTTGTTATTTTATTTGGGCCTGTTCTTTTCTTGGTGAGTCTGGCTAAACGTTTATCTGTTTTGTTTATCTTTTCAAAGAATTAGCTCTTGGTCTCGTTGACCCTTTCTACTTTTTGTCTCTATTTTCTTTCTCTCTGCAGTGAGCCAGATTTTCTTTCTTCTACCTACTCTGGGTTTTGTTTGTACTTCCTTTTCTAGTCCCTTAAGGTGTGAAGTTAGTTTGTTTATTTGAAACTTCATTTGAAATTTGAAGTGTGCTTTTATTGCTATAAATGTCCCTTTTAGAACTACTCTGGCTGCATCCCATTGATTTTGGAAAGTTGTGCTTCCATTTCATTTGTCTCAGGCATTTTTTATTTCCTCTTTGATTTCTTTATTGACCCATCGGTTGTTTAGTCTCCACATGTTTGTGTTTCTTCCAGTTCTCTCCGCGTAAGCGGGCTGTTGCAGTCCCCTACTGTTACTGTATTACTGTCAGTTTCTCCCTTTATGTCTGCTAATACTTGCTTTATGTATTCAGGTGCTCCTGTGTTTGGGTGCATAAATATTTACAAGTGTTGTATCTTCTGGTTGGACTGATTCCTTTATCACTGCGCAATGCCCTTCTCTGTCTCTTGTAAGAGTCTGGTTTAAAGTCTCCTTGTCTGATGGAAGTATCACTGCCTCGGCCTTATTCCACCTCCACTGGCACGGAATGCCCTTCTCTATCCCTTCGCTTTCAGTCTGTGTGTGTCTTTAGATCTGAAGTGAGTTTTTCATGGGCAGCATATACATGAGCCTTATTTTTCATCCATTCAGTCGCCACGTCTTTTGATTGGAGAATTTAGTCCATTCACATTACAGTTATTGAGAAGCGTGTACTTACTGCCATTTCACTTAGTGTTTTCTGGTTGCTTTTGTAGTTTTCCTCTGTTCCTTTCTTCTTCTCTTGTTCTTGTCCCTTGTGTTTTCATGATTTTCTTTAGTGTTATGTTTGGATTTCTTTCTCTTTATTTTTGTGTCTCAAGCATAGATCTTTAGTTTGTGGTTACCCTGAGGTTCTTATATGACGATCTATACATAAGTCAGTCTATTTTAAGTTGATGATCGCTTAAGTCCAAATGCACCCTAAATGCATTACATTTTCACTCCACCCTTCCCATATTTTACATCCTTTATTTTGCATATTCAGAACTTATTTATAGTCACCTTTACCACTTTTGCCTGTTACCCCTCATACGAGCTTCGTAAGGGGTGGACCCACCACCTTGGCCATATATTTGCCCTTACCGGTGAGAGCCTTTTCTTTCAGACATTTCCTTATTTCTAGTTATGGTCTGTTCTCCTCCTCGTAAAGAAGTCCCTTTAGCATTTCTTGTAAGGCCAGTTTGGTGGTGATGATCTTCTTTAGTTTTTGCTTATCTAGGAAACTCTCCCTCATTCATTCTAGTCTATATCATTCAATTCCGAATGATAACCTTGCTGGTTAGAGTATTTCTGGTGGTTAAGTTTTTTTTCCCCGGCACTTTGACTATATCATGCCACTCCCTCTGGCCTCCGAAGTTTCTGCTGATAAACACACTGATAGCCTTACGGTGGCTCCCTTAAAGCTAACTAGCTGCTTTCCTCTTGCTGCTTTTTAAATTTTCTCTTTATCTTTAACGTTTGACATTTTAATTATAATGTGCCTTTGTTTGGGACCCTTTGTGACTCCTGGACCTGAACTTCTGTTTCCTTCCCCAGGTTAGGCAAGTTTTCAGCCATTATTTCTTCAAATAAGTTCTCTACCCCTTTATCTTTCTTCTCCCTCTGGGACCCTATAATGTGAGTGTCAGTGTGATTGATGGTGTCCCAGAGGCCCCCTAAGCTAGCCTCATTTGTTTGGGTTTTTCCTTTCTTCTTTTTGCTGTTCAGCTTGGGTGATTTCCACCACTCTGCCTTCCAGACCTCTGATTTGTTCTTGTGTGTCATCTCATCTTTGTCAAGTCCTTCCAGCATATTTTTCCTTTCAGTTATTCTAGTCTTCAGCTCCAACTGGCCTTTCTTATACTGTCTGACTCTTTGTTGAAGTTCTCACTGTGCTCCTCCATCCTTCCCCCAAGCTCACTGAGCATCTTTGTGATCATTACTCTGAGTTCTGTGTCAGGTAGAGGACCTACCTCATATCATTAAGGACTTGTTCTTTCACTTGGAACATATTCCTCTGTTTCCTCGTTGTGCTGGTTCTCTGTTTCTGTTTCTGTGTATGAGGGGAAGCAGCTACCTCTCTCTGTCTTGAAGGAGTGGCCCTGTGCGGATGATGCCCCTTCTCACTTGACCCTGCCCTAGCTCTCGGCTGTCTCTCAAACCATTGTAGCTGTCTACACTGCCACACTTAGTCTTGATAAGCCCTTGTGGTTGAGGATGTGCCAAGACCTGTCAGTGTTCCAAGGGGAGGAATCTCACTTAGCACCTAGTTTCAGGCTGATTAGATGCCAGACCCCTAAGGCAGCAGCTTTTAGAGGGTGCAGACACACAGTCTTGTGGGGCCACATCATGATTGCTGTCAGCCTCCAGGCCAGGAGTTGTGGAGATGCCCCTGGGTAAGAGATGCAAAACTCAAGGCTCCTGATGAGTGTATAAGCTCCTTTCTGGGGAGCCCTGTCAAGCTATAGTGAGGCCAAGGGATGCACAAGGGTGGTGCCCCCGTGCTTACTTTCCCCGGGGTCACCTCCTGAGCCTCTGGCTGGGAGGGAAACCTGCAGCCTCTCCCTCAGGACCAAGCTCCAGGCTAAGGAAATAGGCCTTTTTCACAGGAAGACTGGGGCTGTGCTTCTGTCCACCTTCTGTGCCCTGGGGTAGTGGCCAACAAGAACTGTCTTCATGACTGTCACAGTCTTGCAGAGCTAGGGAACGCCAGCTCCCTCAGTCCCCAGGGCCAGGTGACAAAGGGGTGTCCCCTGTGTGCACCGTGCGCTGGCTTTGGGCAGCTAGAGAATGCGGGGCAGGGCTAGCTCTCTTGCTTGGAGGTGGGGGAGACCTGACTTGACCGCGTGCACCCAGGGCTTCAGCACAGCCGCATGACAGCGCCTTGTCTGTGCACTCTCAAGGGCTTTAGGTGGGGAGCCCGGGGATGCCCGACAGCTAATGCTCACCAGCCCCAGACTGGAAGCCAGGCATCCGCTGAGTGCTCGCCATCAGGAATGTGGCAGGACAGCCCCAGGCTCGCGTACCTGTGCTGGTAAGTTAGACGGGTGTGCAGTGATGGTCTCCACTGGCTCCTGGGTCTGCAGGGGCCGTTTCCATGGCCCCTGCCCCTCCACCAACGTGCTCAGACTCACAACAGGTGCCGCTGCTTGTGGGGCTGAAACTACTTTACTCTGTGGCTACTGCACTGGTCTCCGGTCGAGCAAGGGGGCATCTCGGTCTGCTCAGGCACTTTGGACGCTTGGATGCCAGCCCCTTGGTTTTCTAAGCCAGACATGCTGGGGCTCACTTCTCCGGTGCAGATCCCGGGGGCTGGGTGTCTGAAGCGGGCATGCCCCTCGATCCTCAGGCAGGAGCTCCTGCCTGGTGAGACCATCCTGCTGTGCGCCACCAGGGTGCCTGCGTCTCCTACCCGTCTCCACGTGGCCCTTCATCCTCCACGTAGAGCAGGTGTCCCACCTTCAGAGGGAACTGATCCACAGGCAGCCATCCACTGCTGTGTCCCTGGGGGGAGAAGAGTACGGACTCTTCCTACATCACCATCTTGACCTCCCCCTATAACCTGGTGCCTTCTTACAACCGCCTTCTGATTCTGCCTCTGCCCTGTGCAGCACTGGTTGGAAACAGCACAGTCCTGAGTCTGTAAATGGCACCATTAGACGATAAATAACAATTCATCAACTTGCTCAGCATTTATGTAAATTTAGAAGATAAAGAACCAGAAAGTGCACACAGGCCCCGTCTGGAGAGAAAGTCCTCAAAAGCACTGGTTATGACAGTAACACTAACCCAGCACAGTCACTGTCCCAGCAGCCGTGACCAGTCCTGTAAAGCTCTGTGAAATCAGTCTAACTTCGGGTAATCCTCCTATTAATCCTGTGAGAGAACCGCTAGTGCCACCCCACCGAGGACTCAGGGGTGCGAGGGGCGCGGGAGACCACCAGGTCTCGTGGAGGCCGAGCCCAGCTCCAGATTCAGAGCGTGGAAGCCATGCCCTACACAAGCCCCCTGTCTGCCCAGGAAGGAGCACGCCACACGGCCACACAGGCCCGCAAACGCCACCCCCTCAGCTACTCCTTGGAACCCCGCTTCCCAATCCCCACATCCGTGAATTCCAGGCTCATCGTAGCAGCATGCTTTACTTCAGGCCATGATCACAGGCCACTTCCAGTCTGCCCGCGGGTGAGACATCCCTGCCCTGCTGCAGCGTGCCTGCGCTCCAACAAATAGGATAAGCACATGAGGGGGAGGGAGAAGCCATGCGGGCAGCTGGTAACTAAAGCCTTTTAAAAAACCCTCAGAAAATGTCACGCCCAAACGTCGGTTCAGACTGCGAAACAAAGCTTTGAGGAAATTCCGGGAAAATTTCATCTTCTTTGTGTCTCCCAAGAAAATTTCATCAAAGTCCTTTTGGGTAAAGAATCCATTTCAGTTAGCTAAGCCATTTACGAGACCTGTTTAATCTAAAACACAAATGCAATGAAAGTATGATACAGAATTAAAGGCAAGATACTTAAAGATGACTTCTCAGGAAAATTTGCAACAAAACATGAAATTATAGGTGACTCATTCTTCCAACTCTTATGACTAAAAAGAGGCATGTGGCCAGCAGCCGGCCAACAGGACGCGGTGTGAAATGCCTGCCGTGCCCACGGGCTTCTCTGAATTTGAAGAAATTCTTCCTCCTTTCAGTCAAAGGAAGTTTGAAAGCTTGAGAGCTTTGTGGTTGTCAGAAGCTATACAGCAAACCTAAAACACAGAATCAATTTGTGTTCCGGAGGTTTTCTGGTCTTTTTATGAAAATAAAACCAAACCACAAAATCTCTTCAGATTCTTGAGGCCACAAGGTCTCATTAGAAACCAAAGCAAGAGTTTTCTTTCAAAATTGTACCCAAAAATTGTTATGGTGAATGATAAATCCCAACCAGTCTCCATCTGGGGCCAAAACAGCAAGGAGAAAATTACAGTACATATTCCATCTTTTGAATGAAAAAAGGCCCCTGCATCTCTGCCCGTTCTGATGCTTCTGGCGGAGTGAACACCCACTCCTGACGAAGCCCTGGGCGTCCTTCACGACCCGGCCCGATGTCACCCCCATGCAGTCAGGGCCAGTGCCGCCTGACTCAGCAGGAGCTAGGCAGCCTCCCCAGACACACGGATGCACTTCCGCATCCTCTCAAGGTTGGCTGGAGTTGTATGACGTGTGACATCTAACATCACAGTGTCTTCAAGCACCTAGATCACAAATGCTTCCCAACTCACATAATAGCTGGGATCCTGGAGGCCCTAGACAGTGGGAACTTAATTTAGGGTTTTTCCTGCTGCCACTGTGTCCACACTGGGGTCCTCACCCACGGTGACCTGGGAGCATTCAATGCCAGGACCACCTGCACGCCTGCGGTTCCCCTCTCTGAGCAGGCCCAGACTTTACTAGACTTTTGCTGACAGTCCTTACTCGAGTGTGGCAAAGGCAGTGGGCTGAGTGCCAGAAGACAGAAGGTTCCAGAACAGAAGCTACAGGGGCATGTCCTGCAGGAGGTGTTTTCCCCAGCGTCGCCTGTCCGCCTATAGTCATGTTGGGCGTGAGTACCGGGCACCCCAACCCCTCCCCCGTGCCTTTCTGCCCCGCGGAGGGCGAGGCTAAGAACTGCCTTTCACAGACTCCCTTCCAGCTAAGGTTCTGATGATGTTGAAAGTCACTGCGACTTTAAAGGCGGCAGCAAGGGAGACGGGGGACTGGTGCCTTGTGGCTTTTTCTGTGGCCGCGTCCCCACGCCCAGGCTCCAGCTCGCTGGGGTTAAGAGGCAGTCGTATACAGACTCTGCTTCCCGTGTCCGTCCCCGGATCGGGGCAGGGCTTCATTCTAGGCATGATTTCCAAAGGCCTAGAATCGAGCCGGGCTCGGCCGCCCTTCCAACAATTCTGTGAGCTCCCAACTCCCTAAAAAACAGACATTTCTGCTTCCAATACCTAAGGGAGATTCTGTGTGCTGCTCTAAACCTTAACTGGCAAAAGAAACAGGAAAAATAAAAACACCCACATCTGTACACTTGACTGGCTGCTTTACAGATTAGCTGGTGGGGCATGAGGCTTGTACACATCGAACACTGCCTAGCTCTGCTCAGATCCAAGAGCCGTCCAGTCACTGCGCTGTGCCCTGCTGCACACTGAAGCCCCGGAAACCATGCCCAGCAGGTGATGACGATACAGTTGCCTCTGTTGGGTACTGTATTTATGGATGGAAAGTGGCACTAGTACACTTGTTATCTCCAGAAACTCACTGACACATTCAATAAAGAACCTGAGTGGGTCCCAGCTAGAAGCCACTCGACCTAAATAGTTCAAAGGAACAAAAGCAACTTAGAGCTAATCAAGGTGAGAGACAGAGAGACACAGAGAGACGCGGAGACACAGAGAGACACAGAGACACAGAGAGACACGGAGACACAGAGAGACAGAGAGACACGGAGACACAGAGAGACAGAATGAAGTAGGGAACAAGCTAGTAAATACATTGTAAGAAGTTTTGAGTTTTCAAGAATCAGATATACCAAGAATTCAAGTGCTATTAATACTGGCCTTCAAAGTCAGTTAGTTGAAGCAGAACTGTATGTCACAGCCTTGATGAAGCCTTGTATGTCTTTAGAAAGAAAATAAAAAGCTAGTATCACTTCCTACAATCAGATCATCGTAGAGAAATGGGTGCACCTGCATTTCTTTACGACAATAAACTAAATTTATTAAAGTAAAATACTGTCTAAAAGGAATATGAGACTACAGACGAAGCTCCGTCACCTTGAGTCTCTAGAGAAACAGGACAAAGATGTCACTCAGTTCGTGTGTTCCCAGAGCCTGCCAGTCATGCCAAGCACAGAGTGGGCCTTGAATAAAAGTCTGACGGGGAATGATAGGAAGAAGAAATAAATATATTTACTTGGAATCTGTGTTCATGCAGACTCTAGAGTTACAATGGAAATTTGTTAAGAATTAAACAATTCAAAATAAAAACACAATGAAAGCGAGTTCTGAGGAGAGACATGGAATTCACTGAGTATCACTCAAATGATTAACTCACAGAACCCTAAAGCAGAGGAAACAAAAAGGTGACCTCGAAAGAAACCAAAAAGTCCACAACATGAAATAAATTTGACTGCCAGGTACTAGAAATAGCAAACCAAAGTGGATGGGCCGCTTGAGAAACTGGCAAAAGAATAGTAAAAATTCCAACCCCTTGACAAGATAGGAAATGGAATAAACACAGAATCAAAGGAAATCGATAGATACTGAAAACTCCCATGTGAAATGTTGAAATTCTGGTTCCTAATAATAAAATCAGCTGTTCTAAATACTGACTATATTCCTAAGAGTTCTAAAAAATTACTTTATGGCTCAGTAATCAGTAGGTTAAAAATAGTACCTTAAAAACAAAGCAAAACTAGTCGAAAGCAACTTCTAAGATGCCTTCAAAAGCTGGTGGGGTCCCAGCCTCCCCCACCTTCCTTCTCAGAGCTCCACACATCAGCCGCCCCTGGATTCTCGAAGGTGGGGCTCCTGGTCTCCTGCTCAGGTTGGCCTCCCCTACTTCTGCTGCAGAGGCGAGGGGCTAGTTAGTTCTGCACCCGGACCGTGAGGGCAGGGCCCCACTCTCATCCTCATTCCTGGCCCAGTGACATCTGCTTACTGGAAAGGTCTCCACACATGTCTGTCAGATGAAAAGATGACTGAACAGACAAGAACTCTGCTGGGGACAGGCAGGAAGGGGTGGAACCAGGGAAGAAGCTGGCCTGGCACCGGCCACATCCTGCCCAGAGGACCCTGAGAGAGGCCAGGTGAGTCAAAATGGGCCCCAGGCATCTGAGAAAGGGCTTGTGTGGGGCACGTGGCCAGCAGACAGTTCTGCCTGGAACCCACCCTAGTGTGACTGTCACCAAAGCTCTTGACAGCCTCAGAAATCATAAGTAAATGTCATTACACTCCTAGAAACAGGGAATACAAAAGGGTCTCAAAGAAGTGGTTTTCATGAGACTTGAGGATCGGAGCACCTGTAGCAGGTCTCATATAACGTACATCAGTGCTCGAATTCATTGCTGGACACAGTTTTATGGCAGGGCTGAGCCAGGAGGCACTAAGTTCTAGTGACACGTTGTCATAAATGAGGGACCCAGGACACGCAAAGGACCTCTCACCCCCAGCCGTACTCCCAGCACTGTGGATGGTTTTGATACGGACTTCTGAAAAACGTTTACATTTTGGGTAAAAGACACAAAGACACACCCACTTTCAATCCAGACCCTTGTCCGGAATAAACCACAGAAGACCAACGGCCTCAGCGCCCAAGATAAAAACAGGCACTGTGTGACCATGGGCTCTGGGAGGGCTTCCTGGAAGAGACCGGCTGCAAGGAGAATTTAGGAGAAAATGTGTGTGCATTAGAGAGACCCCAAACTCAAACACCCAGAGATACATGAGAAAAGGCAAAACCGAGTGTGTTTACAGGGCCGCCTGAAGGCTTGAAGAGGAGCTGTCCTTTAGGCTTATGGCATTATTTCCAGAATTAGGAAACTTGCAAGACATTAACTAAACTCACGCTGATTTTTCTTTTTTAAAAATGAAATGGCAAGGTCACGAGGAGGTATTTAGCTCAGACTCCGCTGTCGATGGCCGCCCGCCCCTCAGTTTTCCCCATGGCTCCCTCCCACACCACTGAGAGCCTCACACATGACAACATGCCCATATTCCACAAATAAAAAGCCAGCAGAGTCGGCAGTCAGAGTAACGGACACTTGCCACCCGGCTCCTCCCCACACACAGACAAGTCATTATCCGAACAGGGCCGTGAGGCTGGGGCTCCCACCTGTCCAGACGGCAAAAGCAAGTCTCTACAAAGCAGAAATCTGAACGAAACGTGTGCAGAAGCTCATGAGATTAACTGTACAGAAGTGGAGCTGTTTGGAGGCCCACAAGCCATCTTTCCCTGCACAGCCGTCAAGGTGACAGTCCCTTTGTCTGAAAACGCACACTGCCTCGTACTAAATGCTTAACAGCACCGGCAACAAAGCTGAATTTTCATGCTTCTGAACCACCTCTGCTATGTGTGTGTGGTGTGTGTGTGTGTGTGTCTGTGTGTGTGTGTGTGTGTGTCTGCGTCTGTCTGTCCATGTCTGTGTCTGTGTGTGCAAACCTGCACACTCAGCTGTACTCCAAATCCAAGAGCCACAACCACGTGGACTAAACTACAGTTGCAAAGATGAGGCTTGATCTTACAATCCACATCCGCTGGTCTGTGTCACAGGTGGGTGACAACCTCTGCACACAGGTGGATGCTTCCCATCAGGTCCCACAAGACAGGCAGGACACACTGGAGGCTGCCAGGTCTTCGGGTTGTGTGACATCACAGAAAGGATGCAGGTCACACATCTTCCAAAAACACGGATCCTGTTTAGGGCCTGCCTTTCTCGCCCCCTCTGCAGCTGTCTAACCATGAAAAGCCAGGAGAGACATCACAATGCAGTTATTTTTTACACAGGGCACATTCCATAAAACCCGAGCCTCTTGGGCGGAGCTGACGGTTCTTTACGGCTAATCCCACCTCTCATCTTTCTCCCGCTCTCGTCTCCCTAATCCAGCGACACAGCCGCCGTCTCACCAGCCTCCGTGGCTCCGGGCCTGCGGTCCCCCCACTGCGCTCAGACCTAAAAGCGGCACGCACGCCTCCCCGGGGACCTAGAGGGTCAGGGCCTCCACCCCAGCTCAGACTGTGGGCTGTGCAACCCCAACCCCAGGAGCCCAGCTCTGGTGCTGAAAGTCAAAGACATGTGTCTCTTTACGAAAATGTGCACGCAGCCAGTTACAGTCTAAGCAGACAGCTGCCGGAGCCCCCGGGGAGCCGCGAGCCCCGCGCTGATCGGAAAGCAGGCGTGAGCTCTGCATGCTGCTCACAGCGTCCTAACTCGCTCAAGGTCTCCATGGAGAGACCCCAGAAGTGCAGGGTTTACCAATATCTCCTGGGATTTCATTATCTTGTTAACAACCGTTAAATGAAACAGACGAGGTTGAAGAAACGATCACACGCGACTACGGGTGACATCCAAAAAGCAGAATGACCAGAGGAAAGGAATTGCCACTGTCTGTCTGCTCAGAGACGGGCCAGCTCTGCCCGGAGCCTCCACGTGTCTGCCTGTGTGTTGGGCGGGGGACACCACCACACCCAACATGGCCACGCCAGCCCTGCCAACACTCAGACACTGCGTGTTCTATCTGTTTCATGGACAGATTGTGACAAGTCATTGGCAGTGCTTCTGAAGTGCTCTGTAGTCACTCGAGAAATGCAGGGGTGACGTTCCACCACGTCTCCGGAGGCGACCCTGGTCACCGCTTGGGTTTCACACAGCAGCCCTGGAACCAAATGAGGGGAAAGGGTTTCCACGTCTCTGGGGAGGGGGCACTAAATTAGGAAGCAAAGGATTCAATAGACGCTAAATACTGAAAATGTCTAAGCCCCAGCTGCCTCTTTCCATCCTAATTCAGTACAACCCACCAAATGTGCCAGCGCATCAAAGCACCTCGCCTCAAATCCCTGCGGGTCCTCCTGCCCCAAGTTTCCATCTGTGGATTTGATGTACGTGGGTCTATAACCTGCTGGCCTAATTATATCTTCCAAGGGGGCGCACACTTCCCAACACACACACACGCGCACACACACACCCCTTCCTCCTGCCTGACCTCCCCAGCCCTGGAGGACCAGCTTCCCGCTCAGAAAGAAGCCCCTCCTCTCTTGCCGTGTGGTTCAGGACCCCTTCTCTCCGAAGCACACAGAGAACGAGACAAAGCGGCCCTGGGACCTCACACGGGCTACTGACCCCGACCCGGCACCTGTCTGCTGCGAGCTGAGCCCCGCCCCTTCCAGGACCCCTTGTGAGGGACACCGAAGAACTTTGGAAAGCCTGGAAACAGCTAAACGTGTGGGCGTGGCTCCCTGATCAAGCCAGCGGCAGCTTCGGGGCGTTCCTGTCTTTCGAGGCGATGTCACTGGGGGTGACTCCTAGAATTTGCCTTGTTTTATCTTGTCCACGGAAGAATCCTGCGTGTCTCGAGAAGGCCCCAGTTACCAGCCCCAGAGCAGTGCTCCCGGCTCCCCAGGGCCGACCTGAGGCAGCGGTAGCCCAGGAGCAGACCCCACTGCGTGGCCCTAAAATTCTACATTTTTATGAGCTCTCTTTAAGGAAAAGAACACAAAATTACAAGCTGAAAATTCAGTACAGGCCCTGAGAAGGGGCCTGGACAAGTGAGACGTCTAAACTCTTTTTCATTAGCCTCGTGGTAAATCTGCGTCTGGACTGCTCCCCGATAGGTGGAAAATCCACTGGGGACGCGGCGGAGGTCCTGTGGTCTCCCCATGGCCCTCAGCGGGATCCCGGTCTGCAGGCGGCGTGCGCGCAGACGTGCTGTAGCCGGGCTGAGCCCTCCGCGCTCACCTCCTGCTCCCACCTCCAACAACACACGTTAAACCACGTCCATCGACAGCTATTCCGAGGCACCTCGGTTCAGAGCGCTTGCCAGGCCCCGGGCCAGGGCAGCTGCAAAGGCACACGGGGCGGGGCCTGGCTCCGGGGCCGCAAGCTCCACAGTGGAGAAGGAAGACGTGCAAACCAGTGACCGCAGCCAGGGGGAGGTGCTGGACTCGGGTAGGCTGCAAGCCCTGTGGGCAGGGAGGAAACAACAAGTCCTGTGCCTGCATAGGAGGCGGCGCTGAGCGGACCTTCTGAGCAAAAACGGGGACCAAGGGGCGCACAGGGGACGCGCTGCTGGACTGCAGCTGGTCCGGGGCCCTGGAGCCTGGGCTGCGGTCACAGTGGGGCAGGGTGGGGCGGCCATGGAAACGTCATCACAAGGCGGCCAGGAGGGGCCAGCTGAGCCCAACAGGCAGACTGGGGTTGCCAACAATCACAGAATACACCGTATCCAGCAGAGCCCCTTCGTGAAACGTCGTCTCGCCAGATTTAAAGTGGGAATGGTGGCCAAGGGTTACATGTTCATCAAGCAGTTACTCCATCAACCCGTAGTGGCTAACCGTGCCAGCCCCACGCTACCCTGAGCACAACTGCGAAGGACAAGAGCCCTTCCCGTGGAGCCTGCAAGTCAGGTGGGAGGGGAGAACCAGGGCCCCGGGCAGCACGAGAGCCGCCAAGTGTCCACGGGCTCCACACGGACAGTGAGCGCAGAGGAATTCAGGAAGGGAAGGGTTCCAGCAGCTTAGAGCATTGGGGGCCTGGGCTCTGCACGTGTCCCGGCCGGAGCCCAGGCCGGAGCTGGAGGTGGTTCTGGGCTGAATCACACAAGGACCCCCCAGCCCGGCCCAGCTGCAGCGTTCACTGAGCTGGGGTCCTCAGGTGGGTCACTGAGTCTCCCTGGGCCTTGTCTGCCCAACTACAAAACGAAATAGCTTCATCCCCGTGTTTCAATGTCCTGCAACTGGATTTGATGGAGCAGAGAGCATGGATTACAGACTGTACACCTACTCAAATGCGGTAGAAAAAAAAAAGAACGTGGACAAAGAGCTACTTTTCTAAAAGGTAGTTGGGAGAGGGGGCCAGCTATTTGGATGAAACTTTCTCTGCTGCGTCCCTGAGCCAGGTGAGCACCCTGCTTGCGAGAGCCCCCCGCCCGCCTCCTGGGAAGATGCACCAGCAAAAAGACCCCGACTCAGCCAGGCTGGAGTAGAAGGAACGACCGCAGGTTTCAGGGCCAACAGGCTCTCCACGGGGGAAGTTTCCAGCGGCCTCTGAAACCAGTCCTGAGCACGTGGGTCCAGGGGACTGTTTACTCGCTGCTGCTCAAGGCAGCCAGCCTCCGGCCGCCTGGGTCTCACCAAGCACCTGAAACTGGACCTTAATGGAACAAACCGTACAGCGTAAACAAACCGGCAGAGACGCACCTGTGGCCACGAGGAGCCCCATACGTTTAGGAGGAGGGCAGAGACTGGGTCTGTGTGTGTTCTGGTCTGAACTGAATTTTCTTTCAAAGACTTCGACTTGCTCTCCAGAGCAGGTGAGGGGAAGGAATGTGAAGCAGGATGATCAGATTTCATCCCAAAAGTACAGAAGTAATGGACTCAGCCATTTCATTAATCCTCATCCTCAGACAGATTCTTCTTCAAGTCAGCAGGTGCCCAGAAAGTGGGCCAGAGGTGACACCTGACAAGCCCTGCGCCTTCCTTCTGCACAGCCACTGCGAAAGCCACTATTCTCGCCTGGACATCGCAGGGAAACTGCTTTTGCTGCATGAACAGCAGATCCCGGGAGTTATTTCTCCTTTAACCCTTCGTCCCGTGGTCTGTGGTTAAAGTCGCCCTCACTCGAACGAGAGGCTCCCAGCCGCCCGGAGCGGTCAGCGGGCTCCGGGCTGGGCTGTGGCCGCACTTCCGGGAGGCGAGGCAGGAAGACCTGAAGAGTGACCGGGCCCTCTCTCCAGTCTTGTCAGTCACCGGTCATGTGGCTTCAACAATATGCTCCCGTTTTCTGAGCCTCTGTTTCTTTTTCTGCCGTTTAGAGATGCCCCGGATTAGCTGAATGACCTGCCCTCCCTTGTTGGAAGGCA
Organism: Camelus ferus; assembly: GCF_009834535.1. Lineage (NCBI taxonomy): Eukaryota > Metazoa > Chordata > Mammalia > Artiodactyla > Camelidae > Camelus > Camelus ferus. The sequence continues at coordinate 23,168,778 of NC_045709.1, forward strand.
AGCCCGCACCCACACACGGGCTGTGAAGAGGTCCGGAAGGCGGGAAGGCTGCCCGCAGGGCTCCGAGGTCCGGAGTCCAGAGCGAGCAACCCAGCCCCACTCCTCTGGACCACATCGCCTTCACTCCCAAAATAAAGGTTATAAGGAGTCTCCCCAGTCGTAACAGCCTCGACATTAGAGGATCTGCAATATTCTGCTCGGGGCTAAAATTCCGACTCTAAGGTATAGCCAAGTACTCTATAATAAACTGTTCACTGTTACACAAACATGAGGTCTGGTCAGTAAACTTGCTCACCAATCTAAGGGCCTGACTTGAGGGCCCTGAAACAGAACCAGAGGCTCCCCAGTTTCTCTGCCTCCACTCTGCGGGGTCCAGGGACTTCTGCCGCCGGGGATCCCAGGGGCCTGGCATGAGAAGAACGGGGGTAAAACACACATTCGGCGAAGATGCTGTCTCCGTGGTGTGGCAGAAAGAGCCTCCCAGGAAAGCCGGGCACCTCGGTGGCTCCTCATCCTCACAGTCCAGGCACAAACCTGGAACTTCCCAAGTCCCTCACGGAAAGCCACCTTCTGGAAACAGACCTCCTCTGACTTAAGCCCATTCGCATACAAACAATATCTTCATTCCAAGAAAAAAATCACCTCTTCCCCAGCCTTGCAGCACATTTGATTAATTGCAATGATCATTTTATAACACCAGTGAGAACTACTTTATTTTTAAATGTTCAGTCAGTATCTGAAGAGCTCTTACAAGTATACCTACAGAATTTTTAGAATATCAAGTTTCTCTTCTTAAAGCTCTACACAGTACGGAGACAAACACTGCTCAGATAAAGATCTGAGTGGAGACATTTGAGACCCTCCTAACACTCAGAGCCTCTCAAAGACTTCCATCAAAGTCCCTCACAACAAAGAACCTTGAATGAATAGTCCCAGAAGTCTGGGGACGAACTTCAAGTAGGCTGATGTCAAGCCAAAAATTCCCACTGGACTCAGTGTCTCAATTTCAACATTCTTGCAAAACGTTTGCATTTTCAATCCATAATATTCCCCGCATATGTTCCAATACAATGCGAATGTTTTAAGTCGTCTCCCAGTTAAACTCCTGGACTCTCTGCTCCCACACCCTCGCACACAGTTAAAGTTCTCAGAAGCGCCGGGAAGCGGCTCCACATTTGCAGTAACTGGCCGCCACCGCACATGCTTCATGGCCTGCGCTCGCTCACTGGAGCGCACAGCTCAGTCGGGGACCTCAGCCAGGAAACTGGCAGAGCAGGGTTGCGATTCGGATCCCTTATTGCTGGGGTGTCTGCACCCTCAAGTCCAAACCCGGAACGGTTGTGATGACATGTGGAATGAGGAACTCCTTTTTTTCAACTGAGGTAGAGCTGATTTACAAAGTGTTCGTTTCAGGTGTGCAGCACAGTGATTCAGCTACACATACACAAGCACATATATTCCTTTTCAGATTCTTCCCCACTACAGGTGACCACAAGATCTGGAGTACAGTTCCCTGTGCTCTATAGCAGCACTTGGCCGAGGAACTCCTTCTAACCTCCTTCTCAGGCTCCACGTGCGTCAGGCAAATTAAGGACAAGACATCCCACATCGAGTCTCTCATCTCACCTTTTCCATCTTGTCCCCAACTCCGAGCTGGAGCTGTTGAGGCACGTCCTGCGGATGCGCCCCACGTGTGCACGAGTCTGCACGGCACAAGGGGAGGCCGGACACAGGCACCGTTCTGCTTGAGTGGGAAACATCTCGCAGGTAATGAGGTGCCTGTTACATGTTTACACTGGACCAAAATCATACTTTCAGATTCTGCACCGTCTTCTTGTCATTTTATAAACATACTAATTCACGAACGGCTGATTTCTCCAACTTCGACATTCATTTCACAATGGAGAAGAAATATTGCCCTCCCTGGGAAAAAACACACAAATGTACATCTCCCTTCCCTGAGCAGGAATCCATCATCCAAAGCTTTCCAAACCTTGCTGTGAAGGTGTTCTTGCTTTTCTGTCTGCTGTGCAGCAGAATGTCTGCATTAGCCAGAGAAATTGACATTTATGTCCAACAAGGCAAATCCCCAAGTCCCACGGCCCAGCTCAGTAACAGCTGATTTCTCACTGATGGAAAACCAGCCTCCCACATCTGGAAGCTCCTGTCTCCGGACACGTGGCCTCTGGGCTGCAGGGGGTCCTGGAGGCAGGGCAGGCGCCTCCGATCCTCACCACCTCACCTGCCCTGGTCGCAGCCTCCTACCCTTGGTGCTGGGCCAGCTCAGAGAAATCTGGGAACGGGGACCTTCCAAGAATAACTTGGCTACTGCAGGATGAGGGAAGGGCTCAGAGACTTCAATTCGAGTTTGAAAAGCCAGGTAAGATGACTATTCTGGGAGAGCTGTTAAGAAGGCAGGGAAATGTAAAACCTGAGTTGCAAAATGCAGTGCAACCCAGGAAAGGTGCTGTGTACTCCTACCCTGGGTTCAGGAGGCAAGGCCACAGTCACCAAGCCCTCGGGCAGGCGCTCGCCCTGTAACAATTAACACCACTTCACGGGCGCTACCCTGCGGATGACTAAGGACAAAGCCAGCCCAAGACAGCAAAGTGGATTATTGTATTTCCCTGATCTTTTGTGTAATAATGACAATTACAGCTAACATTTATGGAACACTGGATTATATGCCAAGCATCTGGCCAAGCACGTTGAAAGGTCATCTCCGTTTACTTCCAGAACTAATGGGCATGAGAGAGCATTTCTCTAGTGACTGTGAACTGGGTCTACTGCCTTGCCAGTCCTTAAAGGCAGGCGCTACAGGCACCCTTCCCAGCTCCATGCTGGCAAACCTTCAGTAAGCATTTGTTCAGTCATTTCTGAACCCTGAGAACGACTGGACAGTTACAAGCTGGTTAAAAACATCACCGTGCTTTTCTGCCTCTGACCAACGTTCACTGAACTAGTTGAATGCACGCTTACAGAGCGTGCCCGTGGTGCCCATCCTCTCTTCCAGGACACTAAGGACGCCACAGGACAACAGAACATTTCATGACAAGCCACTAAGGAAAACATCACTTCCTCTCACCAGCATCTCGACGTTTGAGTTGAGTATTTCCAAACAAATACTGAGAACAAAACTGTTCCAGCCTTTCTAACTGTTAGGGGTTTACGGCACTGCACACGAGAAGGGTTCCTGAGGCTGCTGTTCGTGTCTGCAAACTCCGCTGCGGCCGCGCAGTCGACCCGACGAGTACGCACAGCGCTTAGCCCAACTGTGGGAAGACGGGCTCTGTCAGCGGAGACGGCGAGCGGTACAGCGTATCAACAAAAAGCATGTTCCATTCGAATGCTGATCAGAAACCCACAAACGTGGGCAGTCCTCCATCTAAACAAGCCGCGATCCAAAGCTGCACTGTAAATGTTGTTGAGAGGTCAGACTACTCGCCCGTGAACGCAAAGCTGTGCCCGATGGCTGGCGTGGGCTGTGAGGGGGGCATCTGGCCGGAACCCCGGGCCCTGGCCCATCTCGTCCTCGAGCAGTGGCAGGTCTGTCTGCTGGGGCGGGGCGGGGCGGGCACCCCAGCCGGTCGCTCACAGGTCGCCCGGCCTGCTGACTTGCACTGGACAGCAGGTGGGCCACGGGGACAGAACCTCCCGGACAAGGCCAGAGCCTGGCCAAAGGCTGTGACTTCTGTCTGATTCTGGTCTTCAGAGAAGTGGTGAGGAGGCTGGGGCTTGTGGCAGACGCTCCATGACCAAGCACCACAGGCTGGGGGCTCAAACAACCGAACCCCACTGTCTCCCTGTCCTGGAGACTGGAACTCGAGATCAAGGTGGTGGCATGGTGGGTCCCCAAGGCCTCCCCTCTTGTCCTGTGGGTGTGGCCGCCTTCCTACTGGGTCCTCGCATGGCCATCCCTCTGAGTGTCTGCGTCCCAACCTCCTCTCCTTATAAGGACACCAGTCCTACTGAATTAGGGGCCCACCTAACAACCTCGCTCCACCCTCTGACAGCCTCTGAAAGGTCCTCTTGCCAGGTAAGTCACATCTTGAGCTGCTAGGATGAGTCCCCAACACACAGGCTTGGGGAGGACGTTCTGCCTAGCAGTGTCCCTCCTCTTCAGAACAGAGGAGCAGGCAAAGGCACGTATCTGTCCCCAGGACCCAGGGCAGAGCTGGCCCATGCTGCCCAAACCATGGACTTCTCAGGTGGGGAGGGAGGCCCCATATGGCAAAGAGCCCTGGCCCAGCCACTCACACCAGCCATGAGGGAGAAAAAAAATCTCTCTGCAAACCCTGCTCCCATCCCCCGCAAGATGATGATGTCAGCCAGGGGACACCGTGGGCTCCCGGGAACTCCTACCCACTAACCAGCACCCCAGCCACAAGGCCCCTTGGTTTTGACCCAGGACCTTATGGCTGGGAGGATTGGAGCGGGAACAGGCTGGAGGAGGACTCATGAAGCCTGGAGCCAGCCCATTAGGCTAGAGTGAGTGCCCTAGCAAAGCTCCCTTAACCCACCAAGAGGGAGAACTCTTGTATTAAAGGTTCTGGGTCTTGAGAACAGAGAATCACTGGGAACCTGAAGGGGACCCCGGGATGGGAGAGACTGTCCCCTCCCTCCATGTACCACTCAGGTGGACCCAGTGCAAACTGGAGAACAGGCGAACTTTGACCCCAAGGCTATCTGTGCCCTTTCCCACGTCCCTCTATCCCAGTCGCTGGTTTCTGGTCAGATTCTTCCAAAATCAGCACCTACACCTCCTCCTGGTCAAACTCCACCATGCCTTCACACCCTTGTGTCAAAAGAAAAGGCAGTGCATTCAGCCAGTTTATTGTCTGAAACACCAACAAGTTACTCAGAAGCATTTCCATTTTAAAGAAGATCTAAGACTGTGTGCGAGTCCACACAGGAGGAAATGAGGATTTGTGACCATCACAGGGGACTCAACCGGGAGCTGCTCCAGTCTGGGAGCCGTGAGCATGCAGGCTGCACCCCACACCCCGCAGGGTCCCAGGGGCCGCGCACATCTGCGGTCTGCACAGGCCAGTCAGCCTGCCTTCCTGAGTCTGCGCCCCGACAGCCCCGCCAACACAGGCTCCCCCTTCCTCCAGTTCTGAAAGTAAAGGCTCTCCGGGAGCCCCAGCAGGCCTCGGGCAGCAGTGGAGGAGCCTGGAGGACCAGCCACGAAAGGCCAGCTCCCACAAGCACATCTGACCTCTCCCCCTGCACTGGGCAGGGTGCTGGGGGTCGGGTGGGTCCACATGCACTCAGCCCCTTGGAGACTCTGCAGGGAGGCGGCTGAGGCAGGGGACGCGATTCAAGCCCAAGACACAGGCTTCTGCCTCCCATCCTGCCCCTGAGCCGTCGGGGCACGTGTGAGTCAGGAGAAGCTTCGCGATCCACTGCCTCTGTCTGTAGAAACACAACTGTGCCCGTACCGTCTGTTAAGACCAACGTGATTAACCGACAAATCATTGCTGACGTTTCCAGGGAAAGAGGCCGAGCTCCGTGCGGTGGGCCAAACATGAGCAAGCGGACACCTGCCCCGAAAGAGGCCTCGTCGCCGGATGAGGAGTAAGTCTCTTCCAGGACTCCTCACCTCCCGGCACAAACCAGGCCACGGTCACGAGGCCTCTGGAAGCCCCTGACGGGTGTGGGGCACCTGTGCGGTTGGACTGAGGATCCCCAGACCAGCAGGGGCCCCGCCGGCAGGCGAGGGGTCAGCCCAGTTCTGCCGGACACTTGGGACTGGTGCTCCGGCCTCCAGAGCCCTCAAACCTTCCGTCCTTCCTTCAACAAACCATGCTGAGTCCCATTTCGTGCCCTAAAGGCAGGCCATGCTCCAAGTGAAGTGAGGGGAGCCCTTCTCCTGACTCTGGGCCACGTCTGGTCCCCCGATGGCTTCCTGTACCCTCGAGGCTCCCTCCCAGGGCCTTCAGCATCTGCCTACAGCCCTGGTCCGGCAGGTGGCTGCGCAGGGCGATCCATCTCCAGGGAAACACAGACGGCTCCTCTCCCCTCCTCCTGTGCCCCAGCCACCCTTCCGCTAACAAAGGCCTGGCTCTGAGCCTCAAGTAGTTCACCAGACACCAAGGCAGGTCTGGGGCCCCTGCGACAATGGGATGGAAATGAATCCAGGGTCCACGCACCAGAAGAGGAGGCGTCCCAGCAGGCTGGATGGGGACGGGTCCAGTTCCACAGTAACTTCAAGGCGCAGGAGCCAATGGGAGGAGAAGGACTGCCCACAACCCCGGGGACTGGTCTCGGACAACAGGAGAACGGACGGCTGTGCAGCTGCGCTCCCAGCAGAGGCTGGTCAGGGCAGGAGCCGCCTGAGAGCATGAGGCCGTCACGACAAAGTGAAGTCGGACGGGTCCACAGGTACTTAACCTCACTGGAGGGCGGAAAACCCAGGCTACACTTTAAAGAAAGGAAGGGAGGCTCAAGTAGACGACAGAAACGCCGGAGCCGAAGACGCATGGAGCCGGGAACAAACGTGAGCTCCGGGAGCCCCTCCAGCAGCTCGGACCACCCACTCCCAGGGCGGGGCTGCGGGCGGCGGGCGCTCTGGGGGTCGGGGGCACAGAGGGGTGACCGCGGACACTTGGGACAGCACAGATGGACCTGGAGTGTTTGATGCTCCATGAAACATCAGACAGAGAAAGACAAATACCGTATGTCTTCTCTTACAGGTGGAATCAAAGAAACAAAACAAAAGAGAAACCGACTCGGACACAGAGAACAGACTGGCGGTCACCAGAGGGCAGGGCTGGGGGAGGACCAACGGGTGAAGGGGTTAAGAGGTGCAGACCTGCAGTGACAAGATAAGCAAGTCACGGGACGGGAGTGCAGCACAGGGGACACCGTCAGCGGTGCTGACACCTGCGTGCGGTGCGTAACCTGTGAACACCAGAGGACGGTGCCGTAAGAGGCCAACGTAACATCGTGTGCAGTACTGTAAGCCAGCTATACTTCAGCCAACCAATCAGTGAGACCAGTGCTTTACAACACGATATCCAACCAAACAGTGAGAGAGGGATGGCGTCCACAGGACCCAAGAACCACACTCAGGAAAGAGACCAGAAAGACAGAGGCTACTAGTCAAACACGGTCACCATAACAGCACACAAGGCCTCGCTCCCCCCAGGGCCCAGCTCTGTCCCAGGCTGCAGGGCCCCAGCTGCACAGGCAGTCAGAGCAGAGGGTCCGGGCCCTCCAGGAAGGAGCCCCCCGGCCCCACCAGGGATGACGTCTCCCACACTCGCCCGACAGAAGCGCCCCTCACAGCCCCGCTAGCAAACCCACTTTTGGTCCCCAGCCCCACAGCCGCAGGGCCAGGTCCTCCCACAAGAACCTGGAGAAGAGCTGTCCCTCATCCTCATCCCTCGGGAGAGGGGCACACACCCCACCAGCTCTCCTTCCTGCTCCCAACCCCATCGGAGGGGCTGCCACCGGAACCCTAACCGCCAACCCGAGCCCGACGCTGCCCAACAGCCGGACACACCCAGCAGAAGGGAGTCGTAGGGAGACCAGGGCAGCAGGGAGGTACCTGGTGGGACGCACCCTCACCTGCAGCCCCGCATCCTCCTCCCCTTCAAGTCTGACTCACGTGATGCCTGAGGCTCTGACCTGGCTGTCGGGGTCGTGGCCGGGCGTGGCCACTGACCGGCCATGTGGCCCATTTCCTTACCTGTGAAACGGGGGTCACAAGGACAGAAGGACAAGTGTGTCTCTGACCCGTAGCACGTCCATGTCTGCACTAACTGTGCGGCGCCACCAGGCATGTGCCCTGGAGACACGCCCTGAAGCTCAGCTGGCTTCCCAAATGCCATGGGGGTCTCCCCAGCCCAGGCCAGGCTGCAGCACTAACCACCAGCCCCGGAGGAAAGGCCCCAGGCAGGGAGTCTGAAGAGAACACGGAAACTTACGCAGAAGCACGCGTCGCAGGGATGCAGCTGAGGGCAATGCTGACCTGCCCAACATCTCGGGTCTGGGTCCTCACCACCCAGGACTCAAGACAGCAGCAGGGAGGGGCACATCCTCGGCCACCCCGCATCCCAGGCAGTGCCTTTCACCTCCGCCTGGTAGCGCTCCTACCCCAGATGAACACAGACGGCCCTCAGACAGGCTGTCACCAAGTGAACTGTAAACCGAGGGTCCCTAATCTCTGCGTCACATCATCCCCATCAGTGTTCCCTGAACTCTGACAAGCTGCTTGGGTTACACAACCTTATTTTCATCTAAAACACAACAGAGAGCACGCTTTAAAAGACCCCAAATACTTTGGAATCACCTTTAAACAAATCTGTTAAGATTTCTCAGGAAGTAAATAAGCACTTAGACGAGGAACGCACCAGCAGAACAGTACATTTTGATCAAAATAAACAGCTAGGTCCTGGACGAAAGACCTGGGCTGGGAGTTACCACGAAAGCTCTAAACGCCCGGTTTTCCCTCACACACAGGAGACCCAGAGAGAGAAACCCTCTTTTTTTTCCCACAGCGCGTCCTCACTGCCTGCGGTCTGCTCTGCGGCCGAGACACCAGCTCAGACGGAGGCAGGACCACAGCCGGGAGGACCACCTCACGGCACCTGGTCAGTAACTCCCGTCAGGCTGAATCACCAGCCGCGTGCGCCGGGCAACAGACATCCAGCCTCTCGTAGAAGAGGCTCCACTTCCCCATGAATCACCTGTCTGGCCAGGGAGTCGAGAACTTCGGAACCATCCAGAACAGTGCCCTGGGGTGTAAACGGACTCCAGAGGAGACCGACGGTCAGCCAAGCCAGCACCCAAACCACCATCGGCCGAGCAGGGCCGGAGCAAGGGGGCCAGCACCAGGCTCGCTGGGCGGACATGCTCTCCAGCCCTGGCCTTCCCGTAAGTCACCGCTGAGTCAGTGAGTGGCTGGAGCTCACCAGCAAGCCGCCCAACAACCTTCACGTGTCAGTCACCACAAGGCAAGTCATGTGCTCAGCACTTGGGAAATACGTGAAGGGTGAACAGTTCCTGATTTAAGGGGCTTGCATCAGAACCCAAGATAACTGTGACAAAATCAGCAAGTAGAGTGTGCTAGAAAAATAAAAAGGAAGAGAGGAGGAGGAAGAAACAGATTGTGAACGGACTGTCCTGGGAGAGGAGGGAGGGAGGGAGCGTGTCCAGCTCAAGGTGTCAGGGAGGTTTCAGGGAAGTGTCACCTGAGCCAAGTCTCAAAGGATGGTTCGCTGACACAGGGGGAGGTGGAGGGAGGGAAGCTCAGGCACTGGACTTGCTAAGGGTGAGCACGACTGGGTCTGGACCTACCTTAGAGACCCGGGCCATGGAGAGCCCAAGACAACAGAATCCACAATAAGTCAGGTATTTTAAGTGTCTTAGCAATGAAGCTTTCCTTGTACTCCTGGGGCAAACAAACCCCGAATACTATTCACATATTGGTATTTCCAACCAGTGAAAAGAATCACCTCCAGCTAAAAGTGACCCTGAGATTCAAGAACAGAGAAACATCTCTTGGTTTGCTTTATCTTTTTTGTTAGCTGAAACCACAGCCCACATGAAGCCACACAAGAACCTCGGGACTGAATCAGTAAGCAGCGCACTCACACGTCCAGGGAGACGCGGCGCTGAGACGTGATTCCCCAGGTCCGCGGGGAAGGCGGAGGAGCCACAGGCGAGGAGGCTGCTGCTCTGGGAAACCTCCGGAAGCCCTCCCTGCGCAGGTGCCCGGGCTGACCACACGGGTGTGAGGGTATCACATTCGAGTCGAAATGAAGCGTCCCATCAGGTGACCAAACAAAGCAGCACTAGCGCGTAACTAAGGTTTCCTCAGAATCAAGGCGTGTCCGATCTTAGGTCTTTGTTGCCCAGATCTTGACATCAGGTTTGGTCACATGAGGGTCAGATGCCAAGAACCATGACTGACCACGGCCCCGGAGGCCTGGGGGTAATCTCCGAGTCCCACAGCCGCCCAGGAAGGGCAGGAAAACACTCCATCCTTGTGGACCACGTGGCCTGGGAGACAGTGACGCGGGAGGGGACACTCGGATGAGAAGGTGAAGACGTCTGTGCGGCTGGGAGGTGGGGCAGCCGCACCACGTCACCCGCAAACACCAGAGTGCCCCGAGCCCAGACAAGCTCCCCAGCGTCCTTGCCCTCCCGGACTCTCCAGACACCAGCCACCAGGCGCCCACACTGGAAACCCCGGGGGCATCCAGATCGCCACCTCCAGTAAGACACTTTTCCAAGAGAGGAACCGCTGGTCAGCACGGCCTCGTCTATGACAGCAATGACCCCACATTGGCCTTGGCCTCAGCACACCTGCGTTCCCATCAGTGACTAACGCTCAAGACTGAGTCACCCTCTTTATAAGGGACTTGGGAAAACATGACAGCCCACCATTCTGCAGCCAGTGCCCGTCACAACCCCAGTCTCGGTCACTGTGCTCCCAGCAACCCCAGAAGGAGGGGGCGCTGGCCTCCCCAGCTGCTCTTGGCTCGGCCAGAGCAGAAGCTTCGGGATAACCAACGTGCCAAGCTTTTTTCTTTAAGAAGCTATCTTTTTCATAATATCTGGGTAGGTTCTGCATACCTTCTGAACAAAAAATTTAAGATGTTCTTATATTGAATTTTAAGGACAATTTTTAGGTAGCCACAGGTCACCTGCATGTATTCTCCAGCTAAAATTAGAGCTGGCCAACTGTATGCCCGGGCCGCGGGGCTGTGAGGGTCTGCGCTCTGCGGCCGCCGCGGGGCCCGGGTCACAGGGCAGACCCGCAGTTTGGAGCGGCTCACACGTGCCGGTTCCCAGGGATCTGGGGTCGTGAAGGGCGTCCTGTTCTTCACATGGGCCTTTCCCGTTAGGTGACTGGCGTCAAGGTGGAGTTTCATCCCAGAGGCGGCGGTGTGCTGTGCACAGGCGCACACACGCGCGCATGCACAGGACGGCTGCAATGACTGACACAGCTGCACTGACCACATGCCCGCACGCAGCACCTCGGCCGTCTTGCTCGTCTTTCTACCCCTCCTGGATCAGTCGGTCAGTATTTAGGTGTGGTTGGTTCTAACCGTGACGCCTGATTCCTGGATTTATCTGTCCAGAGCACCTCCTATGAGATCCTGCCGTGTCCCAGCCGCCTTGGGAGGCGTCAGGATCTCGAGATTTCCCTCCAGGAGTGCCGCGGGCCGAGCTGAAGGTGTTGGTCTTACTAATGAACCTACAGGCTCTTCTCACACATTTAGAGAAGGGGCTTCAGGCTAAGGACTGGCAGGAAACTGTCAGAGTCTGACTTTGTACGTAACCCCCAAGTTTACACTGCTTGCTCAGAAATAATAAAAATAATAATAATGCCCTCTGAATCATCCCCTTCTGCCGCTTGTTTTCTAGCCTTCACTGGAGTGCAGGGTCCTGAGGGCAGATGCCCCGGCTCCCCAGCTCCCACACCCCTAACTCCTGGCACCAGCAGGCGTGCAGGCCGGCACCCTGGCAGCCTTACTAAATCGACGTTAGAATGTTCCACATTCAGAACAGCTAAACCAAACGGACAGGATGCTCTAGAAATGTCAGCCTGCCCTCTCCTCCCCTCAGCAGGGGGCTTCCCAGTGCTGAGACACGGGTCCCAGGAAGCCCCTGCCGCATGACAGCACTGAAGCGTTCACAGTATCACAGATGGTGACGACAGAGGCCACACGTGCTGGCCCCAGCAGACCAGCCCATCCAGGGCTGCCCGGGGGAGCAGGGCTCCAGGTCCGTCAGGAATAGGAGCTGCTCCTTACCTCCTGCACTTGCAGGCCAATCATCCTCACAACCAAGAGATCTACTCTCACAAGTCTACTTCAACGTGGCTTAGAGGAAAGAAATTAATTGACAGGATGTTAAGAGTATTTTTTTTTCTTTTAATCTATACCTGTAACTTCCATCTGGACTGAGATGCCTCCAAGAGTGGTCCTGATGCTGGTGGGGGGTCAGAAAGCATTCCATGGGAAGCAGCCGACACTGCGGCCGGGATGTCAGCCTGCCCGCTGGTACCCAAGAGAAAGTGATGCTAGCTGTCCTGGTGAGTCTTCCCCATGCTGGAGACAGAGAGGACTGGCCTGTCCAGCCCTCTGTGTTTAGGTAAGACCAAGAGAATAAACATACACAATGAGTTGGGAGAAAAAATGACTGAGCACTTGACTTCCTGCGTCAGGTACCCGTTGCTCAATCTTCTTTCTGATCCATTGCCCGAGGAGGTGGCCGCACCGTCACCCCGGGTCCCAGAGTGGCTGCAATGAGGAGACTGTCCCGCCTGCATGAGACGGACACGAAGCATGGATGAGAAATACAGACGTTTTGTTTTAAGCCACTGAGCTGTGGTGGTTTCTCTGACAGAGCTCTTGTACCGCAGTCTGCTCCAGCGTGTCCGCCTGACAAACCAGTCACTGGTGGAGCTGAAAAGCTGGGTGGGGCCCCGAGGAATGCCACGGGATGGCACCCCCAGCCTCTGCCCTTCTCTGTTTGGCCAGGAGAGAAGCTTCATCATCGGCCTAACAGTGTGTGAAAAACAAAGACGGACTCCCACTCTGCAGGGCACTGTGAAGACTCTCGTGCGGTTTCCTGCACATGGTAAGTGCTCAGAAAATGGCAGCAATACTGTTATAACTTTTAGTTACAAGGACCCTCTCTTGTGAGGTGCTGTGGGCAGGATGTGAGCCTGGAGAAGAAGGGTCAAGAGAACCTAGACCCACATTCAGTCATCCAGCAAGTATTCATTTAAAAATCTGTCATGTTCTGATCACTGTCTAGAAGTCCCCTCTGAGCAAAGCTCAACAAGCGGGAAGGGGAGTCAGGATGCACCCCAGAGGGTAGCCAAAGGCAGCCTCCACTTGGGAGAGGCCAGGCTGCTATGGGAAGTGAGCAGGGCTGCTTTCCCTCGGCCTGGGCATCTGGGGAGGCTCCCTGGAGGAACAACCTGGCAGGGGGACAGGAATCTAAGAAAACTCAGATTCGAGGGCGAGCTTGACCAACCGAGGCCACACAGGACATGGCTCCACTTCCTCCACAACAGGGCATCTGCATGCCCCCCAGATCATACTTCCAGAGAGAGGGGCAGCCTGCGCCTCTCCTCTGGAGGCCTGGTTACCTACCTCGCCCGGAGCAGCACCGTCCTCTCCCCATGAGTGGCCCCACATGGCCGCCAATGAAGGAAACGGTCAGAAGGGGCAGTTGAACCCCCGACGGCCATTTCCAGGGAAGGACTCTCCAAAACCTGCTTGCTAACTGCAGGAGAAGAAATCACAATTGCGTGAAGGGGCAGTGCTACATTTGGGGGTCACTGTAAATCTCTTTCTTGGCCACTCTCACTTGAGCTCAGAAGAAGCCAAAACATTATCAATGTTAAAACATCATCAAAAAATTGTCCTCAGGTGTGAGCAGACGTAAACCTGTCATATTCTTTAAGGCATTCCTTTAAGGAAAAACAACAGGGTTACCGCTTCAAAGTCACGCATTCTCAGAAGTGAAAGCCACGCCCTCCATGACGGTGTCCAAAGTGACCAACGGCTGAAGGGGCGGCTCAGCCTTGTCTCAAGGCTCGGCTGCATCAGACAGCAGGCTGGGGACCCACCTCCAGCACCTGCTGGAGACCAGGCCCATACGTACATTTCTGATAAGAGATGGGCCACACAGGCAGGTCTGGGCACAGGAGGCGGGACCACGCAAGACCCTCAAAGGGCATCTGAGTGGACACAGGGCCAAGTGAGGGGTACTTCTCCCATCTGGCACCGGCCACCATCCTGGAGCTCACCTGGACTTCGGCACACTAAGGAAGCAAACTAAAATATGACCAGTCGTGGGTTACTATTATCTGCACTTAGCAAGGATGGAGACCCCCACACAGGGAGCAGGCTCATCTCCTTCCTGGAGTCCTATCTTTAATGCACGAAGTCAGGCCTGCCTCCTGTTGTGCCGAGGTCTGAGAGTGATGGAGTCCTCAGGGAGGGGGAGGGAGATGGATCTGGTGTGCCTGTAAGAGTTCCCAGGGGTAAATTTTTCTTGCCTTTTCATTTTGCTCAAATTCAGGGCTAGTGGGTGCGGTACAGAGCAGTCCAGAAGAACAGAAGCAGGCCCTGGAGGAGGGTCCTGAATGGGCAGGGGGCAGCCGGGGGGTGGGGCGGCCCCCAGGCAGCAGCCGTGCAGGCCTGTCCTTGACCGTCCGCCGCACCCCCGCCCCCCACCTCCCCCTCATCCCCCGCAGTCAGGCTCGAGTCCCTCTCCTGCTCCCTCAGGGGCTGCTCTGCCTGCCACACTGCAGAGGATGCCTGAGCCAGGGAGCATATTCTGTTCCCTCCATGGAGCCCCTGCACCCGTCCTGGCCAAAGAGACGCACCAGCACTTTCCACTTTGTGAAAGTTAGAATGATTCAGGGCAAAAGGAGGAAAAATACAGACTCATGTGAGAGAAAGATTTAGAACCCACACAGGGAAGTTGTGATCCACAAAGTAACTGGGACTGAACCGCACTGCACCCCTGGATCAAGCCGTAAACTTCACAGCGTCTGTTTACTCTGTAATGAAAGTCCTCACATCCCATTTTCAAAACCAGTTCCGCAGATCTGAAAGCACGGTGCTTTGGCTGCCGGACATTCCTTTGCATGTTTTTCTACTTGTGAACCTGAATTCTGTTCCTCTGCAGCCCTGATGTCAAAACTTTATTGACGCATTACAGGAACTATGTGAACAGGTGAGGGGCTGTCAGAGGTGCCAGTGCCCGTGAGCTGAGCAGGCAAAGCCCGGGGCCGACCCGGGGCCGCGGACCACTGAGGACGGGAGGCGGACTGGGCTGCAATTTAACACCCACCTATGGTGCACCCAGCGCAGAGCACTCAGGGTTAACTCTAAAAGGCCTGATTCTGGTTCGCCTGACTCCTCAAAGAGGGCGATGACACCTGCACTTTTTCGGTAGGGGAGGGAACAAAATCTGCTTCTCAATTTCTCCCTATTGGGATTATTTACTGGGCCTCTTGCGCAATCAGACATTTCACTGTCCTAAAAAAAACAGAAAGGTGAAACGTTTACACCTTCCTCTTCCATCTGGTACAAGGTCTTAGCAGATGCTTACAGGACAGAGTTACAGGAACAGGAAAATAAGTGACTGGACAATGGCTTTAGAGGCGTGCAATCCCATTTTATGGGGCTGTCGCACTGACTGAAGTCGCCATCCCAGGAGGGCCCACAGAGGTGCCAGGAGCACCTCCCGACAGCCCCTTGCGAGAGGTGCCAGCTGCTCCCGGAGCGGACCAGGTGTCCAGAGGCCCAGGTTTAGAGGAAATCACACCTGATGTCTGCAAGGCTCTGAGCATCTTGCAAGCACCTGTGAACCTACCACTTAGTTGATTCCAAGTCCCTTCTTCCCTGGAACTTACCACAAAAGGCCGAAATCTCCTCAACCAAAAAGAACCTGCATGGTAAGCCTCTCAAGGTGAGGTTAGCCTCTCTATTAACCAGGAGAATGTGAAGGGGGAGCCCCGAGCCCAGGGCGGTGGGGGGAGATGGATGTGCCCCAAACAAAGGAGGGAGCAAAGCCCTGGGGGCAGAGGAAGGGGCCTGGGTTGGGGAGCCTGGGAGGGGGGGTCGGGGGTGGTCCTCACTCCCCTCCTTGCAAACAAGGCTCCTGCCCGGCCTCAGATGTGCATGCCTGCCTCCGCGGCCGATGAAAGGAGCTGAAGGAAGAGACAGGATTTAGCAGAATGACTCGTGCTGACCGCACAGAGCCATCCAATAATGAAATTTGATTAAAAGGGTGAACCTGAGCCAAAGGAAAAAATGAGCCAAGTGTTGACAACAGCAGAAGCCGCTCAGAGGGACTCAAGTGCTGAGGACATCTGGCTCTTTCCTGGGGTCCCTGGGGCCGTCCGTGTCCACGCAGGCCTCTCTCTGGCTCCAACACCTTCTTGTAGCGAAAAAAGATTCAGTGGAACAACACCCCTGATGGCCCAGGCAGAGGCCCCTGGGGAACCTCGGGGGAGGACCCCATTAGCTCTTTCCGTGGCGTTTATTAAGTGCCTACTGTGTGCCAAAGAGAAATCAAACCACCAAGTTACAGCCTCAGGAACTCACAATGTCATCAGGTTTACTCAAGAAGATCATTTCTTTTCGGCTGGGCTCACTGTCAAGATGGGGAGTGACATCTACGCCACTTTGTCCATTTAAACAGAAGATGTGCATTTCTAGGACCACGTATTCCAGAACCTGGCTGCTCGGAGGGTGGTCAGTGGACCTGGAACGCCAGCAGCACCTGGAATCTTGTAGAAAAGCAGACACTCCAGCCCCACCCAGACCTGCAGGATACAAACCGCATTTTACAAGACCCCAGGTGGCCCTCATGCACACAGGACTCCGAGGAGCACTGGGCTGGGACAGTGGCTCTCAAACGCAGCGCGCAGCGGTCCCCAGGAGGGCTGACTGTTAAACCAGACCACTGGGCCCCAGCCCTAAAGCTCCTGATGCGGTGGGGCTGCGGCTCCAGAACCACACTCTGAGGATTGCTGATCTAGGGCACCCCCAACACACCACGAAGACTGAGTTTACTCTGTGGCTGAATGTGGAAAATGAGCCTAAAGCACCGGCACTCTCCTCCGATCCGCATCAGAATCAGCAGGAGGGTTTTTAGAACACGGACTGCTGCCCCCACCCCACCCCCAGACTCCACATGAAGGTGCGGGAACAGGGGTGGCCTTACACCTTATCACGTCAGAATGGAATTTAGGAATGTCAAAGACAAAAAGGAAATTTTCCTTAAAAAAATAAAGAGCCGGTTGAATTTCTGAAGATTTTCTTAACGTTTCTTAAGAACTAGCAGTAAGAAGACAGTCCAGTGAACTGTACTTAAATGTGCAGGTGCTTATTGACTTAACTCTATAGGGTGCTATAGACTCTTTTTTGCCACACAAGTAAACACATTATTTTCTTTCCATTTTTACTCCCCATTCTTGATGTGATAAAAAGACTATGACCTCATCATTTTCCCGTTTCTGCCCATCTACACTGCAATTATCATTACTGGTCATAAATGTGGAAAAGTTCTTGAATTCTCCTCCTGTTCTGGACCCGTGGCCTCGCTGGCTGCCTCCATCACCCGGTTCAGCCTCCTGGGGCTCCCACGGGCTTCTGCGCTGGGGAGGACTTGCAGGGGAACGTGGCATGGTGGAGTTCCTTAAAATAACATTTTAAAAATATTTCTAAAATCACGGTAGTAGTGAGTGGAGACTTCTGAAGTCAAACAATGTCAGCGGCAGTCACGGCAGGTCTCCAGAGCGACACGCTGCAGCTGCACGACAGCAGCCCCGAGCAGGGCAGGTGAGGGCGGGCGGGACAGCTGTGAAGCAGGGTGCGGGCTGCTGGTGCCCAGGCGGGAGGGCGCCTGGCTCCGGGGCGCACTCGCCAGGTGCCCACCCTCACCTCACTGCACCCACGGCCCCCTGGACCCTCATGTTCCGTGCAGACTTGCCCCCATGTTTCAAACCGCTCCTGCACATCACCATAGCTGCGAATAACTCGGGATCCCTGTGGGCACGCCTAGTGGCACGCACGGACCCCCAAGTCCCAGGCCCGACTGCGCCCTACCCGAGCCCCCACAGCTTTCCACCCGGGGATTCCTGGAACTCACCCCTGCTCCGGCCTGTGACGCAGGCTTCTCGAAAACCTTGCACAATCCCCTCCCACTCCAGCCCGGCAGCGACCGCGATAAGGCAGCATTTGCCTCTTTCCCGCCTTCACTGTGCAACCTCTTGGGGCAGATTTTACAGACCTGTGTCTACATCTATATCTCTCTCCTCCTCCACCTGGGAGAATTTGTTAGCAGGGAGAAAAACACACTCCACTCAGAAGGACGACCAGGGAATTCCTGACATCTCTCTCTCTCTCCCTCTCTGCCCAGCAAGTCTTGGGAACAAGCCTTTTCCTATGTCCTCAGGGATCGTCAAAAACAAGAGAAGCATACACATAGTTCTGCCTGTTCTTCCTAAAGCAGCTGCTCATTCTATTTCCCTGGCCTCTCCGAGAGGTGCTGCTGATCCTTCAATGTCCAGACTCCAATCTGAGCCAGCAAGTTACCCTGCAGCCTCAACAAACTCCATACACCCTTCAGATTTGGATTCCAGAAACTTGAAGAAGAGGCACTTCACCATTCACTAAATCTCAGCACTCACTAATCTGGAGTCCAGCATCTCCCATGCAAAGTCATGTGAAAAACCCCAATTTGGGCTCTTGAGGTCCTGAGGGCAAGGGCTGCCCTCCACCCCGAGGTGGGCAGTAGCCAGAGCTGCGCCTCCCTGGGCATCTTCCAGAAGCCCTGGTTGAAAGGGGGCACACCCCAGCCCAGCACTTCTCTGGGCATCCCCTTGGCCCAGATCACTGGGACTCCCTGACTTTTCCATTTGAAAAGTCACTGCTGCCCGTCAGCCCCCACATGACATCTGCATGTTTGAACGTGGCCTGAACAGAACCCCCAGGCACCTGCATGGGACCCTGCCAAGCCACCAGCCGCGCCACACAGCTCAAACACCCATGGTAAAGTCATCTGGTCCACAAAGCCTGCCTCTCTAATGGAAATGCCAAAAGGGCCTCGAGGTGGGCAGCCTAGGGTGTATCCACGCCAGGAAATCTCATCAGATTGCTTCAAGATTTCCCCGGCCTTCGCTCCAAAATACGAACTGCGTTGCAACCACATGAAAATCGAATCCAGAGTAGATGGGTCTGTTTTGAATTTTTAAGTAATTGGAAAAATGAAATAAATTCCTTAAAATTTGATTCTAATTTGCCCTGGCCCTTTATGGATTCTGTAGCTAATCAGCCCAGAGAGCACTTGCTCCATTCTTCCTTCCAATCCGCCTACTACGGGGAGCCTTCACTGGTGAAGTAGGATGACTGGCAGGTATTGGCATTTTCAGTGATTGCTGTTATTTAAATTTAGGTTATTTATCCACTTTTTCATCACATGGAAATGAAAAGAAATAGAAACTACTTAGTTGGCTGTCTAAAACACACTGGAAAATGCTCTGGAGATTTATGTCATGACTTAAAAAATAATTATAATTTTTTGCTTTGTCTAGAACATTAGGGAATTGGGGGATCCATTCTGAGAGCTGTAAAAGCCAACAA
This sequence comes from Camelus ferus, assembly GCF_009834535.1. Classification (NCBI taxonomy): domain Eukaryota; kingdom Metazoa; phylum Chordata; class Mammalia; order Artiodactyla; family Camelidae; genus Camelus; species Camelus ferus. Next base: position 23,187,908 of record NC_045709.1, read on the forward strand.
TTAAAAAGAAGAAAAATGCTTTTCTTAAGGCAAACCCACTTAACAGGACGACCACCGACTAGGGCCTGGTGTCTGGGAGCAAACGAACGCATCTTAAAGTAAGGAGGAGGAGAATGAAGAACTCTCGCACCTCGCTGAAACAAAAAAGGAATCCGTACGGCTTTCAGGACACACTGTCTAGCTCCTCCGGCCATTCCGAACCAGACGATGGGTTAAATATTCACCTACAGCATCGAGCACAAAGGCTGAATCAAACCTTTGTGATACAGGTTCCAAACTGACCGGAGCAGAACTAAATCATGCTCGTTGCTTTTTCGTTTTAGATGTAAGGCAAGACGCTGGCTTTGCAGCCAAGGCCACGGCCCCTATTCCCGCAATTCAGCGCCCGAGACTGTCGCGCTCTGGGTGGCCCTAGGCGCCTTCCCCATCCAGCTCTCCTGCCTGCACACTCCTCGCTTGTGGGACTTTTTGCAGCCTTTGGGACAACACCAGAAATTTTAGGGAGAAAATCTTGGGCCCTGGATGTGCCCATCCAAGTCTGGATCTGGAGCACAGTACACAGCACCAAATTCCTTTTCCTCTTTCAGACAACTCATTCTCAATTTGCAACAAATAATTTACAGTTAGAACTTAATGCCTGCTATACCACGCTCATTGGAAACATATGTAGATCCTGTTGTGGCTTCAGAAAACAATCAGAAGTCTTTTTATTTCCCATTTCAAAGACCAAAACAGTAGCTTACATTTTTAATACATAACTGATTGTTCAAAAACATCTGGAGAGCTATACCTTTCTGCATTTATAGACAGATTCTTCCTTTAAAGGCAAATAGGAAAATCTTACGAGGTCTCTTTCCTACAAATCCAATACTCTCCGCTCTGTTGGTAGAATTCTTTCGCCTGTGCACTCACTGTTTCCATATTATTTAGACTCAGAGATACATCAGGAGTACAACACCATTGCAAATAAAAATTATTCTGCTTTGGACTCCCTATCAAATCTCACACTTTCCTTCACCAAAAAGCCTCATCAAAACACACACGTGAATACACACATGCCAACCCAGATGGCAAAGAGCACAGATGAGGTGGACAACACCCTGCGGCACCCCATCACCCGCAGCTCTGTTCTCCGCCAGCACCCAGATGCCCAGAAACACTGAGCCTGTTTCAGAGAGGGCCTCCCAGAGAGCAACAAGCCCGTGAGGACTCGCAGCTTAAATGCCTTTGAGTTTTATAAACTGTAAGGTGTGTCTGTGTTTGTGTGTTTTGTGTGTGAATTTTCAAGGAGACCCATCCAGACACTTGCAGTTGTTCTGTTAAGTCTTTGCACAACTGCGTCTTTCTGCAGAAAACAAAACACCTGCGCTGACTCAGAGCTCACATCCAGTGAGGTCCCTCTTCTATACACAGTAAGCCTTTTCCAACTTAAGGGGAGAAGGAAATCTATGATCAGAGCATGATGGCAACATTGCGAGTCGTGGGATTGCAGTTGGGGCTTTAAAGACCCAGAAAATTCTCTGGATTTCTGTTTTGGAAAAGATGCGCTTCTTACAGCCTCGATTCAGGGAACCCAGGTTGTTGGCAAAAGGTTCAGTTTTGTTTGTGTCTCTCAGTCTCCAACAGAGGGACGTTTTCCACCCACCACAGACAGAGCTCAGTGCTGCCCTGGGACGCAGACCGCACCGCCACCACCGTCATCTTTCAGAGAAGACCCCCGGCTGCCGTGCCGGTGAGTACACTGGCGTTCACAGTGCCACCGTCAACTTCTCAGATCGCAGCATCCCTCTCCACAGGTGACGCTCCCGACACCTTCACAAATGAGCACTGAGTCCAGTGGACCCGGAAGAGTCTCGGCCCTGGCCCACGATTAAAAATGCCACCGTGCAGAGCTGCACTCGGCCGGCGCCCTGCGTACCCGCCTCGGTGACTGTGCCCCCAGCCCGTCACAGTGCTGGCAGTTCTAAGCACATCTACACACGACCGCTAAAGACCAAGCAGGAGACGTTCAAAATGCCCCAGCTCCAGAGGAACACACAGCCTTGCAACAAGGCTGCCGGGAAGGCGGGTTCTGACCCCCACGCTCAGGTGCCTGCAGGCAGCCCTAAAATCACCTGTCCGTCTCTTCCCTCCTTTCCAACGCCGGGAGCTGCTGTGGCGACAGAGACCAGTGCTCTTTCCCTGGGTCACTCCCAGCCCCGGGTTCCCTTTCCCCAGCCCCTCGCCCCCGCGAGCAATCGCTACCCCCACCCTGCTCCAAGCAGCGGTCAGAATGGCGGGCGCCCAGGGAGGAACCCCAGAGACGCGGGGAGGAGACCAGGCCACGCAAGTTACACAGGTTGGGGGGCGACACCAGCCCGCTCCTTGCTCACACCTACGCCCCGGCCCCTGCTCAGACCCGGAGTAAGACGGAAGTCTATCTGCTGACGTCCCGTGGACCCTCGGGTTACATGGCCTCTCTCCAGTCGCCTCCCAGCCCTGCGTGTCCAAAGCCAGGCGCACAGGCCCGTGCCTCCTGTCAACGCTCCAGGTGCTCAGACCGGGAACCACCCGCCTTTCCACGCTCTCTCTTCCTCCATCACTCACGCCCAACCCACCAACAACTTCTGTATTCAAGTTATATCCTCAACACACCCTCCATTTGCTCATGGGCCGCCACTGCCTCGTCTATTCCCCGATCCAAGCCCACCACCTCTCAGGTGGATACTCTCAACCACCTCCGAACAGATCTCTCGGCTCTACCTTCTCAAACCCTCCAAGAGCTGCCCATCCCACCCAGACAGGGTGCCGGGTTTCCCCCGCAACCCGCCCCGCCCCGACTCACCAGTTCTCTGCTCCCACAGACCACACGGCTGGTCTCCTTCCTGCCTCTGTCCACGTGTCTCCTGGCCGGGCGGCCTCCTCTAGTGGCCCCGCGTAGCGTGGCCCCTCCCACCCCATCTCCAAGACTCCCCATCTCTCCCCCGTCTTGGTGTCCTTGGCAGCAATCCCTGCTCTCAGATTTGTTAAGTGTCTATTAGTTTTATCTGTCCCCACACTAGGATGTGAACTCCCCGACATCAAGGACTCTTTGCCCACTGACACTGCCCAATCGCAGGTACACCATCAAGGCTCACTGGGTGATTTCATCCGTGAGAGGTGTCATCCCAAACACCCAGTGTCAACAAACCCATAATCCCCCTGCGCTCTTGTCCTCCCACCTGTCCGCCCGAGGCGAGGACCAACAACCAAACAGTAGCAAGAAACTCCCTGACTGTCCCAGCGCCAGACCGCCTGAGAGCGGACTCTTCCAGGAAGCCTGGAGTCTGGTCCTCACTCCCCAGTTTTTTACCAGGTAAGCTGAAAATAGCAACTGGGCAGACACCAAAGCCGCTGACTTCATCTTTAAAACAGACGCGTAGGGGCAACTGGTCCACAACAAAGGCGACAGGACTACACGACAGGGGAGAGACGGCCTCGGCAGTTAGCAGCTGGGGGACAGGACAGCTCCACGCAAAAGAGCCAGACCGGGCCACTTTCCCACACGTGCACAAAAATAGATTCAAAATGTATTAAAGATTTAAATGTAAGGCCTGAACCATAAAACTTCTAGAACAAAACATAGATGGAAAGCTCTCTGACATCAGTCTTAGCGATATTTTTGAGTCTGCCTCCTCAGGCAAGGGAAACAAAAGCAAAGATAAACAGATGGGACCTCATCAAACTAAAAAGCTTTTGAACAGCAAGGAAACCATCAACAAAAAGAAAAAGCAGCCTACTGAATGGAAGAAGATACTTGCAAAGGGTATGTCTGATAAGGAGTAGATATCCAAAACAGACAAAAAAACTCACATAGCTTATTAGCAAAAACTAAACAACCTGATTGAAAAATGCAGAATAGATAAACAAGATTATACTGTACAGCACAGGGAAATACAGATCTTGTGGTAGCTCACAGTGAAAAAAATGTGACAATGTATATATGTATGTTCATGTGTAACTGAAAAATTGTGCTCTACACTGGAATCTGACACAACATTGTAAAATGACTGTAAAGTTCAATTTAAAAATGTTTTAAGAAAAAAGAAAAATGGGCAGAGGATCTGGATAGACATTGTTCCAAAGAAGACAAACAGAGGACCAACAGGTACATGAAAAGAAGTTCAGTATCACTCACCATCAGGGAAGTGAAATCAAAAGCACAACCAAAACCTCACACCTGTCAGAACAGCTGTTACTGAAAAGTTAAGAAATAACAAGCGTCGGGGAGGATGTGGAGAAAAGGGAACCCTCATACACTGCTGGTGGGACTGTAAATTGATGCAGACACTATGGAAGACAGTATGGGGGTCCCTCAAAAAATTAAAAATGGTAGTAGTTCTACTACCACACGATCCAGAAATTCCATTCTTGAGCGTATATCCAAAGACAATGAGAACACTAGTTAGAAAAAACACACGTACCCCAAAGCTCACGCAGCGCGCTTACGACAGCCAGGACACTGACGCGCCCAACGCCCGCCAGCAGAAGAGCGGCCAAGGGTGTGAGAGGACACGTATTGCTCAGCCATAAAAAAAGAATGGACTCTTGCCACTTACAACACGGATGGACCTAGAAGGTACCATGCTGGGTGAAGAAAGAAGGAGAAAGACAAACACTGCACGTAGAATCTAAAAAACAAAACAAATGAATGAACATGACAAAGCAGAAAGAGTCGCAGATTCAGAGAAGAAGCAGGGTCGGGGAGGGAGAAACAGGTGAGGGAGACGAACAGCGACAAACTTCCAGCTGCAAAATAGATGAGTCGCAGGGACGGGACGCACAGTGCAGGGAACAGTCACCAACTGTGTGACGTCTTCGTGTGCCGACAGATCACAGCCACACCTAAGCATGGCGGTCATCCTGAAACATGCAGAAAGTTCTGACCACTGTGTTGTGCACCAGGAACGAGCAGTGCTGTAGGCCAACTACACTTCAAAGACAAACACAGAGGAAGAGATCAGATTTGTGGAGCTAGAGGCAGGAGGGGAGGGGAGGGGGAACTGGATGAAGGTGCTCAAAGGTACAAGTTTCCAGTTATCAGACAAACAAAGACCAGGGGTGCAACGCGCAGCAGGAAAGCACGACCAACACGGCTGCACGTTACACATGAGAGCCCCTGGGCGAGTAGCCCACAGGCCTCGCCACAAGGAGAAATACTTCCTTTTGTTTTGTATCTGTGTGAGGTGGCAGATACTCACTAAACTTACGGTGATAGTCCCTTATGAAGCCTGTAAGTCAGACACCACGCTGTGCACCCTAAGCTCATACGGCGCTGTGTGTCAGTTACACCTCAATAAAACTGGAAGAAAAGTTAATTAATGTAAAACCCAGACTGGTAGGGTTCCTACTACTCTGACTCCTGTTTTGCAGGTGAGGAGCCAGAGCTGCCCGAGGCCAGAGGCCTGTCTCCGCGGCCAGGATCCAGGACCAGGACCAGGCCCAGGCCTCACCCACCCTCCCCGGCTGCAGCGGCCAGGGCCCCTCTTCCTCCCACTCTCAGGACTTGCTCTAACCGGGCTGAGTGCCCAGCAGGCATGGGGCCACGTCTCCTGTCCCTGGAAACGAAGGACACACTGGCCGAGATCGCGAGCATCTGTCGCTGGAATTGCTGGAAAGGCCCTGGTGCTAAGACGGCCAACTCAGGCCAGCGTGTTTGTCCACGTGCGTTCAGGCCTGTCTCCTCCACTTTGAAGCCAAAGATGGTTTTTATTAAATATCCTAAAACTTTCCCCTCCCATCTGCCCTGTCGAGGTTCCATGTATAAATCAACATGTGTTTGAAGGTGACTCAGCCCTGAAGGGCCAGAGACATCCTCCCGATGGGAAAATGAAAACAAGGATGATGATTTAGAATCGCACGTGCGGGCTCGTCACAGGCTCTCCCACTGCCTGAGCTTACTTTCCAAGCAAGACCTGGACATAAACTGTAGGCGGGGATTATAAACAGCAATGACCACGGCTGGCGTCCCCTGGACGCTTCCTTCAGCAACACCAGGACTGGACAAGGACTCGGGGTCGGGAGCGGCAGGGGGCAGGGCTGCACGCGCACGAGCGTGCATGGTGACGGCCGACAGGAGAGCACCATCTGCCCCCACATCTGCCCTCACTGCTGCCTGGACTGAGAAGCAAGGGCCCAAGTCGGTCTATTCCACGTCTGAGCCTCGGCTCTGCGCCTCCTGGCTCAAGAGCTTTCGCGCTCATCAGCGGACGATAAAGGAAAGGTTTATAAACAACCGGGATCCATCAAGTTCAGCAAAAGCAGGTGAGTTCCACATCGTCTCAATCTGCTTCTACCAAATCACACCCACCTTCACCCGCTTCCCGTTCCCTCGGGAAGACTCCAGCAGCTCCCTCTGAGGGGGCTAGACCTGCTTCTCAGGACACTCAGCCACTAGAAACAGCTCCCCGTGTGCTAAATGTTTCTCTGCCTCCTCTTCTCCTAGTCCCAGAAGGTTACAAACTGTCCTACAAATCCGTCTTCCCACAGGACTGCACCCTTCTCGCATCTAAATAAGTTACACACACACACACACACACACACACACACACACACTGCACATGGGCAGACACAGCACCAGAGCGGGACGGCCCCCTGAGTGATGAGAGAAGTGACTCCGTCGTCCCCAGCAGGGGCTGAGTCAGGCTGGAGGGAATGGGTAACCGGGAGTCCACCGCCGACCACCACCAGTTTTCTTAAAAAGCCTTGAGCGGGTTATGGGACTGGGCAGCGTGCACTGGTTGTATCTGTCCTTGGTTTTGCGTGACAGCAGAAGGAGAAGTTTTATTTCTCAGTAGCAAATACCACGTGACATCACAGTCTAACAGTGTTGAGCACTTAGCAAACCTTACTTCGCACGAAGGCGACAGTTATTTTCCAAAAACCTAGAATCTGAACACTACCACAATCACACAGAATCTTTCAGAGCATTTCATTGGCTCTACCGATCGTTTTCAGCTCACAAATTTCTGCTGAACCTCTTCACTTTTTCCTTTGCCCAGAAACACGTCTGCTCTTTTTATTACCGGTTTACAAGGCAAATTTGGCTCGCGGTTCACCGAGCCATGCTGACTTGGGCTTATTGAAGGCAGGTGCACACTTTAATATACGTGGGCAGAGGGACCCCCTTCCATCCCATAAAAGAACCCTGGGCATGTTCTCCTGTGGAATATCTGCACTCTCTATTCATAAACCTGCAAATCTGAGGCATTTGTATTGCTTTCACATATTACACGGACAAATTAGAATAAGCAGAAATCATGTTCCAGCCCTACAAGGGTACCATATTAAAAGTGTTTGCGTCAAAATCTGGCCTCTCTTCACTGACTGGAGGGGACCCGAGAGCCCAGCGCTCCTCTGCCATCGGCGTTTCTGTACTGACGTCGTATAAACACGGTCACACTCACCTCGCCGTGGGGGCAGGCAAACCTGGGACCACGTTTCCATCAAAGCAAGATGTGTGCCCCCATGCCGGCTGTCCCAAAGAGCAAAGCGCTCTCACAGATGTGCTGCCGTTGTCCTGGACGGAGCTGCGGACCAGCACGGGTGGAGGAGGCCTCGCTCAGTGCCCTCAAAAGCACCTGCATCCTCTGGGGACTGACCTGGATGCTGTCAGGTGCAGCTCCAGGAGGAAGGTGAGCACGGCCACAGGTGGCAGCATCTGCTAGCAGGTCGGTGTAGTGACCCCCTGAGCAGGTCTGCCCTCTCCCTGGTGCAGCCAAAGGAACAAGAGGAAAGAGAGGGGCAAGGCTGAGAGCCCTCCTGTCCGTGCTCCCCACAGCTGGGGCATCCCCATGCCCAGCAGTTCAGGGTGGGGAGCTGTCTGTTCACCTGCACAGACCCAGACAGGCAGGAACATGCCCTGTGTGGATCGTCAGCCCACGTGCGCACAGAGCACCTGAACAGGCCGAAGAAGGAGCCCGTGGTCCAGTGGATTCGTGTGACCCCAGATGAAGCAGTCCACTGGGAGAGGATGCTGAGGGCGTGTCTAGTCAAACCCCTCATCTCACAGAGGGTCAGGCCAAGGCCTGCAGAAGTTGAGGTGCCCGGGGTGGACTCCCCACCTGCACCCACACACACCTGAAGGCCCTGATTTCACGGCCAGCAGAGTCCAGGAGTCACTATGCCTCTGGTCCCCGCCGTGCACATCACAGCTGGCCAGAGTCCTGCAGAGCCAGGCTCAGGACCTAGGGTCACATGGGCGGGGCTGCAGCACCCAGGGGAGCAGGCGACCTTGAGGAGAGGTGAGCCTTGGCCCTCGGGTGACACCACACTGACACCCGGGGCAGCCTTTATGTACAGAAACCCCAAGCCCTGTTTCCAAGACCACTCTCTGCCTCCCTTCTGATTTCTATGCCCCACAAGGAAGACACCCGGAGGTCCAAAATCCAACATGTACAGAATGGAGCCTGCTGCCTCCTCTGAAGTCTGGGACCCCACAGTGCTCGCCACCCTCAGACGGCCCCGACTTACCTTCCCCTCACACACCCCTACAGAGACTCACCCACCTGGCTGCTAATGAACACAGTAACTCTTTGCACGGCCGGGGGGAGAAACGCAGAGCACGGTGTGACACCTACATTGTTCACTGGACCCCGACAGCAGCCTGCACGGCGGGGACCACTGCCGTCCTCACTCCACTGATGAGCAGTCCAACTTGGAAACTGACCCAGGCTTAGAGTTTCGTAAGACAGGACTCAAACTCAAGTCTGTCCCTGCAGGAAGTTTAGCACCGCGTTTAAAATCTCAGAGACGGGACAGCAGGCCACTCAAACTGGACCTCAGGCCAGGAGCCGATCCCCAAATCCCCTGTTAGAAACCCCACAGCAGGCATTAAGCAAATCCAGAAATGCACGTGTGCCAAGCACCCTCCTCCTTCCGCGGTCCTCCTGGATCAGCTTCTTAGCAGCCGGAGCCCACTCACCCCTCAGCTCTGTCCTGCCGCCTCTCCTCCTGTCTCCCCTGCTGGCCACTTCCCCCAATATGGATAAAAGTCCTACTGTGTTTAGACAAGTTGCTTCGATCACTCTGCGGGGGTCTTCAGAAACTGGCCCTGTTTTATAACTACGGCAGCATCGCAGACTGAGCACAAGTGGACTGACCGACTGCATCTCGAGGAAAAGTGAGCGCCGGACCTCAGAGGGCCCAGCGGCGCACAGGGCGGCACAGAGCCCTCGGTCAGCTGCCGGCAGTGACCTTGCCCAGACCCGACGTGGGTGCCCCTCACAGCTGAGATAGCGGAGCTCACACCCCTGGCATGTGCACCAGCGCGGCCCCGCCTCACCGGGCATCCCCCCCAGGGCCACAGCCCTCCCTCCAGGCGTTACCACGCATCTGTGGGGTCTCGGCCCAGCTTTGTCCATCAGCAGGTGGTGAGTGTGGTGTCAGCACGTCCCTGTGTGGAGCCCTATCACTTGCATCACTTCATCTGCAGGAGAGAGACGGGCTGTTAAACTCCCCTCCACAGGACTGAGCATCTCCCCACAACAAGCCCGTCCCAGAGCCGCTGCTCAGAATGGCTTTGTTTCCTCCACACAACGGCCTGGATGGAGAGTCCACCAGGTGCCCGGGCGGCCAGGAATACCCCCTGCACAGCCCCTCAAGCCCTGTCCCCCATGAGCCACAGGGGGACCACATCCCCACAGGCTCTGGTCGTGGAGTCTGATGTGGGACAAAGCTTAATGCTGATTAAAGAGACCTCAACACGTGCGTTGACATAGAGCGCGCGATCTTTGGATATGTGAGACCACACCGTGAGGGCGTTTCCCACGTTGTCCAGGAGAAGGTGCTTCTGGACGGGCATCTCCCGGGGCAGGCTGGCTGGAGGCTGATCAGACTAAGAAGCTGAATGAATCTGTCTCTCATGGTAAATTGTGGCACCAAAGCTGGTGACCAGGGCCCAGCGTGGCCAGATTAACCAAGGCGTCACTGGAGGCCTCAGATATGGACACTTGCTCAGGGAAATGGACAGGACGCACTCACACAGGACCACTCAGCAGGCACCCCCGACAGGTGGAATTCCCTCTCAGACCACAGGAAGACGTGGCCTTCACCCAGTGGGCAGGACTCCTTCAGACGCCCTGAGCACCAAGAAGATGGAGCAAACAAGAGGGCTGTGGACAGACACTCGAAGGCAAGTCCTCGCTGGGCATTCGCCTCCTCCCTGGTGCTGCCACAGGCCTCAACAGCCCTGCCCAGCAAGGAACAGCGGGCGACCAGCGATGGCTTCTTGCATAACAAAGAGCCTTATAAAGAAAAGGTGAGAACAGTCTAGACGGACACCTGAAGGAAAACCAGAAAGCAGTAAGATCAAGCCTGCGGGAAGGATCTGCATTACCAGGAAGAGGCTCACAGCCCTTTGCACGTCCTCCACTTCGGAACCACCCGCCTGCCAGTCCCTCCTGTGCCCAGCTTTCAGGTCGGGTCTTAAAGTAACTTGCTGGGCTGTGTGGACTGTGTGTGGGTGGCAACGTGGCCGAAGGCAGAGGAAGAGCTGTCGTTCACTGGGCATGGCACTCCCACCAGACAGTCCACCAAGTCCCCGGGGTCTGTCATCTCACTGAATTCCCATACCAGCCCACACGGGAGGCGATACTATTATCCACACGTTTACAGACGATAAAACAGAGGCACAGAGAGTTTAAGCCACTTAGCTGAACTCACACAGCAGGTAAGTGGTTGAGGTAGGGACTCAACCCCAGCCTGTCTGAATTCAAAACAACAGCCTGGGCTTACAGACCGGGAGCCCATCTTCTGTTCTGCCTCCAAGCCCTTGTACTAAGGTGTGCCCGCTTCCCTGCACCTCCCTGCTGCCTCGTTTTAACTCAGACGTACACCTGCTGTGTACACCTGACCCCTAGATCAAAGGCGCCCCATTTGTCCAGTTGACACTGAGGGGACCACGGTCAGCGCAGCACCGGACCCACAAACGAGGTTCTGAGAACCACGCCCTGTGTAGACGCCCAACGCTGTAACACACGCACCTGCCATTCTCGGTTATCTGTTAATTAAGACCCTGACTTCAGAGGAGGACACTGCAGCGCCAGCATGTTAGGGAGGGTCCCCGACACCTCCATTCATAAGTCGTGGGCCTGGGATGAGGACCGAGGTCTGCAGGGCCCCGAGGTTGGTTCAGACACCATGCCTTCCCACCAGTCGTGACTTCCAAAACAACATGTGAACCTGTCATCTGGATGTCCTACCACCATCTCAGAAAAGATGCTCGATGCTGAAATTGCTGTCTTGCTCCCAGGACAGATCCATCTTCTGAGACTCCCATGTCTGGGCTGCCAGGGCCACCTCCCCTGCCCCAGAGCCAGAAATCACAGCCACCGTACTTCTGTCGCCCCAGGGCTCAGCAGAGAGCCCGCCTCAAAGAGGGTGCTCAGTCAGTAATCACTGAATGTGTGAAACTAGGAAGTTAGGAGAGGCAAGAGTTCATGATCCAAGGGACTAGAAGGGGTGAGAAGGTTTTTCTACTGGTTTCAGAAAAAGTCCACAAGTGTCCTGTGAGACCAGTGCAGAAGAATGGTCGTCCAGCCCTTCGCTGTGAAAACCCAGCCGCCCTTGTGGAAGCTCAGGGGGGTGGGGGGCCCCTGCCACCAGGGTCCCGGGCCACAAGCCCATCTTCCCTGGCGGGAGCTGCCTGGCCTGGGCCCCGCCAGCCATCACCCACCCCCTCCTCACAGGCAGCTCCAACCCTGCCCCCCCCAGAAGGCCCCCCACAGCCCTGAAGGCATGGGGGCCATCAAAGGAACCCTTGTCCATCTCCCCTGGGCTCCAGGACACAAAACCTAGACGCATGGAAGCAACCAAGGATGAGCTGCAACGGATGGAAATCACCCCACCAAACTCCGGCTCCACGGTCAAGGGCAAGTTTGGGGAAGGAATGTTGCTAAAACGGGGCTGGAATCAGTCTGGGAAATAATGCAAGGTGTCAGAGGGAGCAAAAGGAGACATTTTATCACCGTATTAATAGTAGTAAAATGTCATCGAACAAGACAACAAAGTGAACGTAAATACAGTGAGCCCAGTACGCCTGGACTTCGGACGTGCAAGGAATTACTCATCTTAGGTCAAAGCTTTGAAAGATGAACACACTACAGGGAGAGACTCAGGCAGGGGACAAGGGGCAGGTGGGACCACGGCGTCTACTTTCTTCCAGCCAAGCATCCTGGGGAGGTTCGTCTATCTCATTCCAAAGCCGTCAGGAGACCCCCTTGTTGGGGGGCCAGGGGCCCAGCCTGTGTGTATGTGGGCCTGTGCTCTGTCCCCTGCACCCTCACAGCAGCCCCACAAGCCCCCATTTCACTGAGGAGACAAAGGCTCTGAGCGCTTAAGAGACCTGCCAGAGATCTCACAACTCACAGCCGAGGGAACGGGGCCTCAGGGAGACTGTGGCCGACCCTCACAGCCACGATCAGAAAGTGCGCTCTCAAACAATTCACTGCCCATTGCTTACTAAGCTCCTGCGAAGTGTGGGTAGGTGATAACACCAAATAATTTAAACCGGCGGTTCTCAAAGCATCACCTGGGGTCCCCGCAGGTGCCTGAAATCCTCTCAGGGGTCTATGAGGTCAAACCCTTCCTCGTGACAACAGCCAGACGTGACTTGCCTCCTCTCTGTCTTCTCGGTGCCCGGGAGTTTCCAGAGGTCACGTGGCGAGGACTGACACCTCCCCTCCGGTGGCTTCTGGGATGTGGTTTGAGTTTTTCTCAATTTCGATTTGTACGACGGTCAGTGTTGACAGGTACCACTCACACCAATGAAGGTTATCTGGGACCCTCAATAATTTCAAGACCGTAAAGGAATTATGAGACCAGCAAGGTCAAGACCTTCCCACGTAAGTAACCAGGACCAGCTCTTGACAGACAGCCCTGCTCCAGGTTTTCCCATCCACCCCTACTGCTAACTGGCTGCACTGAGATGTGGAAATCCTATTTAATCTGAAGTAGGTGTGGTACTATTTATAAAATGGGTGAGTTCTGCAGTTTTCATAAGGAGGTTTATATTGCATATTTGAAACCTGGAGGCTTTTCAGGAATGTATCATAAAACCACCTTCCACAAACTGTCTCTAAGGAGCAGGGATGGTAACACCGCCAGGCGACTCTCCATCGTAAGCAGGTTATTGCAAACGCACAAAATTTCTGGAATCATCATTTTTGTTATTATTCTTCAGTGAGGCCGGGAAATCTTCTCCTAGTTTTGAAGTCTTATCAGCTCAGTTTCCAGAGGTTTTCGCTTTCTCGACTTTCTCCTAACAGTCTGCTCCAGTTCTCGCCCAGGACGATCCTCTGCGGCTAATCTCACGACGCAGGCCCAGGAGAGAGAGGCATTTGATCTGAACAGAACTTCAGCACCAGGGCTTTAGCTGCTGGTCCTGGCTAAGTCACCAGCACACAGAACTGCTCAGCGGTGATCTACATGTTTACTTCAGTAAGCCATCTAATCAGCAAAACAAACAGAAGTAAGAAACTCCCCTCTGATTCATGACCAGGAGAAATGTAGATCCAAATGAACGTGAAACTTATGCAAAGCTAAGAGTTCTCTCCGATTCTGCAGCGTTAACACGACGCCCACGACACGGTGTGCATGAGGCAGCTTGGGCTCGCGGGCCCGGACGGACTGCCAGGAGTCACCGTCGGAATGAACCAGCCTGCCCCGAAGCGCGCGTGCGCATCTCTGCTGTAGGCCGCATGTGTCGGAGGCCAGGGAAGGCTGCAAACACTTCGGAAAGAGGAAAATTAAAAAATTTTTTAACTCTCCTAAAGTGTAAGTTTCAGCAAACAGAGACTTTCAAAAACGGAGGCTCTGACTCTGGTAAGTCTAAAGTAGAGCACGGAGCATGTAGGAACAAAATATACCAAGAGTCACTGTATCGACCAAGAATTATTTTAACATCCACTGTGTCATCACTGAAAACTTCTATTTTCTGTGTTGTTTTTTCTCCAGAGATTTCAATTCCATCTCTATGTCCTGGTTTCAGTTCTACAACAGAACCAAAAACTGTCCAACACACTGAGATGTCAGCCTTAAAAATGAGTGAGCAGCCCCCGATGCTCTCCAAGTCTGAAATAATAACAACTATTACTAATTCTATTATCTCGACACAACCGAAAGCAAACCTTTCATGGCAGCTGTAACTGGCAGGAAGCAGGCTCGCTCCGGAAGCGCGGGGAAAGCTCAGCCCAGGCCCCAGCGCCGCCCAAGGGCACACTCCCCCAGGACGTACCCACACTCTGGGGCCGGCGACCGGGCCACGGGCTCTGAGGACGAGCCGACACTTCCCGTCCCAGAGCCGCGAGCTATGTCAGGGTCTGACCAGGGTTCCAGGGCAGGACTGCGCCCTTATGCTCAGGAGGATTATGAAATTTCACTGTAACAACAGAAGAGGAAAATTGGTTTGTTCACAGGCGTATCCCAAGAATCCAGAAAAACCCCATGTCTGCAGCAGGTGACCCGTGAACAGGTTTGAAAGAACGGAACCATTTCTTAAAAAGAGAATTTGCCACAAGCTCGAGTTGAGATAGAGAAATAACTTGATGAAACGACCCCGAACCCCAACGTTATGCCCCCATTTTAAAGGCCTGCACCCCAAGCACTCTGCACCTAGGAACTCAGTCCACCCGAATGATCAGAGAGGAACCAGACCAGCCTGAAAAGCAGGCTTAGCCTTATTATTGGGCGGGGAGTGTTTTTAATAATGAAATCAAAGTAAAGGAAGACAGGAGAGGCATCTTTAAAAGAAACGCTGAGATTTTAGAAGCTGGTGTGAGGACATGACACCTTACTGGCAGGTCACAGGGGAAACAGACGCGTGCAGGCTCACCGCTCGGAAAGGGGGTATTCGGAGAGAGGGCTGGGTGTCGTCGACACACTTCAGTGTGGCCCAGAGACACTTCCGAGCAAGACAAGACAAGCCCCCAGAGAGCAGAACGGAGCGGTTCCCCAGAAGAGCCAGAGTCCGGAAACTCCAGAGAATCCCAAGGCTGGGAGGGTCAGGGGTCTATGGGGCTCCGCTCTGAATACAGTGTGAAAGCTCCAGACTCCCGGTCCAGGTGACAGCAGGCTCAGATCACCTGCACGAGTGCGGCGGGTTAAACACTCAAGACGAATCTGTTACACCACAGCTGAGCCTGAAGAAGGAGAAAACTCAAGGCATCGAGAGTGAAGAGACTGAAATGGCCCGGCTGATTCTGTGCCGCAGGGGCCGGCGGTGCTGGTGTCATAACCTTGGGGCTCAGGCTCTCACACCCACAGCAACAGGCAACAGGCAACAGGCACTGCTCTCATTCAACGTGGGAGCACAAACCAAACTTGCTGTGGAGAGCCAGACCCTCCCAGGACTGCGTCCCCAGTGCACAGACATAACCAGACTCTCCCCGAGGACTAGGATTCTTGCCTGTCTCAGCCTGGGCTCTGGGGGAGAAACAAACAAAAACCTTGAGATTACAAATCCCAGACCACAAAACACTGGTGTTTGGGGTTTAATCTGACCTACTAATGTGGTCCAGGAACCCCACAAGCTGACAAGTAAGAGAGATTAGTCCTGGGCCATTTCCAGGACTTCTCACAAAAACAGTCATTAAACTGTATTCCAGGGATGGGCCCCCACTTCAAACCCAACAGGATTCCAACAGCTGAAGCTCTGCTAAAGATGAGCTCACAGCCCAAAACTACAAAATACATGAAGAAAGAATCCAGCAGCAGCAAAGTCAGCACTGTGAGCAAACAGACGAATGGAATCCCCAAAACAGCAGAAAACAAAACAATTTGAAAGAGATTGTAACACGGCATATCTAAATAGACTTAAGACATCCAAGAATGTCCTATAAATTTGATGAAAGATAGGCAATACTTGGAGAAGCCAATGGAAACTTCCATGAGTAAGTGTAGTTATTAAAATGTAAAATCCAATAGGTCCAACAGAAGATTATGCACAGGTTAATGAAAAATTATAAAATTAGAAAACCTGAGGAAATTACCAATAATGCATCATACAGAGATATAAAAGATGGAAATTATGAAAAAGAGAATAAAATGCATAGATTCAATTCACATTAGAAGCTTAAGATGATTTACTATTTACCATTCCCTCCTGTCTCATGCTCTGTTTCAAAGTACTTCTTTTATCTGTCCTTTCAGCAAGGATCTAATGTAAGTTCCAGAAAGAACTTGAAAATGGGTTAAAAAGTGTGAGAAAGAAAAACCGCACAAATGCATAAGAGATCATCTATATGATACTGCAGCATGGAAGAATTTACTTAACAAAACACAAGAAAATCATAAAGGAAATGAGTATACATCTGATGGTATTAAAATTAAAACTACTGTATGACAAAAGATACTACAAAGTGAAGCACTAATCCACAAGAGAGACTTACAACCCAAACCACGTAACTGACAGAAGAACATCCAGGATACATGAGAATATAACCAATTACTACGAAATGAGCTCAGCAATAAGCAAATCATATAAAAAAGCGAATTCACAGAGGAGGGATCCCAAATGCCTAATAAACGCCCCTAAAAATCAATGTTTTGAGCTCTCTCTGGTAATCAGGGGAACACATGTCACAATAAAAAGATGACATCTAACATCGTCTGATTGACAAAACTTAGTAAGTGTGACCACATGCTGCCAGGTGTGATTTCACTCTGATTACACACCCTCAATGCTTTCACACACACACCCTGTCAGAATCACACAGGATGCTTGTGCAGGGTTAATGGCAACAGCAAAGCCGTCTGCCCATCGGAGGGGAAATGGATGAAATGTGGTTTATTAATATTATAGAATATTATAGAGCACTTTAAATAAATGGATTACATTTATATAGTTCTAGCTCAAAAGCACTATACTGAGTAAGAAATGAGTTGCAGAATAATATGGTGTCATTTAGGCATATTTTAAAACATAGAAATAGCATATATTGTTTGTGGATATATACTTATGAGGGGAAAGTCCAAAAAAACTCATGGGAAGGACATGCCAGGATGTCAGTGGTGATTTCAGGAAGGTCATTTCCTCCCAGAAAGGCAGGAGGAAGGAGAAGAAATACAGTGGCTCTAAATACAGCTTCACATTTTATTTATTTTTAGTGAGAAGTCTGAAACGTGTGTGTGTGTGTGTGTGTTTGTGTGTGTGTGTGTAAGTTAATACCTACTTACCTACTTTATCCTGGTGGTGGTTACACAAGCATCTATTAGAATATTTATATTTCATGATCAAAATGCTTTATCATTCAAAATATTTTTAAAACCTAAATGAAATAGATATAGACAAGCAGAAGGAGAAACTCAGCTCCGTGCAGAAATTCACACTAAGGAGAAGACACTGTCCTCGGAAGATTAGAAAGGGGGAGGAGGCCAATCAGGAGAAATAAGCACTGCGTTCACATGCGAACAACAGTTACTATGTTTCTCCTATTTATGTCACATCCGATTTTAAAGCAAATTTGAAGCACTTGATAACAAATAACCCTTTTACAACTGACCTATTAAATAAGAACAAAAGAACCAGACCATGAAATGAAGATCGGGGCTAGAACAGGCAGCATGTGATGTGACAAGCACAGGGTGGGGGACAGGCTGCCTGGACCTGAACACAGGCTCCACCACCAAGTAGCTATCACCCACACCAGCCCCAGAACACCCCAGCTTCCTCATCGGTCAAATGAGGGTGAGACTGGGAGCCACTCTAGGGCAGTGCAAGGACGGAGCGAAAGGACTGTACAGGGTTCCCACAGCACCCGAAAGGGGCCTCGTGGGTCCTCAGCAACTCTTAGCTATTATAACTATTACTGGCATTACAGAAGTTGAGTGTGTAACTCTTAAGACTTCTACCAGCAAGTCTAAGCAAAAAAGTAACTCAAGCCCCATTACCTCAGACAGAAGGATGGAGAATGGATGGATGGACAGTTGGATGGAAGGATGGACGGATGGATGGAGAATGGATGGATGGATGGACGGACGGATAGAGGGGAGGATGGATGGATGGACAGATGCATGGGAGGATGGATTGATGGATGGATGGGAGGACAGATGGATGGATGGATGGATGGTTGGATGGGAGGATGGACGGACGGATGGATGAGAGGATGGGCGGACGGATGGAGAATGGATGGATGGATGGACAGATGGATAGAGGGGAGGATGGACGGATGGACAGACGGATGGGAGGATGGACTGACGGATGGGAAAACGGACAGTCAGATGGATGGGAGGATGGATTGATGGGGGAAGGGTTTGAGAGAGGAAAGGAAATATCTTACTATTTCGATAGTTTCAACATATTTTCCAAAGGCTGTTTGCATGGTCCTCTGCATCATGAAGCCAAATCAACAAAACAGGTATCTGACCCAACGGAAACTTAGAAACCCCAATTTCATATCCCACTGAATTTCACTCCCAAGAAAACTGACTCCCTGCTGAATGCTCCACACGGGTCATGCACCCAGAGGGGTCACCAAGGCACATGCAGATCGGTCACGACAGATGTCCCATTAAAGGTCTGTAAGGCAGGAAAGCTGGGCATGAACACCAGCAAGGAGACTCAGACAGCAGCCCTCCTTTCTATCATGTCCCTCATCACGAGAGAACGGCTTTCAGTGAGTAGCAAAGTTGCAAGAGAATAAAATTTAAAAGATCACTGCCTTTCCAATCTCCTCCCCAGAAAGGATCAAATCTTGGAATTTCATTCTTCCAAGGTTTTTCCATTGGCTTAATCACTCTAGCACTACATACAAGAAGAAATTCCTTTGAACAGGTGCCCTATTTACGAAGACATTTATTGCTGCCATAAAAAATATAGGAAAATTATTATTCCTTCTCCTCTTCTCATTTTTTCTGTTAAAAAGTTAAAACAGTAAATTGGGTCTGAATCACATGACCTTGCCTAAACCTCCACAGTCCGTGTTTCTTTTTCTTCCCTCACTTCCCTGCAGTTCTGACATACTTCTCCAGGGCTAACTCTGACTTTGAATTTGTCGAGAGTCCTTCAAAAGGCCAATAACGATGATGAAATGCGGTATTCAGGAAGCTTCTGTGCTTAATTTCATCCCCCTCAGTTACTACTGCTGACTGGAAAAGACTGGAAGCAGGTGTTATCTTTATACTATAAAGTAGCATATTCAAGACCGTAAGGGCCATTACGATGGGGAAGGCCTCATGAACTTAACAGTTATTTTCTTCATAATTGCCTCTATCTTCTAAAACACGATGACATTATTATAGCTGCAGCTCTGTTCGTGCTGTGATGGGGAGCCATAAAAGCTCCCAGACATTCCACATGCCACAGAAAAGAACAGGAAATGGGAAAAGTACTCAAATCATCCTGAGATTGAAGCAAAACTCTCCCCTTTCGGCACACCCACACAAAGACCCTGCCGGAAGCGGAAACTCAGAGGAGCCTTGACCAGTTCTGGAAGCAAGCCCTCCCTGCACCGCATCTGTACAGTGTGATCCAGCCGCCTCCGTGGTCTGACTAGCACCCATATCTCCTGGCATCTGGACTCAGTGACGGGCCCCCCTCCAGAGAGCAAGGACATTTTCACGCTTCTCAGGAGGTCTGGATGCAGCTGGAGTCAGTGTTCTTCAAAGAGGTGGATTATTTGTGTAAGAAAGCGGGGAGGGCGGGGGGTGGCACTGGGGCACGGTCTCCTGTGGCTCTTAGATGAGATTCCACAGAAAGTTCAGGCAACTCCTCTCCCCTCTGTCCCAACCTCCCTCCTCTCCTCTGTCCTCCTCCCAGGAAGTCTAGCGTGTCAGCAAGGAGCCTGTGTCTTGTCTAGAAAAACCGAAGGCAGCATCCCACACACAAATAATATGAAATAAATATTATAAAAGAGATGGTGAGAGATGACACCTTGGCTCAGCCTGGGCTGGGAGAGAAACCCAGGAAGGCTGTCTGAGTGAAGCAAACACCAGCTGGGAAGCGAGGTTCGGGCCGAGGGCCTGACCCTGAGTTCAGAGTCGGACGAGCAGGGCAAGTATGCGTTCTGTTTTGTAACCTTATTTTTATGGCTATCTGCTGGTGGGCTGCTTCGCCTGCTTCTGGTCTATTTCAACATCCATTTATGCTCCATGGATAGTTCCTAATAAACACATTCTTCGGGCTACCTTGCCAAGCAGGAGTCCTCAAACCTGGACCACCCCATGGGCGGGAGGAGGGCTCTTCCCCCTGCTTGGGGGAGCGAGAGCCCTCTCGCAGCCCTCGGCATGCCCCTCTCCGCCACACCCTCTGACTCCCTGTGAGCTTCTCTCCACTCCCGGAGCGGCCCCCGGCCCCCCCGCAACTCGGAGAACCTCGGCCCCGTCTCACCCTGAATGCACGGGGTGTGATCTCGTGGTGAAAGAATCCACCCTGCCTCTCAAAGCAGAAAACGAAACCAACCCATGCTGCCTGCAGCTCCTGGTCAATACCTTCCCCTGATCTAAGTCACACAGTGATTTCAGACTCAGAAGAAAAAAGAACGTTGTTCAGAGGGGAAAGTTCAAACGAGCAGCTCACTCAGACCCAGGATGCCACACACATCACAGTAACGCCCTGAGAGCGTCTGGGAGGCCGCCTGGTGAGAAGGAAGTGGCTCTGGTGTCAGCCCGGGGGTGGGCCCGGGCTCTGTCCCTAACCAGCAGCACAACGAGGGAAGGCGGCCAGCCCGGTCCAGACAGTAGTGGCAGCACCGCTATCGGGATCCGAGACATGAGGGGACGGGGACGTGCCCAGGGGCATTCCTTCCCCCGTGGTGCTGGGCCCGCTGCAGCCCAGAGTCACCAGCACCCTCTCCTCCTTCCCGACAGCCCTCCACACCCTGCCCCCAAACCCAGTACAAGAACGAGCCAGAGGCTGGGAAATCTTCACACACTTCTTCTCATGACATCCAACCCTCTTCTTCAATTCCTGTTTTATTTTTTAATACAAGTGTGTATGTTAAGGGTGTACAACACGGTGGTGTGATGTGCACACACAGTGAAATGACGACCACGGTCAAGCTCATGGCCACCTCTTCTCACAGCTACCAGGGCATGTATGACGGCAGCACCTGAAATCTACTCCCTTAGCAAATTTCCAGGACTTTTAACCTCAGTCACCACGCTGTCTGCCTTCGACCTCAAGACTTACTCCTCCTACGTAACTGCCACTTTGTGCCCTTCGACCAGCATTTCCCCACCTCCCCCCACCCCTGGTACCAGTCCTCCCACTCTCCGCTTCCATGTCAGACTTTTTAGGATTCCACATATAAGTGGGACGATGTTGGCTTATTTCACTTCTCGCAATGTTCTCCAGGTTCATACCTGTTGTCCAAAGTGGCAGGACATCCTCTTGTAAGGCTGAGTCACATTCCATTGCGAAGATACACACCACATCTTTATCTATCCATCCATCCACGGACACTTGGGTTGTTTCCATATCCTGGCTATTGCCAACAGTGATGCAGCGAATATGGGCGCTCAGATACCTCTGAGAAACTGACTTCATTCCCTTCGGGTACATTCCCAGAAGAAGACTGCGGGATCACTGGTAGTTCTATTTCTATTTTTTGAAGAACCTCAGAACTGTTTTCCATATGGCTGCACCAGTTTACACTCCCACAAAGTTTCCCTTTTCTCCATACTTACCTTTTATTTTCTTGACAGCAGCCCCCCTAACAGGTGTGAGGTGATAGCTCTTTGTGGTTTGGATTTCATTTCCCCTGATGATGAGTGATGTCAAGCACATTTTCATGTTCCTGCTGGCCATCTGTATGTCTTCTCTGGGAAAATGTCTATTCACGTCCTTTGCCCATTTTTCAGTCCGGCTGTCTGGTTTTTTTGTAACTGAGTTGTATGAGTTCCTTGTATGTACTGGCTACTAACCCCTCATAAGACAGGAGGTTTACAGTATTTTCTCCCAGTCCGTAGAGTGACTGGTCCTTGTGTTGATGGTTTCTTTTCCTGAACAGAAGCTTTTTAGTTTTGTAGTCACACTTGCTTGCTTTTGATGCCTTTGCTTTTGGTGCCAAATCCGAAACATCACTGCCAAGGCCCATGCCAAGGAGCTTCTTCCCTTGGTTTTTTTCCAGAAGTGATATGGTTTCAGTCTTATATTTAAGTCTTTAATCCATTTTGAGTTGACTTTTGTGCACAAATATAATGGTCCAATTTCATTCTTCTGCATGTGGCTGTCCGGCTTTCCCAACATCTATTGAAAAGACTATCCTTTCCCCATTGTGTGTACCTGGAGCCCTTACCAAAAAATTAGTTGACCCTATGTGCTTGAACTTATTTCTAGGCTGTTCTGTTCCACTGGCCCATGTGTCTGTTTTTATGCCAGTACCATAACGTTTTAATTACTACAGCTTTGTAACATAATTTGAAATCAGGAAGTGTGATGTCTCCAACTCAGCTCTTTCTCAAGATTGCATTGGCTACTCAGGGTTTTCTGTGATTCCATATGGATTTCAGAATTGTTTTTTTTTTTTCTATGTCTGTGAAAATTCCATTGGAATTTTGATAGAAATTGTGTTGAATCCATATTTTGTTTGGGGTAGCATGGACATTTTAACAATATTAATTTTTCCCAGTCCACGAACACAGTTTCATTTCATTTCTTTGTGACTTCTTCAGTTTCTTTAATCAGTATTTCATCATGTTCAGTGTACAGATCTTTCACCTCCTGGTTCCATTTATTCCTAAATACTTTATTCTTTTTTATTCTATCATAAATGGGATTATTTTCCTGATTTTCTTCTTTGATAGGTTGTTGTTGCTGTAAAGAAATTCTGACTTTTGTGTGCTGATTTCATATCCTGCAACTTTACTGAATTCATTTATTAGTTCTAGCAGTTTTCTTGTGGAATTTTTAGGGTTTTCTACATACAGAATCATGTCATCTGCAAACAGATAATTTCACTTTTTCCTTTCCTATCTAGATGCCTTTTTTTCTTATCTGATTGCTCTTGCTAGTATTTCCAACACTATGTTACATAGAAATGATAAGAGTGAGCATCCTTGTTTTGTACCGTATCTTAGAGGAAAAGCTGTCTGTTTTTCCCAGTTTATTTTAATGTTAACTGTGGGCTTTCCACAAATGACTTTTAGTATATTCAGGAAGTTTTCTTTTAGATATATTTTGTTGAGAATTTTGTTATGAATATATTTTAAATTTTTTGAAGGGCTTTTTCTGCATCTATTGAGATGATCATGTGGTTTTTATCTTTCCTTCTATAAGTGTGGTGTAACACACGGTTTAATTTTCGTAAGTTAATCCAACCTTGCAACCCCAGGGATAAATCCCACTTGGACATTATCTGACCCTTCTTGAAGTCATCTATAGAAATTCAGAGTTCTTGGTGACTAGTTTAAATGATTTATACTGTTATTAACCCATCAAATGAAATATGTATGCTTATGGTCTCAATAAATTAGCTTTTGGAAGGGAGGCTGTATATAATCATAAACCAACTATTGTCAAATATTAATTCAAATTTATATGCACACTTGTTAAGCTAAAGATGGAAGCTACTGCCAGACTTTACTGCGGGCTAGAGCTCACAAACTCTCCTAGCTCTCCCTTAGGGGAGCGCCCCAGAGCCACGTTCCGCCCAGCGAGCGCTTACTGAGCACCACAATGGCCTAACCATGGAGGAGGGCTTCCCTTAGGTAGAGTCAAAACCAAGACATCCACTCAGACACACACAGCAGTGAACAGCAGAAGCAAGGTCAGAGCATTAGAAATGAGATGCAAGACTGCACGCTCATAGGACTTTTCTCCCCCAAATTTGCTGAGCTTTGAAGTTAGGCCAATGACACTGACATAGGTGATCGATAAACCCTACAAAATTAAGGTGACCAGATCTTCACAGTCTAGGAAACTGTGGACCTGCCTCAGCTATAGAGAGGATTTCTGCCTTACACATCTAGGACGAGCAGGTGGCTGAGTAAATGACAGTATCTTCCCTCTGTGACCAGGATCTTTCCTTGTGAGAATCAGTGTTCCAGAAAAGAGGTACCTAAGAAGTTTTTAGGTCTAATGGGCACAGAAAGGGCCAACACTGGACACACCAAGAATCTACCAGGAGACAAATACAGAGAAAGGACAAGGACGGAGTGGCAGAGACACAGAAACAGAAGTCAGAGACAGCCACAAAAACAAGGAGGTTATAGGAACACAGTTCAAAACCTGAAGGTCAGCTAACCACACATCACTGCCCCAGCCTCCCTCGATGGCACGCGCTCGAGGGCTGCACTGCTAGCACACTAGGGCACGAGAGGGGGACTTGGAGAAGTCGTCGCACACGGTGATGAGCTGTCACAGGCGTCATTCCCCTCTACTGGCTGAGCTGCTGAACTACACCACTCATCTTCACTTCATCACGTGAAAAAACAGCTTTGTGACCAAAAAGATAGAAAAAGAAGGAGCACGAATACTAAAAACGCAGTTCATTGCTAGGAACTTGAGGTTACTTTCCATTACCAACTTCTCTTAATCTTTTCCTTGGTTAGACAATGAAAACAAAACAAAAACAAAGCCCAAGCAGACATGGTTAACATCCCCGCCAACAACGTGGCACCCTCCCCAAATTCCCTTCCACTTACCATTTTAAAAGTTCGCCCCACCTCCTTGACTGACAGTTGTACTCACCTGAGCCTCAATATAACTGAATTTTTCCCTCCACACCACACTTACGGCAGAAATGGTCCCCTTTCAACTTAACCCAGAAATCAGATGGCTTCTAAGTAAAATGTTTTCAAGGACTTGTA
Organism: Camelus ferus; assembly: GCF_009834535.1. Lineage (NCBI taxonomy): Eukaryota > Metazoa > Chordata > Mammalia > Artiodactyla > Camelidae > Camelus > Camelus ferus. The sequence goes on from NC_045709.1 coordinate 23,212,670, forward strand.
TTTAAAATATAGTGTCTTCTCCCAAAAGGTGGGAGCACCAGCTAGAGAGTGTGTGGAGCTGCGCTCACAGCCAAATCACCCCATATTGAAATCATGGCATCCAAGATGGTGCCCCAGGATGGCTCAGGACTGGCCCCTCCAGCCAGGTCTTGGCAAAGGCAGGACTCAACTTAACAGGGCAAGATGCTGATCTTGCCCTCCCTCATAGCAGCTACAATGAACCTGTTTTCTTCTGGTATTCAGAAATGCCCTCTCTGCAGCATCTGAGGCACGTTATTTACACTCTCAATAATAAAGTCCTTGATCTTTATTTTACACAGCAATTTACTAGAACTTAATTTGAAAATAATCACTTAATCAGGAAAATAATGAAAAGATAGAAAGAGTAGATTCTTATAATTGTAAAGAAAGTGGTTGCAAAAGGGAGGCATGCAGACCTGTCCTGTTTGGTGCATCTCCAAGATGACATGGCACTACATGGAGTAAACATGGGATGGTATCAGAGTAGTTAATTCTATTAAAGAAAACGAGATACGGCTGACATCTGAGCAAGTAATTATAATTACTTTGGGGGTTGGGGGATGAGGGAAGCATCATACAAAACTAAATATAATTAATATTTAAATAGTAGAAATATTAGTATTGGAGGCAAATCCGTGATTGAAAACGTTAAGACAAAGACGTAGCCAACTGACATATCTAAACATGTGATGTGCTGCAGGGACCATGAACAATCAAATGAATGCAATGTTCTTCAAGGTTCCCTAGCCCTGGGCAGGGCACTCAAATTGATAACATCTACGCAGATCTCCTTGGAGACCAAAGCTCAGCAAGGATGATTCTTTGAACCTCTGGTACAAGGCAATGTGTAGACAGCCCACCAGCTGCCCAGGCAGTAGCCTAACCTAGGAATTTCAAAGAGCAGAATGAGATTTTAAGGCACTTGAACATGTGATAATTTTTGATGATGAAAAACCATGGACCTCCTTTATCACTCACTGGTGGGGAAATAATATACTTTCTTGAATCCATTTTACAAAGACTCAGGGCCCTTGGTGGGTCCATTCCCAGGCAGTTAAGAACTCCATCTGGAACAAACGCTCATTGGTTATTTTCAATGTACCCAGATTCTAGCTTTGAGGCAATATAAAGCTTCACTCTGCAGCCACCCAAGGTGGTTCCAAGCTACACCAGTGATGTTTGGGTCTATGATACAACATACTTCCACATTCACTGCACACATCCAAGTCAGCCAGGATCAGACAGCAAATCATGACATTCCTACCAGGAACGGTAAAACATTTAAGCTACACTTACACATACACGATCACTCATTAATACAGTCATTCAACCAAGTCACAGAACATTTGCTCTACTAGAAACTGTAGAAGGGACAAAAGTGAATCTGACACAGACCTTGCCTTTAAAGAGCTGGCATTATATACAAAATAAACTACAAGGTAGAAAGTAGCCAGGGTCCCCAGGGAAGAGCGATTCAGGGGCATGGGGCCTCAGTGGGGAGAGAATCCTTCAGCCAGGCCTTGTGCAGTTCTGTACTAATGCCATCTCTCCTGGACCTCACACCAGGGACGGGTTTTCTCATCTGATAGCTAAGGACACTGCCTGAGTCATGTGACGTGGCCAAGGTCACCAGGCAGTGAGGAGACGGGGCTGACCCTGAGGCCTGGCCACCACCACGGCTGCCTCCATGAGTCCTGCTCCGCTCCAGACGTGAACACGCAAACCAGGTATGTGGATAAAATCTGTAGCATCTAGACATCCTGTCAGTTTAATCTTCTATTTTCTCTTTCCAATTTTAAAAATCATCAAATATTGGGTTTATAGTTGCTCCTCTCAGAGTCAGCAACAAACAGACTAATAAATATTACCTCCTGATCAGAGTCAACGTGTTCAAAAGTTAAAGCTCCTTCTCTCAAACAAGCTTCACCACTAATTATCAAAGATGGATGAGGTGAAAAACACTTACACACTCGGTTATAGTCTGGTAAGGGTTATTTACTACACATACATACTGTGATCACATGGGAAAAATCAATTCAGGAGATAAATACGGTAGAACAGCATCTAATCCAAACAGCTACCCCAGGGATGGCAGAAACTAGGAATATTTTTTTTAGTCAGTAAAACCCCAAATGAAAGAGATGGATCTAGAACACAAATGAAGGTTCAAAGGTCTCTCTAGTGGGGTAGAAAGACAAGGAACTCCTTAAGCAGGTTCGCAGATAAATTAGTATTCTCCAAAAACAATGCAAGAGATTGGAGTGTTTAAAACAAGCGTTTAAAGATGGTGTAACCGGTGTGGCCAAAACCCAGGAGCATATGGATGAAGAACTGACTGGGATAACAGAAGAGCTGCATGGTTATGAGACCACAGAGAAAGGTAAGTGTGGCTCTCTTCACACAAACACACAACATTAAAACCCTTTTCTGCCGAAGCGTTTAAATCTTGTTTTCAAAACCCTGAGCTCAAGCTGTCCTTGGCGACGTGCACCGACACGGGCAAGATCGAAGTGTGTGGGAACCACTCTGAGGAGCATTTTGGCTTCGCTTTTTCCGTCCAAACACAGGGTTTGATCTGGGGAGTTTGGGCATTATATGGGTTATTTTTTTTTTCTTTTTATGCCTACAAAATAAAATAATAAGTAACCAGGAAACCTTCCCAATCAGTTCAGAAGCCAGAAAAGGAGCTTTGAAACACTAGAAGCATTACCTGCTGTTAAAGCTTGGGATCACTCAGTAATTGTACTCAGTCTGCCCTGTCTTCCAAAGACTCACACATCCTCTAAATTTCCGTATTTGTACACCATTAAGAAGAGGATCTGCTTACAAACAGTGAGGCCTTAGGGTTCTTTGAGCAATTACACCACGACCTGAGCGGGAAGCACCTTCCTCATTTTGATGTAACCTTGTGGTGTAAATACTTCAATAAGAACTCTCTATAAGAGGCAAGCAGCCCTGCGATAAAGGTTCTAATGGTGCCATGGGAGCAACAGTTCTGCAGAACAGACATTCTGCCCCATAGACAGATGCCCTAAACTGGTATACTTGTTTGCTCACCATGCGCCCTATTAGACATTAGTTCATATGTTCTGCCTTAACTTCTTTCCATTACCAGTTTGACAAAGCTATTAGTTTATGTAGCAACTCACGAACCCAAAGCGTGTACTTCTTCCAATGAACGCAGAGCTGGAAGTCATCATCACCCTCTCCCTCCTGCAGGTAGGACGCTGGCTTGCAGAGTGACTCTCCAGTCTCAGATCCTCACCTGGCCACGCTCAGTCTCAGAGTTCCCTCTGCGTGATGAGAGGATGCCCCAGTACCTGCTCCCACCAGCAGAGCCCTGGAGGGTGGGCACCACATCTCCCACAGACAACCACCAGGCCCTTCGCAAATGTGTAAGAACGAGGATCTGCCTTGAAGCAGGTCACTGATGCCCCTAACGCAGAGAAAAACCAGTAAGAATCAGAGAAGAGCTTAAAGCGTGGAAGGAAGAGGGCTCCAGAAGAACCAAGACTGACAGCTCACAGATTCCAGGACGAGGGTGGTCTGGATGTGACCCCTGTGCCCACGGCTGCAGGTGCAGCTTATGGTTGTCTGCGCACTGGAGATACGTGTTTATAAGCAGTGTGGCTTTATAATTGTCACGAAGTCCTGAGTTGAAGGCTGTGTTTAGGCATTATTACAATACCTGCCAGAACCCAATGGACACCATGGAAAGTTACTGGCAAAACCCAAGGGTCCAAAGGGGGCCAGAGAAAGTCACCATACCCCTCGAGTCAGGCATCCTTGGAAAGGCTGTTTTCCTAAGTTAGTAAACTGCAGGTTGCATCATCAGCCATCTCACCGTTCCTCAGAAATCGTGAGACATCAATGAGCAAACAGACGCAAGAAAATACCCTCACTCCACAAACTGTGTGCTTGACAGCTGACAAGCTGACATAGCTACAGAGGGTGCCTTTCCCGTAACTGGCACGGCAGGGGGCGGGGGGATCTAACACAGCATCTAAATGAACAAAATAACTGACAGAAAGAGAAAAAATAATCAGCATCCAAAGCGAAACGACCTCCATTTCTCCAAATTCAAGCCAATCACATTGAAGAGTCATTTTATACAACACAGCCTCACAGAGAATTCAAAACCCCAGCGGGGGAAAGACAAATCCCAAAAGCAGCCTCCCTCACCAAACGGCCTCGCAACTTGGAGCGTAAATTTATCCACGTAAATGGTTCATGTGCCCTCTTTTTCCTTGACAAATGCCACAATTTTGGCAAAAATGAAACTCATAGCACCAGCTATTTTTGTTATGCAAACACACTAAAAAGAATTCTGGCTATTCTTCATATTGAATCAAAGTATGTTTTCCATCTTGGCATAGCTTTATAACTGAATTACCTTTTTCTTCTCAAACCTACTACTTAGTAAAGCTACTGAAACCTATTTTTTTAATAACATGTGAAAAAATAATCCAAGGCAAGCTTAAATGTGAACTCTGAGGTGCCACCCTCACTAGGCAGCAGGTAATTTCGTAAGTATGGTAAAATGCTCTATTCTAACTTAACACACTTAAATACATTCTACTAGGTTTCATGTTATTTTGGAGGATAGCCTTCCCAATAGCCTCAAATTATATTAAATTTAGAGATTTGGAAACACTGACCTTGCCATAGACAGTGGAAGTCTTACCAACTTTTACGTTATGAAGTAAGATTTTTGCCGACTTAACGAGCAAGGATGGCACTCGCTTAAGGTAATTTCTCATAATAATTTTACGAGTGGCTTTCACTCGAGCTAGTCTCAGAAAACTTGATCTGACGCACAGAAGATTCACATTTGAGTGGTAGAGCTGTGCTACCTAATGTTAACAATAATTTTTTTAAGTGGAAATTGAATACAAGGCTTTTTCAGATTCCCCACCAATTTTGTGATTTACAGGAAGATGTTTCTACATGTTTCAAGCTATAATTTTATTTTCACAACTAAAATATTATAACTTTATAATTTGATGAAAAAAATAAGAAAACCTATTCTGAAAGAATGAAAGGCATGAAAATTTGAATTAACAAAATTTTGGAAAAAATCCACTTGCACAAAGGGAAAAGCAAAAGAAACCAGCTGCTATCCACAGTGAAAAGAGACACTGCTCTTCCAAACGCGTACAATCCTCGTTTGAAGATTTATTAACATTCGTGGGCATTTCTGTGTATAGATATTATCACATGTGCACTTTGTAAATATTGGCATCAGTCCCTGACTTATCAACATTCTTAGGTAGAAAAATGCTACATAAATGAGGAACTAAGTATGTGCCAGGAGCTAAAGTAGGCTCTGGTTTACAAAACCTGCACAAACACAGAAACCCAGAAACCTGCACAGAATGGGTGGGCGCTAACCCCATCACCCTGACCTGTAGGAACATCTGCCCCTGCCACCGCCCGGGGACACGCACATGCCTTGGCTCTCAGGACACGATCACGGCAAAGCAGCGGCACCAAGACACCAAGACGATCATTTCTGAAATGACCTGATATTTCAACATTTTTTAAGAAACACAGAAGAAGTCAGAACTCTGTCATGTTAGAGTTCAAAAGTGTTTTTATTTGGATTTCCACCTTTCTGCCCAAAGGAAATGTGTGGAAAGCTGCAGAAAGAGTTACCTCTTCACTGCTGAGGGCCACTGGGCTAGACCTGTGTCCCCCATCACAGTGTCACCTGGGCCCTCATCACCAGGACCCCATCAGCCTTTCACAGTAGCTGCAATGTTTATCAAGTTCCCCAGAGACTATTCAAAAGACATGGATGGACATTTCCTTGTATCTTCGATGACAACCATACTTTTACATTTTATTTACTGGACAAAAATAGGGCTAAAGTTACAATGTTCGTTAATTTTGAAAAGATCACCACCCTGAGCCACTTTAAGTATTTCCTATTAAACTCTCATTTAAACAACAAATACTCTAAGAGACATTTAATGCCATTAGGTGCACAGAAGATGTCTGCGTCCTACCAGGTGCAAGATACACTCACACACACTCACACACGCGCGCACGCACACACGGCAAGAAATAGCAAAAATGGTCTATGTTGCCAAAATCTCTCCTGAAGCATCACAAATTAAAATATGGATAATACAAAAAAATCCAAAGTTTTTGGACCAGTATGACTCCTTCAATTTCCTTCAGCTACTTTTTAAGCCAGTGTTAAAGCAACCGAGATACTGAACACATGGTCAAAATAAAAATGCGTTGGCACCGAAACTCATCAATTACACTCCATTTTACAGACCAGCAAACAGAGCCCACAGAACTGGAGGAACCTGCTAGAAACTGTACAGGAATTAGAGACAGTTCTTGGGAGAACTATTAAACTTCCACTGTAATTACAATTTCTGAATTTTAAAAAATTCTCTTAATCAAAGAACACAGTACTTCTTTTACTAAAATGTTTTTGTAAGTTTAGAGAGCTGAAATAACTGTGAACTCCTCAAATTCCATTCCCTGTGATAGAATTGGAATGGACCTTTTACAATGTGTTACAAATTCCAAAGGCAGAAAGGAGGGGCGAGCAGACGAATCAGATGTAAGAGGAAGGAACGGTCTCCCAAGGACGGGCCGCAGTCAACATGTCATTTAGATAAATTAGCATCTTCACTCCCCAGAACTCAGCCAGATATTTTTATTTTGTTGGGGGCGGGTGGTAATTTCTGATTTACCGAGAGTCTCGAGAATTTGTTGCTTAATTCTCCTTTGGTAGTAAAGTCTTTGGATATCCCTGTTTTGAAATATTTTAGACAGTCCATCATCGAGAGCCCTCTGCTCCTACAAGGCACTCAGCCATTTCCTACTTCACACATTTGCCCTCAGTCGTCCTCATCCCCAGGAGGATTTCTGAGCTGTAAGCAATCGGATTTAAGACCTTTAGCACCAGTATGCGACACACCCTGACAGATGAGCTCTGAGCCCCTGTCCTCGCTGCAGCCTGGAGTGGTTCCCGAGCATCACTGCAGCCTGTGAACAAGGTGAGCGAGGCGGGGTCACGGCTCAGCACTTTGGACAAGACAAACTTGACGCTGGGCCTCTTGTACTCAGCATGGAAGGTGCTTTATCTGACCCAGGAGACCGAACAACGGTAAAGTGAGCACTGAGTGAGGAGCCGGAGGCGGGGAGGCAACCCCGCTGGGAGACTGGTGCTGATCCCCCAGGATCTGAACGACCCACGCGGAAGAAGTGCTCACTGCCACTTCCCACCCGGAGGAGAGGGACCAGCTCCAAGCCTGCTTTCTGAACGGAGTGTCTGCCACTGCAACTCAGTGCGGCCGAAAATCTCCCAAGTCTTTGCAGTGAGGTTGAAATCACAGAACTCCCCTCCCAGAGAGGGTTTCCTAAGAAATAGAGCTAGGCCATAAAATGTCTCAGGCAGGCTGTGCAGCTTCTCGGACCCCTGCCATCTCTCAATCTGTGACGCACCTGGGACAACCGAATGCAGCTAACTTCACTTTCAGGCTTACCTGGAAATCGTTTGTTCACAAGTTCAACAAGCACTCAGTAAAGACCAGTGTGGGGCGGGGGCAGGGAAGGTCCTATAGGGCGTATGAAATAAACATAAAGCAGGCAACTGCCCTGGAGCACATGGGTCTTGCACAAAGGACGACTTCCCTGGGATCCATGCGGGGTTAGCACGAGGCTCTGAGGAGCGAGGCGTCATGACCTAGGAGAAGCAGAGAGGCCACTGAATGCAGAGAAGCTGCAGCGGGATTTCTGCAGAGGTCACGGACCTCGATGCAGAGTGACAGGGACTCTGTCTGGGCCACCATCAAAACCGTACGGGACATTTAGCTCTTAGACAAAATGCCACCTCTCCTGAAGTGAGGAGGGACTGACAGGAGAACCTCAGTGCAGGAGCCCCTGTGCTGGCGAATCGGGGCTGAGAAGAAACAGCTGGGCCCCCAGTGGTCTAGCACCTATAAAACTCACACTTTGTCACCTTCAGATTAGGATTCTCTTTGGGGCTGAGTCTTCGGCCAGTAAAAGTCCATCTTTAAAAGAAGAATAAGCAAGAGCACCTTCTGGAAACTCACCAACATCACATGAGGCTTTTCCAACAATGATGCTTCTAACCCTCCGGTGGTGAGCTCTCCCCTCGTCCACAGCAAGCAGCCACCGGGGGCCTGTCGGCCGGCTGCTGGGGACACAGGGCGGGCAGGCCCAGCCCCGCCTCGCTCAGAGCTGAGTGGAAGAGAAAGACCTGTGGACATACCTGCATCCTCCCAGCAGCCCACTGCTCTGCAAGAGAGTGAGGCTGGGTGACCCCGCCTCAAAGCCTTGATTAAGCCAAGAATTCGCAGAATCGTAGACCCTTCGGAGCCAAAGGATACCTGAAGGAGCTGGTCCAGATGTGGAAATGAGCCCAGAAAGACAAACTGGATTAGGCCAAAGCCTCATATCCACACCCTGACTACGGCACAGTGGTCCCCCCTCATCCCACACTGCACAGCACACTGGCGTCCGCCCAGCAATTCACCATCACCCGGCCAATCACCTCTGACCTGCACACCACCTGAATAACAGAGCTTACATGTGTCTGGGCACATCTCAAACCATTTCGACCCAACAGCACGTTCCTCCACGAGGCTCTTACAAAGGAGGAGCAGGTGGGATGCTGTAAGCAGGGCCCGAGTCTCTGGAGGTCTCTGCCTGCTGCTGCCCCCAGAACACATGTCTGCTGCTGACCACAAGTTAAATCTCAGTGCTCTGGGAAGCCTGGCGACATAAAATTCTGTTAATATAGAGATCTGTGTCAGTACAGTCGTCAGCCACCTCAAACATGGCTAAGTGTACAGGTAACGAATGATTTCTGCAGTTGTGCTTCATTCGCAAAAGGTGCTGCTCTGGCCAATCTAAGTTCACTGGGCTCACCACCGCGTGAGTGACCCCAAAGGCTGCCTGTGTATGGTGCACATCCCTAGTTAAACGGGCCATGTGAGCTGAACAGAAAAACGGCAAATGATTGCTTTTAGAAGCGAACACACGTGCAGGAAAGCCACCCCCAAGCTCCCTTTACTGTTCAACGTGAGTGGAAGTGCTTGCAGTGGGAATCTCTGCGTCTTCCTGTCCCAAAAGCCTCAGGACAACACTGGAATTGCACGCAAGGAAACTCCATTTTACGATGCTGTGATAACGCTTTTAGAATGTGTAACTTTCGGGGTCTTGTCAAATTCTGATGCTTCCACGAAACATCAGACTTTTCAACAATCTGTTCCTCCCTTTGCCGTCTCCTGATTTCACATCTGCCATAGCTTCTGCTTGGGTTTCCCTGCTCCAACTCAACGGCTCTAACGCACACGACTAGAAGCATGTTACAATCATCCTGGTGAATTTTTTATGTCACAGATCCAGATTTTACAACGGAAAAATTTATTTAAACTTTGAGAACATATTTAACGATAACAGTCTTACTGGAAATGAACATTTAATATTAGTGGAAATAAGCTGATTTTAGAAGTAAAGTTTGCATTTTAAGGTATTATCAGGGTTGTTATTTTTAAGCAAGTAAAAAACAAAAACATAGAAAAAAACAAAATAAAATAATAAATGTTTGAGGCAAAGGGAATATCTACAAAATTACAGGTGATCCAGACCTATGGCGGCCTTCACTGGGTGAGTCCACTAGTAAGTGGAGTCCACGTCGAACTCAGCTTCCATTCCTTCATCTAACATGTGTTTATTAAAAGCCTTATAGGTCAGGCCCTGTGGAAATTATGAGTAAAACAGGCATGTTTCTGAAACCTCGTGGAGGAAGGTCTCGATACTGAAAAGGCAAAATAAAAGTGCTTCAAGGAATTAAAAACCAAAATAAATAACAATAGTAAAACTACTGCATATAAAATAGACAAGCAAGTTCCTGATGTACAGCACAGGGAACTATATTCAACACCTTGCAGTCACATCCAATGAAAAAGAACATGAAAAGGAATACACGAGTGAATATGCATGGCTGGACATGATGCTGTGCACCAGGAACTGGCACACTGTAACTGACCGTACGTCAATGAAAAAGAACGCAAGTAAAAAATAACGATAGTAAGAGCTATAACCATGAACTCAAGTCTCTAGGTCCAAATGGATTCCACTCAAAATACTAAAAGAATGTAGAAATATGATGACAGAGTTATTCTATTTCAACTTCAGAGAGAACAGAAGAGGCGCCAAAAGCTTAGAAACAAGCGAATGTACTGACTTCCAGACGCAGAAAAGGCTCAAGGAACGTAGCTAAAATCACACGTTGAGAGCTGACATCAATCGCCAGAAAAACTCTTGAATAAACTGTTAGGTGTCGGCTTGTAAGCACTTTGAAAGTGGGCAGCAACCACTGGGAACAGCACTGATCCCCCAGGAGCAGGGTCGACAGATTGACCCCACTGTGACTCACTGGCCAAGGCTCCTGGGGCGGGAGAGAAGGGGAAGCTATAGACATCTGGAATCTCAACCTCAGTCAGGTGTTTAGGAAAGTCTCTTGTGGTGTTTTTTGCAGGTGGTGATAAAAATTTAAAAGATAAAAAATACAGCTTTGTAGATCTCTAACTGAACTCCTTTCAGACTCTTAATTACCAAAGTAGGGTCCATTTGAATTGTCAACATGGGCCTAACTTGGTGGATATTCCAGGTTTAAAAACATACAGAAAACCCAATCTTCAAGCCAGTGGGGGACCCTATATAATATGTTGTATAACAGGACCAAGATTCGTAAGCTCTCAATAGTCTGGAACAAATGAGTCCAAACCAACAACATAAAATGCACTATAGGAAAAAGTTCAAGAAACAAGCTGTCCCAGCTCCCACAGATGCACCAAATATACAGCTCCACCTGAGGCAAGCGCTGAGTGAGAAACCCAGAATGGCCCCTCCGCATGGGTGAATGGAGCGTACCCACGCGGACAAGGACAGGAAAGGCTGGGACACGCTCACCATGGCCCTTCCCCCGGCACAGCGCTGTCAAGGCGGGAGGGATCTCCAACTCCAGTGCCCACAACTAGAGCCCAGCTTTTAAGGCTCCCACCCAAGGGATGGGCCACCCAGACACCTAGCTCTGTAAGTCAGTGGGGCGCCACCAGGAGTCCCGCGGGACTATAGCAAAGAAGCCGTCCTGAACAGACGCTGGAGTACTCACTTTGGCCCTCCCCCCAGGACTCAGTGCAGAGGGAGCAGGCAGAAACACCCAGCTCCCAGCTTCACCGTAAACGAAGCTGAACTGCACACCTTCCCGGCTGCACCCAGGGCCCCTGATCCTGATCAGTCTGCATCTTGGCACCAACTGCAACCCTCCCCTTTGGGACACTGATGGTCTTGGCTCACCCTCCACCACTGGGAGCCACTAAGAACAAGAATAGCAGCCCGACAATCACAAAGGCTTGGGGTTGGTCTGACTAATGATGCTCATCTCCCACACGAGACCAGTCTGTCAAGTCTGAGAGAGGTTACTGTTCTATCTAACGCAGAGAAACCAACACAGAAGGTCAAGGAAAATGAGGAAATAGGAATATCTCTTAAAAAAAAAAAAGAACAAGACAAATCTCCAGAAAACAGCCTTAATGAAATGGAGATAAGTAATTTACCTGACAGACAGTTCAAATAATGGTCACAAAAGACGTTCGCTGAGGTCAGGAGAGCAGTGCGTGAACAAAGTAAGAATTTTAACGAAGAGATTAAAACCATGAAAAAGCAGCCAACGAAAATCACAGAGCTGAAAACATAATTCAGTGGAAGGGCTCAGTGCAGACTCCAGACTCAATCAAACAGAAGAAAGGTTCAGCAAACTCTGAAAACAAAGCAATGGAATTCATCCAATGGAAGATCAAAAGAAAAAGAGTGAAGACAAAGTAAAGGACTCAGCGTATATAATCAAGCAGATGAATATACATATCACAGGGGCCACAGGAGAAGAAAGAAACAGAAATTTTACTCAAAGAAATAATGGCCCAAAAGTTCCCAAACCTGGAGAGGAGGAAAACAGACATCCAGATCCAGGAAGCCCAGAAGGTTTCAAATATGATGAATTTAAAGATCCACACCAAGACTCGTTATAATTAGTCAAAAGTTAAAGACAAAGAGAGGATCTTAAACACAGCAGGAGAAAAGCAACTAGTTACATACAAGGGAATTCCCATAAGACAGAAAATCTGCAGGCCAGAGGGAGTGGCCCGATTCATTCAAAAAGCTGAAAGAAAAAAACTACCAACCAAGAATATTCCACCTGGAAGAGTTTTCCATCAGTACTGAAGGAGAGATGAAGAGGTTTCTGGACAAAGAGAAGATGGACTTCATAACCACTACCGGCCCAACAGGAAACGTTAAAGGAACATCTTCAAAAGGACACTGATTAGCAACATGGAAACATAAAAGTATAAACTTCACTGGAAAAGGTCAACATACAATTAAATTTGGAACAATCTAATATTGTAACCAACAGTGGTGACCAAATCACTCATACCTTTTGTATAAAGGTTAAATTACAAAAGTATTAAAAATAGCTATATAACTAAGATAATTTGTTAATGAATATATAAAATAAAATAATGTAAATTGTAACATCAAAAACAGAAAAAGGGAAGCAATGTAAAAACATAGAGCTTTTATATGCATTTGAAATTAATTTGTTTTCAGCTTAAAACAGTCTATAATAATTACAAGATGTCTTCTATAAGGCTCATGGTAACCACAAAGCAAAACCTATACTACATGTGCAAAAGAGAAAGAGAAAGGAAATATGTGTAGACATCTGTGCACCTGACATCAGAGGGCCTAAATTCATAAATATTAACAGAACTGAAGAGAGAAAGATAGCAATACAGTAACATGAAGACACTCTGATACCATGCTTTCAACAACACGGTTATGCAGACAGAAATCAGTAAGCAAACGCTGGACTTAAACTACACATTAGACCAAATGAATCTAACAGATATATATAGAACATTCCATCCAAGAGCAGTAGAATATACATTCTTCTCAAGTGCACATGAAACATTCTCCTGAATAGATCATATATTAGGCCACAAAAAAGTCTCAATAAATTTGAGAAGATTAAAGTCATATCAAGCATATTCTTTGACAGTTGTATGAAACTAGAAATCAATTACGAGAAGAAAACTAGAAAATTCACAGACATATGGAGATTAAACTTGCTATTGAACAACTAATGGGTCAAAGAGGAAACCAGAGAAATCAGAAAGTATCTTGAGACAAATGAAAATGGAAACACAACATACCATAACTTACAGGATGCAGCAAAAGCAGTTTTAAGAGAGCATTAACAGCAATAAATTCCCACATTAAGAAACAAGTAAGTTCTAAAATAAACAGCCTAACTTTATACTGCAAGGAACTAGAAAAAGAAGAACAAATAAATCCCAAAGTTAGTAGAAAGAAGGAAATAACAGAGATCGGATTAGATAAATGAAATAGAGACTGAAAAACAATAGAAAAGGCCAATGAAACTAAGAGTTTTTTTTTTTAAGATAAATAAAACTGCCAAAACTTTAGCTGGACTCACTAAGAAAAAAAGAAGATTCAAATAAATAAAATTAGAAATGAAAGAGAAGACGTTATAACTAATAACAAGAAACAAAAAGGATTATAAAGACATCACTACAAACAAAGTCAACAAATTGGACAACCGAAAAGAAACTGATACATTCATAGAAACATACATCCTACCTAGACTAATCATAAAGAAACAGAAAATCTGAACAGACCAATTATTAATAAGGAGATTGAATCAGTAATTAAAATCCTCCCAACAAAGAAAGTCCAGGTCCAGATGACTTCACTGGTGAATTCTACAAAAAAATTAAAGAAAAATTAATACAAATCCTTCTCAAACCCTCCCAAAAGACAAAAGAGCAGGAAGCACTTCCAAACACATTTTATGAGGCCAGCATTACCCTGATGCAAAGCCAGCTAAGGACACTACAAGGAAAAAAATCACAGACCAATATCCCTGATGAACATATATATAAAAATCTTCAAGAAAATATTAACAAGCCAAACTCAACAGTACAATAAAGGGATCACACACCATGATCAATTGGGATTTAGTCCTGGGATGCAAGGATGGTTCAACATATACAGATCAATCAATGTGATAAATCACATTAACAAACAGAAGGATGAAAATCATACAATCATTTCAATAGATTCAGAAAAAGCATCTGACAAATTTCAACAACCTTCCATGGCAAAAACTCTCAGCAAAGCCCGTATAGAAGGAGTGTACTGCAACATAATAAACATCATTTCTGATGGCCCTCTATTAATAAAGGGAAGTCGCTGACTGAGGGAAGAGTTTCCCAAAAAGCTGTGGTTTTCAAACGTGAGGGTGGATCAGAATCACCTGGAGGGCTTGTAAAATAGCTTCCTGGGCCTCACCCGCCAAGTCCCTGATTCAGGACGCCTGAGGTGAGAACCTGTATTTCTAACCAGAGCCCAAGTGATACTGACCCCTCCTGGCTGGGGACCACACTTTGGAACCACCGGCCTACACAATTTTCAACTATCTCCACTCAACTCAGATCCAATTCTAATGATGCTTTTAGGTTTTCTTGGATTCTCAATGATCAGTTCCTCTATCAAACTTATTTCACCACTCACAATTCTTAAACGTGAAATCTTAATTTTCATTAAAGTGACCTGTTACTGAATCTTTAGCTCATGTTTTAGAAAAAAAGATGACCTTGAATAGGAAATTTTATTCATTAAAATGGACCTTCTCAAAAATAAAACTTAAAAAAAACTCAGCTGTAATTTTGTATAATAATGTGAACGGTACCACCTATTGAAAGAAGGACAGGAGATACATTATTTTAAAATGACATTTTCCACAAGGCTATGTGCCAAACTATAGTTCTTGATATATTTCTAACCATATTATTATAGGCCAAAATTATTTTTATAAACAACAAAATACATGTTAAAAGAACTGACTTTCTAGTGTCCAATCAATCATAAATGTTCAGTATGTTCTTATTACGTACAATGAGCACAAAGTGATATATGAGAAGAATGTAAGATACTATCTCTACCTCCAAAAACTTAAGATCTAACCTAGAAGGGGAGCTGACATTCATGGGAAAAAGTTTAGTAAATTCCTAAGATGTGGATAAGACTCATAAGAGAAATTTTTGTATTCATTCATTCATTCAAAACACTTAAGTGACAGACACTGTGTTAAGCAATGGAGACAAAAGAGGTGATCGCCTGAACAGCATGCTGTGTGCCCTCCAGGAGCACAACACAGCGACCAAGACCAACACAGAGGGACAGCTGCAGTCCAGCGATGAGAGCAGAGCGGAGAACCGCCACTTGGCACAGCTGAGAGGTGCCACTGAGTTCACTGGCCAAGTCTTCACGGAGTGAGTGATTGGGGTTGGGTATTGAGAGTAAGCATGATCTTCCCAGATAAAAGATGGGGGCAAAGGTGTTCCCGCCAAGAGGAAGAACACATGCCAAGTCAGGAAGGAGTGAGACACCTGGGAGGGCTCTGCTGAGGGCGTTGCAGGACAGGGTCAGGCCCTTTGGGGGAAGGAAAGAAGGTCGGAGGCTGCTCTGCCCTTTGTGAGAGCAGCGTGGTCAGATCTGCATTTTTGAGGCTCTCCCTGGCTGTAAGAACACTCATTTACATGAAAAGGGGAAAATGCGGACAGCAAAACCATCTAGGAGCCTGTAGGAACTGTCCCTGACAAGGTGATAAGCACTGAATAAAGGTGACCCTGGGGAGTTATGGAAAGGGAGCAGGTGGAGAATCATTAAGAGGTAAACCCACATCCGAAAAGCATCCACCAGGAGCCGGTCTGACTGCTCCAACACGATCTCGTTCTCAAATACTGGCTGAGCTTCTTCTCCACGCCAAGTACTAGGAACTAGACGCTATTACCAGGATAGAGGGTCCAACACCTGCCCTCAGGGAGCTCACAGTGTAACAGGAGTTACGCAGATAATTAAATAATCACACAAATAAAAATAAAGTTGTTGGGGGTGGGAAAAATAGGGGAAGGGGATCAAAAGGTACAAACTTCAGATTATAAATTGAGTCCTGAGGATGTAATCACAGTTTGGTGATGACAGTTAATAACACTGTCCTGCAAATTTGAAAGTTGCTAAGAGAGTAGGTCTTAAAAGTTCTTACTAAAAGAAAAAAGTTCTGTAACTACGTATGGTGACAGAGGCTCACTAGATTTATTGTGACGATCACTTCACAGTATACAAAAATATTGAATCGCCATGCTGTACACCTGAAACTAATATAATGCCATATGCCAATGATGCCTCAAAAGAAAAGGAAAATAAATTTGCAACCACCAGTACAAGGGATTATGAATTTTATGAGAGTGGGGTGGATTTTTATCTCTCCAGAGACATGCACCCCTGGAGAAGCAATGTCTCAACTGAGATCTGAAAGGAGGAGGAGCTCTCCAGGAAGCAGGCCTCCTGGGCAAGCTCCCTGCATCCAGCAAGTTCACGGCAAACATGAGGCTCGAGGAAGACCCGGTTCCCCAGGTCTGCACTGCCCAGCCCGCTCTTTACTCCCGAGTAAGTGAACGAGACTCTGCAAGCACAAGATCTTCGTAGCATCCAGCATCAGGGGCTCTTTCACACTCAGAATGAAGTAAGAAATGATTCTTTCAAACCGAGGGCCCTCAACCACACAGTTCTCTTGACATCACTTGGTCTTCCCCCAAGTTTTACCCATTTTTCATGCACCTGTTCAGTTCACACCCCTGCCTTCCAGCTTATGCACAAGGGAGCGGAGGGCAGTCCACTAGGAGAGAGGCTGCCTTACCCTGGCATCCCAGGCACCAGCTTCTTGGACAACACAGCAGTGGAAGGGTCAGAATGACGTCACACCTGTTCTTAATTCCCCACATGGTAGGTACACATTTAACAAACTGTTTGCCAATTGTTTATTTCTTACCTCGTAGAACTTAGGCTTATAGAGTTATAATTAAATTACAGAAAACACAGAAAATCACACATGTGGTAGATTTGGAAGGCAAATAATATACTTACTAGGTTAAAAGAAAGTTTCTCATTCCAACATTATCTCTGTGTACTTTCTACAGAAGTATGGCATGGCTGTCCTTGAAACGTAGGGGCCCTATCTCGTAAATGAAAAATGAATCTTCAGGCTAAGGATATGAAAACCTCAGGTAGGCCTTTCCAAATTGGTGTGGGAGTGTAAGGGCTGGAGGCATTCCAATCTAAGCACAGGGGAACATTTATCACACACCGCCCAAGTTCATCTTCACTGCTCTGTTAATATGAAGTGTTCAGCAGTTATTTTGGTTGAGTTAGATTTATGACTACTTTTAATTTAAAAGAAAACAATCAAACAGAAAAGCATCCATTCTTCTCTCTTGCCAGGACACTTCTCTTCCAGAGACAGAGTGGTTAACGATGGAGAAATGAGAGCTCCGTCCATCAGCTCGGAGAAGAGCTTGACCTCCACGTGCAGAATTTCAGAAAGATCCTGAAGCCACTTGGAGATGCTTCCTGTGGGTTTCATCCTGCTGACCCCTCATCAAACACTCGCAGAGCAGTTAGAGACTTGTTTACGTAGCCAAAAAAAATAAATAAATAAAAAGAGGGACTTCTGAAGGCACAGCAAAACTGTTGTGCTTGTTTCCAAATACAACCAGAGATAAAACTAGATGCTACCCAAAGAAGCATGTTTGTGCCGACTTTCACCAACTTTCGGCTGCTAGTAACTGTAATTTCACTGAAGACACTCGGCCCAGTGGACATGCCATGGAAAATCTACGCTCTTCAGGACCCTGTGTTCTTAATGACATTTTCTGCTTTGAAAGCCTCCGACCCTGAAGGCACAGAAACCCATCGGTCATTCCTCACACCACGTTACAAACACCCCCGCCTTTCTGGCCAGATGTCAAAGGGCCCAGCCAAACGGCTACTTTTTCCAAGTACCACCACCGACAGTGATGACAATGTCCAGCTCTTCTCGGGGTTCTGACAACTATGTAACAACAAATAAAAAACATTCAAATGATTTACTGTTTCAATTCTACATCGTTGAGCTCTGTGTTTCTTTAAGGAAGGAGCAAGTGTGTGAGAGAGAGTCGTGAAACGCTGCGGTTGCCATGGTAATTATCTGTGTTTAGAGAGCCCGTGGAGTAAAGGTCCCTGTCGCGGCTGAAGAAGAGTGCATGTTAACGACGGCTTTTCTCCAGCCTAAATCATGTTAAGTCCCCAGTTTCAAAGAAATGTTAAAAAAAAAAAAAAAAAGGATGTAAGCTTTTATCTGGAAAAACCCTAAGTGCCAAAGTGTGCTTTGCTCCAGGGGCGACTCCGATCCCAGCGGTGAGACGGTATCTGAAGACCGGAGTGAGGACCAGGGCTGGTGTGCTGGGGGAGGGGGGGGTTTCTGACCAGAGAGCTGCCCTCACTGATGATTTATGGGGGGACCCACTTGCTCCTGTGCTTCCCACAAAGGGGTGTCACCACTGGACACCCCGCGGTAAAGCCCAGGCAACCAGCCTACGGGAAAACGGCAAGGCCTGTCACCTGGCGGCCACCACCGCGTCACCACCTGAACAGAAATCGGCGCCAGCTGAGCACGATGCTTCTCGCACAGAGGTTAGGAGACGCTGCATGCCCAGCTGATGGAACTGTTTTCACCCTCTCAGGTCCAAAAAAGCAACTGACAACCACCACCAAAAGACAAACCAAAATTCAAAAATGAGCAAAGGGCATTGCTCCAAAGAAGACATACAAATGGCCGATAAGCTCGTGAAAAGACGCTCAACAACGCTGGTCATTAGGGAAATGTACATCAAAACCACAGCGAGACGCGCCCTCACGCTCACTAGGTTGGCTGCTACTAAAGGAAAAACACAGAAAACAAGCGCTGGTCAGGATGCAAGGGGACTGGAAACCTCGCGCACCGCTGAAGGGGGACGTAAAATGTGCAGCCACCGTGGAAAAGTCTGGAGATTCCTCAAAAATGTAGTAACAGAATCACCATATAATCCAGAAATCCCACTTCTGGTTATATACTCAAAAGACATGAAAGCAAGGATTTGGACAGACATTTGTACACCCGTGTTCACAGGAGCATTATTCGCAAAAGCCAAACAGTGGAAGCAACCGAAGCGGCCATCAGCCAGTGAGGGTGAACACGAGGCGGGGCGGCACCCGGTGGGAGACCACACAGCCCTGAAGGGGAAGGCGTCCTGACACAGGTGCCGCAGCAGAAGAACCGAGACCCGTGCCGAGTGAAACAGGCCAGTCACAAAAGGACCAGCGCCCTGTGATTCCACTCACAGGAGGTACCTGAGGGGTCAAATCCACCCAGACAGGAAGTAGGAGGGTGGGGGGCAAGGGCAGGAGGGAGGGGGGAGCGGGGAGCCAGTGTTTGGTGGGAACAGAGTTTCTGCTCCGAAGAGGGAAAACTTCTGGAGGTGATGGTGGTGATGGTTGCACAACAATGTGAATGCTTAATGCCACTGACCTGTGTCCTTTAAAATGGTTAAAATGGTTAAATCTGTGTTATGTATATTCTACCACAATCTTAGAAAAGCAAGAGGCCCGTGGTACCCAAGGACCCTGGGTGATCCATGTCTGCACAGCATTGTTACCGACGCGGCATCGCTGGAGCTGTCTTGTTTGTAACCAGCTAGTCTAAAAATAAAATATGACTTTCCCCAGCTCATGGCTTTCATTATAAACCTCCAAAAAAAAAAAAAAATGCTTGCGGCTGAGCGATACTCACAAAAAAATCTGTCCTCCCAGGTCCTCAGACCAAGCTGCCGGCTAGATAAGAGCGGGGACCTTCCGGCAGGGTCACCCTGAAGAGAGCAGGTCCTCAGCACTGCACCGGGCTCAGCTCTGGGAGAAGCCGGAGTTCCTCGCCTGCTTCCAGGGTTTAAAGCAAGGTGGATCGGAGCTGGCCTTCTTTAAGGGCGGGGTGGGGAGACGCACAGGAAGTGAGGAATTGGAAGGCTGCTATAAGATTAGTTTGCAGAATTGGACTGGAAACACAGGAACTAAGAAACTAAAAAGATGCAAAACATTCAGGACCCAGTGAAAACAGTAAATGAAGGATGGGAAACGCCTCTTCTGGGCATCTGTGTGGGCCTGACAACATCTGAAGACATCCAAGCACAGCCTGATCAGAACACAAGTGATTCGCTTACTGACATAAATTCTGCAACAGGTTGTACACAAATAAACCATCTCTACGAGCACCAGGAACGTGTGTATGCACTGATTCTGCCTCCTGCCCCGCAGGGGAACTACAGGGTCATAGCTCTGGGTCCTACCCCCACTCCCACCCCTAGGACGGGGACCATCCTCATTCACTCGCGGCCCCAGGAGAGCTGCACACGGGGCCCCACAGAGAGGCCAGGAGACTGGGCTTAGAACAGTATTCATTGCACGTACTTAGCAAATCTTCTTGACAATAACCTTTGGACTGACAATCAAAAAGCCAGTTTTCATGAGCAACTTGAAGCAGGGAGATGTCTCCGGAGACCCGTGCAGGTGTCTCGAGGGTGCTCTGCTGGCTGAAGAATGACCCAGCACATGGCACACAGCAGGTGGAGTTCCAACCACAACATGGACCTGTTCAACTACAGAGGTTTATCGCTTCCTCTCCATGGAACCAGCAGCTAACATGACTGGCTGGTGGCTTCTTTTGCAGTTGACATTGGAGGGAAACACTTCAGCATGCCGGTCTTCTCCGGAGTAATACTCACCAGTGAAACTGTGCCCTCAGCACGGCATCCTGAAGCAGCGCCTCGAGGTGACGCTGACCTGGCCGGCTGAGCGCCTGTGGTGTGACCCGCACTGTACGCCTTGTCCCTGCACGGCTGTCTACACCCCAGACCTTCCCAGACATGGCTAACACAGTCTCCATCACGCTGGGGAGGAAACCAAAGTCTGGACTACTCGTAATTTACGGAAGCGCGCAGGTATTGAGCTTCAGTCTGAACCGCAGATCCCGGCTCCTGGGCCCCCGACTGCCCCCCCGGACGCAGCACGGCCTTCTCTGCGTCCGTGGAAAGAGACGCCCGGGACTAAGACCTTCTCCATGGTGGAATCTAGCATCCTCATTCCATGCGAAGCTCTCTTTCCACAGATGGACCAGCTCTTCCAGGCAGCGAGTAAAAGTACGTTAGAATGTGGCTCCACCCCTGGGGGTCTGGTTAAGATGCAGGTTCTGATTTGCGTCTGGGAGGGCCTAACGTTCTGTGTTTCCGAGAAGCTCCCAGGGGACGTGACGCCGCCAGTCCCTGTCCACCTTCCAGGAGCAAGGGCTGGGGGCTCACGGAGTCAGCATCAGACTGTGGGGCAGGGCCTCAGACACCAGACAGAGGCAGGGCATTCGGTAAGACACAGAAGGTGTATTTCAGCCCTTCAGGAAAGCTCTCCAGTGGCACCCTGCTTACAGCCCTCCCCCCACAGCACCCCTACCCCGCCCCAGTCTCCCCCACCCCACCTGGCCCCCCAGAAGAGACAGCAGCAGTCCCAGGACGCAGACAGACACGCAGTGGTCACTTGCTCTCAGAGTAATTTGGGGCTAAATCCAAATAAACATTTTGGACAGTGGGTTTGTGATTTTCACAACTCATACAAAAGTAGTCCATTAATTAAATAAATTATGACTCCATCATACAAGGACTAGACAGCCCGATATTAGGGAAAAAAAATTTCAAGACACAAAAAGACATTCGCAGTGAGCAGAAAGAGACAGTTATGGTAAAATTATGAACCAACGCTAGAAGTTTCCACACCAGAATTTCAATGGCAGTTAGCTTGGACTAGGATTTTAAGACAACTTTCTTTCTTTCGTTTATCTGTATGTCGTAAATCTTTTACAATTAATATGTCAATCTGGAATGAGAATAAAAATAATTTTTACTATGTATTTTTAAAGATTTTACTCTGAATCCATAATGATTACTGGCAGCACTGAGACAGGACGAGGAGACATCAGCGACAGGAAGCAAACAGAAGCAGCTCTGAAATATTCTTCCAAGAACAGTGAGCCTGCACGGAGCTGGTCCTGAGAGCCGCCTCCACCTGCAGGAGCGTGGCCGGCAGCCGTCTGCGAGCCCAGGAGAGGGTCTCCCAGACCCCGGAGTGGCAGCACCTGCATCTCGGACTTCCCAGCCTCCAGAACTGTGAGAAATCAGTGTCTGCTGTTTAAGCCAGCGTCTACAGGATCTTGTTAGCACGGACCGAGCAAAGACACGCAGCCTCAACTCAATGCAGCAAGCAGGAGTAAGAAAACGTTTTTGAGCCAATCAGGGAAATTTAGTTATGTGAGTAACACTAATTTTCAGGTGTGCAGCTGGCCTTGTGATTACAGAAGAAAAGCCCATACTCTTTAGAGATGCCGTCCTAAGCACGTAGGAGCGAAATGGAATGATGCTGCAGGCATCTTCCTCAATTGTGTAAGTGGGTAGCGTCGGCAAAGCAGGAAAATGCCAGTGTCGCATCTGGGCGGTGGGCACGCCCACGCTCACTGCACCCTCTGTCCCCTGCTTCTGTGTGCCAGACACTGTTCAGAGTGACATAGTTTAATGTGGTCAGGGTTCTGAATCCTCTACACTCGAGCAGAAAACCAGGGTAAACCAGGGCCAGGGCCACCTGAGACACACAGGTACCTCCAGGCTGGAAAGAGACGTTCTCTGTGCAGACTGAACTTCAGCTCTTTCAAACAAACTCACCTGAACCACCGAGATGGCTGTAGGAACATCCGGATTTCGGGAGCTGTGAAGAGGGAACTACATGCAGGAAATGAACCTGCAGAGATACTGGAAAAGGCTGGATTGGGAATTCAGAAACAATTGGCCCGGGCTGTCAGAAACACGGAGGGAGAAACGAGGAGGGTGATAACCAGCGCGTGTGCTAGGCTCCGTGCCTCATGTGTTCAGGGCCATCATTTTATTTCAGCTACATTCTTCACTTAATCCCCCCTTTACTTCGATTCTAAGGCGCAAGATTACTTGCCACCTTTCATAGACATTTCCACGGACAGTCGCTCATTCATGCAGCCGGTATTTACTACGTGCGGGCGCTGCGCTAGGAGGTGGGAATTCATGAGAGAGACACAGCCTGCTGGGCGCTGGCAGCCAGGGGGTTCCCCTGGGTCTCTAAAATGTCAACCTGACACATGGTTCCCCAGGTTCAAGTCCCTCACCTCACAAGGGCCAAAAGGTGGAAGCAGCCCCACTGCCACAGACAGACAAAGGGATAAACAAGGTGTGCTCTCTCCATGCAGTGGAATGTCATTCCGCCATGAAAAGGAAGGAAATTCTGACACAGGCTGCAACATGGGTGACCCCCGAGACGCTATGCTGAGTGGAGTAAGACAGTCACAGACGTGTGGCCCGCTGACGTGAGGCCCGCAGACCGGTGGGAGGCTTAGGGCGGGCAGCCAGGGGCTCGTGGGGAGAGCAGGTGGGGGGCTGTTGTTGAAGGGATCGGGGTCTCAGTCTGGGAGGAGGTAAGAATCCTGGGGACGAACGGTGCTGGCAGCTGCACGATGTGAATGTACTTAATGCCGCTGAATTGTACACTTTAAAATGTTTAAAGTGGTTAAATTTTATGTAATGTATGTTTCAGGTCAACTTTAAAAACCCTTCAGTGACAATCACCTAGTGAGAACAGTGAGCTCCCTGGAATCTGAATCAGGACCCTGTCCCGACTGCCCTCCAAGCTCTGTTCAGAAGTCACACTACCTGACTCACAGTTTCCAGAATGTTCCAGGCTCTCTCGCTCCCCACAGCCGTACACAGACCTTGTCCTCTGCCTGGAGGGCACCCTTGTTCCCGGGCCAGAGCCTGGCACCGTGCCTGAGGACCGGGATCCGGGACCGCACTCCCTGCGCTCAAGCCCGCCCTGCCCAGGTCACCGCCTCTGGTCCTCGGTTCCCTGACATGCAGAACCAGCCACCACCATGAAGACAGCACGAAGAAGTCACGCTTCTCTTTTAAGAAACAAGCAGTGTCACTGTTCGCTTAAATGCAAGACTGCCACTGAACTGTGAGCCTGCAAGTGAGGCAATGTCTCAGACCCCCGCCCAGCACGGAGCCGGGAGACCCCGGGCAGCCCTCACTCGGTGCCTGTCCGTCAGCTCTGAAGGTCGCCTTGGGACCAGGAATGACAGCCCCGCACCCCCGACCGCGCCCTACCTCAAACAAACTTTCAGGTCAGTAAGTGAGACAGACAGCTTAGCCCCATGCGAGCTGAGCGCTGCTGCGCCTGGGCGCGGAAACGCCGGTCTGGCTGGCCGGGCCTGCGGCCTCGGCCCTACCCCTCCCAGCCTGGGCCTGGACCTCGCCCTCCCAGCAGAGGAGTCCGGCCGGGACTTCGGGGCGGGGACGGGGGAGAATTTCGGGCACCAAGTCCCCTCGCTGAGCAGGCTGTCGCTGACCCCCCGCGCGTGCCACAGGGTCTCCGTGCCCAGCCTCCCCGGAAGAGGGGCTTCCTCACTGAAACCTCTAGCTGTGACATTACCTTGAACCACAGGCAGAGCTAAGGTTTCCACTCACCCCCTCGCCCCACCCCACCCTCCTCACAGGATATGTTAAGCCTCAGGAAGAATGCCTTAGTAAACACCATTTTCTGTTTAAACACGTTAATAATTGTCGAATTTGGTTTGAGGGAATGTTTTATTATAATGGCTGTTAACAGGAAGGTCTCCAGCTGTCAAATTACCTCACATGCTTCATAGAGAAAAATCTAGGTGTCCCAAGGGTGGTCCAGGACCTCTCTGTGGATCAACAGCTAAGTAGACGGTAGGGGAGGGTGGGGAGAGGGGAGAGGGAAACATTCAGGACAGAACAAAGAGAGAATTTTAGATTCAAGACACAGAGGTACCTACTCTTTTCCAGGCTCCGCTTTTACAAATCCCCTGGGATCTCGTCAAAGGCAGAGTGTGAATCAGCCGTTCGGGGCAGGGAGCTACGGGGGGACCCTCTAACCCCCTCCCAGTCTCCAGTCCAACACCCACACTTTGAACAGCGAGGTTCTGCAATGGGCAAAACTCTCCAGATACATTAATAAGCACTGATCCTTTCATCCTTTAAAAAAATAATAACCAGTTCTGGGGGTGGTTTGAAGAGCTCTGGGGAAAACTACTTTAAACATCTATTTCCTCAGTGATAGCCCCACTGAGGCCTCTAAAGTAGGACCCAAGTCTTGAATCTTGAGGGAGCCCCTTAATGAGAGAAGAAACTGATCTGGGAACAGGTGCAAGAGGGCTGCCCAAGGAAAGGAGTGAGGTTTTGTGTTAAAACCCGGTTAACAGACACTTTCCCTGTGTTCACACCTGCCAGGCTTTTCTTGGTGGCCCCCACCCAGATGAAAGACGGCCCCCCATTTTCCAAACCAGATGAGCACCTCAAAAGCTGTCAGATAACCTCTACTTAAGTTTCCCAGCTTCTGGAAAAGCCTAATTATTAGAAGATTCCTGTTGCAAATACTTTTTGTTAAATAAATATCATTCTTGATTTAACTTTATGTACATCTGAGTAGTCCTGAGTTGAGCTGGATGATTTTGAATGAAAAATCACTCTCCTTTTTCCTGTCAAATATTCAAGACCTTTTGACTCTCTCAAACTTAAGATTCCACTAAATCCAGACATACGTTCCCCCAAGTATTTGGCTGATGTCCCAGGAACTGTGAAGCCTTCCACAGCCTGGCCCTCATTTCAGCCCACCCCCAAATGAAATATGAAACATGTGAAAGCAAACAACAGACAGAGCGCGTTTCCTCCCCTCTGTGAAAAAGGGATCGCAGGGCCTCCGCGCTCACCCAGCCGTGAGCACGCGGTCCAAGGTGCCGACAGCCCCTCCCTGGCCCAGGTAGCCGCAGGCTCCCTGCCACCCACGTCCCAAGTCAGGCTCCCGCCCCGACTCCTGCTCCCTGCTGCACCATCCGGCTCACAGGGCCCCCCCACCAGAGGGTGTTCCGCAGGCTCCCCGGAGGCAGAGGCAGGGAGGCTGGGCCCCCCAGGCCCATGGCCTCCAGGCTTTCACCAGCTAATTAGCCTTGGAGCCACTTGCCTTTTGTTCCCCGGCAGTCACGGCAGGAACCTGATGCCAAACGGGGAGCCCACCAGGCAGAGCGCACATTCCAGAAACCTGGGCCGCCTGCCAAGGCCGCCGCACCCGCGCAGAGGTCCCTGCCCCCTGAAACCCAAGCCCGGGGTGCGAGCCCAGGAGCCTGGCCTGACGGCGCGCTGGCATGGCGGGCATGGGGGCTTAGCTCGGGCTATGGACCTGACGCAGAGCCCAGAGGCCAGAGGCCCACCGGGGATCGGGGGGCCCACCAGGGGCCGCGCAGCCCTCGCCTGCCCCCCGACTTCCATGGTTTCCCGAGTCCTGGGCCTGAGAAGAAAACCAGACCCTGCTGGGCGCTCACATCCACAGTTCGGCTGAGACCTTGCCGTTGTCAAGCAGTCCAGGTCTGCTCCGGGGGTGCTGCGTTTGGGGTCTTTCCTCTCGCTGACATCTGCTCCAAGGACCTGACCCCGACCCCAGGCAGTGTGGAACCTGCACCCTGCCTGTCTGCGGAGAGTGAGTTTCTGCTGCTGCTCGGTCCCACCTGCCCTGCTCTTGGTGTGAGATGCCCCAGAGGAGCCCTTCCTCAGCTCCAGGCACCAGCACAGCCCCAAGATGTTAAGAAAACAATGCAATGAGAACGGGAAATTCTCCCAAAGGTTCCAACAACTCTTGTCTTTTCCCACATCGTTGGTCTCCCTTCTCTCTCTCTCACTCTTTGCTTTTGCTGAATTTCAGTGAACCCAGACCTAACAGGAAGGCATCTGGGACCCAGCACCCTTCAGGGGTCTGTCTCGTCTCCTGTGAGCTCCCCGGGCTCCCGTCTTCTTGGGGACAGCGCTGACACTGTGGAGGGTCCCCCTCTGCCCTGACCACTTTCTACTTCTCCCTGGCCCTCCCTCCCGCTGCCTGTCGCATCCCCTTCCTGTCCCTCCCCCTCTGCCCTCATTTGTCTGCGTCCAGGCGCCAACACGCCCTGCGCACAGACCCGGGCCTCCCTCTCCAGCCTCAGTGCCCTCCTGAGCACCTTCTGACGACGTGTGAGACACATGCACGTGGACGTGAAGCAGCATGTCTCAGGCTCGATTCACCACCTTCTCCCCTCCCCGCTCCACGGGAACCCCATCCTCCCAGGCAGCGGGGCTTGAAATCCCACCCTGGTCACCCTGTCTCTCAGTCCCAAGCATCCCCCCACCCTATCTTCCCACCTTCCATCCCCAACACAGCCCAGTCTCCTAGACGGCTCCCCAGAACCATGGACCAACCCCAAGTTGACCCCTGTCTTTTTGAATCTGAAAATAGTAGAGCAGAGTTGGACATGAGGAGACACCTCCTGTCCCCTTCTGTTTACAGGTGAGGGAGGGGATGGAGGCCTGGAAGCGGCCTCTGCAGGCAGTCAGAGGTGCCGTCTGGCTCATCCACTGACTGTATGACCAGACTGCCACCAAGCCCCCGGGGAAGTCAGCCCTGCCCCCATCCCTCCCGCCCCTGCTCTCCTCCTTTCCCTCTTCCACGGAATGCTGCCTCCCCTTACCGCTCCCACTTCTCCACCCCCTGGGAGGCTCGTCCCATCCCGGGAACCACTCCCCCGAAGCCCACACTGGCCCTCTGCTGCCCCTGAACCCCGACACACACTTCTCCAGACTTCTCCCAGGCACAGCATAAGCCTTCATCCCAGCACTCTGTGGGACTGGACGCCCTGCTCACTCCTTTTCTGATGACATGCCATATCTTTTAAGCATATACGTTTCTTGCTTAATCAGGATAATGATCTTTGAATAAATGAAGGATGTGTGGAAAGTGAAGAATATTCTCCTATAAAATTACAAAAAGAGAGTGATGGATTGGCATTAAACTGCCAATCAGCACTTACGAGATAAAGGAAGCGGGGGCGCGGAAGGACCCCTGAGCCCCACTTCCACTGACCGGACGTTTCTAACACACCGACGGCAGTGCCTCCGGGTCGGGAGCGAGCACT
This sequence comes from Camelus ferus, assembly GCF_009834535.1. Classification (NCBI taxonomy): domain Eukaryota; kingdom Metazoa; phylum Chordata; class Mammalia; order Artiodactyla; family Camelidae; genus Camelus; species Camelus ferus. The sequence continues at coordinate 23,240,751 of NC_045709.1, forward strand.
GGGTCAGCGGTGCGCCACTGCGGTCACTGCACCATGATCTGGGTTCAAACTCCAGCTTCTGACTTACAAGCCGTGTGACTGGTCAGGCTGCTGCGTCCTGCTGAGCTCAGGGCGCCGACTGTGAGACGGCGTAACAGTGGTCTCACAAGTGCCCCTTCTGTCCAAGCATCACAGGGATACTCGGAAGTCCCCACCTGCTGGCGTTCACTCTTGTTGGCTCTTTCGTGCCCCTTAGGACTGTGGTGAGAATTAAATGAGAGACATGACGCCCGGCACAGAACGGCGTTCAGTAACAGTGGCCCTTGTCGGGAAGATGATTACGAATACAGAGGCAGGAAGGAGGAGGGCCCCGAGCTGCCTCAAGCCCAGGGAGGACACCACCCATGCTCTGGGACGAAGGTCAGGGCAAAGGCTGTGACCGCCTAGCCCACGGGGCTGCCCTGCCGGCCCTGTCACTTCTCCGGGAAGGCCTTCCCAACGGGGAGAGGGCTGGGGGGCAGGACTCGTGTCTGGCGTGGGATGTGGGCCTGGACCTGCTTCTGGAGGGTGCACGGGGGTGCCCGCCCCCTGCCACTCCTCTACGGACACTGGAGCATACAGGATGGTCCACAACCACACGCAGCACGGGACCACACAGCAGGCTCATCCAGCCTCCCGGGCTGTTTCTGGGGAAATATCATGCACCACTGAGTATAAACAGAACCCAGGCCGCCAGGGATTGCCTGTCTTCTTTGTCCCTCTACAGAAGCCAAAGACATTCACGCCACAGGAAGGAAAGCAGGCGGAGAATAATTTCAGACCCCTCTGAAACACCTGCTTGGGCTATTTTTACTTTTTCTCATTCCAGTGAGACAAAAGGTTCTAAAAATGGACGTGGAAAAGCCAAGTTTTAACGTAGCCATTTGGTGCGTGCCTTGAGTGCAGCGCCCACGTTGTGTTCCCCAGTGTCTCCCGCAGGTGTCGCGGACAGAAGGGGGTGTAGGGACGGGTCCGATGCAGGAGGGGTAATGAGGCCACGCCCCCCCCAATCTCCCAAGAAGCAACCACTGAAGTGGACCAGAGGGAACCGATCGTTCACAAGAGGGAGGACCTGCCCTTAAAGTCGGCAACGAGGGAAGGTGGAGGTTGACTCTATTATGCCAAATTCTAGGCAGAGATACTCGTCAGGTCAGGCAAACTCCAGAGTCTCCGCTCCCTCTTCCCCCCAGCGATGCCCCTGTTGCCTCCACACCTGCTCAAACCATCCTCCCACTGGAGGCGTCCTCCCCTCCTCCTGGTCGCTCTTTCTGAAAATCCACGGAGACGCTCTCATATAAGGCCTGGACTGCTGCCAAATTCCAAGAGCCCTGTCCTCGTAGGAAGCACCGACTGCTCTGAGGATGGCGATGATGTCTCATACTCCCCCAAACGCCTGAAACAGCGCCACACATAAAGTACTGGTCAGCCAGTGTCCAGCAGACTGGAAAATACGAGTGACTGCTGTGCCTGTTACCCTGTGTGCTGGGAACCATCGGTGCCCCCACATCTGACGTCCCCCCTTGGGGCACATGACGGTCCTGCCTCCAAACCCAGGGCAGGGCCACGGGGTTGAAACCAGCCAAACACACATCATTCCCAGGCTGGCTCGTCCCCTGGGGCTGAGAGGGGCGGCTCCTGCAGACGCGGACAGGAGAGAACCTCAAGATCAGATGGGCCGGAAGCACCGGCCCACGTGGGGGCAGCCACTCTGGAGAGTGGCCTTGACCCTCACACACCAGGCAGAAGTCAACTGTGCTGTGTCACACTCGGGCCCTTAAAATCATGACTAATGGCCCGTAGAGAGGGCAGTTAGGGGCGGTGGAAATGATGTCAACTGAAACATTCGTGCCCTCAGGAAAGTATAACCCAGTGGGGGAATGGGACACGATCCCACGTAAAGCAATGGTAAACAAGCGTGCTCAAGTTTGTGGGAGAGCGGTATGCCCTACAGAAAGAGACGGGGTCGTTTTCAGAGTTTCAGGACAAGTGGGTTCCATGTGGGTTTACGGGAGGAATGTTCTCTCCCGTAAACCCAGGAGGATGAACAGGACTCCAGGCTGAAGCAAGTGCAGGAGAAGGGCCATCCCAGGAGGGAACAGCACGGACAGGACGGAAGACCTGAACGTGCCTGGACAGTGCGGCCCGAGGCTGAGGCAGGAAGGGTCTCTGGGTTCCGGCCCTGGGTGCAGGAGCTGAGGGAGATCTTCCAGCGGGGGAGCTGCGATCCACGCTAAGTGCGGTGACTGTGTTCGGGGTAAAGGGGGAGGCCAGACAAGCAGGGAGTGAGGAGAGCGCTGCAGCCAGGGTCCAGGGGAGCAGACCCACCAGCAGAGAAGGAGGCAGGAGGCAGATGGCAGAATCAAGGGGAAAAGCTTATGGGATTCAGATTCTGCAGCTGATGAGATGTGAGCAGTGCCGGGGGGCAGGAGGCAGAGAAGCCTGAAGTTGCAAAGCGAGGCTGTGAACAGAGGAGCTGGTTTGATGGGAAGGGGTGGTGTGCTGCTCTGCACCTGGGGTCCCTGGAGGAGCTGCAGCTTCACAGGGGGCAGCGGAGCCAGAGCAGGGCCACTGGGAGCACAGCATGGGAGTTGTCAGTGGGCTGGGAAGTCATGGAGGATAGAGGCAGAGGCCGGGCAGAGGGAAGGGAACCAGGGGTCACCAGGGGTCTAGCCACCTTGGATGGGTCCAGCTCACCCTGAGCCTGCCTCTCAAAGTCAAAGCCCCCTGGACCCCAGACCCCAGCCAGCTTGTGTAAGAGCACCTGCAGCTGCTCCTCGCTGGCCCTTGGTCCTCCTGCCGCCAAAGCAGCCAGCTGCCCCCCACAGCACTGGAGGGGAGACAGCTCAGTCTGCCCTCCAAGCTCCCTGATCTCAGCCAGACCACCTCCATCGGGGCACGAATACTAAACAGGGGAAAGTATGAAATTACATGGAGCCAGTGATCTCTGTGAAGCCCCACGGTCCTTCCCCCATTCGGTTAACCTTTTATAGAGTTAGAAATTGCCCTTGTTAGCCAGAGCTCCCAGTATTTCCAGCCAATGTCAAATATTCCCTCAGCAATGATCACTTTTACAGGAAAATATTTCCTACCCGAGGTCTTTCTGAGATGTGCATCCTGGACTTTGACTTTTAATGCATTTAGACCCACGTCTAATGAGCAGGACATATCAGCAGAAGGACCCGGCTTCCAGGATGGAGAACCAGGACCCAAGCGCCGTCCAACAAGCCCAGTCCCGGAGGAGCCCGACAGGTGTCCCACCGCGGAGCAGACAGACACACCGCCTGGCCTGAAATGCGATGGCATATTTGACGATGAGAACAAGACCCTGAGGGTCCAAATTATGGAATAAGTCGTGTATGTGGAAGAATTCTTGAAAACTGTAAAATATTATCCAAATGTTAGCCAACTTTATCCACATAATCCTGGTTATCTATGTTCTTAAAACAGTAAAAGCTGAGGCTGTTATCAAATACTCCAGCATTCAGACTGGTCCCTACTTTGCACAGGGCTTGCTCTCACTCAGTTCTGTTTAACTCTGTGGTGACTGTGTGCCTAGAAGGCATGTGAGGTTCTGGGATCAAAGCACAACACCTCAGAGCTACGGAAGCGCGAGCCCAGGAACGCTGAGGGGCCCGTCCAAGGTCAAACTGCGCGCTGGCAGCCAAGCTGCCACAAAAAGTCAGTCTCCTGATGGGCCAAGAAGTCTTTTTTCCACAGACTCTGGTTCATGCTCTATTGGAAAATCACACCGAATGAAGATACTTACAGTACAGATTGCCAAGAAAGGCTCTGTGCAGAACATATAAACATCCCCCGCGAGTAAATAAGAAATGGTCAAGAGAGAAAATAAAAACAGGCAAAGCTATCAGCAGACAAGGCCCAAGACAGGGGACCTAAGCCGCAGAGAAACACGTGTGATGTATCGCATCACCAGGAATCAGGAGAACAAAGAAGGAAGCAAAACACAGCTCCGCGCTCTCAGGACAAGCCGGAGACACCTCGTGAGGGCTGCGGCGTGGAGACCACCCCGTCTGCAGCGGGGCGGGGGTGTCCACAGCCACGCCGGACGGCACCTGGCAGCGCCTGGGAGAGTCGGAGCTGCACCGGGGGTGCCCTGCCCAGGAGGCACCCAGAGAAGTCTCAGGCTCAGGTGCACAGGAAGCATGGACAGGAACGCTCCCTGCAGCATTTTAACAGGGAAAACACGGAAACAACTTAAGTGCATCCTGATCCGCTGGAAAACCAACGGGGAAAGAATAAATAAATTCTGACTCATTCATACAGTGGCAGAGTGGAGAACGTGTACGATGAATTGACTAGGTCTACATGTACCTACATGACTGGGTCTCAAAAGCATAATTATAAGGCAAAACAGTGCAAGACATAAGCTGTATGAGGGATACTGTTTGCATGATTTTTAAATACCCCCCAAAGAACTGTATGTTATTTTCATTTTCTACATACTTACATAGTAGAGATGAAAAGAGGAGTTTGCTTTGCAGGGGAGGTGCTAAAACACAGGTGTAAATGGCACACACCTGCGTCAGGGGCAGGCTCCCCCTGGAGGGAGGTGAGAACTTAGCCAGAGGCTGGGCCAGGACTGGGCCAGGCTTTCCACTAGACCTCCGTTTTCATTTCCTTCTGAAAAGACAGGGCAAAGGGTCATGTTTTTGCCTGTACCCCTCTGTATGCTTTAAATATTTTATAACAAAATTCAGTTGAAAAAAGAAATTCTTATTTGATTAGTAAGAAGTTCTTATTTGAGTAACACAACCTGATACTCATTTGTATATAAAACCCAGTGTCCCCAGCAGATGTATGTCTACACGATGAGCGGTGACTGTGGGGGCGTCTTTCTCACGCGGGTCTCTGCCTGTCTCCCACTGGGGTCCACAAAAGGCAGGATTTAAGGCAGGGCCTCCAAGCACTCCTGTGATTAAGTGGCCTCAGTGACTTTCTTTTCAGAAGACAATGTTCCTGGACTCTTATCAGACATGGCACACTGCACTTTCATTCTTGTTTCATGGGTAGACAGACAATAGGTGACGGAGGGATGATGGACAGGCAGGTAGTAGGTAGGTAGGTAGACAGACAGACAGGTAGGTAGACAGAATGAACCACCTGTCCCAGGATGTGCCTGCCTAGCTCCTCGGCCTCACATGGGCTCTGCTCCCCACTCCCGGCTCCTATGACATCAGGACTGGCCACATCCTGCCCTCTCCACCCCAGAGCCTTCGAGCCACAGCTGTGCTCCATCTGCCCCTTCCTGGACAGCTTCTTTGGTCTCAGATGCTCATCTCTTCCTCAGAAAACCCTCCCCCGGCCAGTCCCACGCCATGTCCTTGAGCACCGGTCCTCTGGGTCCCGGTCATTACAAGTTAACTACATGTTCAAGGTCTGCCTCCCCCCACAGGCTACACCTCTGCTTTGTCCAGCCTGCTACCCCAGGGCCACACGCGCCATGCACCAGGCCCAGCATGTGACAGATGTCCAGCAAATCACCGTGGAAGGAAACAACTGACCCTCTCCAGGCAGGATGCCCTCAGTACCAACGAGCAGTCGGGGCAGACCACGGAGGCGGGGGAGGGAGGTCATTTCAGGTGAGGGGCACGGGAAGGGCTTACTGACTCAGGAGGGCTGAACTTCACGTGGGAGAGAACACAAAGCCACATCTTTGGGAGAATAAATTAAATGTACCAGAGCTGTGACGTCCCCGCATTACAATCAGATGCCTTAAATACAGATCATAGAAAAACAGGTGGGCAAAGTAAGGTAAACTCTTCCCCGTGACCGCGCGCCCCTTAAAGGCACCAGGTCCTCTGAAACAGCGGGTGAGAAAGCCGCTCACAGAGAGCCAAGTGGCCGACTGAACTGGACGACTCACTGTCCAGAAGCCTCTGTGAGCCGCCTCCAGCCACAGCTCCTGGCTCCCGGGAGCAGCATGAAGCCCGGCTGGGAATCTAGGCTTTGAAAAATTATCAGAGCCATGAAAAAAGTTCCTTCCAAATATTTTGTTTTCTCATACAATTCAACAGTGTTGTTTACTCTGAGAAAAAACTGACATGTTTAGCCTGAAGACCCTGCCCTGTGCACCTAAACACACGAGCCTCAGGTACGTGGAGGCTGAGGAGGCGCGTGTCCAGCAGCAGCCTCTGCGGCATGGGGCGCGGCGTGCGCGGCACCAGCAGGAAGCAGCTGTCCTCGGCCAGGCTGTCACCCATCTCTCCTCCTCTGCCACAGTCGTCACAGGGAGGACCAGTTCTCCAGGATTCTTACCATGCACGGAATCTGTGATTCCAAACCCCACTTTGGTTATAGAGGGTCGTTAATATTAACCCAGCTAACGCGCCCGCTCACATCATGTGAGGGAAAGACATTACCTGTTGCCCAAACAGCCACATACCAAATGGATGAATTCACTGTGACTCTCAAAAACAGCACTCGGAGAAATTTCCATCGCTGAGCACAGACTGCTCCATCACTCCTGCCAGGCTCGGAGGACGCAGCAGCTCGCCCACCACCGGGCGCCCCAGGGACACCGGGCCCTGCTTCCTGCGAGGCCTGGACGCCTGGGGTGCCATCTATGTCCCAGGGACTGACCGCAGAGTGACAGACTGTCCCCATCAGTACCCCTCCCTAAGTATCACCGCGCACAGTTTACTGACCTATCACTTCATTCATCTTGCTGTGACTTTCCCTGTTATGATCTGTTACGATGTTACCTATTTTGCTGCGAGGACTCAGATCAGAAGCCAGCCTCCCTGAGGCTTCCCTGCCTTTACCAACACCAGGGCTCCCAGGGTGAAGGAATTTTTTAAAGTCACTGGGTTTCTCTGAACTTTTTTTCATTGAAAAAGAGGACTGGTCTTTGGCCTTCTAATTTACGCATCTTCAGTTCCCATCCCAGCTGTCGGCCCTGGAGAAGAGAGCCCTTGAATCTTGCAAATCTGATAAACCACAAACTGATCCACCAAAGCACTTTCCACTCCTGGAGGATGCTGCCCCAAATGGAGAAATGATTGTCACCGCTGACCTCAGCTAAAAGCCCTTGATGTCTCCAGCCTCAGTTTCCTTCCCCGTAAAGTCAAGGCACTAAGCCTTCTTAAAGGACTTCTGTGAAGATTTTAAAAGAGGACACACTTGAAAGCACAAAGCAGGACACAGAGGGCACTGGACACCTGTCTTTCCTTCACCCTCCCACCCCCACTTCTCAAAAGGACTCTCTCCTAGGAGTCAAGAGGATTCCAAGAAATGCTCAAGAAATCTCACAACCCAAATGCAAGTCAAATGAATGTTTTTATCCTCATTTTTTAAATTCATAAATTCACTTGGACTCTTTTAACTCGCATGCTGTGATCACTTCATCAAGGACCTTCCTCAGAGAAGACTTGCTTCACAAATAATACGAATCACAATGCCAAGAATATCAAATAGGACAGTACTGGATCCTGGCAGCACTTCGCGGGATCTCTCTGCCATTCGGAAGCGCTGCTCACACACGCTGACTGCTGGTCCCCTCATCCACCCACGGACACAGGGCAATGGGTGAGCAATGGATTAATGACTCAGCCAGGTGACTGAAGAGCAGTGAAAACCCACGTCCAAAGTGAATTCTATCGCTGGAATATGTGATAACTTGGTCTCAGGCTCATTACAAGCACTCCAAATAAACGCTCACACCTGACAGCTCAGGCTTCCACGAAAGGACAAAGAAACCAAGGGCCACCTCTCACCATCACAGCACAGCTGGTGTCCCGTCCCCACCGGCTGGGAGCTGATACGGCTGCACCCGCCACGCTGCACCTGAGCGCAGGTGAGTGTCGCCTTCCCCACCGCGACCTACTTGTGAGACCAGATCACCACCTTCCACGTTTACCCGAGATGTGCTCTGACATGCATTCTTCTCTTAGGCAAAACCCTCTGTGATTTATGGGAAACTAAAATCATGTGTTTCCAGTTTATACTTTAAAGCACCAAAATGTTATTCTGTAGAGCTATTTCAACGTCCAAAGAGTTTTTCAAAGACTTTTTTCTTGGAACTATAGGTCAGTATTTTGCCTAGAGAAACAATCCCCATCCAGACCCTAAGAAGCAGGTATGGCTCAAGATCTCAAGTCCTCAGATGAGCAGAAGGCACGCAGTTCAGCCAGCTAGATGTCACACTCCCCCAAAGAACCCTGGAAGCCAGACCCGGGCACCACGAGGGGAAGCTGGCCTGCCTGCGGGGGCCGCAAGGAGCTGGTGTCCATCCCTCGGGGAGTATGGGTTTGGGCAGCCGTGTTGCTCACAAAACCAATAATCCAGAGCTCATTTGTCCACTCAAACACACATCTTTTGAGCACTGCCAGATAATGTTTGAAAAGATGTATTTGAAGAGATGCACATTCTGTTTTGAAATTTTAAACCTGATTACAAAATGTTTTTACTCCAGAGTGCTCTGAGGTTCCTACGTGTTTCTGAGTGTGCTCCTCAGAGCTGTCGGACAGTGTCACCCTGCGTGCCCCTCATGCTCCGCCTCCTTTACGTCTGGTCGTCGCTCGCCATCCTGCCCCGATTGTCTCCATCAACACAACCTGCCCCCAGAGCGTAAAGAGGCCATCGTGCACCAGGAAATCTCACCGCTGGTGAACCTGGTGCCCCCGACTTAGCGCACACTGTGGATGTTGCCTCTACCGTCGCTATAAACCAATGGCCTATCGCACATTGGAATCACTCATTTCTAAATACAGGTTCATTTTCAACACACAAAAAGTGATTGAGGCTACAAGGTGCATCTCGGCATGTTAAAGAAGACCATTTCTCTCAGGAACGATTATCTAACGCAAAAGTACTACTATTAACCACATGTGGGAGCTGTTTCAAAAATCAATTGACTTCCCTCTTTGACAAATGCCACAGAATTCATAGTGCGTCCCTCAAGGGAGCCACAGGAGGCACCGAGGCAGCGATAAAGAGCAAAGACACAGTAAGGCTGCCTCGAAAGAGGCAGGAGACTAACAAGGACATGAGGGACAACCCCATCTAAGAATGCTCTGCAGCTCAGAAGCGGAGGGCAATGCCAAGGCCGACTGTGCGAAAATCTGCAGGGTGTCACCTTACCAACCAGCGACACTTTTAGACCTGCGCCACGACACCACGCTCTGCGGGCACTGCCACCAGGGTAGTCCACTTGCTTACACTCTGTCTTCCCATAGCAGCGGCCAGCCCTAATTTTATACGTAAGAATTTCAGATGGAGAATGTTGATAAAGGTCGCCATGGTGACCACACATTTTTATCTCCATGGTTGACACTCACTCTTAAATTTAATTTTATTTAAAGTTCCAAAAGATTTTTTTCTCCTCAGACTTAGTCACACAACAAGACTGAAGCTGTTTCAGCTTCCATTACCGCCTATTCTGATGAAGCCAGAGGGAGAAGGTAATAGGGAGGAAGCAGTGAACATTCTCTGAACAGCTGTACTGTGGATCTGGTTTTCCTGCCTGGAAAACAAATAAGTGGCCTCAATAAAGAGTAGTGACAGTGTCCAGTAATGAAGCACTGCCTCTTTTACACCTGTTTTCCTACCGAATCCTCATGACACACGTTTGTCCTGTTCTACAGAGAAGGAAACCGGGCAGCTGAGTTTCCATCTGCCTAGGGTCCCACGGCCGGAGAGGGGCGGGGCTGGGGAAGGGCAAAGCTCTCTGACCCCAAGACTCCTGTCACCCGCCCATCCGAGGGCACTAGCCGCGTCATCGCTCCTGCACGCCACCAGAGATGGGGAGTCAGTCATGAACTTCGCCTCCCAACCCCCAGACAGGAACGCAGAAAGATTCGGTCAGTCACACAAATGCTGGGGAAACGTAAGCAAATGAATGGAAGTTTAGAGGAAACAACAGGTCTGCACTCAGAAGTACGCACAGCAGGCCAAGACAACTAAAAGGTGACGTGCCAGTGACGTATGAGCCACAAAAATCAGAATCCCCAGGCTGCAGTTCCAGAGAAACTGAAAACACAGCTTCTGGAAATAAAATCCAATTTTTCATTAACCTTATTTTTCAAGTATAGCTGTCTTACCCCAAAGTTCCTCTGCTGTTCAGGGGAGACCTGGATGAGCCACAGCGCCCCAGGACAGAGGCTGACTGGGCGAGCCCCTGAGCCCCCTCCACCTGCTCCAGGAGAGCCAGGCCCCGCCCAGAAACCTGCAACCTGAGTGTCCCCATGATCACTGCCTCCACCACCTCTGAGCCCCAGTGTCACACACACGGTTCCCGGCTCTGTTCCCTTCAGATCCTCTCCACGTTGGGCAGAGCCCCTCATCAGTATCCCCCGGAAGGAGGAAGGGCCATCTTTCATGATGTGTCCACTCAGGACTTCCCATCTAGGGAGCCGTGAGTACGGTCCATCTGGTAAGTTCTGCAAGGGTCACGTCTAACTAGAACAGACTCACTTACAAGGAAGGACACCTGAAGAGCATGTCCCTGTGCGTTTGAACCTTTCCCTCTGCAAGACTGTTTAGTTCAATAAACAACCTTCAGGAAAAAAGCAGAAGCAACAGGAAAATGGCCGAGGTCCTCACAACCTCCCTTCTCCTCTCCAACTGTAAGATCACCCATTTTCTGGTCTCCGTAACGGGGCCAAGAAAATGTGATCGGTAAATAGCAAGAGAGAGCTATACACGTGGGTGGCCCTCGGAACCACAGCTGAGGGGTGAGTGACAGGGCCTGGCTGGGGGCACGGGGCAGTCAGGGGAGAAGCTGTGTGATCAGCCGGGGTAGTAAGTGCGCCGGTGACTAAGAGCTCTGAAAGTTACTGGACAGTAACAGGCACAACAGACTGGCGACAAGCGCTTTCCTGCTGTGTCATCAAAGCTGGTGAGACTGTGTGTCCAGACACTTGAAATACGGTGTATCGGGGGTGCCAGAAAAACAGAACAAACAGGAGACACAGACACAGACATGGATACGGGTGACACAGACGCAGACACAGACGTGGATATGGGTGACACAGACGCAGACGTGGATACGGGTGACACAGACTCAGACGCAGACGTGGATACAGGTGACACAGACGCAGACACAGACGTGGATACAGGTGACACAGACACACAGACGCAGACACACAAATACAGACATAGATGATGCAGATATAGATGTTCAGAGAGAGAGGGACAGATTTACTTTAAAGAACTGGCTCATGCAATCGTGTGATTATGGGGCAAGTCTGGAACATGCAGGGCAGCCCAGCAGCTGGAAACTCAGGAGGAGATGCTACTCCAGTCCTGAGGCAGCAGCCTTTCTTCTCCAGGAAACCTCAGGTTTTGCTCTTAAGGCATTCAACTGATTGGATGAGGCCCACCCACAGTGTCAAGCATAATCTCCTTCACTTAAGGTCAATTGACAGTAGAGGTCAGTCACATCTACAAAATAACTAGACTAGTGTTCACCCAACCAATTGGGCACCAAAGTCTAGCCAAGCTGACCCAGAACTGACCACCACACAAGGAAAAATTCATTTTCTTTCAAAGGAAAGTGAGCCGAGAACGCAAGGCCGTGAGTGTGCAGGGGGCATGGTGTGCAGGGGGGGCAGGACAAGACACGTCCTGGTCAGTTCACGAGCCTCCCTTGGAAAGAAAACAAGGACAGGAAGCCACTGGTGGCCGGGAGGTCAGCAGGACAAACAGCCACACCAGGCGCTGCGGAAGTGAGGCGCTGCCCACCCATCTCCCACCGTCCGCTGCATCTTTGGTCAAAACGAAGACGGCCTTTGAGCCAAACGGCTTTCTGTTTTCCACGACAATGTCTTGACCTCTAATTTCTCCGCTTCTTTCATTTTTATCACGGTGAACACATCACAGAAGACCCAGGGAGCTGCTCTGAGCGACAGACGTCAAGGCCGAGTCTCAGGGTTGGCTGGAAAATGGGGGGCGGTGGCAGCTCCAAGAGGAGACAGGCAAACATGTTCATGCCTTACAGGCTCTTCTGTGGGGATTTCACTCAGTTCAGGCAGATTTAACTAGAAGTGACTGGAATGTATATATTCCTGAAAAGAATAGTTGCATCACAGTAAGAATGCCTTTATTGTCCCAAATTAGCTGTGAAAATCCCTTTAGAGACTTGACAGGAGGTAAAAAAGAGATTTCTCACAGCCTCACAGAAGAGAAAAACCCCAGGATGGGAATGTTCATACAACACGGTTTGTTTCACAACACAGTCACTCAGCCCGTTCACATCCAGCAGTTCGGGCCACAGCACGGGCATGGCTGCGGGGAGCGAGGACGGCGCTGCAGAGGGTGCTCACAGACGTTGCAGAGGAGCACCGGGCAGGCACGGGGTCCAGGCCGTCTGAGGTCGGTAGAGCAGGGTCCACCCCACGCACAGGGGCAGCTCCCTGCTCCCGGGGCCTCAATGACCCAAACCGTGCTGAAGCTGCTGAACAGGGCTGAACAACACGCGACTTGCGGTCCGCGGTCCCTGCCTTCAAATAGCTTAGAATCTAGTAAACATTCTCTTTTTTTCTGAGCAGCCTTGTAGCTTTCATGGGATCTTCTCTCTTCCCCAAAGTGATTTAAAACAAAACCCAGGCAGAAACGACACCTATACAACTAGACGTCAGCTGAGCTACAGCCATGCACACGAGCCGCACAGGCGGGGCCGCCCCGCTCCGGCGAGCCCCGGGCCGCCCCGGTCTGTCTGCGTGCGGAAGGGAAGGCGGCACCTCTGATGACCCCCCGACGGCGCGGGTGCCGCCGACACAGACGCGCACACACAACGGTGCCGCCGGCAAGGGAAGAGAGACAGCATCGAGGAACAGGAACTCGGGGGCAAGGGCACCCCCAGGCCAGGAGCCGGGAAAGTTCTCCTGGAGGATGAAGGGCAGGAAACCCACGCTGACCGCCGCGCTACCCTGCTGCTGCCCTTTACGCTGGCACGTAAAGGGGGGCCTGAATTTCAAAGTAGAAGAGGGTATTCCAGGAAAAGGACAGGCCACACGAAGGCCGCAGGCAGGAGAAGATGGGCTCTCAGGACAGACAGACGCAGACAGCAGCCCACCTCGGGGGATCATAGGTCCTCCCCTACCCTCGGCTTCCTCTTCTGCAGACGGCAGATCGGAACACCTACATCCGCAACGGTGAGTCAGGAGAGGCTGGCACGCTGCCTGACACCTCGTCAGTGCTATGCGTTTGTTGTAAAAATTAATAAAAATAAATAGGCTACTATGCTACCATCTAACAGATTTTTTGATTAGCCAAATTAAACTCCACTAGCTTAATTTCATTTTCTCCCATTCACTGTTCAACACACCCTGTGTTCTCCATCTGCCACAGTCACACCAAGTGCCCAGGAACATTAGCGTGATCTGCACATTTCCAAACTGCACAGCCACTTCCCCGGGGTCCCGCCATGAGGCTAGCTAGCATCCCGACATCCCAGCACGTGCACTAAATGCTCAGGAAGATTTGCTCCACGTCTGCTGGGCAGCCAGGGAAGAGACACGGAGGCCGTGAAGGGCGGCGGGCCACTGTGCCCTCCTGAGATGTAAAGATCTCTGCACACAAAGTACTGAACCGCAAGCACCTCCGCAAGGTGCTAACAAGGTCTCTGAAAGCTGAGAACGCTTCCCAGGCCAGTGTCCAAACTTACACTCAGGAAGAGCATCCCCTGGGTGTAAGTCACCAGTGCAGCTGCCGCAGTGACAACGTGACAAGTGTCACCAGCCTGTGTTGGCAGCTTTACCAAGGCCTTCACCTTACACGTGACTCTTACAGTATTTGCTCTAAACTCTGGATGGGAAAATACGAATTTTACTCAACAATCTACTTACGTGCTTGAATGAAGATGGCTCTCAATTAGCCCATAAGTATGTTTTAAAATAACAAAAAAGATATGAGGCTTGATGACTTGGATAATGCAAAGCAGCCTAAAGCCTCTTTTTTAATTTAAACGTTTTAAACTGCTGATTAAGAACAACAAAAATTTCTCCTGCCCCTTCCGAAGGCGACCACACTTATCTTCCTTCTGAAACTCCATTAACACGCCCTGCTGTCTGAACCACTTCCCTCCTCACACCCAGCAGAAGGGGCCTGCCTTTATAATGACAGACAGACACATAGACACATAGGTAGGTATTTTATAAACCATGGTTTTCCCACAAAAGTTTATACCGACACATCTCCGACTACATGAGTGAAGGTGTGATGAGGGTGTGGTGAGAGTGTTTGAGGGAGTGCAGGGACACACACTGGGCATCGCCCTCCTCACACACTCGGACGCCATCAGCAGTCTAAGGGAAGAATGAGGCCAGTCTTCCCCCAAAACATGCAGGCGGCACCTCCTCCTCTAGGGCCTCGCCTGCACAACAGCAGAGGAAGGAAGGGCCATGACCCAACAGCAGGACAGAGAAGAAGGGGGTTCGGTGGGTTCACAGGAGTGAGACGCTACAGAGAAGACAGGACAGGCAGAGCAGGATGGGGGGCTACAGTCACGGGGGCAGAGGGGGCCATCCCCCAGGTGGAGCCCAGAGGCCCTCTACCTAGGAGTGCCAGGGCCACGAAGGACAGAGCCTAGGAAACAGTGCAACCAGACCAGGAGAGCGGCGGCTGGGGGGGGGGGGGGGGGTTGTTGAGGGGAGGGAATGAGGAAATAATTGAAACTTATTGTAAGAAGTCATCAATTCCGCATACTTTGATTTCCAACCAGGAAAACACCTCCAGGCAAACAAATCTGTAAGTTCACCCTAAAGCATCTGACCACCACAGAAGAAAGAACCACATGCTACAGTACATAGATGTCCCAGTGAAACTACTGCCACCCTCAGTCAGACCCCGCCAGTTCACAAACCTCACTCACGTGTACAGAGCTCACCGTCAGGGTTGAGTGCCACACTTCAAAACAAAAGGTCCGCTAAGGACCACCAGCGTATAAGCCTCCACCACAGAAGAAAAAAAAGGCCAGGATAAATAAATAGGAAAAAATACTAGGGGTAGTCAGGAATAATTTGAATACTCCAATCTGTATACTCGCTATAGACAGTATCGTACGCATAAAGCAAAAACAGAATGCAACAAGTAGAAAAATCAGAGAAAATGAAACTTTCAGGGATGAAAAAAAGTGATAAATTAATAGAAAGAGTTGAAGATAAATTAGGAAAACCTCCCTAAAATGAGAACTTAGAGACAAACTTAAGAAAACAGACAAGAAGCATACAGAATTAGTCCAAGAGGTCCAAGATTCAATTAACAGGGCTTTCAAAAAAAGAATGAGGAAAAACAAAGGGGAAGAAATTATCAAACAATGCATTTAAGAGAATTTTCCAGAGTCAAAGATAGCAATCTCCAGATTTAAAAATGCTCCTACATGCTAGAGTAGCAAGTGAGAAAGGACCGCACCTGTGCCACACCTGGGTACATCACCAGGAAATCCAGATGCCAAGGATGGAGAAGAAACTGTCTTCAGGGAGAAAAGTCAAGCACAGTGTAAGACAAAAGGTTCCGGGTGGCCTTCTCAGCAACACCGGCAGGCGCCAGTGACGATGGCGATCCTCCCAAAGCTCCGAGGGGAGCCACTTGCTTCCTAGAACTCCACTGGTAACTGCCAGTCAAGAGTGAGGATAAATTATCAACATCTTCAGAACTGGAGGAACTCAGAAATTTCTCCCTGCACCCACTACACCCAAAAGTTATTTGAGGAGGGGCTAGAGCATACAAAGGATCAACCCAGGATAAAATCTCAGGATCTAGGAAGCAGTGAAACCAAACGAGGGAAGCACTAAAGAACAGTCCCAGGACACCAGCCAGGAAGCAGGCCTGGAGGCAATTAAGTCCAGAGGGAGGAGGGAGACCCTTCCTCTGGGGTTAGGGGAGGCCTCTGGGGAAAATAAGATTTAACAGCTGATTAGACAGATTGGGCAAAGTTGGTTAAAACTGAGAATGTGATAAAGCAAAAGGACAAGACAAAAGTAAAAGCAAATATAAACTCCAGGAAAAACAAAGGGATGTACAAGAAAGGGAATACTTGGTTTACCTGGTTCTGAAATGAATAATATTTGCATAGTCACAACAATGAACCATATATTAATTTCAACTTAGATACTTATAGAGAATGAATGGATGAGATATTTATGGTTTCAGGACAAAATTAAAATTTTATTAATCTTGGTATTTTAAAAGAAAGAAATGACAGAAGTGAAAAGGAGAAAAGGAAAGAAGAGAGCCCCACACTGGGTGTAGTGCTCTGTCTCCGTCATGATATTCATGATCATTTTTAAACAAGCAGCTCTGCATCTGCATTTCCCACTGGTCCCTAAAATGTATGTAGCTTGTCCTGGGGCTGAGTGCACAGCTGGACACTGACATACTCTCAGTATTTGATGCAACAAGAAATCAAGCTCCACTGCTACTCCTTAAAGTTACAAAGTAATCAGCAACGAAGGGACCCATAACGTGGCATGACTGTATCGAGGTGTGGGGAGAAATGCAGATGAGGATGTGTTAATCTCCATCCGTCCCAACTGAATAAAGAAATAACTGTGTGACCACAATAGTTAGGAAATGGCAATAACTCAGAGAAAAAACAGCTAAAAGAGATCAAAGCAGCTCAGCCTGAGTGAAGGGACTAGGGGTGAGGGAGGATGGCCCAGGGACCACTGCTTGTTTTTGTAGGTCCCAATGTGCTGTTTTTTTAACTGTGTACATCTATTACTTTCATTTTTAAATTAACTTTTGAAGGATGATTATAAAATCATAATATAGCAAAGATACATTCTATAAACATATTCTAAAAAGGAGTTCTATAAAGCAACTAATCATATACATAAACTTTCTAATTTATCTAATACAAACGTCACATGATTTACATCTTAAAACAGAAAGTGGCAAGCTCAGAACACGTATGACATAGTTTCTGCCCTCTAGACATTCACTCCTGTTGTAAATCACGTTGTCTCAGTCAAGGTCAAGGCCGTATGGAGAAAGAAGAAACTATCAAAGCCGAATGGCTTACAATGGTCGTGTTTGCTGGAAAGGGCTGTCTGTCGCTCCTCCCCGCCCCTTTTTTTTACCATAACACTGATTTCAAAAGATAGGCATTTGCGAATAACAACACAGCTTTCAGCAACTGGTCCCTATTTGGTTAAGAATAAAAGGAGCAGGACTCTTCTCCTTGGAAAAACTACCACTTAGTTATTAGTGTCCTAAATAGAAGGGATGGCAGGAGGCTTGAGGAAGCCAGTGAGAACCCGGCCCATCAGAGCTTTCCACAGACTTCCCACTGCAAACACAAGGACTTCATCCCCACCCAGGCTGGGTGAACGGCCATGCACAAGTAGGTTGCAACTGCTGACGTAGATACAGAGTGTGAAAGATGAGTGTCTGGAAGACTGACTTGGGTAATGTGCTTACACCCACGTCATGA
Source organism: Camelus ferus (assembly GCF_009834535.1). Taxonomy (NCBI): domain Eukaryota; kingdom Metazoa; phylum Chordata; class Mammalia; order Artiodactyla; family Camelidae; genus Camelus; species Camelus ferus. The sequence goes on from NC_045709.1 coordinate 23,258,161, forward strand.
ACAGAAGTTGTAGCGGGTCCTGCACCATTACCCGGTCCTGGACGTTCTGCCTTAATGGGACAAGTAACCGGGGCACTTCCTCCACCCCAGCTACCAGATAAAGAAATCACACAATTGAGCCAAGTCTTAAAGCCCAAATTCCCCTTCCCAGCACAAGTTTAAAAAAAAAAAAATGACAAGCAAATCCCAGCATCAGAGACACAGCTCATCAGGTGCATATACCAAAACTTGGCATTTCCGTGTTCTGCTTAGTTATAGTATTTTCCTAAATTGCCTTAATGCCAAGATGATCAAACTCCCTTAATGTGAAAGAGTTATCACCAATCACACGATAATCTTTTGAAGTTACTTTAACCTAGTTGATCTCATATTCAACTAATGAAGGAGTGACAGAGCTGGGTGAGGGCCTACAGGGGCCAAACATGATGTCAGGGGCAGGGAACAGCACAGCTCTAAAGCAATGGCTCAGCCAGCCCTGGTGGCCTTGGGAGTTTCGAAGTCCAGCCACACACCTCAATGTAAGGGACACTTTTGGAGGAAGAGGAAGCCCACAGTAGGTGGTGCCTGGTGATTCCTGAAAAAGTCACTCCTCGTCTCACCAAAATGACAGTTTCTTGGGGGAAAATAAAAGGCCTGTTTCCTAGGCATGGTCAGGAAAAGATGCACCACAACCTCAGAGTTGGACCATCAAGTGACGCCCAACTCCAGGAGCCCAGAGCCTGTGCTGGGAAACACCATGGTGGAGAGCGAGTGGTGGGGAGGAGGGAGCAGGCAGGGGTCTTCTCATCTGCTGGCCGGCAGGAGGGAGGGCGGCCAAAGCAAAGGCAGGTGAAGGAACCGAACTGAAGGAGGGGCAGGATCTGGCAGGGCAGCCACTGCCTGTCTGGGGTCTGGGGGCCTGGCCGCCCAGCGTGGAGGCAGGCGGGCTCTAGAAGGAAACCCCAGAACATCAAGAACAGAGAAGGGATCAAGAACATACAATGGAATAAAGACAGTCTCTTCAGCAAGTGGTGTTGGAAAACTGGACAGCAGCATGTAAATCAATGAAGCTAAACACTCCCTTACACCATACACAAAAATAAACTCAAAATGGATCAAAGACTTAAACATAAGACAAGATACAATAAACCTCCTAGGGAAAAATATAGGCAAAACATTATCTGACACACATCTCAAAAATGTTCTCCTAGGGCAGTCTACTCAAGCAGTAGAAATAAAAGCAAGAATAAACAAATGGGACCTAATTAAACTTACAAGCTTCTGCACAGCAAAGGAGACCATAAGCAAAAAAAAAGGACAACCTACGGAATGGGAGGAAATTTTTGCAAATGAAACCGACAAAGGCTTGATCTCCAGAATATATAAGCAGCTCATATGACTTAATAAGAAAAAAACAAACAACCCAATCCAAAAATGGGCAGAAGACCTAAACAAGCAATTCTCCAAGGAAGACATACAAATGATCAATAGACACATGAAAAAATGCTTAATATCACTAACTATCAGAGAAATGCAAATCAAAACTACAATGAGGTATCACCTCATACCAGTCAGAATGGCCATCATTCCGAAGTCCACAAATGACAAATGCTGGAGAGGGTATGAAGAAAAGGGGACCCTCCTACACTGCTGGTGGGAATGCAGTTTGGTGCAGCCACTGTGGAAAACAGTATGGAGATTCCTCAAAAGACTAGGAATAGACTTACCGTATGACTCAGGAATCCCGCTCCTGGGCATATGTCCAAAAGGAACCCTACTTCAAAAAGACGTCTGCACCCCAATGTTCATAACAGCACTGTTTGCAATAGCCAAGACATGGAAACAGCCTAAATATCCATCAACAGATGACTGGATAAAGAAGATGTGGTGTATTTATACAATGGAATACTATTCAGCCATAAAAACCAACAACATAACGCCATTTGCAGCAACATGGATGTTCCTGGAGAATGTCATTCTAAGTGAAGTAAGCCAGAAAGAGAAAGAAAAATACCATATGAGGTCGCTTATATGTGGAATCTAAAAAAAAGAAAAAAAGAACATAAATACAAAACAGAAACAGACTCATAGAATACAAACTTGTGGTTGCCAAGGTGGGGGGTGGGAAGGGACAGACTGGGATTTCAAAATTTGTAGATACTGACAGGCATATGCAGACTAGATAAACAAGATTATGCTGTATCACACAGGGAAATATGTACAAGAACTTGTGGTAGCTCACAGCGAAAAAAAGTGACAATGAATATATGTATGTTCATGTATAAATGAAAAGTTGTGCTCTACACTGAAATTTGACACAATATTGTAAAATGACTATAACTCAATTAAAAAAACGTTAAAAAAAAAAAAAAAAAAAAACCTGGACTGAAAATGAGAGCACAAAGCCATCAAGCATTATCCCCACCTGACTATGGCACTCAAGCTCAGGCATGTGATTCCAAACACCCCTAAGAGGGGCTCTGTTGTTGGGTTTAGAGGATGTTGTCTGGATACAGAGTATGTATATATTTTACAACTTCCCTTAAACTCAACAGTGAATTAAATAAACTATTCAAATTAAAAAAAAAAAGAACAGAGAAGGGATGGAGATGTGAATTCGACTTGCTGGCTCTCCTCCAGCCCAAAATGTGGCCATATTGGTAACTTTTTTTTTTTAACTTTTCATCTTGAAATAATTTTATAAGAGTTGCAAAAATAGTACAAAGAACTCCCACATACCCTTTATTCAGATTTGAAGTCTAGCACTTTGCTTTATCGTTCCCTTTCTATACGTGACACGTTTTATATATTTTATATAAAACACACAATATATAATCACATTTTTTCCGAACCTTTTGAGAGTTAGCTGACGATCTCCTGCCTCTTCACCTCAAAATCCTTCACCAGGCATTCTCCAAAAACAAGAACATTCTCCTGCATTACAGTAAACAATTAAAAATTCAGGAAAATTAGATTTGATTTAATATGGTCATCCAATCCACAGTCCATGTGAGATTTTGCAACTGTCCCAGTGACATCTTTTCATCAGTTTTATCCGATCCAGAACTCAGTCCAGGACCACGCATGGCTCAGCTGCCCCATCTCCTGAGTATCCTTTAATCTGGAATGTTTCCTCCACTTTCCTGGCCTTTGAGACAATGGCTCTTTTGGAGACTTCAGGCCAGCTGTCCCTCAGTTTGAATTAGATGCAGCTTATGCACTGTGGGCAGAACCGCCAGGTAGAAAGAAGATGCTTCAAGTGCATCACAGCAGGACCTGCATGTGAGTTTGCCCCGTGGTCGGAGACAGAGACTGACTGCTTTGACTGCTTTACTGCACTCCGGGGTCCCCCAGGTCTCTGCACTATGAAGTTACCATTTTTACCTTTGTCATTAATAAGCAGTCTGTGGGGAAGACTTTAACACAAATGTAAACATACTTTCTCCTCCCAGCCCTGAAACCAGCCATTTCTCCAAGGAATGTTGGTTTATTTAGTGGGGCATAATATTTAGAAACCAAGATCTAAACACACCGTGTGCTCACATATTACAGCTTCTTACAGGGAAGCATTCAAGGCCAATCTAGAAGGGTCTGGGGGGAAGGGGGAGGAATGAGCTTTTCAGATGGAGTTTCTAACTGGCTGTATGATATTTAAGTTATATTTCAGCAAGTCGAGGGGAGATGTGACCCACACTGTCTTTGTTTTTATATTCAGATAAATGTTGTGGTGGAGGTTGCCGTGTGGCTGTCGTTCTGAAACCCCAGGTGCAGTCCGATGCACAAACACTTCCAATCCAGCTGCACCGGCCACTTCTCTGACCACTCACGCAGCCTCTGTGTATGTCAGGGAGGGTAAACGAACCCAAATTGGCTCTTCCTGTACGTCAGCTTTTTGGCAAGAACGTCGCAACCCAACAAGCACAGGTGCACTTGTCCTGCACCAGCATCCGTGTAACCATGGACTCCACCAGCAGCCAGGAGACTCTGCTGGCTCGAAGCACCATCCTCACACCGACCCAGCCTGCTGTTTGAATAAATGGTCCATGTCCTCTAAAAGCATCTTCCCCACTCCTCACAGCTGCTCAGTGCTTTCCATGTCAACCCTAAGTACAGCTGCATTCCAACTCATGCTTTCATTGGCTGAGCCTCACCACATAAACCTCAATGTTCGGCAGCATGTTATTTTAGCATACTACAGTAAAATTAATTTGGGGGAAATAAACAAAATAAGCAAAACTTCATGCGAGGAGTTTTCTACTGTTACACGCCAGTTTCAAGGCTCAAAGTGGAACGATTAGTCCAAATTTCAGCAGCTAGGTGGCATGAAAAAAAGAAAACATTTATTCTGCACAGTTAATTTTTTAAGCACTGTAAAAATTTTGCTTCAACAAATTGTATATCATGCCACTTTATTTCTAAAATTCTTCACCCAATTGAGGGCAGTAGAAGAAACTGAAGAGAGGTTTCAGTGGGAAATGGTCTCAATAAAACAAACCCCTTCTCAGACATCCCTGCCTGTTAATTAAGGAGAAACTAGAACAAGTATTCTCAGCTTGTTATAAAATAAAATGTTATCTGAGTTATATCCATAAAAAGATTTTCTGCCAACACGTTCATAATTTTTATCACTGAGTGATGAAATTATTTTCATATTCTCGTATCTTTTGCTACTAAATTTTCTACAGTGTACACAAACTTTGCCAGAGACTCAAAAGGTAATAATAAAGGTGAGTTTAAGATGGGGAAAGAAAGTACCAGGCACTTTAGCAGCAGTTAGGCGCCAACAGGAGATACTGCTGGTGTCATTCAGGATGGTGGTGGAAAATGGCATTTAATCACAACGTCCGTAAGAAGTTCCAAAGCTGAATTTAAACAATTGCAAAGGGATAAAATTTCTTTAGACAGTAACTACAGAAAACTCATCAGTTTTTCACTTACCAGATTTTCTGCCAATTCAGAAGAAAAAGTTTAGATTTGAAAGACTGTTTTACTTTGCTGAACCCCAAGAAGACGTCAGCTTCCTTTGGACTCTGGACACCTGAGGCTCCCTCTGCGTGCACAGGGAGAGGGGGCCACCAAGTGCCCCAGGCAGTCCCCTGTGTTGCCCTACTTCAGTACGGCGAAGACACGCATTCATTCAACAAACGTTTCCTTAGGACAGACCCTAGGCCAGGAACTCTGCTGAGCATCAGTAATACAAAGATCAACAAAATGTTGACCCTCAAAAGTTCAGGACAGAGAGCACAGGGTGAGGAAAATAGTATATTTAAAGAAGAGAAGACTTTCTGAGCGAAAGTTCTTGTAAAGAGAAAGAACAAGAGTGAATGATAGAAAGAGCAGGAAGGAGGGAGAGGGAGGGATGGGGGCTGTCGACCTGTGCAGTACCCACCACAGCCCCACAGCACTCTCATAAGCCAAATGCTTTAGTCCAAAGCTCTTCAAAGCAGAGGGAAAGCACACGTCTTTGCCTTAATCGCTTCTAATGTCAAACCACTACTGACAGCGTCATCTCTCGGGTTACCGCACAGGGTCAGCGCTTCCCACAACACGGGAGACCCGGAGCTGGTGCCTTCAGACGCACGTGGGTGACAGCCTGTACCTCTGACAGCGTGTGGAGGGGGCAGGCGTACAGACCACCTGGGGTCTGCTGACCCCAAGGCCTGTCTAGTAACCTGGCCAGTGTAGTGGTAGGTCTGTAGCGGACACGTGGGTATCCTGCCCCTATGTCCCAGCGTTTACCATCTTCCCACTGGCCAATCGCCAGCCCCGTAACTCCACCCTGAGCACTTCATCGGACCTAGACCACCCGCCCTCCCAGCGGGCAGCCAAGCTATGCGGGGAGTAGCTCTCAACCATGGCACAGAGGAGGCACTGGGGAAACATTCACTTTCCTGCCTCGGGGTTGGGGAGGCACCAGGAGGCACAGGACCTGCACTGGCCCCAGAGGTCCCGCAGGAGTAAGGCCTGGATGCCCTCAGGGTGCTTGCCTGAGACCACGCCTCACTCCCTTCCCGAGTCTCCTGGGATCACCTCCCAGGTAAACTACTTGCCCTGGAATCCTTCCCTCCGAATCCACTGCTGGAAGAACCCACAGAGACAACATCCAGCCCCAACTCCCATCAGCTGCCAGCTCACTCCCCGGACTCTGCCATCGTCCCTAAGCAGGGCGGGCGTCCCCGCCAACCACAGGAATGCCCACAGGATCTCAAGGCCTGCTCCGAATATTCCTCAAGTCACTAGAAACTGATAACTAGTCTGGTAGATCCTTTGTTGATTTTATATTTCCTGCATATGGATGGAACAGAGTCAGGATTTTGGTGTGCCTTGATCATTCAATTTAGATAATACATCAATTCTTTTCCATTTTTTTCTTAAGCACTTAAGCTTTTCTCATACACCAAGCCACGACAGACAGCATGCTCTAGACCAATTACCTATTAAAAATAATGACATTAAAAAAATTACATTACCTGAAACTAACATAATATTTTAATTCAACTATACTTCAAAGAAAATTTTAATTAAATTTAAAGTTACAATATGTAAATCACTTCATTGTTAATACTCATCATAAGAAAAGAACATGCTGCTTTCATGTAAGAAGTTAACAAATAAGATCAGCTTTACTCTTTCGTGAAGTATACTGCTTTCAACTATAAAACTGCTACATATTCCCTTAAAAATCTCATGAAAGTGTTAAGCAGAAAAACAAATATTTACACACACATGTAAATTTTGCATTTAATATCCAGGTCTAAAAATTGGGTGCATCTGGAACCTCCACATTAAGAATCCAGGCCTTACAATAAATCACCTTGGAAGCAAGGTAAATAGTACGAATTGTTTTCCCCATAACTGTACTCATGAAATACACGCTACCAGACTCAGCCAGAAACACAGCCCCTCTGTGCAGCTGCAGGACCGCACGCTGTGGGTGAGACTGGAAACCCACATGGTGAATCCTGAGGGCGCACCAGCCGTCACCCCTCCACGGCCCTGCGGGGACGACAGGCTTGCTGCCATGTTCACACGGAACAGCCCACACGTCCACCACTGCCGGCAGCCAGGTCACCTGCCACTTGCTCCCGCCACCACCGCCTTCCACCTGGGCCCCTGCTCCTCCCAGGCCCACGCAGGGGGCGCCCACTTCTGCTCCCCTTCTAGACGAAGCCCATCTGATACCCACAGCACAGAGCAGCATCTTGTATCCTAGTTCATAAATATTCCGTCAAGGAATGAACTAATTCAGCGATTTTTGAGGCCAGCCTTCAGAAAAACAGGCCAAGTAATTCCAAACAGCCGGTGCCGCTCTCTCCATCCCTGGACCCAGCAACTCCTGACTGCCTTCTCTGACCTGCAGAACACACCCCACAGGCTCCTCTCACTGACACAAAGAAGGCTTTACAGTACCCGCTGGAGCAATGCAACGAGAACCAGCGTCAGGCACCCCCGTGCCCTGATCCAGACCCCAAGTGCCCGGCCCAGGAAGCACCGGGGGCAGGTAGCCCATCTGTCTGAGTGCCCCAGCCTCCACCTCCCCCTACACATGCTGGGCAAACTTGGCCTCCCCCCATGACGCCTGGGGGGGGGGGGTCCTCATCCACAAAGCAGCCACCCCGAAGAACGCACCACCGCAGGCTGGCAGTCGCTTTGGTCCATGGCCCAGCCTTGGACCCCACACCATGCGCCCCACCCTCAGAACCCGGGTGCAGCCCCCACCTACTGAGAGGTCCTTAATTCGGCTCCAACCACAGCGCCCTTCAAACTGACACCAGAAAACAGTCACCGGCTGACGCGTACTTACTGAGCATGGACATGCAGCAGGCGGGGTGCTGGGCGCCAGGCACCCACACAGTGCCCACGGCAGGGGTGCGTGCCCTGCGGAAGGACAGACAGCAAACTGCAGCGGGTGGTGTCTGTGCTGCCCAGCAAAGGATGCAACAGAATCCGGCAACGAACACAAAGCGCCTGGGGCCGCTCCAGGTGGCTGGGCCCATGTGTCCAGGCCCGAATGAAGCGGGTTTCCAAGCAGTGGGCATTCATAGTCCTTTTCTTCCGCCGGGGGGCAGAACAGAGGTGGGAGGTGTCGGGAGGTGGGCTGGAGCAGAAAGCACCACCAGGTCCCAGCAGCCTTGGAAACCTCTTCGGGGAGTTCAAGCCCCAGGACGGCACACAGGCTGGCAAAGCAGGTGGGTGAAGACTACGGCCAGCGGGGCAGGTCTAGTGGCCGCAGCATGCACAGCGGGTGTCCAAGACAGACGCCTCGAAGGCAGGAGTCTCAGCGAGGGGCCTGCGGCAAGAAACCAGGCGGGAGCGATGCCCTGGGGTCAGGTCTCAGCAGACAGGAGAGGCGCTCTGGGAAACTAGCAGAGTTTCAGGAGATGGAGTGACCAACAGGAGGGTGCTGAGGGTGGCCCCTGCATTTCTGACTTGAGCAACTGGGTGAATTTTGTGAGATGGGGAAACCAGGAAGAGAAGCAAACTGGAGGAAAGGGTCACGAGTTCTGTTTCGGACCTGGAGAGTTGGAGGGGCCCGTGGACACGTGAGTGGACATCACCACTGAGCAACCGTGGAGATGAGTCAGAGCTGAGAGACAGCGTCTGGGGCAAGGAACACACCTGAGTGGGTCAGCTCCGGGTAGTAACTGGACCCCAGGAGTGAAGAAGGGGCCAGACTGCCCAGTAGGGACAGTAAGCACACACCTAGCGTAGCAGCAAGCAGGAACAAGAAAAGATCTGAAAGAATTTCACATTTCCTATTTCAAAAAGTGCAAAAACTAGTTCTTCTGGGGAAAACCAGTATTGTGTTAAGCATGAAGTGGTCGCTACGTCTGTTTCACGGTTTAGAATGAATCTGAATTTGGATTTCTGGTGGCTGGGAAGGGGAAGGTGGTCAGAATGGCTAAACATCTTACTCCAATCCTGAAGGGCTCTCTCCACAGGTGCTCAAGGGGACCTGCAGGTGACGTGGGCCTGGGGCGGCGGGAGGGCCCAGCCCTGGTCAGAAGCCTGCAGGGCGACCGCAGCCCCTTCCAGGGGCCCCATGGTGAGGATCTCGCAGGTGATTCTTCAGCTCATAGTATGTGGTCTGGATGCTGACAGGTTAACACATTCCTCTTTTAAGCAGAATTTCTGCATTTTGCAGGCGACGTTTTGGAGACCAGGCCTGAGCCAAGATGCAGAGATCTCCCGGTCTAAGTTTCAGGCTCTGAGGTGGGTCTTCAAGGAGAGAGGCCTATGTCCCGGTCAGGGGCTGCTTTCCTGGCAACTTCCAAGTCATACTACATAGGTGGCCCCTCTCCTCCACCCGCTGTGTGGACGGAGCCATGGAGCGGCCACCACTCCTCCACTCTCTGGATCTGAGACCTGGATGCCAATCAAATTCACCCACTACCAAGACCCCAAGCCACTTCTGGCTCTGGAGGGGCCGGCTGTTTATAAAAGCCCTGAAAAGCCCGAGCGAGGGCCAACTTCAGCAAGAGCTTGAGGTTTGCACTCAAGTAACAGCCCAGTGTTGTGAAGGTCGGCGCTGGCAGGGGAAGGCCCCCAGAGCCCATAAAGCTGCTTTTCCATAAAACCTTCTCAGGCCTTGTAAACACTCTGTCCTCTACGGATGTAAATGTTCTCAAGGTGTATTAAAGAAACTGAATCACTTCCAGTTCAGTGGGTTATTAATAGCTGCCGATTGTTTCCCCCCAGTTTTTAGATTGGTGTGGAGAAGGGGGTGGGGAAGGCAGTTCTGTTTACCTGCATAGGGAGAGTTACTGCTTAACCAAGCCGTGCTCAGCATGTGTGATAAGAGACCAGAAAGTAAGAAACGATGTTTTTTTTCTTGGAGGTTAGCAATTAACTTATGAAAAGCAGAGAGATGTGCTGGGTTGATTTGACAAAGGCTCGAGAAGGTGGCATTCACCTTTTGCTAACCCCACCTCGGAAACTTGCAACCCTGCAAATGGAAAAGACCAAGGAAACCTAACTGGGATGATTTCAGGATGGGAGCAGATCAACTGGAGTAAATACAGTTTAGCTGCTGGAATGAAAGACGTGTGGAAGCCAGAGCTCATGGGCGGTCATTCGTCTGTGCTCCCTTACCAGAGGGGGCAGCCTCTGTCCTGTGGGAAGCTCAGTGCTCCCACATGTGACCTAGGGCTGGCCCCGCTGTGACGGGATGGCAGAGACACAGGAAGACTTCTTCCATGGGTGTTCAAATCCTCATATGAGAAATCAGGGAACCCAATACAAGGATATTCTTTTCAAAGTTTACTTCTTGGGAAGTAAAAGGGGAAACCTTTCTGGCACATTTTTCTCCTATGCTGCTTTGGAGTCTGCACTCCAGGTGCTAGGATGTCAGGGGACAGGCAGTGAGGTGTAACCACCGCTCTCAAGGATGGATACCTCCGCTCTCCCGTGGGCACCCTGTGGGAGATGCATGTGCTGAGAAGGAAGCTGCTGGCCCACGTGCACGTGTCCCCTGGCATGGCCGGGTCTCCGGTGGCTCTACCGGACGAATCTTGGGGATGACCAGTTGTTTTTGGCGTGAGGCACTGCAGGCTTCATTCTGCTTCAAATATCCACACATATTTTTCTTTCCTCATATGTTTACAACTGTTTTCTAAATTCAGCTGTGTTACCAGAACGGCTTGTGAACTCCGTCAGCGTCGGGTTCCATCTGTGCTCCTCCCTTTAACTCCTGGGTTTTAATACACAATGCAGCGACGAGATCACTTCGCCAACCTGCTTAAGCCGCTGTTACAGCATCTGTACTCTGTTTACCTGGGTGTGTTTGTTTCCACGGGTTTTTTTAAAAAGGACGTTTTAATACAGCATTCTACTAGTGTGGTGTTGAGACCAGGAAAGTCCCACAGTCTAACCAAGAATATTATCCGTGTGCCTGTGATAAAAATCAAGAGCAAACAAAAACCCGGGTGAAGGGGAAACTGAAGTTGAAATGTGCAACCCGACGCTGCTGTCGACGGCGGAGGCCGCTGAGAGTCCGTTCCTGGGTCCTTCCCTCGCTCGGCACACCGCCCTCGCCCTTCTTCCCTCCGGTTTGCTCGGAGGAGAAATTAGGGTATTGGGGGGAGATGAAAAAAGACACGGCATTTATCTTGAAAAAGCAATCAAAAAGCCGTCTCTGGAAGGACACCCCACCTTCTGGAGGTTGGTGGCTCCACACCCGGAATCCTCCGGCTGAGCCTGACCTCACCGCTCCGCCCGCCCGCGTCCGGTCTGCTCGCCCCCATCAGCCAAATGTCGGGAAGATCGGGTAAAGGCGACGGTCCACCGCTCCACTTCAGTCCTTACGAGCTCGAGGCGCCAGACGGCTGAGGTCGTGCGAGCGCGGCGGCGTCGCCCCCTCACGTCAACTCCGGGCACTCGGCCCACAGAGCCAGCGGCGCGGCGGTCAAGGGTGTGAGGCCCGCGCTCCTCGCGCCCGCAGTCCGAGTGTGCGGACGAGGGCGGGCGCGGAAGTCCCGAGAGCTCACTCCACCCACCCGGGAGCCTTCCCGTTCCCGCGGCTCGTGCGTGGGCAGTAGCCCCGCCGGCGTCGGCCACAGCCTCTCCCGTTCTGGTTCCACAAGTACCCGGTCTTCTCTCCCCGAGCGCAGCGATCCCTGCACCATGCACACGCCCCAGCGTGCACTGCGCGCACACGCAACGTCCGCAAGCACATGCGCACTTGCACCACGCACGACAGGCCCATGCGCCCAGACGCATGCACGCAGGACATGCGCACACCACACGCAGGCACGTGCGCACATGCGCACACGCGTCGTGGCCGCGGTGTGCCCCGGACACCGCCGGCCGTGTCCTACCTCCCGCGCCCCGCGCCCTGCCACCCGTGCTCGGGGCCTTCACCTCGGGCCGCAGGTCGGAGACGGTTTCCGGCTCTGAAGCCTGGCCTGCGTTTTCCTCCTAAATACATCATCCTGCCTTTGTGTTTGTGTTTGATTGGGGGGGGGGGGTGCTTGTTGGCTTTTTTGGTGTTCCTCCAGTTTTCCAAGCTCCTGCCCAGCCCGTGGTGGTCAGAATTGTCTTCAGGCTCGGCCCCTTCCATGAAACCCAAGGATGCTTGGACCCGAGCCCCTCGGACCCCCAGGGCCCCCTCCGGGCCCTGCTCCTGCGAGACCGCAGAGGGCAGATGCCCCCCGCCGTCCGCCCCGAGGCTGGTCCAAGGTCCCGCGACTGCCAGACTGCGGGCCTTGCCTCCGGCCGCCAGGGCAGGTCCCCCGTCCCCTCCTCCCCTGCGCTGCCCTTGGTGGGCGCTCACCGCTGACCGCCGGCGCTGGCCTGCTGCGCTCACCCCCTCCCACTGCCCTAGGACTACACACAGGTCAGGCCAGCCTCCCTACGTGGTCTTGCAGTCTTGAGTCTAGCCTTGAAAGAAGACTCTTAAACGCACTTCCCAGAGTCTTCCTGACCCTTCTTGAGAGCAGCCCCCACCTGAGGCACAGCTATGCCCTTGCTGGACCACAGCCCTACTCCCTCTGTGGCCCTCACCTCCCAAGATGCGGTGCTGTAAGGGCCTGGCTTGAAGGCAGGAGAAAGGTCTCGTTCCTCCCAGGTTTTTATGATATTTTAAAATAGGTTTCTAGCCTTTAACACCATGGTTTTCTAGGAGCGAAGGAATTGTGGTTGAAACGTAAGTGAAACTAATGAGCAGAAAGAGGCAACACTGGGAAAGGAGAGGGGCGCCCTCACACCACTCCTGGACAGCGCTCACTGCGTACCTCTGACCATGATCTGCAGCTCTGCAGGCCAGACCCACCCGGGGGATAGTCAGGCCCTCCGTCTCTGGCTCACCTTGGAGTTCAGTGCCAGAGCACTGGAGTGGGTAGGAAAAGACTGGGGCCTCAGTGGGTGGGGAGGGGTGGGGGATGGAGGATGGAGGGGGAGGAGCCTGACCTTAAGAGACACCACGAAGCACCAGGCCACACACCCGTGGCCAGTTCATCCTTACTGACTCCAAGTATCCATTTTCTGACTGCATTTTACAGACGAAGGTAGCAATGCCCAGAAAGGACAGAATTGCCCCACATCACACAGCTAATGGTGCTGGTGACAAGATCTGGATTCAGATCTGCGTGACTCCAAACTCCACGCTCTTCCATTGAACTGAAGTTTCCCAGAAACCAAGATGTAGCCGTCCAGAGAAACCCAGACCAGGAAGAGCAGCAAGAACATTAGGTGAATGTGACTGCCATGTTTGGCACCTGAGCTCCCCAGGAGAGGAGGGTCGGCCTCTTCCGTAAGGACCGAGCATCCCAGTTGGTCTTGTGGTTAAAACCTCCTACTGAGACAGTCCCCGCTTGTCTGTTCCAGGTCCTCGGCACATGGTCCCGTGGCTCAGCTCCAGATCACCCAGGATCCAGTGACGTTTGGAAAAGCCCCAAAGCCCTCTTCAAACTTACACCGTGTGGGGAGGGAGCCTCTGTGACTCACGTCAGCGGCATCTCCCCGCAGCCCTACCAGAAGGGGAATGCCAGTTAATTTAAAACCCTTCCCTTTGATGAGAGGGAGACACGGGTCTCACTGCCCTGCCCTCTCGCTCCTAGGGAGATGCTTGGGCCACCTGCTACCTGGGTGATTAGAATCTGACCCCACAGCCAAAAGTCTAAACTAAAATACTTGCAGATTTTTCACAAAGAGTTAATTAGTTCCACCTAAAGCTAGTTCTCTCTCTAGTCCCGATGCCTTAACTGAATGAAACAATAAACAACGGCTTCTATGCAGTAAAGAAGAAAATCTGGGGTTAGAAAGGTGTTTTTTTTTTCCAGGAGGTAATCCTCATAGACAATCTCTTAACAATTAGTTATTTCAAACAATGCCCCCTTCTAATTAGTGTTTTGTCACATTTACTATCTCTACAATGAAATATCAGACACATGCAAAAAATTATATATACTGTCAGGGTCCATTTTACTAAAAAAAAAATCACAGCTGTTTCACTTAAGCTTTGACCATTCTAATTCTGGTTCTTAGGTACCACAGGACAACAAAAATGTATGGATCTGCATGAATGGTTCTAAATTTAAAATGAACCCTGCCCTCCACACACAAACGCAACTTGGCGTTTCCCTTTACTCCTCCTTTTCCCATCCTGAGCTCTGTCCCTGTCAGCTATACAGTCTGCGCAACCCCGTTCAGAGCAGGGTGCTGTGAGCATCAGATACGACACTTCACAGACTCCTGTTTTTCTAATACTAGTCCAGCTTCTAATCCCCGCTCAACCAGAGAGAGACAGAAAGAAAGACACAAAGCACTGAAGAAAGACTCTATTAATTGCACAACCATTCAATTAAACCATTACTTCTGCAACTTCGAAGTCCTCATCTGGCCATCTGGGAGAGCATGCCAAGACGTAGCCCTAAGACAAACAAGTACAAAGCTTGTTTGCAGTTTGCAAAGAGCTGGAAGTCAAATACATGTTTACTGTGAGCTAAGTTCCATGAGTGTCCTAACTAAACACTCTATAATCCTGTACCTGTATTCCAGCCCTCTCCTGAGAGTGGGAAGGACATTTCCTTCCTCCCCTACCTCCCCATTGTGTGAAAATTCTGTTCAGTTTAAATCATCAACAGCAAAAATTTTTGAGGCACAAGACAGCATATTGTTTAAGAGCACAGATTCTGGGCCAGACCTCCCAGGCCAGAATCCCAGTTGTATCATTTACTGTGTGACCATGTACAGATCACTTAGTATCTCTGTGCCTCAGTTTTCTCACCTGTAAAATGGGGATATTACTGGATACATACCTCATAGGAAGCTATGGAAATTAAAGAAATTAACATTTGTAAAGCTTTTTTTAAAAGACCCAGAAAAGTGTTTGACAGAGAAAAGAGAAAAAAGTAAGTGCCACCACCAGTCACACAGCAACTCCTTTAAGGAAATCAACAACTAGTTAGGAAGATGAGACAAAGGTAAATACAAGTACAAAGAAACATAACAATTATTACATAAGTATTGGCTTTTGATAGTGGCTATGGGGGAAAATGACTGGACTATTTGCCAAAAAACAGACAACAGTCCATGAAGTCCCTGGAATTGATAAGGTGATGTAATATTTATACTGTCAGTGGTGAAAACAAAAGTCATTTTATTCATGATGAGGGTTAGGTTTAAAGCTAGCATAAAAGGAGAAATAATGCATCTTCCTGGAACTTCCAATTCTGGGTCCCAAATCTGGGCTATTAATTTTACTTCTTCACCTTTTTTATCAGTTGAATTTAAGAATGTGAGGTTCTCAGCAAACAACTGGATAAAGAAGATACACACACACACACACACACACACACACACGAATATTAGCCATAGAAAAGAAGTTCTGCCATTTGCAGCAACGTGGGTGGACCTAGAAAATACACCTAGTGATGTAGGTCAGACGGTACTATATGATATCACTTATATGTGGAATCTAAAAAATAAAACCTAAAAAATAAAACGAATATATATGCAAAAGAGAAACAGGCTCCCAGAAACAGCAAGCAAATGAGTGGTTACCAGTGGGGAAAGGCGGGAAGGCTATTAAGAGGCACAAACTGCTAAGCACAAGGAAGAAGAGCAGCAAGGCCCCACTGCGCAGCACAGGGAGCTGCAGCCACCGTCTTGTAACAGCTTTGAATGGAGACTGACGTTCACAACTACTGAACCGCTGTCCAGCACACATGAAACTCACACATCATTGTAAATCAATTCTACTTCAATTAAAAATAATTACTTAATGAACTACTTTTTTAAAAAAGACCAGACAGCAGATCCAGAACCTGGAGGACCCCAGGAGTAAGGGCAGGACCAAGAAGACAGAGCAGCGTCAGGACGGCACCAAGAGCCAGGCCTGGTCAGAAGCCACCCAGGATGTGGCGGGTGGAGGCCCACGCAGGGAAACAGGCACTGGACCCCGCAGACTGGGCTGGGGGCGGGGCGGCGGCCTGGGGCTTCACACCAGGATTCCCATCAGATACTCTGATTTCAGGTAAGGCTCAGAGTCACTTCATTTTTTAATTTACTTTTTAAAAATAAAATACTTTCGATTATGACTTTTATTTTGTTGGACTTTTATCAAAACGACACGTGCACTTATTTAGTTCATTATCAAATTGTTCTACGAGACTCTTGTTAAGAAAAAAACCATAAAAGCTCCTGCCCCAAAGGCAGCCACTTTCACATCTCTTAGCTAATTGTTTTCATGTTCGCATCCACGTCTCTAAACAACTTACACATATTGCTGTTTCCACGGTTTTTATCTCAGGGATTGTCTGTTGACTGTCTCCCCCATCTACGTACACATATGCATTTTCTTTCCACCAGGTCTCCAGGTTAGCTATGCTCTCTCTCAGCTATGTTTGACTAGTATTCAAGGATGACGTTGTTACATCTCTGTAAATCCTATTTGCAGGTCATCCGTGTTGTACAGCAGCTTCTTTTCCTTGCTGATGCAATAATTTGCTTCGTCTGGTTTTCCTTTACTTGCATGTCTGTGTTCTTATTAATTCAGTTCCTAGTTCCGTAGACCTCCGCACAGCCCGTGCAGGCGCAGGCGTATGCCACGGGGTCCCCTTTGCCTGGTGCCCTGGTGAGTCCGTGCCTTTCTAACATCACCGTTGTGTCGTCCATTTAGCAGTACTTCCAGGGAGCTGCTTGAACCTAATACCTGTACGTGCTGATGGCTTCGTCGGGGTGAGGGCCCTTGGGAAACTGAAACGCACACAAGGAGGAGGAGAAGTTGCTGAAAACGGAGAAGAGGGAGGGCCTGTCAGCGCCCAGGCGTGAGTTCCCCAAGCCGCACCGCAGCCAGGTCTGCAGGGCTGGGGGCAGCAAGCCCCAGCCTGGGGGAGGGACGCCCGGCTCACGGAGACATGGGCACACGCTGCCCGGCCCGGCCCTTCTGCCTTGGCCACACCTGTCCTGCGAGTGCCCCTCAGTCAGACCTCCCAGTGGGATGTCCCTCTCCAGGTCGTCCCGACGTGCACCTGCGCCTGCCATCTCAAGAGATGGGGGACTCAACTAGCACAGACCTGAGGAAGGACCGCTGCTCTCTGCCTCTGCAATCCAGCTTCTCTTCCCCCCAGCACGCTGTTTATCACTTGAGGACACATTTTTGGTGCCCCAACCCTACAGCCCTGAAATGACTAGGGCTTCAGATCTGGTCCTAGGGAGCGTGGGAAGCGGGGACAGTGTGCACCAGCAAGTTCCCAGCCCTCCTCGTGGCCAGACTTCTCCCACCCAGAGCTTGCCCCTCACCCCCAGCGCCCAGCCCGTGTGTACTGGGAATAGCTCGAGAAAGACAGGCCTGGACTCCGGTGTTTACCAGCCGTGTGACGTTGAGCAAGTCATTAAACCTCTCTTAAGCACTTTATTATTTGCAAACTGGAGATAACCATGCTTTCCTTTAAGAACTATGATTATATTTATAGTTAATAAATGGAGGACTTCCACTTCCAACAATATTAAGGATTTAATAACCTGGAAACTTTCCCACTATAACACAATTTAAGATACTACATAAACCATGAGATTCCTTTTACATGCCTAGCTGGGTTCTCAAAAAAAGAAAAAAAAAATAGAACTCCCCAAAGGCCAGAAATGAAACTGAAAACCAGAGTGAGAATTGTGTGAGGCCACACTGACAACAGCAGGGAGAGAGGGGAGGCAGCCTTACTTCCCCAGAGGGGCCAGAAGGTGAAGCGGAAGCTCCCACACGAAGTCATAACTCTTGAAGAATCAGGGAAACAATGAACTAGGGGCAATTCATCACCAGCTCAGGCAGAGAAAGAGAAAGCCTTTCTACCTCTGATTGGCTCTTTCCCCTCTGAGAATTCAAAACCCCAGGCCAGATCTCACGCAAGTTTGGCGAGATCGTGCTACCCAAGGTGAGATCTTGGCTCACCTAGAGAACCGTGCAGAGCCTCTCTGGAGGAACGTGATTGTCCAACTCGGGTTCACACACAGCACAAGAAGAAAGAAGCCAGCAGCCAGGAGGGTCGACAGACAAAGTCCACAGTAGGATCAATTCTTAAGAACGTCTGATAATAGAACTGGGGTGGAGCAACTAAGAAAATAGAATTTTAAATGATTTAAGACAAAAAAGTTCTTGAGAAAGATCAAGCTAAAGGCATTACACTTCCTGATCTCAAACTATATTACACAGCTGTAGTGATCAAAATAACATGGCACCGGCGTAGAAACAGACACACAGATCAATGGAAGAGAACAGAAAGCCCAGAAGTAAACCTATGCATGTGTGGCCGAATGATTTATGGCAAAGGAGACAAGAATATACGATGGGAGAAAGGACAGTCTTCTCAATAAAGAGACTGTTGAAAAAAAACTGTACATCCACATGCAAAAGAATGGAACTTGACCGCGGTCTTACACCACACACAGAAGTTAACTCCAAATGGGGTAAAGACTTGAACGTGAGACCCAAACCGTAAACCGCCCAGAGGGAAACGTGAGGGCTGAGCTTACTGACGTCGGTCCCGGCAATGATTTTTTTGAAAAGCAAAGGCAACAAAAGGAAAAGTAAACAGACGTGAGCGTATCACACTAAAGGCTTCTCCACAGCAAAGGAAACGATCAGAAGCATGAAGGCCACCCACGAAATGGGCAAAAATATTTGCAAGTCATGTATCTAATAAGAGGTTAATATCCAAAGACTCATACAATTCAACAGAAAGAAAACAAACAACCCAGGTTTAAAACCCGCAGATGATCCACAGAGACATTTTTCTAAAGAAGACATACAGGTGGCCACCAGGTGCCCGAGAAGGTGCTCAACATGACTAATTATCAGGGAGATGCGGATCAAACCGCAGTGAGACACCACCTCACACCTGTTAGAATGGTTATTCTCACAAAGACAAGCGGTAACAAGTGTTGGTGACGGTGTGGAGGAAAGGGAACCCTTGTGCACTGTGGGTGGGAATGTCAATTGGAGCAGCCACAATAGAAGACAATATGGAGGCTCCTCCAAAAATTAAAATTAGGCCTGCCATATGATCCAGCAAGTCCAGTCCTGGGTGTACATCCAAGGGAAGTGAAAACGGGATCTCAAAAACATATCTGCGTTTCCACATTCCTCGCAGCATTAAGGAGCCAAGATAAGGAAACACCCCTAGTGCCCTTCAGTGGACGCACGCATAGCAGAGGCGGGAGGTACACAGAACAGAACGTTGCTCAGCCAGAAGGAGGAGCAGAATCTTGCTCGTATGACAACATGGATGCACCTTGAGGGCATTTTGCTAAGTACATTACACAACATGAAACACAAAGAGAAACAAGGCTCAAAAAAATAAAGCAAGTGGGTCATCACTGAGCTGCAGGACAACTTCAAGTGGTCTAATCTGCTTATTGGAATCTCTAAAAGAGCGGAGAGAGATGGGGGCACAGAAAAAAATATTTGAATGAATAACGACCAAAGTCATAGCTTCAAAAACAACTATACACAGACCCTAGGTGTCCACAAAAGTACAAGCAAGGGAAACATGAAGAAAACATTCAATTTGAGAAGTCAGAATGCTCAAAACCCGTGATAAAGAGAAAAACCTAAATACAACCAGGAAAAAAAGTACATTACACATAGAGGACCAAAAATAAGAATGTCAGTGGACTTCTCACTGGAAACAATGCAAACCAGAAGCCAGTGGAGCAATGTCGTTAGAGAGAAAAAGACTACCCAGCTCGAATTCCACACCAAAGTAAGCAAATACACACATTTCTACATGAGGAGAAATAAACACACTTTTAGACATACAAAAGCTGAGCTAATTCAGCAGCAGCAGACGCTCACTGTGAGAATATTGAAGCCCTTTAAGCAGAGAGAAAATGATACAAGATGGAAATCTGAACGCACACACACACGAAAATACAGAACTCCAAAAATGGTGTGTGAGTAAATATAAAAGACATTTTTCTCATTTTCAACCCCTCTTGAAAAAATAATGGATTATTTAAAACAAAAATAATAACAATGCATTATGGATTTTACAACATAAGTTGAATATATGACAATAATAGCACAGAGACCAGAAAGAAAGGACTAGACGCACATTGCTGTGAAGCTCTCACACGTGAAGTGACGTGGCAACACTTGACTGTGGGAAGCTAGAGAGGCGCACACATGCCCCAAACAACCATAAAGTGCTGAGCAAACCCTGCAGCTATTGGGCCAGCAAAGAGAATAAACACCGTCTTTTTTAAAAAAGCAATCAGCACAAAAGAAAGCAGAAAAAGAGAAGAAAAGGAACACAAAGCAGGACAAATAGAAGTCCTGTTTCTGCCATGTCAATAATCACATTAAATATAACTGTTTTAAATGCCCCCAAATAAAAGACAGAGATTGAATTTTTTTAAAGCAAGACTCAAATACAGGCTGCCTGTAAGAAATGCATTTTAAATATAAAGATGCTAGTTGGCTAAAAGTAAAAGGATGAAGAACGCTATACCAAGGTTCTGCTAACCAGAAAAGATGCAGTGATTATAGTAATATCAGACAAAGTAGTTTTTGGAGCAAAGAATATTACCAAGAATAAAGAGAATCATTCCATAATAAGTAAAGCTTCAATTCATCTAGAAAGCATTAAAATCCAATATGTTGGTGTACCTAAGAAATAAAGCTTGAAAATGCATGAAGCAAAGTGATAAACTGCAAAGAAAAACAGGCAAATCCAAACTGCATTTGTACAACTCAACGTTCTCCTCCCAACGACCGGCAGAACGAGTCAACGGGAAATCAGTAAGAATACAGGTGTGGGAGACTCCAGCAATGCTGTCAACTAGCTTGGCCTAACTCGCGTTCACGACCACGCCACCCAGCAGCAGTAGAATACACATTCAAGCGTACATGAGCACTGACTCAGGCAGACTGTGTTCTGAGCCAAAACCAAGTCTCCGTCACTTTAAAAGGATGCCAGTCATGTAAAGCACGTTCTCTGTCTAATATTGAATTAAGTTAGAAATCAGTAATTGAAGGATATCTAAAAAATTTCCAAGTATTGGGAGACTGAAGAATATATTTCTATTTAGCCCATGGGTCAAAGAACAAATCAAAAGGGAAATTAGATGCGCAGCGATTTCCTGGATGTGACAATGAAAGCACAACAGCAAATGGGACCACATCAAACATAAACATCATGTACATCAAAGGACACAACAAACAAACAGAGTGATAAGCAACCTATGGAAGAAGAGACTATAATTGCAAACCATATATCTGAAAAGAGGTTAATACCCAGAACATATAAAGAACTCCTACAACTCAACAAGAAAATCAAATGACCTGGTTTTAAAAATGGGCAAAGGACTTGAATAAAGGTCTCTCCAAAGATGTCATACACATGCCCACCAAGAAGATGAGAAGATGCTTATCAGTGATCATCAGAGAAATGCAAATCAAAATCACAGTTAGATGCCACTCTGCACCCATTAGGATGGCTACCAGAAAAAAAATAAAAATAAAAATAATGTGTCGTCGAGGATGTGGGGAAATTGGAATCCTCGTGCACTGTTGGTGGGACTATAAAATGGTACAACGGCTGTAGAAAACAGTATGGAAGTTCCTCAAAACTTAACAGCAACACTCCCATCTGATCCCTCAGTCCCACTTTGGCGATACATCCAAAAGAATTAAGGCAAAATCTCAAAGAAACATTTGCCCACCCATGGTCATGGCATCACTATTCACAGTAGCCAAGAGGTGGAAGCAACCCATTCGTTGGGAGGTAGAAAGGAGGAGAAAGACAGCAAGGAGTTAGGAGAACTGCTGGCGGTCCCTCGGACGGCAGGGCCTCTCTCGGTGCATGACAGGTGTGGCATGGGGGACAGCGGTGGCATCACTGAGTGGGGAATGGCCTCACTGCCCACCAAGTAGGAGGAAGGGCAGTTTGAGGTGCAGGTTAGAGTGTGGGGGCTGGTGGTGAATTGCCATCACGACAGTGTGACTTTCTCCGCACTGCTCACAAGCCCCAGCCCAGGACAAGTGGAAAAGGAGGAACTGGCCTCTGCGGCCGACCAGCAGCCAAGATAAGGCCGAGCAGTAGCACTGAGAGCCTTTGTTTCACAGACACCAACTCAAAAGCATCCACTTCCTCCTGTGTGTCGGGTACTGGGGTAAACATGTTCCTGCCCTTCAAGAAACCACGGAATCTCAGTCAGCTCGGCTGCTGCAAACAGCACAAGCTGGGTGGCTAAGACAACAGACACTTCCCACAGCCCTGGAGGATGAGACGCCCAGGACCAGGGCGCCAGCCAGTCTGGTAAGACGCTCTTCTGGGCTTGCAGACGGTCACACAGTGCAGAGAAGCAGCTCTGGTCTCTCTCACTTCCTACAAGGGCACTGATCCCATTGGGAGCCCATCCTCGTGACCTCACTTTGACCTCATCACCCCTTAGCACCTCCACATGCAGGGTTAGGCCTTGTCCCAGTCTGTCCCAGCTGGCACCACAAAATACCACCCCCTGGGGGCTTATAAACAACGGAAATGTATTGCTCACACTTCTGGAGGCTGGAAGTCCAAGATCAGGGGTGCCGACGTGGTCAGGTGAGGGCCCCCTCCCGGGTCACAGGCTGTCCTCACTTGGTGGAAAGAGTGAGGGGCGCCAAGGGGTCTCTTCTATAAGGGCACTAATCGCATTCCTGAAGGACCCACCCTCCTTGTGACCTCATCACCCCGAAGGCCCATCTCCCAACTCCATCACTCTGGGTGCCAGGCTCCCACCATCTGTACCTGGAGGGGGACACACTTTAGTCTGTAACACACGGATTGGAGGAAGGAGACAGGAGCAAGCCTGCAGCGTCCACTCACTGGGATTCTGCAGAAGCACACCGGTGGAGGGTCTTGGAGAGAACGAGCCAGTGAAATGGCCCCGGGGGAGGGTGGCAGGAGGGAAGGTGCAGAAGACCCAGCGATGAGCTGTGGGGACAGACTGGGGAGAAAAACGGGCCCAAGTTGCCAAGAGCCCCCTGCTGGGCTAAAGCACTTGAACTTGAACTTGAACTTGAAGAGCAGGTGCCATGGTCGGGAGTAGGGGGCTCAGCAGAGTAAGGAAGCGTCAGGCGTGGATTCAGAGCAATTCCTCTTGCCCCGATGAACGATGAGCAGAAGCCCAGAAGTCCAGCTTGAAGTCATGGAAAAATATTTCCACCTCCACAGGGTTGTATCTTTTGGTGCAAAACCACGCCCCACACCCACCACTGCATAGGTCAACATTCGAATGTTAAAGATACAGAGAGTAATAAAGATAAGACAGGTGTGCACCTGAGGGCTGGCCTCCGAGCCCAGAGAGGTGCACGGACAGCGGGGCCTTATCCGGACCTGGTCTCGAGGCACGTTCCTCTTACGCCCTCTCTTACAAAGCCAGCCGCCGGAATTTTTACCCCTTCTTCATCTTTCATTTACAGTGATAAACAGCTTTCCGTCCTGTGAAATAAACTTACAAAAGACTCTGTAGTTTCTCTTCTTCTCTGCTATCGTCGATCACGGAGCTCCTTGTAAATCCCACATCACTGAAGCCCGTTTTTGTCTGCACGTCAGTATGTACGTAAAGAAGCAAGAAGATACAGCACGTCAAACCACACCGTCAGTTCACGAGCAGTGGCACTGGATGGAGGTGCCGCGTTTCCGTTTTTCCTTGTGTTCCCCAACGACAGTGCTTGTCGCTAGTCTTCACTGAGGTCACGAGGCGTAGCACCTGTCAGCAGCACCCCGCGGTTTGCGCTGCAGGCGCGCGCGCGAGTCAGTTCGGCACAGCCTCCGGGCCGCGTCGCCCACAGCGGCCTTCCCCGCCGGCAAGCCCGGCCCCCGCGCCTAGGAAGCCCTCCGGGGCTGCCCGGGGGCCGGGGCCGCGCTTTCTAGCCAAGGCCCCCAGACGGCTTTTCCCGCCGCCCTGACGAGGCGCCCCGCGCCGAGGGGTCTAGCGCAGCAAGGGTTCCCCTCTCCTGGCCAGAACGCCGCGCGCTGGCCGCCCTTCCCCGGAGGGCCCTCGCTTGCCCCACTCCTGGCTTCCGGGGAGAACTGTTCCTTGGCTCATAGGCACATCACTCCCCTCCCTGCCTGTGTCTTCACATGGCCTCCCCCTCTGGGTCTGCGTCCAAACTTCGCTCTTGCTACGGGACACCAGTCATTGGAGTAGGATCCACCCCAATCCAGCATGACCTCAGATTAGCTAGATTCCACCAGCAAAGACCCAAGATCACATTTGTAAGTGTCAGGAGTTAAGAACTCAACAGATTGGGGGTGGGGTGGATACAATTCAACCCGTGACAGTTCCCAAGTGAGTTTTATAGCCCACGGAGTCTGGAACCTCTAAAAATTTGGATGACGGATTCATTAAGGCAGAAGGCTGCCGCAGCCACACGGGACCCCGACAGCCTGGGGTTCTGCCTCCCCGGTGAGATGTGGGGTGCAGGAGGGGAAGGAGTGGGTGCGGGCGGGAGGTGAGACACCCAGAGCTCCCCCCGCAGGACACGCACAGGGCTCCAAGCTGGGGACCCGCCTGCCCAGGCCCCCAGCAGAATGCTCGAGCTACACGGGGTCACAGGAAGTCTGCGGACCAGACACGGGCACCTCACTTCCACCTAAAGACCGAACCCCAAGCGGAGGCCCTTCTCACCCCGGTGCCACTGGCTCCACTGCGGATCCGAGTCTGGGCTCGCAAGGAGCGGTTTTGCAGGCCCTGGTGTCAGATGACCCAATTCAGTCCTGGCTCTGTCACTGAGGGATCCAACCCAGCGCACGGAAGCCTCGGTGTCCTCACCTGGGGACAGGGATGATGAAAGGAAGGACCAGTCGGGTTGAGTGAGCTAACTCGGGGAGGTCTTGTCACAGCATCACCTTCGAATACCTGCGGGCTCTTCCTCGGTCACGTCGGCACCGCGGCTGCTGGTGACAGACTCTCATCTGATGGAACTGACCTTCACTTGACACCGCTCTCCATGCGATTCCCCACCTCGAAACCTAGTAAGTTCATGAGCAGTGATTTCCTCTGATACCAGTGAATGAAGACAAAAAATCTTGAGGCCATGAAGTGTGTTTGGTGCAGACTTCTTGATAAACCAAAGCACTAATATGTCTCCTCAGGGATGACAGAGGGAGGCTCCATCTTGGAACACATGTTCATTATATTCTCAGCAGTGTACTTAAATTTGCTATATATTGAAAAGTTTTATTAAATGTCCCCATGAAATGTACTATGATTTACTCACTCACATAAAAATAAAATAGCAATGTTGCTTTTTAAAAAGAGGCTCCTCACGGAGTCTCTCTTCTCCCCAAACTCAGAGGAATCTAGTGACCACGTCAGCAGGTGGAAAAGAAGCTGGTCTGAAACAGGAAATCACCAGTTGTGAACCAGAAACAGCAAGCTGCCAAGGCTCTAGGTCTGTCTGCTTATCTAAACTCCCGGGGGTCAGCGTTTGAGAAGTCCGTGTGGATGGAGAGCAGACAGCCCCCCGGCAGGACTTCCCCAGAGGCACCATGGGGAGATGATGTGTTGATCCACTGCATCTGCAATCATAAAAATCAAAACCGACATGTGGGGCAAAGGACCAAGGTCTCCTGGAAGGTTGCTTCTCGTCCTTTTAACACTGCTGCCCACGACGTGGCTCTGTGGCCTCCAGTGTCAGCGCGCCGGAGCACCAGCATCACCTCGCGGAGCCTGCCCACCTGTCGGCGGCCCACTTCCGGGGGGGCAGGATGGCGGCTGGTTACATGCAGCACAGGCGTTGATCTCCCCGGCGGCTTGTTTGTGCCGAGTCCTGCCCCTCACGGACGTGAGCTGCCGGAGGCGCGCGCTCCACAGCCAGAGCTCAGCGCGCGGAGCCAGGCTGGCTCCCGCAGGTGTCGCCCAGGGCACGAGGCTGGGCTGCAGGCGCACCCACGAGGAACCTGCGTTCCCTGCCTCCATTTACAGCTGCTAGCAGGATGCTGTGTGCGTCACACAGTCACCTGTCATCGTTTGGTCCTGGGGATAGAAAAGGGGGGCAGAGGCGCCATGAGCATCCCCCGCGACCTGGTCACACCCACAGCCCCCTGCCCCCTGCGCGCCTCTGCCCCCACCCTTCCTGCAACCCCACGAACCCTGAGGGGAGCTGTGGAGCCTGGGCTCCAATTTGCCATGATTAAAGCAAACATGCAAACAATGAATAACTAACTCATTTGAGTGAATTTTTGTGCCCGCTACACAGTGGGCATTTTGTGGCATCACTGCCTCAGAGCAGAGGTACCACACAGGGTGCACGAAGGTGGGCGTGAGCAGCTCCAGAGCCGGGGACCCGAAAGGGGGGGGCTGCATCCAGGAGGGGAACCCAGGGGTAGCGGGAGCCAGGTTGTCTCCAGGGAAGGGAAGCAGGGTAGTGAGCAAGCCTGGCATGCAGGTGAGTGGACACCGGCCGGAGACCAATCTAGAGACGGACTCCAGCTTCTGATGGGGTGCAGATGCCTCCCAAGAACAGACCACCCTGACGACAGGGGAGATCTCATTCAAGGCACTGGTCAGACTTTCATCGTAGAAAATTTTCTACAGGGTGAAGAGCAGATCAGAGCTCAGATCAGGGCAGGAAGACCCCCGGAGAGCGAACCTTCACAGAGCCCTGGACTGGGGGGCCCCCCGAGCTGGAGATGGAGCAAATTCTGCAGGTCCCTGGGCTCCTGGACCAGTCGGATGTGCATGAGAGCCCTGCTGAGCATCCCAGGTTAGAGGTCAAGCAGGAGACGACCGCCTCCACACCACCCCTTCCCCGGGAGGAAGCTCTGGACCTGGTGTGCCCGGTGGGGGTGGGGGAGCAGTAGTGTGCAGCTCTGCACGCTCCCCACATGCTGTGCTCATAAACACCATCTCCGTGGTGAAGCCGCGGCCGCGTCTCCAGCATCTACCTCTCCTCCTTGTCACCTTGCCCCAGACTCTCTCCACACAGGGTCCCCTCTGTCTCTGCTCGCTGTGGCCAACCCAGGCTTGTCCTGCTAGGCGGTGACCAGTCCTCGCTCCCAGGACACACGAAAACTGTGGCTTCTGGCACTGGCTCCTCTGCCGTCAGCAGCGTGGACCCTGCGCTCGGCCCAAGTGTGTAGCTTTAGCTGTTGGCCCAGCTGGAGTGGGGCCTGACAGTCAGGTCCATTCCCTGAGACAACAGCTACTGAAGACCTACTGTGTGCATAGTGTCACCCAGTACCATGTGTGCAAGACACACAGAGGTAAGTCAGACCATCTGCAGGAGTGGGACCGGTGCCATCACAAAGGGGTGTGTGACACGAGGCCTGGGAAGACCAGCAAGGCACAGACGCTGGCCCACAGTAACCAGGCACCATTTCAAGGGCTCATATGCAGCTTTCGGTGGTCAAATGTCCGGGGCGGGGGTAGGGGGGGTAATTAGATTTACTTATGTATTTTTAGAGGAGGTACTGAGGACTGAACCCAGGACCTTGTGTATGCTAGGCACGCACTCTACCACTTGAGCTATGCCCTCCCCCTAATGTCCAGGAACTTTCAAAGCAAGCTGTTAAGCCATGCGTAGTTTGGAACCAGCCAGGATGAGAGGACGTACACCAGGGAAATCAGCAAATCCCATAAATCAGGCCTCCCCCATCCCACCACCTGGCCTGTCTCCGTGACAACGGCGGCAGAAGCTCTTCAGAGCCCGCCCCCTCCTCCCTCTGGTGCTGGGATCCATCAGAGGCGGGTAGCACACCAGCCCACACATCCCAGTGGAGTCTGGCAAGTCTTGTGCTTCGCTGTGGAGCCTGAAGTCCCGGCTTTCTGACCCCTGCGCCCAGCCATAGAAGTGGGCGGGGCCGGGGTGGGATTCAGCTCGGTGGATACAGATGGTGAGTAAGGGGTTCAGCTGCTCAATTACAGCCCAAGAGGAAACTGAGGCGCGGGAAGAAGGGGCCGGCCAGGGTCTCTACCACCTTCTAGAACATAGCTGTGTGCCCCCAGGGGCAGGTCTGACAGCTCCATGCCTCGTTCCCCACTTTATAAAGTGGGGACACTAATGCCTGCTTAGGGATTGTTAGGACTAAGGGGTGTGATGCCTGCACCGTTCCCACGGCCAGGCCCCCTCAGCTGCTGCCCACCTTGTTGCTGGCCGCTCCCGACGTCCTCTCGGAAGAAGCAGGAGAAAGTAACACGACTCACCACGGTCTCCTCTGCCTTCCTCCTCTCTGAAAACCCCAGTTACTGTCATCCCACGACTAGACTGCGTTTCCCCGAGTTCCTAGCTGAGAGCTCCCACAGCTTCTCAATCATGGAAACCTCTGGGAACCCCCTTCAAGCATAGATTCCGACCCACGGAAGAAGACCGCCTTGGGGAGCACGGGAATGAGCCCGCGTCGGAAGCTCTGGGTCCTGCTGCTGACGGAGGCCGGGCAGCCCCGCCCACCTGGGCTCCGGCTGCCAGTCCCCACGCCCACTCAAGACAGTGGGTGTCTGAAGATCCCAGAGTGGGTGAGCCCATCATTTAGAGGATTTTTTCAGTCTGGGACTCAGGAGATCTTTGCAAGAAACAGCGTGTGCCCTCTCACCAAGTAATGTAAACCAATAACAGGCTCCAATCATGCCATTTTTAAAAAAGCTTTAAATAACTTTCTCAATGCAAAACAACCCACTTAAGCAAACTGAAGTCATTTTACGGGCCAGCTGAACCACATGTGCACCCAGAACCACGCTGAACCACGAACCACGTTTCATCCGCCGTCACTCGGTGACCAGCGCTACGAGGTAAGACGGGTGAGTCCACATGGCTCCCACCACAGGATGCTGCCTGTCAGCCGAACGCCTCCCCTGCTTGGGGCCGGCCGTGGGCCCTGTCCGTCTAGATTTCCCTATGCTTTTAACCACATCTCGTACATGCACCAAAAAGAAAATGGTCTCCTTCTGAGCCCCTCCCTCCTGGTGAACCTGGAGATGAATTCAGCTTCTGTGTTTTCCCCAATAAGTCAGTGTCGCAGCCCTCACCACGGCCACCTCAAGCCCACACTGCAGTGAGCCGCAGCTCTGCCAGCGCCGCGAGCCTGGAAGCCCGCTCGCTGCCTTTTCATTAAAATTCCAAGTTGGTGTTTTTGTTTGCAAAGGAAGGACAGAGCCCATCAAGGTCACTGGGAAGGATGCCTCACTGCACACTTACCCTGGGCAGCTCCCAGGGGGGCGGCTCGCTGCAGCGGGAGGGGCTTCTAGCAACTTTCAGCACATCCTCCAGATACAAAGAGCCTCTACGGCGGGAGAGATCCCAGCAAGGAAGACAGGGACGAAAGTAGGTTATTGCCTGGAGATGCCGGCCTTCCCCTGGGCTCCAGAGCATCAGAGGTTGGGTTCTTTCCAGCTAAATTTAGCATCCGCGTTAATGTGCTGGAGAACAGTGCCCTTTAGAAAAGCCACATAAATCAGAAGAGGGAAGATTACTAAAATTTGTGAAGCAGTCGCAGCGAGAGACCCCTGGGCACGACGACTGTGGTAAGTACCTTGTTAAGCCCCTGGCCCGGCCCCACCTGATGTTTCTTGTTAACACGAGGGGTCCATTACGGAGCGTCACCACTTCCCCAGGGAGCAGCCATCTGCATTTGGAGCTGGGCAGCGATCTGGGCCCGGGCCAGCCTGACAAAGCCCTTCCTAGAGTTTCAGAGACGGAAGAGCCTGCCCAGCAAGCAGGCTCCCCAGATTTTCCAGGGTGATCTCAATTTCTTTTTGTCATCTTATTCTTTTCAATAGCAAAGTCATTCCGCATAGAGGCAAATAGGCTTCCATGTTTACTCCTGGCAAAATTTTCCATATAAGCAATGGTACAAGTCAGAGAACAATCCTCTGCTGGACTGTGCATCCTGGTTCTGGGGTCAGAAATCAGGGTCCATCATTAGTTTGAAACTCTGCCCCCCCCCCCATTGCAAGTGAAGGTGAAGAGACATCTCCCCAAGGAGAAGAAGGCAGCATTCGAGAAGCAGATCTCGCCCGGGCGCCATGATGCCTGGAAGGACGGCGGATTGGTTGCTGCCCTAGTTGACTGTGTCCCACTGTCCCTCCGGGACAGCTGATTCTGTGGTGGGCACACGGTGACACGGGGAAGAGGAAATCCAATTCCAGCTCAGCGGCTGATGGTGTGACCTTGGGCAGGATCTGCCAGCCCTCCAGCCTCTCTTTCTCTTCCCCAGTAAAGTGTAAACACTAAGCATACCTGCCAGGAGGAGCTGTTGTGAAAAACAAAATGAGGGCATGCAGGTCAAGGTGTTTCTCGTGGCGTCTGGCACATGGGAGGCGCTCGAAGAATGTCAGGTAGTGTTATGCAGGTGCTGATGACTTCCCAAAGGGAGAAGAGAGGGAGGGAATGAGGAGATGTTGAGAACGCAGACTCTGAACTCTGTCTTCATCTCCGCAGAGCCAGAGGATGCAGAGCAGATGGGATTAAGCAAGCACTCCAACCGGTTCTGAAGTCCAGTCCACTGAGGGTGACAGTGTGGGTATTATTCATGGCACACAGTGTTCAGAGATAAACTGAGCCCTAGGAGATGTCGGTGCGACTGGGACAAAGCAAAGGCCTTTCATGTACTGAGCAGCACCAACAAGCTCAAAACAAGTCATTTTCTCTTTAAAGCCTAATGTCCTTTGCCCACTTGGGAGCACACCCAGCGCAAGATGCAGCAAGGAGGACCAGCGCTAAGAAGCGGTGAGAAAGGTCTCCTGCAGCTGTAGGCGTGACTGTCACCTGCCAGGCGGAGGCTAAGTGACAGGAGAGGGGCTGCCTCCGCTCTGCCCCGGGCGACATGAGTGGCTGGTGTGTGGCCACGTTCAAACCCTCCCTCTTCAGCTTGTTCACTGTTTAAATCACTTGGCGCAAATCCTGTAAGCTCTGTGAGCTTTAGTTTCCTCATCTGTAAAAATGCAAATCACGGGACCTCCCTCCAAGGTTTTTGTAAGGATGAAATGAGAAGCTGGCCCCGAGTGGGTGCTGAACACAGAAGCGCCCTCCCCACCGGAGAACAGTCTGCCCGCCTCGCGTCCAGTCCCCTCCGGGCTCCCACCAGGTGAGTGAGAAATTTAAAGCCAGCCAGTCCCAGGTGTGACCTGCCATCCTCTGCACCCCGGTGTCTCTGCGCAGATGAACCCAGACGATTACGAACATCAAAGCGGTATTTCAACGTGACTCCTGCCCTCCCCATGCTGCCGAAACTCGCAAGACCTTCTGATCTCCAGAGCAAATGGCCTTTGGCTGGGGCTTCTCTTCCTCCCCCTGCAGCACTGGCACTGGCTGCTTTCCATCTCGAAAGCCTTCTCCCTTCTGGTTTCTCTGGTTTCTCTGCTCTGGGTTTCCCCTCCCTCTCTGCCCTTGCCCTCCAAGTCCACGGCACCGGTCCCCTGGTCCCCTTGATTCCTGTGCGTGCGCGCCCCATGCTCCCAGCCCCGTCTCTCCTCCTTCCACTATGTCCCCATCCTGAGTCTCACTCGTGCCAATGACTTCGACTCACTCTCTAAAATCATGGCTCCCAAATCTGTATCTGTGGTCCCCATACCTCTTTTTGAAGAAGATACATCTTTTCCAAAACTTAGACTAGGGGTCGAACACCCCAATATCTGCAGGGGCTGAGCAGGTCCCATTAATAACCTCCTGGACTCGAGGGCAGGAGGGAGCAGGGGAGACCGCAGCAAAGTGGGGACCCTCAACTCCAACCGACTGTGGTCCTGCAAGCATGAGAGCTCAGGGACCCAAATCTTAAGGTTTTTCAAGAGGAGTCAGAAATGCAGACTTTCATAAGCAATTAATGAACGATCAATTCAATTTCTTTTTAACTGTGTGGGGAAAGCCCACACAAGGCAACTATACCTGAAAGCCAGATGTGAGCTACTGTTTACACGTCGTGCTGGACCCACAGGTTCAACTGCTCATTTTAAGCCTCATTGGAAAGCCTCCTTGAGGGGGAGGGTAGAGCTCAGTGGTAGAGCATGTGCTTAGCATGCACGAGGTCCTGGGTTCAATCCCCAGCACCTCCTCTAAAAATAAAAGAACCTAATTATGCAAACCCCCAACAAAATAAAATAAATAATACAATAATAAAGAAATAATTTTTAAAGGCTCTCTGGAACCTCAAATTTAACATATTCAATCCACCATAACCCTCCCTGAACCAGCAACTCTCACTGGTCTGTATTTCAAATGTTGCCAGTCCTACTCTCCCAAGCATTGAGGCTTCAAACCTTTGCATCCTCTTTGACTTTTTGCTTTCCCTCATCTGGCCAGCTCTGCTTTATTACCTCTGCAACAAGTCTTGAGTCTCCATCATCCAGCATACGCCTGCATCGCCCTGCTCTCTCCACAGCAGTTCCACGCTGGGCTGGCCAGCCTCCCACCTTCTCCTTCTCTCCAAGCTGGTCGTCTGTGCACAGCGGGCTCATTAACCTGCCTCAAATACTCCTTTTCGTATAACTCCCCTACTCAAAGTTCCGAGCTCCCTATAACCCCCAAAGCGCGGCAAGCCCTTCTCCAGCTGCGTTCAAGGTCCCCAGCAATCCCGGGCGGGTACACTCACTGTCCCTTGATGTCCATCCCCTCCTCCTTCCCTGGTGGCAGAACCCCTGGTGCCTTGCCCGGAATCTGGGCATGGAGACCAGACGTCCATGGGACTAAGTTCTGGCTGACAGAACGAACGTGCGTCCTGGTGGTTGACTCTGGGAACCTTCTCTAAGAGATGGAATAGGTGTGCTCCTCCCCCCTTCTTCTTTGTCCCTTTCTGCCTCCTGATTCTAGAACAGGATGCTACAACCTTGGACCATCCGCTAAGGGTCTGCAGCGCAGACTAACAGGAGAGAGGAACGTGGGTCCGCGACACGCCAGCTGCTGGGCTGCACACGTTTCTATCTTGTTTAAGCCGTGGTTCCTTCTGGCTCTTGCCGCTCAGTCAGCCTTACCCGTCACTCACAGATCTCCCCTCACACGCCTCTCCCCGCCCCAACCGCCCCCGCCCACCATCCCGACGAGGCCACGCGCCGGCCCCCGACGCGCTGTCCCCGACGCGCGTCTGCTTCCCCGCCTCCCCACCTAGTCTCGTAGTCCCCTGACCGTTCTCCTCTGCTTGGAACTCTGTGCTACTCCCAAGGCTCCCTCAGAGCTCGTGTGTCACTTCCGTAAACCCGCCCCCGCCCCCACCGGCCCCTGCTGCCTCCCCATCAACCCCGTCAGCCGCTCACTGCGCCCCCCCTCCTTGTTCTCGCGGGTACTCAGCCCGACCCCCGTGTGCGCGGCCGGCACTCTGCCCGAGCACTGCCGGCCCTGCGCACAGAACGGTGGATCCTAGACCCAGTGCGTGTAACTGAAAGGGGGAGGAACGTCACCCCAGGAGATCGACACATGGGCTGAAGGGTGTGAGCAGAGGGTCCCCCACAGGCCTAGGGGTGCCTGGGGATGGAGGAGGACCTATGGGTGGGCCGGGTCTGCAGACAAGCTGGAGGTGCGGCTGGACTCACCCACCAGTACAGCCACCTCCACGTCAGCTCTCCAGCTGCATCACCCCCAGATCTAGGGACCAAGCAACTGCACAGAGTTCCCAACCCCGGCCCAGGCTCTGCCCCTGCCTGGCTCCTTCCCACGGACATGGATGGTCAGTGGGTCACTGTCTTTGTATTTGACCAGAAGTACATTTTACACCTTCTGACTTGGGCAGAACCCCCACAGCAACCGAGTCCCACAAACCCGGCTAGATTTGTCTTCTGGCACCTGTCTCTGAACAACAAGAGGCAGTGTGTGGCTTGGCAGAGGGTCCAGGTTAGGATTTCATGACATATGGCCCTGTTGGATGTGAGCCACGCAGGCAGCTCGTCCAGGGAGCTGGTTCCTGGGCTGTGAGCTGCTCACCTGAGAACCCCCATCACCTCTTCTCACCAGACACCTTTGACAAAGGATAATGTCTGAGTGCAAACAGCAAGGAAAGGGGCTAGGAAAGAGGACAGCAGTGCCTGCTCTCCCCAGGTCTCAGGCCCCCCTGAGAGCCGGCCTGCCAGGGCTCGGATGCTCACTGCCCACGACCCGCATCGGCCTCTCTCCCAAGCGACACGTGCTCTCTGAGAAACGCGCGGCCCTGATGGAGCAGACTGGGGGCAGATCCGCACCACCTCTGCCCCACCCTAGCCCCGCAGCTGTGCGTCTTGGGTTTCCTAAGAAGTTTGGCACTGAGGGTGACCCCAGACAGGAAGAAAGGAGAGCGTCTGTGTCACAGGCTGGATGCAGGGGACCCTGCCTAGTGAGTGGGCCAAGCGGGGAGGAAGGGCCCGGGGCCCGGGGGGCAGAGTGGTGAGGACTCGTCCCCGAAGCTAAAACACACGCTTCCCCTGCGGCCCGAAGGCCGGCCTGCCCGTGGCGCCCCCACTTCTCAAGGCCTCTGGTCCCAGCCATCGAGTCGGCCGTCATGACAGACACACAACATTTCCCAGGCACTTTCAGAGGGACGCGCTCAGACACAGACCTTGGCTTGGACCTTGGGTCTGTTGTTTTTAACCTGTCCTTCACTTTCACTCTTTCTATTTTCCTTTTCGTGTGCTACTTCCAACTTACTCTTTATCTTGATTAACGTATCATTTCATCTTTCACTTGCTTTTTTTTAGTGGAGACAAGAAGGGATGGCTTAAAGTGTCAGCCCTGCGGGACGGGACCTCGAACCCGTCTCAAATGGGCGTCAGCAGACGTCTTCTGCAGAGGGCGAGCGAGGACGTGTCCTCGGATCTGCAGGCCACGTCGTCTCCATGACAGCGACCGGCTGCGGCCGCGGTGTGAATGCAGCCGTGGACAACACATACAGAAGGAGGGTGTCTGGCCCTCAATACAACTTTATTGGCAAAAACAGTCGCAAGCAGATTTGACCTGTGGCTTGGATGCATAGCTGACCCGGCACAGAGACCCCAAGTAAAGAGCCAGCGGAGGGAACTGATCTCATCGGTCTTGCCACAGGGGGCACACTCCACGTCCCAGCCTCCCGAGGCCCATGGAACCTCTTTGCTCTCATCCAAGCCTCCCAGTAACCAGATTTTCTGGTCTTCAGGAAACTCCCAGGGCCCTGCTAGTCAGACCACGGGCTGAACCTTTTCATCCTCGGCCCTCACCAACACGGGCCTCACGGGCCCTCGTTTTCACCTCCCCCCAGCGCCGGACCATGGCTCTTACTCCTGGACAGAATGCCCCCAGGAGCTTAAGAGGACACAGCAGCAAAAGCGTGTGTGGTGCCCCGAAGGGGGCCTCAAAGCTCAGGCAAAGAAGCGGGGAAGCACATTCCAGGTTGAGGAGGGGAACGCTTCAGTAGGGGAGGAGGGAAGGGCTGGACCGGAGGGAAGGTGACAGAACCCTGAGCTCAGAGGCCAGGCAGGTGGGGAGGAGCTCCCAGGGCCAGCAGGGCAGCTGCTGGCATCGTGGGCTGTGTGTTTGTGTCCCCCTCAAACTAAACCCCCAGGGTGACGGGGTCAGGAGGTGGGTCCTGCGAGGTGCAGAGGTCCTGAGGGGGGACCCTCACAATGGGTCAGTGCCCTGAGAAGGAGCGGCCCCAGAGAGCTCGCCTCCTCTCTGCTCTCACGTGAGGACACAGGTAGAAGTCAGAGGTCAGGATGGGCTCCCCAGACCCCTCTGCTGGCACCTTGACCCTGGACTGTCCGCCTTCAAAACTGGGAGGAGAAACGTTTATGGTTTGAACCATCCAATCTGTGGTGTGTTGTGAGGACAGCCCGAGAGAAGGCAGCTGGGACATCATCTCAAAGAGAAAGAGTTTCTTGTACGACATTAAAAGAATCGAGTGCTCAGCCCAGTGGGCGAGGGAAGAGACAGGAGGACTGGGTTACGATTAGATTAGCAACAGGGACACCAGAAACAGATACATTGTGACTGACTGTAATTCAATTTTTTAAAATAAGTAATTAATTAAAATTTTAAAAAAGATTACGCTAGCCATAGGGCTAGGTAGTATCCAGGTTAGGCTTAAGATGAGGGTGTGGCTGATAATTAAGGTACCACTGGTTTGCTTCCGATCTGAACCCACGATTCCAGAGGTACTTGTAACCCATTGTAACTCACCACTTCTCAGACACGTTATTTTTCCCATGTCACACATCTACTTTTCACACGTTTATTTTTCACATCCCCACGTCTAGGAGGTGTCTTACAAAGGTTCCTACGTGTCTTTGTTTAATCGGCAGTATCCTTACTTCATCGCAACAGCAGTGCAGTAAGTAATGGTGTGTCTTCCGAAAAACAGCAGCATCTCATTTCTTCTAATATGGCAGACGTGTTCCAGACAACGGAAAATCAGATGGTTCACGTCAGTTCAGAGGACACGCGGCCATGGCGGTGTGTATCGTTGGTAGCTCTGCACCCAAATCTCGTGCCCTCCGGAAGCTTCTAGAGACTGCGAAGTACTTTCTCGAAGAAAAGCTAATCGGGTCCACATCTGTTTTGTGCCCCAGGGTCCCTGGAGGGGCCCCAGGAGGGCAGGTCGAGCGCTGGGGCTGCTCGGCGGCAGCAGCAGAACACACGGAACGTGAAGAGTGAAGAGCGCGCTGCCGCGCAAGAGCCGCGAGCCGCTCCTGAGAAGCCTGCAGACAGAGTAGGGGAGCGGAAATGTGAGAGCGGCAGGTACGGCGTTTCCGTGAGGAATTTAGCAAGCGGGCAGGTTCAGTAAGCAAAACAGCTACTTTTAAAACAACCCATGGCTCATTACCAACCCACTCCGCGACGCGAGCTCACCTAGGTCCCGGCCGTTGCTGCAGCCGGGCCGCGCGAGCGCTGCGGGACGCACGGGGCCCCGGGGGCGCGCCAGCCGCCCAGGCTGCGGGGGGACTGGGGCGCCTCAAGGCGCCTGCGCGGAGAGCCTGCGCCGCTCCGAGGGGGGCTCCTGCCCTCCTGCCCGGCGCCCCTGACTCTGCACGTCATGACTCTGCCTCCCTGGTTCTTTGTTTTTCATTTGTTTTTGGAGGAGGGACTGGGGATTGAAACCAGGCCCTCGTGCGTGCTAAGCACGCGCTCCGCCACTGAACTCTACCCTCCCCCGACCCTGGTTCTTCTTAGATTGTTTTCACGGTAGACATCTGTTGTATTCCCACACCTCTCATGGCTCCCTTGTGCCTCAAAACTATTGTCCACAGTCGCTGCTTGACTCTTAGGCCAGGATTGGGTGCACAGAGTTGGCTCGTTCCCCGTCCCTCTCCTGGTACTCTCTGCTGCCACAAGCTCATTCCAGGCCACCGTTTGTGTCTCCCCTAAGGCTCCTGCCCGTCAAATTCCACTCCTCCACGGAGGCTTCCCCAGCTGCTGTCAACAGGCCACACCTAAGCTCTTGTGACAGACACCTGGTGACACAGCTGTCCAGAGGGCTCCTTCTGCAGAGGTGACCAGGTTCTATGTGACCAAGACACTTCAGCCAAAGCTGACTGGACTAGGATGGGCTTCTGACCTGGGCGGAACCGTCACAGGCAGGCCAGGGGCCAGAGGGTTCACCAGGTGCCAAAGCCCTGCTTAAAGAAGGATGGAGAGGACCAGGCAGAGCCATGAGAGCCCCACTGCTGGAAATCTGAACAGGAAGGTTCGAGAGTGGGGGGGAGGGGGGGAGAGAGGGAGGGAGGGAGGGAGAGGGAACTTACAGGAGCAGGGCTGAAAACATCAGCAAGTCATCAGGTTTCAGCTACAGCAGAGCCTCAGCGGAGGAGCCAGACCGCCTGCTGCTGCCAGGACATGAGGTTGCCTCATCACTAGAGCAGACCTGGGTCCAGCGCAGCTTCCCAAGTCCAGTTTCTGTGCTGCCCGGTCTCGCTCCATTTCTGTTTCCCTAAGAAGCCTGTGGGCAGAGTCTCCTGGACTCCTGTGAAGTCAGAACGACTGGCTGAGGTTCCTGTGTCCCACATGTACCCCTACGGTCCTCCAGAGAATCCGAATAAGTGTTAATCCCATAAAACAAAAGAACCGTGCGCACAGTGACCTTCACCAGTCCCTGCCCCCAAACATCTGCAGCCTTTCTAGCCTGAACCATGCGATTTGGCACTCACTACAGGATGCCTCGCCAAAGCAAGGGCACTAATTTTGCATGGGCTTTAATTTCACTTCCCAGCAGATCACACACTTCCTCAGGGCAGGGGCTCAGGGCTCCTGTTTCTTCTTTATCTCTCACACCCCATATAATCTTGAATACGTCATTTAACCTCTCCAAGCACCGGTACTCTTGTTTTCAAAACTGGAGAAATAATAGTACCTACTTTAAAGGGCAGTTTTGAAGAATAAATGAGAACATGTCTGCAAAGTGCTTGGCATAGTGCCTGGCACACGACGAGTGCTCATCAAGCACTGATGGACGTAGTGATGGCAGTGCTGGTGGTGGTGGTGGTGATGGCGGTGGTGATGATGGTGATGGTGGTGGTGCTGGTGATGGTGGTGCTGGTGGTGCTGGTGCTGGTGGAGGTGATGGTGGTGGTGGTAGTGATGGTGGTGATGGTAATGGTGGCAGTGAGGGTGATGGTAGTGGACTGTATACATCATAGAGTCCTGACCACAGTAGATAACTTAGAAGTATTTGCCGCTATGTGGCTCACCTGGCAAACCGCATGCTCACAGGCTGTATAGCGGAGTTAAGGGACAGAGATGAGCAGAAGGGAAAACCAGCACCTGTGGAGCACCTGCTCCGACCCCAAGCCCTTGCGGGTCTATCTCATCTATACCTCACAGCAGCTCATTGGCAGAAATCCTAATTTAAATTAAATGACCTGCCTAACTTTATGAAGCTAAATAACGACACTGCTTGGGTTCCAACAGCCACACCCTTTCCTCTACACCCGGCGGCCCCACAAACAACCCCTCAAGACTGATGGGCAGAGGGAGGGGATGGCCAGCAACGTTCCTCCAAAGTAGGAATGGGTTCAAAACACAAACTCTGTGTTTCTCAAAAAACACCATCCTTACGCACACTAACTGCACCGTTCGCACCCTAATTTCCCCCGTCAATCTTCACTTTTCATCGACTCCTGATCAAGGTTTGCATCAGTATCAGGAGAAATAAAGTTGAATGACTCCATTTCAACACTGACCTAAAAGAAGGAGCAGGAAGCGATGCTACTGGCTGAGGGTGGCAAGATGCCGTAGTCAGACACCTTTCAGAAACAGCCTCCGACCTCGGCGTTCTCTCCTTCACAACCACAGTCCTGCCGGGTCTGCTCTGCAGGGTCTGTCTCGCTGGGCTCTGTGCCCTGCTCTGGTACGGGGACTCTGGAAGCTGCTTGAGGGCAGAGAGGGTGACAACACTGCTTCGTGTCCACAAGTGCCCGGAACTTAACCTCCACTCACTCACTCGAAGATCTCACTGGTCCTCTGATGCACCTCGCTTTATGAGGCTGGGGAAGGAGACCCGGGCAGTGGTCCCCGGGGGTGACAGTGCTTCAGCTCAGCACTGGGCCGGCGGACCCCCGGCTCCAGGCGGCACCATCACCCCCGCCCAGCCCCGGCCCCTCACCAGCGGCGCTGGTTCCAAAGGCTTTGCGGTCCGGCTGCCAGGATTCAAACCCAGCTGTGTTGCCTCAAGCTGGGGGACTCCCCGACACTTACTTAGCGTCTCTGAGCCTGCTCCTCAGCCAGACGAGGCGAGTGCCAGAGGAGAACACAAACAAGTCCTGGAGCCTCAGCCCCGCGCGCGGCCACACCTCCCGCGGCAGGGACGGTCACTGTCATCAGTCACCCACTGCGTTTACCCTTTGGGGCTGTGCTCGCCACCTTCCTTCCTCTGATTCTCGGTGCCGACCCTTGACTAAAAGCTAGACGGCAGCGAGACCACCGGAGGGACGCCGCGGAGCTGTGTGGGAGCCGGCAGGCGCTGGGCAGGAGACAATCAGACGTGCGCTGCTAGAGCTGATACCGCAGCTCAGGGGCTAATGCAGTTTTGGGCTCCGTTCCCAGCAGCGAACAGAGGTGAGAGTCCCGCTCTAACAGCCTTTCTCGAACCCCACCTGGAAAACTACATTAAATTCCGGGCACTTCAATACCATAAAGAGGTAGAAAAGCTGAAGGGAGTTCAAAGCAGAGCAATAAAAATGATGGGGAGGTAGGGAGAATTGATTTACTGGGAAAGATTAAAATAACGAACTACGTACAGCGCGTCTGGGTGGTGACTGGCGAGGAGCATGGGGGAACATAGCAGCCTATAAATAATGGGGCCGGTAAACAGCCGCGGGGAGCGTTCTTGAGCTGGTACCAGGAGGCACAGCCGGGAAGGAGGGCGAGACAGAGGAAAGGACAGTTTATGAAGAACCTGCGGAAAGCTGTGTGGGCTTTTATTCAAAGACAGAGAGAGACAGGCAGAGAAATTAAAGATGCCAAGCAGTGACGTTCCAATCCAGCAGGACGGAATCCTACTTCCCAAAACCCTATTGTTTTCTGGTCCCCATCTGCGTGTCTCCTACCCCAACTGCTATGGCCCTTGGTGGTCAGCACCCCTCCCCCTACTGCCACCACTGCCAGGCAGCAAGCTTGGCAGAGAAATACACCAGGTTCACTCACCGGAGACTCCCCAGCACCTGACGCAGGGCTCACCTCCTAGTCATCATCCCATAAATACCGGCTGAATGAAGGGCATGGTGAATGGCCAGTTTGCAAAGAAATAAATGAAATAAAGCATTAATTACCAAAAATGATACATAGTAAGGGTCATGTCAAAGCAGCAAAGATCTAGCAGGATCACAGCCATGGATCGTGACATATAGAATTTTAAGGTTAGAAAGGCCGTTAAAAATCTTATATTTCAATGATTCTCAATTTTTTTCCCCAAACCAGTTCACCTGTGCACCTACATTTACACACAATTTCCAGCACGCTCACGTATTCCCAGACCTTTCTCTCCACCATAAATAATGCCTATCAGAGCCAACTACATGAGAGGGACATTCTCCCGTGGAAAACCTTGTCACCACTCTAACTGAGTAAAAGAAAAAAGTGAATACTCTGTGGCCTGTTGTGAGCGGCCCTCCCTGAGACCCTCGCGTGCCACTTATGCCTCCGGGGGGACCTCGGCCTCCGGGCGGGCGGCGCAGCAGCACTTCCCCGCAGGCACACACTTTCAGCTTTTAATTTTGAGTAGAAAAGTACTTGCTCTTCTCCTCACGCCTCACTGTGACCTGTGTGTCACCCAGCACCCCCTCTGCTGAGCAGGTAGAGTGACCGTCCCGGGAAAGCCCGTTCATGGTGCAGCCCAAACTATAGGACGGGGTTTCTACAGGTTTCCCGAGGCCCCAGGTGCCATTCTGTGATTTCCAAACGCAGAAACTGAGGCTTTGTGTTAAAAGTTACTGGAGCAAGTGACATCCTGGTGACACAGGAACCACCAGCCACCTGCTGAGCGCCCCCCTCACTCCTCTCGGCTGCCTCAGGGGTCCCCACCTACACCCCAGACTTCTCTGCACAGTTCATCCCACAAAGCCACAGGCACCACTTTGTCAAGCTCTGTGGTGAACAGAGAGGATTTCCTCCGTCCATTTAGCCAATGCTTAGGAGCTGTAGTTACGCAGTTCAGAGGCAAAGTCCAGACAGCCCTTGATGCATACATTTGTTTTTGGAAAAGTCAACTTCAAAGCCTGAAGTCCATCTCCGGAATCCCAGTTCCCCCATTAACACCCACAATAAAACAGTAAATACATTCCAGGGAGAAAGCAAGCGGAGGGGGAGCCATTTTTCAATTTACTCAGTGAAGCGGCCGCTGCCCCGAGGCCCGCGGCGCGTGGTGGGCCCACCTCTAGAGCCCAGCACCACCCAGGGGCCCAGAGGCCCGACGACTGTTTCAACACCACGCCGGGCGGCCGGTGCCCGGGGGAGGCGGCGCTGAGGTGGGTCTGAGCATGCGCAGCAGGGGCGGGTCCCCAGGGAGAGGGGGCCGGGAAGCAGCCCGGGGCGCTGGGAGCGCGGCGGGGGGCGCGGGTGCTCCTCAGGAGGTCCCGGGCCTGGAAGTTCTGCCAGAATCTGTCCTGCGGCCCAAGGGGGCCCCAAAAGTTCCCAAAGTGGAGAGAGCGGGCCGGAGAAACGTCAGGGAGAGCGCACGCCTGGAACCCAGAACTTCCCAGTGCGATGTTGAGCACTTCAGGTGGCGAAACCCGATCCCAGTCTGAGCTGGAGGCCGCGAAGCCCGACCTGCACGGGTCTGAAGTTACGTCCGGGCTTCACTGACCCGCTTGCTGGGATACCTTTTTCAGAACAGACCCACTAACGTTTTGGAACTGGAGGTGCTCCCTCAGGCCCTGCGGGGGTGAAACAGGGCGCCTACACCATGCAGTCCCCTGCTTAAGCTGCAGAACATCCCGAAACACAGCCGGCCCGGGGCACGGGGTCGCAGACCTGGTCCACCCCGGCCGCTTCGCGAAGGGTCGGTGAGGGGCCGTGCCGACGTCGGGGGGTGCGGCCCTGCTGCCGGAGGGTGAGGGAGGGCTGCACTGCGGCGCGCTGGGGAGGGCAGGGAGGAGGAAACGGTTCTGAAAACAGTTTAGGGATAAGTCAGGACTTGGGGGGGGGGGCTTGGGGCAGGGCGGGAACGAGGACTCCCGAGTTTCCTCGTGGACGTCCTCATGGATGGTGGTGTCACCGTGAGACGGTGCTCGCAGGAGGCAGGGCAGGAGCAGCGGTGAAATAATAGGTCTGTCTGAACATCTGTGAGGAGCTGTAAGAAACACTGAGCCATCAGGCAGAGGCAGCCGAGCTCAGTGGGACACAAGCTCGGGGAGGTGTGTGGAAACACGCGGCAGTAAATTAGAATCTCACAGAGTGACCCAGAGCAGAGGCAATTCAGAATCGTCGTCCCCCCAGCACGGGGACGAAGGCAGAGAACACTGGCCACGCTCCCCAGAAGCCCCCTAAAGAGGGGCCATGGTACAGCTGAGGCAGGAGCTGGAAGCGGGAACAGGGCCTTGAGCTGCCCTGGGGTGTGCTCCTCTGCCTTCCCTGAGCTGACGAGGCCCCACAAAGCTGCTTGCTCCTCCTGGGCTCAGTTAGCACCCAGCCTTTACAGCCTCCCAACTTCCCAAAGCGCTCACCATCCAAGTCCTCTTCCGCTAACTCCAGGTAAACGACGTGGTCGAAATTCAAGCCCCACTGTAGATCAACAAAACAGAGACGCGTAGTCGGCTTTCTCTTTTATTGAGTCACAGAGGTGGGAGAATGTGGTTTTGCATCTTCTGAAATTGGTGCTGTAAAGAGTCACAGAATCTTCTGGGCTTTCATGACATTTGGCAGATGTAGGACAATCACATACACTTCTCCTCATGCTGGGCTCCGTGTATGTGTATTTTTACTCTCCTCCGGCTAATCTCTGACACGGTTGCAGAAGTCATTTATAAAATGCAGGTGTGACCCCTAGCAATAAACCACCAAATTCCAAACCGGA
This sequence comes from Camelus ferus, assembly GCF_009834535.1. Taxonomy (NCBI): domain Eukaryota; kingdom Metazoa; phylum Chordata; class Mammalia; order Artiodactyla; family Camelidae; genus Camelus; species Camelus ferus. The sequence continues at coordinate 23,301,489 of NC_045709.1, forward strand.
AGGAAAACCTAACAACGCACCTAGCCAGGAGTCACTAACAAGGTGGCTTTGTTCGAATGGGTAGTTCATATAAAACAATGGAATTACCAAAGGTTGTAAAGTCATTTTCTATGAAATAAATTCTTGCTCGATGAACATAGATGGTAGCACAGCTTATGGGCTGTTTTCTGTTTTTGTCTTTTGCACTTGTTACTCATTGAAAAGACCGAGCAGAAAGCTGCTAGAAATGCAGGACTGAAGGCCCCGGCCCGACAGGGGAGGCAGCAGTGAAATGACAAGGTCTAGTGATAGAGCGTCCTTAGTGTCCTTGCTGTGTCTCTCTGAACAGCCCGGAGGGGGATGGGAGCCATCCCACCAGCCCCTAGGACATTAGGCTGGTCAGCATGGTCAGAGTTGAGTCTCAAGGTCTTACGAGAAGGAGAGAGATGGGGGAGTGACGTGTGATATTTGTGGCCAGGTCTAAAAACGCCATCAATCTCTTCTGTGTGCATTCCATGGCTAGAAATTAATCAAGTGGTCAAACCCAGCTGCAAGGGAGGTTGGGAAATAGAGTCTCCAGCCAGGCAGCTCTGGGCCAGATACCCGCTTGCTTGAAGAAGGGAACCGCATCATGGAACGTGAATCACGGCCCACGGTCTTCCCCATCAAGCCAGTGATGGCTTCAGCCCAGGCGGGTACCATCTCAGGGCTCCTGGACCACTTATCAGCCTGGTGTCCTCTGCACGGAGATGAAACAGATTCAGAGGACTGAAGAGAGGGCACGTTTTGGGGACACATGAAGTGAAAATTAGATAGCTCGTCTTCTAAGGTGGACTGTTTCTCACTCCCAGTGGAAACTGAACCAGATCAAGTCACTTCACTCTCTAACTTCCATCTGTTTCCATTTGAAGAAGGAGGAGGCGGAGGGGAAGGGGGTCTCACCCAGCTGGTCTCACCCAATTGTGAATTAACGCCAGTATAAATGATTAGCATTTTAGCGGATTCAATCTCCTTTTTACATAGTCAAGCAGCACAGTTGGAACATGGTCCCACGCAGGGAAGGCACAACGCTATGCACTGCAAAGCACAGAACGGCCAAACTTCCGTTGAGACAAAGCACAGCTGGTTTATTTGCTGCCCTCCAGCTGAAAAGCTCTAATTCCAGTTGCAGAAAGCAGAAATGAAGCCTTAATTGAACCTCCTCTCCTTTATCTGTAACTTGTCTTCAGACCGTTAATCCTTAATCCTACAGTCTGGACCTTGGAGTCGTATCTCAAAGTCCTAAGAGTGGGTTATCCAGTCACTGGATTACACAATGGATTAGTTCTTCCCTCGAATCTCTCATGAACTTCACAACATAGTTTGAGGTCTGGCATCGGCTTCAAGTGCTTAGCCCTTTCTAGAGGGCAGTAACTAATCGAATGGGGCATCTGTCACTGCGTCCTTAATATAGTTCCCCAAGTGTGCTCAGAACCATCGGGTGTGGTTCCCGATTTAGCCTCGTGACAAGTTGTCACGAGATAAAAACAGCTAAACAGGAATTTGGAAACTGAACTCCTGTTCTGTGCTAAAAATACAGAACTAATCATTACAAAGCACTCCCAAAAAGGTGTTTGCTGTGAACTACATACAGGTCAGAACTGTCTTGTGGCTGTTCTTTCGTTTAGCTGCCACATCTCCCCCACTGCATGTCGTAAGTCAAGCCTCTCGCAGCTGCAAACCTGTGCTCTCCTCGCTTGGAGGTTTAGTTTAGAATTGAGTGGAGGACTCTAAAGAGCTGAGTTTTAGAAAATGGTGATCAGGGACAAATATCTTAATACTGTTTCCCTGCCTCTGGGTTCTCCTCTTTCTGCAGTTAGCGAATGTGGGGACCTCTTCCCGGATGGAGAGATGCCTGTCTGCGGGTGAAAGCAAAGGGGGTGACTGACGCGCCAGGGATCACACAGTCACCACCATCCCATTTCATCTATCTGACAGCTCTTTATAAAAACAAAAATTTTGTACATAGTACTTAAAAATGTTGTCACAGTGGTATAATTGGCATACAGTTAACTGCACAGAAGCGTACACTGTGATAAGTGTGACACAGTTATACACCAGGTAAGTCAAGATCATGAACAAATCCATCACCCCTGCGCCTCCTCACCCCCGTCACAGCCCCTCCTCTCATCCCTGCCCACCCTGTGGTCTCCAGGAAACCACTGATCCGCTCCCTGTAACTCTGCATCAGACTTCATTTTCTAGAATCTTATTCAAATGGAAATGTACAGTATGTGCTCTTTCTTGTCCAGCTTCCTCCGCTCAGCACAATTATTTTGAGGCTCATCCAGGCAGCAGCATGTTTGAGTAACTCACTCGTTCTCATGGTTGAGCAGTATTCCGTTGTGAGATGTACCAGGATGAAGTGAACTAAGGTTCAGTCACCTGGAGCCTACACTTGGGTTTTTCTCAGTGTTTGGCTATTATTTTAAAAGCTGCATCTGTCTTTGTATGAACATATGCTTGTATTTCTATTGGGTCCATCCATAGGAGGCGAATGGCTTGACCATATAGTTGATGCATGTTTACCTTTTTAAGAAACTGATAAAATGTTTTCCAAAGAGGTTTTACAACTTGACATCCCTACCACCTACGTACGAGTGTTCCAGTTCCTCCAAATCCTCAGCAACACTTAGTATGTCCCATTTTCACAACTTTAGCCTTTTAATACGTGTGTAAAGGTATCTCACTGTGGTTTTATTTTCCGTCTCCCTAATGAGCAATGATGTTGAATACCTTTTTAGGTACTTACTTACAATTTGCATATTCCTTGGTGAACTGTCTGTTCAAATATTTTGCCTGTTTTCTTGACTTTTGAGAGTTCTTTATACATTCTGGATATAGGTCCCTGGACAAATAAGTCTGGATGTAATTTGTAAATCTCTTCTGTCAGCCTGTGGCTTTTCTTTTCATCCTCTTAATGGTGCCTTTTTGAAAGAGATTGTGCTCTTTCTGTGTTCTGAGAAATCTCTGCCCAAGTTCACAAATATTTTCTCCCATGTTTAATTCTAGAAGATTTATAGTTTTTGCTTTGATGTTTAGCTCTATAATCCATTTTGCATTAATTTCCATATATGGTACAAGGCATGGATTGAATTTTTTGCATATGGATATCCAGTTGTTTATACCATTTGTTGAAAGACTGTTCTTCCTCCACTGAATTCCCTTTGTATCTTTGTCAAAAATTTGTTATCCATGCTGGTGAGGATGTGGAACAACAGGAACCCTCATTTATCAAAGGTGAGAATGTAAAATGGCACAGCCCCTGGGGAAGACAGTTTGACAGTTTCTTACAAAACTAAACATATCGTTGCCATATGATCTACCAATCTTACTCCTTGGTATTTACCCAAAAGAGATTAAAAGTGATGTCCACCCCAAAACCTTAACATGGATGTTTATAGCAATTGTATTCATAGTTGCCAAAACTGGAAAGCAACCAAAATGTCCTTCAGAGGGTGAATGGATAAAGTGTGGTATTTCCAGGCAGTGGAGTATTATTCAGTGCTAAGAAGAAATGACCTATCAAGCCATGAAAAGACTCAGAAAAATCTTGAATGATAGTCCTGAGTGAACGAAGTCAACCTGAAAATGCTCCGTGTTGTGTAATTCCCACTACATGACATTCTGGAAAAAGCAAGACCATGGAGACAGTAAAAAGACAAGTGGTTGCTAAAAGTTTGAGGGGTGGAGGCTAGAAGTTTTTAGGGCAGTAAAAATACTCTATATGGTACCATATGATGGATACATGTCATTACACATTTGTCCAAACTCCACAAATGTTTACAACACCAAGAGGGAGTTGTAATGGAAATCATGGACTTTGGGTGATTATGATGATGTGTGGATGGCGGTGGGGGGAGGGGGTGTGTGGGAAATCTCTGAACCTAAAACTGTTCTAAAAAAATAGTCTTATTTTTCAGAAGTATAGGGATAAAAATAGTGAATTTAGCATGTCAGATCTCTTTTTCAGTTGATTCTGCTGCTATATGGCATTTTCTTTATCAGTATTTGCTTTTCAAGACAAGCTAGAAAGTAATGAGCATACTTTTTAAATTGAGTGTCCTCTGATGTGTGGCTGTATTTGGGGACTTTTATTCTGTTGCAGTTATTTTTTTGTCTATCTTTATGCCAATTGCACGGTCAGTTACTTAATTTATAAGTCTTGAATTCAAATGGTGTCAGTCCTCTGACTTTGTTTCTTGTCAGGGTTGTTCTGGATATTCTAGAGAATCTCCATTTCCATATGAATTTTAAAACCAGTTTGCTCATTTCTAAAAAAAAAAAAAACAAACTGAAATTTTTTTGGGATTACCTTGGATCAAGAGATTAATACGCAGGGAATTTACATCTTAAGAATATATAAACAGGGTGTAATTTTCCATTTCTCTAAGGCTGTGTTTTGTAGTTTGCAGTGAATTGATCTTGAATATCTTTTGTCATATTTACCCCTAAATATTTTTACCCTATTAAATGTTATTTTTATTTCAACATCTGATTGCTCATTAGGAATATGTAGAAATACAACTGACTTTTGCATATTGCTCTTGCATCCTGCAATCTTGCTAAACTGGTTTTTATTTCTAGTAGCTTTTCCGTACATATCATCAAATTCTCTGCATAGATGATCATGTCAACTGCAAAAAAAATAAAGGCAGTTCCTCTTCTTACTTTCCAATCGGAACGCCTTTTATTCCTTTCTGCCGCGGATCTCCAGGACAACGCTGGGTAGAAGTGGAAGGCATGGACAACCTGTCTCGTTCCCCAGTTCTGGGGTAAAGCACTCAGTCTTCCATAAGAATGATGTTCATGTAGTTCTTTTGCAGACAGTTTTTTATCAGATTGAGGAAGTTTCTTTCTATTACTAATTTTCTGAGGATTTTGTCAGGAATTATTTTAATTTTGTCAAATGCTCTCTCTAGGTTTATTGAGCTGATAATGTGCTTTTCTTCTTTTGTATGGTAATAAGACAAATTACATGGATCGATTTTCAATTCGCAAGTCAATCTTGCATTCCAAGGATAAATCGCACTTGGACATCGTATATTGTCCTTTTTTAATATAGTTGGACTCAACTTGCTAAAATTATATTTAGAATTTTTATATCCATGTTCATGATGGATATTGATCTGTCACTTTCTCTTCCTGTAATGCCTTTCTCTGGCTTAATTCATAAAGCGAATTTTTTAATATTTCCTTCTCTTCAGTTTTCTGGGTTTATCATAAAATGACATTTCTTTTTCCCAAAACATCTGGTAGAATTTACCAGTGATGCCTCTGAGTCTAGACTTTTATCTGTGGGAAGGTTTTTAATTGCAAATTCAATTATGAATTTTGTAATTAGTGTCTATATTAATTTAATGGTTCAGAATATCTTGGTAAATGTTCCTTGTGCACTTGAAAAGAATGTATATTCTGTTATTGCTGAGTGGAGTGTTCTGTAAATGTCAATCAGGTCAAAGTGGTTGAAAGTGTTGTTTAAACATTCTATATTCTTAATGATTTTCTGTCTACTTGTTCTATCAATTACCAAAAGAAGGTTCTTGAAATTTTAAGTTGTAATTGTGAATTTGGCTATTTCTCTTTGTAGTTTTATCACATTCTGCTTCATATATATTGAAGCTCTGCTTGTTAGGTACACAAACAATTTGGATTTTTATGTTCTTTTGATGAAATGACCCCTTTGAGGAAATGACCCCTTTGATGAACAGCCTTCTTTATCCCTAGCAAAAATGTTGTTGAGAAATCAAGGTTGTCTGATACTAATTTAGCTACTCTAGCTTTTTCTGTAGAATGCTAGCACAGTACGTATTTTTCCATCCTTTCACTTTGAATCTTTTTGTATCTTTATATTTAAAGTTCATTACTTGTAGGTAAGATATAGTTGCATCTTGCTTTTTAAATCCAATCTTGTGATGTTTAGACCATTTACTTTTAATGTGACTCAGTATAGACAAGTTTAAATCTATCATCTTGCTACAACTCTTTGTTTATTACCTTAGTGGTTGCTGTGGCGTTGGCAGCACACATCTTCAGCTCACTGTGATGCACACCACTCCGAGGATAGGATAAGAACCTTACAATACGTACTTCCATGTCTCTCCCTCTGGGTTTGTACTACTGTCACACATTTTATTTTTACAAATGTGATAAATCTCACAGTGTTATTGTTTTTGTTTAATCAGCCCATCACCCTTTAAAGTGATTCAAGTAGGAAAAAATCTTGTATTTTCTCATCAGTTATCATTTATGGTGTTCTTCATTTCCTTTGAATAGATTCCTGTTTCCATGTGGCATCTTTTCGTTTCTGCCTGAAAGATTTTAAGGTTTTAACATTTACAATATTAATCATTTTAACATTTCTTATAGTAAGGGTCAGCCGATGATGAAGTCTTTGCGCTTGTGTATATCAAAAAAAGTCTTCACTTAACCTTTGTTTTTAAAATATATTGTTTCTGGTTTTTAAAATATATTGTTTCCGGTTTCTATAATATAATTCCAGTTTGACAGATTTGTTTTTTCAGTACTTTAAAGATGTTATTTCACTATATTCTTATTCATATTTTTTCTGACAAGAAATCTGATGTCATTCTTAACTTTGTTCTTCTGTATCAAATATATGCTGTGGCTTTTTTCAAACTGGATGCTTTAAAAATTCTCTCGTATCACTGGTTGTCAGCAATTTGATTATGATATGCCTTGCCATAGGTTTTTTTCCCTCATGTTTGTTATGTTTTAGGTTCACTGAGCATCTTGGGTCTGTATGTTTATAGTTTTTATCAAATTTTAGAAACTTTCTGGCCATTATTTATTTAAATTTTTTTGACGCCTCTCTCTCTTCTCTTTTGGGGACTACAGTTATATGTACATTAAGCTGCTTGAAGTTTTCCCACAGATCATTGATGCTCTGTTCAGCTTTCCTTAATTCCCTTTCCTCTGTTTCTTCCACTTTAGATGGTTTCTGTTGCTATAATTTCAAGTGCAGGCACCATTTGTTTTGCAGTGTCAACACTACCGTTAATCTTATCCAATGTATTTTTCATTTCACACATTGTATTTTTCAACTCTAGAAGTCAAATTTGAATTTTTTCCTAGTATCTTCCATATCTCAAACTTTTTTAAAAAATATGAAATGTAATAGCTGTTTCAATGTAATTTTCTGCTCACGCTAACATCTTGGTCAGTTCTGAGTCAGACTGGAATGATGTTTATCCTCATTTTGGGTTTTGTGTTCCTGCCTCTTTGCATGTCTGATGATTTCTGATTCGATGCCAGACATTGTGTGTTTTACCTTGCTGGGTGGGTGATGGATAATTTTTATTCCCATAAACTTTATTGAGCTTTGTTCTGGGATGAAGTTGACTTGAAAATAGTTTGATCCTTTTTGGCGTTTCTTTTCAAATGTGTTAGGTAGAACTAGAACAGTGTTAAGGTTAGCTGTTCTGCACAGCTGAGGCCCTTCTGTGCACGCCACACAACGCCCTGTGAATCTGGAGGTTCACTTCTCTGGCTGGAAGGAAGAGGCAGTGCTCCTCACCCTGTGTAAGCGCCAGTACCGTTACCTCCCATCCTTCAGGGTGGTCCTTTCCCTGTCCTCAGGTAACTTTCTTGTCCTCATGTACTAATCACAGTTTAGACCCTTTCTAGAGAGCAGTCACTAGTCAAATGTATTTATAGATTGTTCACATATTTCTCACATGCTCTTTAATACAGTTCCTTGAGTATGCTCAGAACCATTGGGTGTGGTTCCCAAAAAAGACCACTTCACGACAAGCCATCACATGCTTCCGAGATAAAAACAGTCACCCAGGAATTTGGAAACTTAACTCCTGTTCTACAAATATAGAATAATCATTATAAAACATGACCCAAAAGAACGCTAAATTACATCACATTGACTTTATGCATGTTTTGTTTTTCCAAGACATTTTTCAACTCAAAGTCAAAGCAAGAAGGAATACCTTTGAGAACAGTTTTAAGTGTCCAGTTGAATGGGAGTGAAAAGAAGATTTCCCAATGGCGTAAGTCCATTATATTATAAAGTATCTGCTTTAAAGAGATAATATTCTGCTTTAAACCACATCCCAGTCCTCTTCTCCAGAAAGAAGCGGTATTTTACACAAAGGAGACAAGGAGAAAAGCTATGGCAGGTAACTCCTGGCGCTCTCACAAGTGGTAGGCACGCGCTAAGTGACTCATTTATATTCATAGTGAATATGAAACCGATTTTACCGGTTCTGTGCTGCTTTCCCAACCCCTGCAATGCGGTCCGTGTCAGTAACTGCTTGCTGAATAAACTCATGAGTTTCAATGAAGAGTTCCCTTCACTTAAATTTTGGGCAGGTTTTAAATAATCCACTGGGTATTATATAGACATGTTGAAAAATCATGCGTTTATCTAAGAATAAAACTCAATAGTTGACCAGGTTTTAAAGGTTTAAAAAAATTTTAAGCACTAAATGTGACCCATGACTACAAAAAATTTTACTTATCCAAACTACAATATTTATTCTTTCTATTTTATTTTTAGTTTTCCTATAATGTGAGCTCCTGCTATTTGAAAAATAAACACGACCCACGTGTCTATAGCAACCAGCTAATTAGGACATAGAACAGCTCATCTGAGAGCAGTTGGGCCATTTCCAGGTACTGCTGCATTTGGGGACATGCTCAGGACCACGTGGAGTGCAGAATGAGGCATAGGGCTAGATGTGACTAGACTGTGTTTTCAGGCAGGTTAATTCACATACTTCAGCAGGAAGCATTGTTAATACAATAAAGTTCTTTCACTTAATAATCTACATTTTAAAAGAAATAAGCATTTTGCATCTGGAACCAAATGAACGCACTGGGATAAGAGTGGGATCCAGCCTCCTTGACGAGGAAATATGCCAGGAGGAAGAAAGAGCACAGAGAGTAGAGTCACCGCAAAATTCAAAATTTAAAATTGCTTCATGGAAGCGATCATGGGAAGAAAGAATCTGATTCAAATTTTGCACCCACCTCCCAAAGTATCATTCATAACTCAAATCGGTCTCTTGATGGCACAACACTGGAAGAATGGCAGCATGAGGGAAATGTTCTGCCCTGAGGTTGTGGACCTCCAGGGGCAGGCATGGTGAGAGTCTCCTTTCTCGTCAATATGCCCCGCCTGGAGTGCCACTCTAATTCAGTTAGCCCGCATTCCCAAAACCAGACGTAGCATCATGAAACTGTTCTGGGGCAATTCTAAAGAGCATCCATCACATTCCATCAGTCCTGCTTACTCTGTAAGAGGCACACATGCATCTCTGCTCTTTTAGTCAGTGTGGGACAAGGAGGGAAGGGCCCCAAGACAGCGGGGAGCCGGGGCGCCCCGTAACCAGAGGAGGAAACCAAAGCAAGCTGCAGGGAAACCAGAAGCTGACTCACTACAGACGTTTAATTCTTGTGAAGGCGGAACGGGACGTTTTATCCCTCTAACCAAGACGTGTAACTTCGTGCCTGCAGTGTAGAAGCTGCTGTTACAGGCCCACTGTCTGCATGGCAGGGGAGGCGTCCTTAAAAGACATCACAAATACGTACTTGACAAATTTTTGGAATTCTCGTGCCTTTTCCTTTGGATTTTTCCAAGGGAGGAAAAATGGGGTTGCCTAATTCAAAAGAAACTCATTTACTGCCAAGGAGGGACTCATCTACTGAGAAAATCTGTATCATCCAATTTGAGGACACTCCTACAACGCTGCCCCACTTGCAACAATGGCCTCGAAGGGGGCTGCATCTGACTGGGTTCTTCTAAATTCACGTAAATTGAAGACGGTGAAGTTCATGGGAAATTGTCAACACTGTCCTAATTGCCTCATGACGTGGGCAGCCCAGTCCCACGGCACCTCAGACTGCACGTTTGTATAGTCGTTGACATAGAACCCAGCCTGGCATTTGAGTAACAAAATCAGAATATTGTCTTTTCTTCCTCTGTTATGTCCTTAGCACTGTCCTATGTCCTATAGCAGTTGCTTGATACATATTTATTGAAAGAAAGAAGTAGATTTTTAAAGATCGTATTTCCACCTCTTTTATTATCCTGTATTTTCATCGCCATTATGTTGTGGGTTTTGCCTGTGACATGAGGTAAATGTGAGGGGGACAACTGAAGTGAGTAAAGGTAACAGAAACAAATAGAGTCACCTTCCTCCGAACGGCAACCAGAAGTCAGAAAGGAGCGTCCTGAGCGTGGCCCTGGGGACGCAGGGCAGCCCAGCTGGCCTGACTGAAGTCTGGTCCCCGCCATCTCCACGTCACCAGCGCTTTCCACATCCTCAGGTCCCTCACAAGCACCCAGGAAACATCAGACAACCATCCAAGGAGCCCACGTTCTCCACGAGCCATGCACCTTGACGCCTTTGGAAAGCCAGGGCCTGCGGGCTCTCTCTACTGTACCTCCTGCTCCTCTGCATCTCACCTGAGACAGGACGACCTCGGGCTCTCAAACGTCCTCAGCGGCACCCACACGCCCCACGGCCCGGCACCCTCCCACCCCAGCGTCCATCACAGTGCACCTGCCTGTCAGGTAAACTCCCCGTGTGCCGTCAGGACCATGCCTGTCTCTCAAGCTCCACCCCACAGAATGAGGGAAGGAGGGATGGGGTGAGGAGAAGAAACCGGGAAGGGAGGGAGGGAGGGAGGGAGGGAGGGGAGAGGACCTGTCAGCCACCAAGGGGAGAGGTGTTTGGAGCATCACTTCCTTGTGAAAGGGCCGTTGTAACTCTAACACCTTCACAGACTAGGAAAAGCCCCTTTTCTTAGTGAGAAGCCAAAACCTCAGCCAAGCTGCCGCGGACCAGCCCCACACACATGGGTACTCCGGAAGCCAGAGGTGACAGCCAGGTGGAGTTTACAGAATGCTTTACGACATCCCACAAAACGGTCAGGGAAAAGCCTGCACAGGTGTTTTTACAAAGATGTTTCTCCACGCTGGGCCAGGATCGTGGGCAGCTGTGCCCGCCACCAGTCACCCGAGGAGGACAGAGCCCGCTCTGCAGCCCCCGCTGACCTCGTTGCACCTTGTCTTCTGAATCCTTGGTTCCCAGGGCCAGATGTCCCTGCTAAGCCTGCTAATAACAAGGGAGTCAGAACCAGAACCACAGGCGTAACTGGAAGGACCTTCAGGAGGGGACAGAGGGAAAAAGGCAAGAGCCAGTTACAAGCACGGCTGGCCAAGGGCTATTGAGTATCTGGGGTGCCTGTAATTTTTTTTTCATTAAAGCTGTCTTTTAAATGTTTTCCAAGATACAAGCTGGGAGAGAGCTAGAGAACAAGGAGCCACCAGAGTCGGAACTTTCCGTTTTACCACCAGCCCGAGCAGCGAAGAGGCCTCTCTTCCATGGTGCACCTGCCTCCCTGGTGGCCGGCACAACGGCCGTCCGAGCTTGGAGCCGGAGGGCCGCCAGCCTGGCGAGTGTGCGCTGGTGCGGCAGCAGGAGGTGGAACGCATGCGAGTGTCACATTGAGTGTATCACACGCGCACACACCCCCCCCCAGGGTGTGGTGCTAACACAGCTTTCAAACCCATCTGGCGTTCTCCCCAACCCCCACCACTTCATGGCTCTTTCGTGCAAGTGACCACAAACAGTAGATCTAAATTTGGCACATTTCAAGGTCAAATGATGCAGCCAACAGAATTCGACCTCCCGCAGCATGCCCCTGCCCGTTCTCCCAGCTGATGTGCACACACCGCGTCCTGCCTGATGCAAGCTCATAAACCTTTACCCCGGAAGATGACGCTTACAGAAGAGACGAGACATCGGGATGTCTGTCCCCCACCCCGTTCCCCGGACCACCTCTTCCCCTCAACACACACACAGCAGCTAGCAGAGCCAGGCGGTCGTGTTCCTAAAATCCCATTGGCTCACGTGGGCACAGAGTCTGAAGCAGCTCCAAAATGGACATCGAGTAAAAAATGCCAGTTTTCAAAAGTCTGTAATTATGTATTTACACAAATTACATAATCCTGTGTGCATTTACATACAATTACAGATTATCAAGTAAGTAACACAAGGTTGCAGTGTTAATGAGATGAAATAGAATGAAAACCATCCACTGAAGCCGCCCACTTATCTACGGAACAGGACCTGGCCAGGCTGGGTGCCCCACTGGTGACCTGGCAGGTCCTTCGACACCACCTGGGGACATTCGCATGACAGATGGGAGGGTGGGCCAGTCCATGCCCGTTAAGTCTGTGCCCGAGGTGCAGTGTTTGGCACCAGGAAGATAGCGGTTTGGCTGGCTGGGCTTCTGTTTGTGAAAACTGGCCTCAGTGTTCCGCAGTGACTCGGGGCAGCCAGCCAAAGGCTTTGGATCCCTTACACGAGCCGGATGCAAAGCCGGGAGCCGGGGTGACGCCCTCTGCGGCCCAGCAGGACGCCGCCTGCACCCAGACCCTGAGCCGTCTACTCTCCAGGAACACTTCTGTACAGAAATTGCATAAGTCAGCATTTATTTATTTACAGACCATTACAGTTTATTGTATCAGTTGCCCAAAGCACATAGCATTTTGTTTTGCTTTAGAAAAAAAAAAAGTTACCAAAACAAAAGAACTCCAAAAGTAGACGTGAAAGTAGCATTTTCTAGGAATGCATGAAGAGTTTAGTCTTTTTCCCAAATTGTTTTCTTTCTTTTAGGCTGATTATCTCCCGCCTCATGCTACTGTACGATTACTTCTGGCTATCTCCTAAAATCAATGTCTTCCGTGCTAAATATTGTACCTATGACATCCTAGAACCTTGATTCTTCCCTATGGTGAGATGTTGAATGTTTTTCAGCCACAAATATTAATTAAATGCCTTTTGGAAAAACTAAAGCCTGAATATGTGCATTTTAGCAGCAGCAAAGGGTTAAATAATAAATAAGAACACTACATCTTGGAATTAAATGCACTTTCTGTTTAGAAAGTTGAAAAAAAATACCCAAGAAAATAAATGAAGAGAACATTCAGACCTTTATCATCAATCAACTACTTCACGTCGCTTCTGTCCCTTCCCCCTACAGTATTTTTCGATTCCACATGTTAGACCTACTTCTTCCTTAATGCACATCACCAGTAGGGCCCTGCTTCCACTCCAGTTTGGACCCCAGGAGGGCCCCAGGGGCTCACGACAGTAAGCCATGTGCCTCCGCTTCAAAACAGCTTTAACTCACCAGTGACATACTTTTATTTTTCATAGAGAATGTGCATCAGAGCAAAACAGAGCTGGAATATTAAGTTTTAAAATTAGTTACATAAATTCCAACACATTTTTAACTGTCACTTTCAATTTCCCACATAACCAGCTAGAAAGTGTTCCATGCGGTATGAGAATTTGTTATAAATTTCTTTTTTTAAAATATTGCTTTAAGAATTTGGCTCTTTTCTCCTTAGTATATAGTAAGAAATAGTCTCCCTTGCCCAAGGGCAAGTTTCAAAATTATTGCTACTAAAGAAATATGTATTCTTATGCTCTTCAGCATAAAACGTTATAAAAGCCTTGTAAAAGATATTCTGTATAGTAACCTTCCCTCTAAAAAAACCAAGTGCTTGTGAAGACTACTTTAAAAAACAAAACACGGTCAACAAGTGCATACTTTCCCCTCATTGTCATTATTGATGGAGATTTGCAAGCTTCACTTGAAGGGGTCTGTGACCCTGTGTTATGACAGGTCACACTGGAAGCAGTTTCCTGTAAAAGATGTCACGATGACCCCTAAGGTACTTGTCTAATTTCACATTTGAGAGCCAAGCGCACAAATTAAAAGTTTACATGAATTATCCTGTTATTCTGATTCTGATTCTTGTCCCCTAAAAAAAAAAATCAGTGCCAAGTAAGCTTTCTTCCTTTCTGAGAATTCTAAATCGGTGATGCTCAATGTTAGTCCTATTATTCTGGAGACAGACAGAATAATAGCATAGTTATGGTTTAGCTTTGGTATACCCGCGATAGACTTAAACAAGTCGGCGCTATGCCAACCCTTACGCTTTCCTGTTTTCCAGCCATGGAGTTACAATGATGGAGGGAGTCACTTGGGAGAGAGCAAATATTACAGACACAGAATAAAAGTTTGAGACCCAGTTGATCTTTAATCCTCTGGGGTAAGCTACGGAACAAGCAGTCTGGAGAGTGGGTACTCAGTGTCGTGAACGAATGCGTCAGTTTACAATCACACGGGCACAAAAGCGACTGTCGCCTTTCGGACGTGAGGGCCATTCGAATGTCTCAAACCCATGCACGCAGCGCTCGCTGCGTGCATTTACCACAGGTTCGTAGCGGACGCTGCCATTTAATGTTTACAGAGCCCAAAGCTTCCAAAACGCCTATCTGGCCTGTACATGTTTCATTAAAAATAAACTCTATATAATAAATAAATATATAAAATAAATAAAATGTTGCCTTTGGAATTTCTATAAATAAATTTAACTTTTTTTTTTTTTGACTAAGAGGTCTTTTCTGTCAGTTCACTGGGATGACACCCGTGAGAATGAACCGAGGACGACTCTTAAGGAGGACCGTACCCCCGCGCCCCTGCAGACGCGCGGCCAGGTCCTGATGGTCGGTGTGGCAGCTGTGCTGGCGAGGATAGAGGACGTCTAACCCCACATGCATCGGCGAGTCCCCTCCACTCCCTTCTATCCCCGAGCCCTGCCGCTCACCCCCCCACCGCTCACCCCTCGGCCTCCACCCTCTGCACCCCTCCATCCCCGCCAGCAGGTGCAGGCGGTCCCCAGTGGGGGGACAAAACCAGCACCCCTACCACGCCGCCGTCAGACTACGCATGCGACAAAGTTTGGCAACAGTGGAGCTGATGTGATGACAGTGAACCGAGAGGAACCCACCGCGTGAAACCTGTATAGTGGCTACTTGCTAAGGGCTCGAGCGGAGAAGCTGTCTTTGTCAGCTTTGGCTCAGGATATCCTTGTACAGTTCGGGGACCTTGTCGGGGTCCACGGGCCGGGGTAAGAAGTGTGTGAATTTCTGGTGCCGCTTAGTCCTGGCTCCTTCTCTGGGGCTCCCGTCCTTGTTGAGGGCGACGTAGTACCGCCGTCCCGTGTCCGCGTGTCTGTACAGGTTCGAGGAGTACGTGTTGTACCAGTTTTCTTCAAACTGCTCTCTGAACACACACTCCTGGGTTAGCTTCTCCTGGTGGGGGGGGAGAGAGAGAGCGGGTATTTTGCAGCATTAGCTACTTTTTGCATTTAAAGCAATTGCTACATCACATAATCGGTGAGGAAACACTGATTTGAGCCCATTTTAATGCGTTTTGCAAAAACTGCTTAACTCTATCAATTTAACTACATTCTAATTTTTTTCATAATGACTAAAGCACAAAAGTCTCAATTTTTTCTAGTTAAACTTTTCCACACGCCAATTATCTGAGTGAGTCAGCAGGCAAAGGCAAGTAACACCATGAGCTGTGCCCATTTTCACGGCAGCATTTAGGATGGTGACCATTCTGGGGAAGAACCTTCACGAAGAGAAAGTCTCAGAGCCGCTTCACCTTGCGCGTAGTTTTCGTCCTTGCCACGCAGACCAGCGTCCCCAGTGATGTCAGAAACTTTCTGCCCTTTGAAGCAGTGGAGTTTATTTATCACTCTGGAAGAGTGGTTTTCAAACTTCAGTGTGAGAAGAATCACTGGGGATGCTTTTTTCTACATGTAGGTTTCCAATCCCCAACCCTTTAAAATTCTGGTCCAGAAAGTCTGGAAGTGCACATTTTAACAGGTCCTGGGGGAGCCCTGATGCAGAGTCCTTGGCCCGCAGTTTGAGAGCCGTGCTTTCCATCAGGACGGGGTCTCCTGAGTACAAAGACGTGAAGACAGACACGCTAGCCCTCGACCTCCTTGACCTCAGGCAGAACCCCGCCCCCAGTTCAGAAGCAGAAGGGTGGCACACTTTCATAAACGTATTTGCCCTCCGGAGCCTTCAGAAAGCCTGGGTCCCTGACCCCCGGCACCCAGGGCCCCTGCAGCGCCCACCTCGAGGGCAGTAATGAAGTCCACATCACACCCCAAAGCACCAGCACTCCCCAAGCACAAGCGCTCCTCTCCCCTGACCTCGAAGCTTCGAGCCCGACACCTGCCTGGACGGCAGTGCTCAGCAGCAAACACCAGAATGACCTCTGGGAACCGCCCCCTACTCTTGCCCACCTGGCCCCTCACATCAGTAAGAAACCCAGCAAATACACATCCACGTGCAGTTACACGCCTGGGAACACAATCGGGCACCGATTCGCAGACACCAGCTGGGTGAACCCATCACCTCCGACTGTGTGGACACACGGGGCCGCGGAGGTGGGGATGTTGAGACCAAGGCACTGTGAGTGGCTCCCCCACTGGCTCTTCAGTGCCCTGGGGGCTTACACCACCCGGGGGCACAGGACCTGCCCCGCCGGTCGGTGATCTTCTGGGTCACCAGAAAGCTCCGCATGGGCCTGTGACAAAATATTATCTCATTGGACTGTCTTTGGCAGGTGAGCTGAAACAGGGGAAAGTGAAAAAGAAAAACAAAAAGCACCAGCGAGACAGAACGATGGGGACACTGTGGCCACTGAGGCCGGGTTTGCAGGGACAGAGCGAGCGCGGGGTGCATGGCCCTGGGCTCCCCACCCGGACCGCTCCCGACCCCCGTTCTGGGTGAGGGGAGCTCTTCTTCCCTGTGGAGCAGGACGGGGCACAGCAGAGAGGCCCCTCCTGTCCGCCCTCCGCTCCTCCACGCCTGCCACAGGGGAGGCCAGGCTGGACGGGACTTCTCTCCCATCGCCATTAAAATGAAACAAAGTAAGAATAGTGTGTTAACAGCTCTTTAAGTCTTTACTCCCCTCTGTGTAATAAATATTCCCCTCACAGACAAGATTATTCCTGGCTTAAAATGCCTGGTTTGAGTCTGCGGTGATAAGTACATTTTCTAAACAGATCTATGTTCGTTTATTTTCCACTCAGTAAAATGGGCCCACATATTGAATTCTATACTGAGCCTTTGGTTCCACAAAGTAAATGAGCAACTGATTCAAATTAAGCTTTCTTTTTCTCAGCAGGAAATCACATTACCTGACAGACCTTTTATTTAAAAAACTGGGCGAGGCGTCCCCGGGTCTCTGCAGGAGCAGCTGGCCTGCACCCCGGGAAGGACGCGGCTTTGGGGCCACAGGCCATGCATCCAGCTTCGTGGTCGGCTGCTGCTCGGTGACCTCACCTGCAGAGCAGGTCAGGGATCCGGCCCCAAGACAGGTGCGCAGTGGGAGACCCAGGGCCCAGGATGCCCGTGGTGCCCGCAGGCACTGTTTCCTCCAACTATGAGTCTCTCTCTACAAGGGGCCAAGAGGCACATGACAAAGTGCTCAACATGGCTAGTTATCAGAGAAATGAACGTCAGAACTACAGTGAGGCATCACCTCACACCAGTCAGAACGGCCTTCATTAAAAAGTGCACAAAGGAGAAGGGCTGGAGAGGCTGTGGAGGAAAGGAAGCCCTCCCACGCTGCTGGTGGGAACGCGGTCTGGTGCAGCTGCTACGGACAACAGCATGGAGAGTCCTCAAAAAGCTAAGAAGTAGACTTACCAAATGTCCAGCAATCCCACTCCTGGGCATATATCCGAAGGAAACTAATTCAAAAAAACACGTACACCCCAATGTTCACAGCAGCTAAGACATGCAAACAGCCTAAATGTCCATCAGCAGTGACTGGATAAAGAAGATGTGGTGTATAATACACACACACACACACACACGCACACGCACACGCACCTATAATGGAATACTACTGAGTCATAAAAAGGAATAAAATAATGCCATTCGAAGACACATGTGCACCCCAGTGTCCACAGCAGCACTGTCGACAACAGCCCAGACATGGAAGCACCTCAGTGTGGACACCGTTCGCCTGGGACCCTCTCACACTGGAGCAAAGCTTAGCAAACAGCCAGCGCCACCTTCCCTGGAAAATAGGCCGGACAGCGAGGCCCGGAAGTGAAGTGTCGGCCGCAGGTCCATGTCCTGTGGTGACAGGGGCACCAGAGCAGGGCGCCCCCAGGAGCCCCCGTGCCTCAGAGCCCGGCCACCTGCAGTCTCCCACTGCTCACTCAGCGGGGCTCCCCCAGGCCCTGGGCTGGGGTATCTGAAGCCCCCTCAAGGGCCAGGGCTCCCGGCCAGGCTGGAGTCAGGTGTGACACACTCACTCTAAGCCACACGCCACCTTTCTTCCCAACCTCAAAAGGTGGTTCCTTATAAACACCATTCATTTTGCAGGAGGAACAGGTGGAGGTGAAAAGAAAACAGAGGACGCACAAAACCACAGCGGGAAGGACGCTGCGTTCTGAGACTGACACGCAATCTATTTCCAATACTGAAGAGAAGATTCTGACTTTACGTGTCTTGGGGGATACTGTCAGTTTACGAAAAATCCCTTAAAAAAAAGGTGAGTCGGGTAAGAAGGTGAACTAGCCTTTCCACTGCTCTGCAAAGGCGGCTCCACTTCCCCAGAAGGCGACTGTAACATCGTCTACACACACAATGTAACTTTCTAGGCAACTCGGAAGATAAAGTGAATTGTTCCACGCAAAACACTGTAATCCACAGACAGAAGTTTCTGTGATGGTTAAGAGTTTAGTCAGCTCCCTCACGGGAGGGCTGGATGATTCGGCTAACTAGTTAGATGAGGCTGTGCAGACATGACATTGCAAAACCGCAAGTACAGTTCAGCTCCTGTAATTATCACACAAGCAGTACAAGGCCGCTCAGATGAGCCTGCTTGCCTTAAAAAGAATTTTTTTTAATTTAAATGACCATAAAAATTAAAGACCCGGATACCTTTCTATACCACGCATATGGTTTTAAAAAATTTCTGCTTATTATTTGAGTTTACGGTAACATGTGATTTCTGTTTTAGACAAAAAGTAGCAAGATTTACAGCATTAATCTCTTTATGGTCAGACTTCAGTACCTAATGATAAAATATTTAGTCGAGGTGAATATATTTATGTTATGTATTTGTACTCCAAAGTGATTTCTCTAAATTAAAAATAAGTAAATGAATACAAATCAAAACAGCAAAAAAATATATTAACCTCTATTCTTATATACATTTGCAGAGGAGAAAAAAAAGTTTGTGCCTTCAAATAAACTACACACTTTAGAATTATAGAAATCAGATGTTTTAAAACTCACCACATGTTTCCAATGCAGACAGTTTATAGAGTATTCCACTATAAAGTGATCAATTCTTGTTTTATTGTATTTCCATGTTTTAATTTTTTTTTAGATTATTTAACTATAGCTGTTTATGGCATACCTATCTTTGAACTGTTGGATTATGTCACTAGGCTTGGGTGGAGAATGTGGATTTAATTCAAAAGTCTACTAAGGCCCATGCTTAGGAACAAAATCTGGTGAATGTTAGCAACTATGGAAACCTCTTTTCATTTTATATCATCAAATTCTGAACAGTGGGAAAAACTGAAATTAAAACTTCAAAACTTTTACCAATCCTATTAAAGCCAAAGTATGAGATAATAACGTGAAAATTACGGTGTGCCCTAGAGAATGTTTAAGGAATGTTACAAGACATAAACTCATACAGACACTAATTTTAAGTATCTGACAATCGGAAAATGTGTAACCCACATGGACATTATTATGCCCAATTCATACTGGTACCCACTGAAAAACTGAAATCAGAAGTTTTCAAAATCTGAGATTCAAGAGTTCTCATTGAAAACATAGACTTACACCATGCTGCTACTTTAAAACGTGATTTCTGCTTTTACACATATAAGCATACGGTGTGGCTTCAACCAGCTGTCCAAATGGTTGCACGTGTTCAGGCCGACGGGTTGCTTAAACCACCCGCATAAACTCACAACCGCGAGCCCCAAGGTCAGCGACTACTCAGAAACCGGCCTGATAGCGGCTTCCGCACCCCTCCAGTGACCGGACCCGATCGCCGGTTCTGTGCCGCCGCTCACGCCCCCCGGCTGCCCACACGCGTGCGCTCTTCCTCGTGAGCAGCGCGGCGGCGCGGTCTCCGCGGGCGCTGCTGCGAAGGCCGGGGTGGCGGCTGCACGGCCCAGGACCGTTCCCCGAAGCAGGGCGAGTCCTCACGCAGGGGCGGCCGCGTCCCACCGGAGGCCCAGCGCCCACCGCGCCCCTCCTGCCCTCCGCGCCGCCCCCCCCCCCCGAGCCCCACTTCCCAAAACCTCTTCAAAGCCCGGCACCCCAGCGCCCTGCTTCCGCACCCACGACCCCGGCCATCGGGCGGCCACGGGGCTGCGGGGCAGCAGACCCCGCCACGTCCGGTCAAGGTCAACAAAACGAAGCAAGTGGGTGGCACCAAGCGCACCGGAGACGAAGAACCCGCCGCCGCCCCGCTCCCGCCCACCGAAACCCACGCACAGCGCCCTCTGCAGGCCGCTCGCTTAGGCCTCGGCGGCTCGGAGGCCAGGGCCCGGGTGGCCCTGGGGGTTCACACCCACATCGTCTACGCCGCGCCCCCCAGCCTCGTGCCCCCACGCGCGGCGGGACAGACCAGGCCACGCGGCGGCCGCCCCGGGGGGACAGCGTCCGCTTGGCGAGCCCGGCGCCGCGCACCCGCGTCCGTGGAGCGCAGCCAACCGTGAAACATCCCGCTTGTGCCCACGTGCAGACAACGCCACTCAGCTCTTCTGCCAAGAGAAGGTCATGAAGTTTCCTTCAGGCTCCTAGAACACCACGTTAAAAAGGAATCACACTGACATTCCTTGTCACAGACGATTATGCGACAAGAGAAGCAGGCGGTTCAGGGACCACTTAAAATGCACGTCGAAGATTCGCAAGAGCTGAAAAAACGCTTCAGTCCAAGTGCCACCCTACGTGTAAACCGAAAGCAGGGTGACAGGGCGGGGAGGAGGGGCTGCCGGGCTGAGGGCTGGAAGCAGGGAAACGCCCCTGCTGTTCAGGACACCGCAGAGCCCGGCCACCTTGTCTCCGCAACAGTCGTCCAAGGGGACAGAGCCGAAAGGGAAGGACGTACCGACGATCTCCTATGATACACAGAGGGGGTTAAACCCAGGCCTTGGTCTGGAGAAACAAAATTGGAGACACTGAGAGATTAACAAGCACGATGATGTGAGAGCCCAGAGGCGGCTTCTGAGAGGCTGAAAGCTGCACAGCATCTCCTTCGGTGAAGGAGTGGCAGCCCTCCAGACACACACACACCCGGTGGACTAGCCCTCCTGGGCCTCAGTTTCCTGCCCCGTAAAGCGAGGGGCTTGGACTAAGGGAAGCCTGGGGTCTCTCTCAGCCTAAGATTCTAACGATTCGGCCTTGGAACATCGAATGTGGACAGAACTACCCACGAAGACTCTGGAAGGGCACAAGGAGCAGGAAATGGAGGAAGAAACGGCAGTGTCTCTGGAAGGCGCGGGAAGGAACCAGCCGAGTGTGCGGTACCGGCCGCCCCTGCACAGACGCAGAGCTAAGGGAGCTTCCAGAAATCCAAGCTTCCCTGCTGTTTCAGGGAAGAAAGAAGGACAGGGGAGAAGACCCTTCTTGGGTGCCAGGGGCCCCTCCTTCCCCCCGGGGAGACCCTCAGGACGGCCCCTCCTGGAGGGGTCTCGCCACCACTTCCTGGCGTTGAGGTCGCCGACCCCCGGCGCTGCGGCCTCAGTGAACCTGGCTCAGCGACCAACGATTATCTGACAAGAGAAGCAGGTGATTCAGGGACCACTTAAAATGCACATCAAAGATTCGCTGGACCAATGAAGCCCACATCAGGACCTGCCCACAGGGAGCTTACTTGGGAGAAGAACCAAAATCCCGCAGGAAAAGAAAAAGTTCTCACGGTCACGTGGTGCCCAGGGCCAAGGGGGAAGTCGGACGTGGGCAGGGGGCAGAGAAAAGGGCTCACCGCAGAGAGGGCCCAGGACCCTGAGTCTCTCAGACACCCCGGCCCCTAGACTCCCCGAGAAACCCCACGTGAAACCCCCAGGGGATGCAGCCGTCCCCAGTGCCCTCCGTTCCCTCAGGACCCGACTCCAGCTCCAGCTGCGCTCCATCGCCCAGACCCCTCCTCCTGGCCCCACCTGAGATGGAGAAAGGGCCCCAGGCAGGTGGACGGTGACCGGTGTTGCCGCACCTGCCTCGGGGACCGTCCATTCTCCCAGGGCCCCTCCCACCAGAGCCCACCACCTCCTTCCAGGACCAGTCAGAGCCAATACCGCCAGCGAGTCATCCTGTTCCCAGGAAACCCGCTCCTCCGCCAACACGGGCCTTCTTCAAACCTTGCCTCCCCCTGAAAAACCAATTCCGGGTGCCACCACAGCCCAGTGAGCTCACTAGCATTGAAGCATTAAAACCATCATCACCATCACAAAGTAAGTTACGTCCTTAATAAAGGAAATCCAAATTTAATTTACTTAGGTGGGTAAAAAACGGGCCGCATTTGAGGATAAGGCATATAAAACTAACCTTAACAAGCGAAGCTTTACCGTTAGTGTTAAAGTTGAAGTCAACGGGTGCCATGGTTTGATCTGAAGGAAAATGTTTACTTTCCGAGACTATGTCCTAAATCTTAATTTCAGATTTCAAACTTGCAAGAAACACCATTTCCGTGCATCTCCGTGCAGTAGGGAGAATCCAGGTTGAGCAGAACGGCAGGTCCACCACAGCCACCCTCGTCCTTGAAGAAGGGCACCCTGGACACCGGCCCCTCTGACCCTCGTGGCTCCGCCGGGGTCCAAGTTCAAACTTTTCAGGGTACAAGTCCAGACCTGACCTCCCGTCAAAACACAGCCAACTGGAAATCAACTCAAAAGACCGGGAGAGAAAGAGGACAAGCCAACCCAAAGACAACTACCTGAGATGCAGCGATTCGCGTGGAAAACAGTGGGGGGGGGGGGGCCGGTGTGTGCCCACGGTCAGCGCCGCCCCCCTGCCCGGGGGAGGGCGCCCTTGGCGTGGCCTCGGCAGCCCGGTCTCAGAGCTCTGCACTGAGCCCTGGGCACTTCCGCGCCACGGGGAAGCAAACTGCAGTGGAGATCTTGGCGGAAATCAGCAGCGAGGGCGGGCAGGGGCCAGGGGCCCACCAGGGCCTGACGCATCCACAGGGCTCCTGCGCGCCTCCCACTTCACGCCATGACCCTGGAGCCCTGGGGGAGCCTCGGGGTGGAGGGAAGGTGCACACACTTCTCAGCCGCCTTGGAGGATGCTTCCAAGGCCCCCCAGGTCAGCAGACAGACACACGGACAAGTCAGTCCTGGCAGGGGAGGTGGGAGTGGCGAGGCAGCCAGGATGCAGTGAGGCTGCCCCGGGAAGGAGGGGGGCTCTCTGTGAGGCTCAAGGGCACCTGCCGGGCCAGGACACAGAGCGGCACCGTCCCCCGAGCAGCAAGTGATAATGACAGTGGGGGACCCTCCAAGCAGCTGGGAGATGCAGAGACAGGAAGGGGGAGCGGGGATAACAGAGTCAGGGTACCTCCAGCAGCCACGTCTCCAAACCCCGCAGCCCGGAAGCCTCTTTCACACCGGCTTCTCCTCTCCCGGGAGCACCTGCTTACCTTCCTCCTCCTCCCCTGTGAAGCATCCCGGCGTCTTCCCCACCCTGAGAATTCAGCCCCCCTCCACCCTTCTGTAAACGACTCTGTTATAACCTCTATCACACCAAAGCATCATTCTTGGTTTGCATATCTGACCCGCCCCGCAAGATGCCAGCTCTTCCTGAACCGGCCCCAAGGTCACCCCCAGGAGGAAGTGCCACCTGCAGGTGTAAGTTCTGCAGTCGCCGGACCCTGGACCAGGGGCACTGAACTCAGGGGACAGGAGGCTGGGTTCCTGCCAGCCTCTGGTCACAACGTTTTGGTCAAACAATCCACATGCAGTTTTGTTTTATGTGTGATTCTGCTGAAGTTAATCCTGTCAACTCACTCACAGCACACGTGGGGCATCAGCCGTTCTGTGACTCAGGCCTGACCGAGGCTCGTCTGAGGCATGTGTCTCAGACACTCAGCACTGGGCCCCGGGGGGCATCTTAATCAGCAAAATCACCCAAAACCCAAAAAAGCACAAAAACGTAGGAAACATGGCATGGAACAGACCCCAGAAAGGTACACCTGTTGGGTGTGAGCTGAAGTCAGGGGCAGCGCGGGGCCTCAGCCAGGAACTGCCCTCCCGAGATGCGGCTCCTCCCCGTGCAGGGACAGGGAGAGTAACATGATTGCAGGGTCACACACACATCCTAGCAAGTGGACAAACCTGCAGACACAGCGCCTGCGAATCGCGGGGGCTCACTGGACTTCCAGCACCTGCTACATTCAGTGCACGTGTCGGCAGAGGGTACAATCACAGGTGAGTGTGTGGGGCGGGGGGTCCCAGTGTTGGCAGGGATGGCGGGCCATCCGACAGCGTCAAGTCTAGGAGCACTTACACAAAGCAGGAAGCTCTGCGTCAAAACCGCCTAAGAGACAGGCCCCGGGTCTGCCACCCACCATCCACTCTGAAAAGAGGACACGGAGCACGGACCAGAGGAAGGTTCTGCTCTGGGACTCTGGAGCCTGAGAAGGACCACCCCAGGCCCATCCCCTGGTGCCCGGAACCATCCCTCCCACCTCTCCTCCCAGACGCGTCCACCAAGCAGTGGGCTTCCCAAAGCCCGTGAACCCTCCAGACCAGGGTCCTGTGACTCCTGCCACCACTGGCACACGGTTTCACACACACCTCCGCCCATCAGTAAAGGCAGCTGCCCTGCTCAACAACATAAACTGAACTAAAATTAAATAAATAAGTAAGTGGATACATTTTTTTACAAGACAACTTTCCATTAATGAACGACCAGGAATCTAGATGCTAAGGAAACAAATGGACCACTAAACAAAAACTAGAAAGAAAAACTTGCAAAATCCTATCTGTGAAGGGGATGCTAGGATCTTGCTCAAATACATCATTATTTCTGGTTAAAAAAATATATTTTTTAGTCACAAAAAACGGGTGGCCATTTTTATGCATACATACCAGACAAGGTTTACTAATTTGCCTACGTTCAAACTGTAACTTGTCACGTATTATCCATGTGACCTTGAGCAAGTCACTAAGCCACCGAACTCACTCTCCTCACCTCTAAAGCAAGGATGCTCTCAACTAAATCGGCTAATACGGGAGATGCTCTTCCAAGGTCCTGCCCTCCTCCCATCAAAGAATCACTACCTGATCCTTTGAAAACTGGCCACGTACACATGCCATGGAAGGCAGAGCTCTGCAGCCCAGAGGGTCCGTTTAAAACCACCCACTTCCACAGCACACCCGCCATCAAGCAGATCACTGAACAAATGACCCTTTTCATGTCCTTTGCAGGAATCACACTGTTTGCAGGCTCCACGCACAGGACGTGCCTCCTCAAACTGGCTCCGCAGATCCCGGAAGACAAGGACCCACCTGGGGCAGCGGCTTCCTGAGAGAGCATTTTGCTGCTGCTTCATTTCATGAAAAAGTAAAGGGATCATTTTCAGGCCATTCTAGACCCTCCAGATGAGCACCCAAGAGTGTCCCTGTGTTTAGCGTCACCTTCTGTGCTAAGTGGTGCAACTTTTGCCACCAGGGCTGACGGGAGGAGGAGGAGACACACTTGGAAGGTCAGTGAAGACCAGATGACACAGAAGACCTGGGGGGAGGCTGCCCTCCCCCAGGTGCCCTGAGGAACAGATGTGCGGAGCTCAGACAAAACTGGCCCAGTCAGGTGATATCCTCCATCACATCAGGTCAGCTGAGCCACTTCAGATGCTACTGGTCTCACCGTCCAGTGTGAGCTTTCATATAAATATGGTGTGAGTTGCAGTTGCCACAGAGGAGTAAGGGGTCTACGTTTATACATATTCAGGTAACATAATGAAAACAGTGCAAGTGAAATGGGGTCCCAAGTGTCAGGGACACTGCCCTTGGCCTCTCATGCAGTGGATACCTCCTTCATTCGGGGACAGCCCCCCACCTCCACCCCGCACCACAGAAGCACCCCGAGGGCCCCCCACGCCGGAGACACCACTGCCCCACCTAGCGTCTCCGGCTTGTTTAGGTTTCTGTGTGCTGGAAACTCAGTCCAAAGCCATCACACCCTGGCCACTGACGACAGGGACTCACACAACTCAGGACCAGTTGTGCCTCTGGAAACATAAGCAGCAAACCAGAGGCCCACGCCTGTGTGACCAGCATCGGTCAGGATGGTGGCTGGGCCCCGAGCGCGGGTCCGCGTCCACGCTCTGCCACCCACGAGCGCCAGGCCTGGAGAAGGCAGCCCACCCCTCCCTTCAGCCCTGACAGCCAGATGAGGTGACGCCCGCGGGAGCACAGCACGCCCAGGGGGCAGCTGCACTCCAGGCAGCGCCACTGACGCGCGACCCTCCCACAGACCCCCTGCGCCCACTGCACGTGACGCGTGCCAGGGGCCCCGGGGACCAGAAAGGCTGTAAGACAGAGACTCACCCCTTAATCCAGTGGGAAAGACCAACAGGAATGAAAACTCTGGACAGAATAAAGCAAGTGCTGAGAGGGACACAAGGCAGAAGTCCGTGTGCCGGCCTTGTCACCTTGCTTACAGGCCCCACGCTGACCTTCCTCTGTCATTACAATTTTAGTGATTGCGCTGAACTTTGTTAATGAAAAGGCCAAATGTCTCTCACTAAATGCAGGCTTCCTGAAAGAGATTAATTCTTTGTGGCATCCTTTTTTAAAGAGAGATTTATTACAGAACACTCGGAAGTGTCTTGACAATACTCAGATAATTTAGATTAAGACCCTCAAAGCAACTGAGCCTTACTTCCAGTCTCTCTGACAAGAACAAAAGTGACAAGTGAAAACTAATACTCTCACGCTGTGGTCCTCTGCCCAGTACACACTCGTGTGCGTGCGTGTGAGACCTAACGGCCTCTCTAAGCTTCACCCAGGCAGGGTATTCTCATCTCTACGCTCAAAAGCTCATGTGGCCCTTCCCCGTCTGCCCTCCCTTTCCTGAGACTCCTATGCATCCCTCAAGACCCAGTTACGTGCCGCCGCCCCATTTCCCCAGGCAGTTATTTAAACACGCTTCTGGACGCCCAAGACACCTGTGACTCCTCTAATATAGTGCATCGCACACTGAATTATTCATTCATAAGTACATTTTTCCCATGAGATTTTGAGAGATTAGTTGCATTGTTATGCACTCAGCACAATTCTAGGCACAGTAGAGAGAAATGCTAGTGAATGAATAAGCAAATGAATGACCGGCTGCACAGATGAATTAACAGAAGCACAGTAACCAGTCTCCACCCCGGGGTTAGAATCATCTGAGTTTTCCTTAAACCATCTCATGAGCCACATCAGCCATACGGTTTTTCCTGTTTCCACAATCTGCTGGGATATCGGAATTCTACACATTTTTTGAAGAAATATTACCCCATCCACCTCCGACATCTTACAGCTAAACCTAATGTAAACTGGAAACAAAAGAACTACACAGATGGAAGACGAATAATCCCGAATGCATTTCACACCAGCTCTGGCTACACGGACACGTTTGTTCGCTTTATAAAAGTGGCGGCGACCTCCCCAAATCTCTGCTTACCTTCTTTCCAAGTGAGATCCGTCTTTTCAAGGTTCCCCAGTGTTTAGACGCAAACCTTCTCCACTTTTCTGAGCTTCCCCGGGAGCTCTTCCAGCTACGGGTTCCAGGGTATTTAACACCAGAGCCGCTGCCTTTGTCTTTCTGCCCTTCTCCCCGCCTCACCTGGGGTCCGGCCACACCAGGCACGACAACCCTGAGCCTGCGGGAAGTGTGACTGCTGGGCCCAGAGAGCCAGGTCTCAGCTCCAGCACCCCCGCACCTGCACGAGGCCCAGACCGGGGCCACCCAGGCCAGCGGCTCCAAGCAAGGGAGGCACAGAGACCCTATCACGGACACCTGGGCACACAGAGAGCATCGTGGGCCAGGAAGACAGGACTCGAGAGTGCAGCTGGGAAAATCCAAACCACAGGTTCCGGAGATGCAGAGTAGGACAGGATGGTCCGGACACCTCGTCCAGCTCTCGCTTCACAGGTGGGAAGGAGGAGGCAGGGACAGAAGGAGCAACCTGTCTCCTGATGCTGGTACCCGCCCTCACCCGCCAGGCCTGCCACACCATCTTCCTGTCCAGCCCCAGCCACACCCCCGGGGGGAGACCCGCCCCCCACCCACCCAGGAGGACACGTCCCAGTCCAAGCCAGCACGCAACGGCAGAGAGGGCTTCCTCCCTCCAGCAGAGCCCTAAGGACGCGCAGCCGCGCACGTCAGCCATGGCCAGGGCACTCCTGGGGCCCGATGAAGCGTGTGCATCAGCACCACGTCAGGGTCACAGCAGCCCCACGAGGGCTCACCGAACACCCAGCATGTGCACGGCCCTCGCCACATGTGGGCAACACCACAAAGAAGCCTGCCAGCTGCGCCCTTCGACACATCAGGGAACACACAGCCGACCACACCGTGAGTCCCCGGGGACGCGCGTGTGATGGAAATGCGAACAGCTTCACTGGGGCCCAAGGAAATCACCAGCAACGCTAACCGGAAACTGGGGTTCAAGTCAGGGGTGGGGTGAGGGTCTTGCCTGAGAAGCGCAGCTCTCACAGAATCTTAAAGAAAGTTGTCCCCTCCGGTCTAGGAGGGAGGGGTGGCCGGCCAGAGGGGCCCCCTGACCACTGCGCACATCAGACGAGGAGGACGAAAGCTGATTCCAGCAAAGCAGATCTAGGCCGCGCGGACTGGGGAGAGCGCTGGACCAAGCCAAGGGCAGGCGGGGCCAGAGGCAGGGCCTGAAGGGGTCCTGGCTCGTGTCTGGGGCGGGGGGGCCTCCTGGCAGTGCGGCCGGGGGCTGGAGACAGGAGACGCTGGGGGCAGAGAAGCCACTGAAGACCTTTCTCCACAAAGGAAATGACAGATGGAAAACACTCCTGGTCACTTTCCAACCACAGCTTCCAAGCTGAGGACACCCTTCAGGCGAGAAGGGACCGATGCGTTTCTTGGGCCTAGAGGACCAAGAGCCTGTCCTGCCTTTGCTGGGCTCCCCGGGGCCGAGCCCCACCTCCTCGCTCGCAGCTGGGATGCACGATAAACGTGAGCGCACAGCTGGGCCTCTCAGAAACACGCCCAGACCGGCTTCTCCAGCCACCCGGCCACCACCCCAGGCGGGACTGGGCCTCACCTGGTCTACAGTCAGGGACCCCTCAGCCCTGGCCCTGCCCCCAGTGGGGGCCGCCGAGGAGGAGGCAGGGAGACGAAGGGGCCAGCATCCCCGGGAGGCACCCAACGGGGTCCAGGCTCAGCCGACCACTGAGCCCGAGCACCGGGCTGAGGCCCCGCAGGACACCAAGTGTCCCATCTTTCCTCCGGCACGAGGGCCTCTGTCTGTGACAACTCACTCCTCGCTTCCTTTACAAACCTTTAATATGTGTTTCCTAAAATAACAGCATACACGAACCACATTTCATATGTACAATTTTCAAATAATTTAGCAGGCAGTGCTGAGATCCATATTCAAAAACACCTGAAGCCCACTGTGCAGAACCACAGCCCTTCCACCCACCGAAGGGCAGACTGTGCCCGAGCACGGCCAGCGCTCTCCGGGGCTCACGGCCCGACATGCTGCACCCTGAGAGGCGAGGAAGCAGGCGAGGGCTGACGCGGAGGACATCGCGCCACGGTTTAAAACCTACAAGTCCTGATACTTTGTCCCTTCACACTCGAAAGTGTCAACAGAGATCGTTTAGGAAGGAGACAACTTCATCTAAACCAAGAACTCTGTAAAAAGCTAAACTCCACCCTATGCTTAAAAACATATCTTAAAATAACGTATTCTCTCAAGGAAGCACTTTTTTAAGAAGACAAATATCTAACAAAATCAACCAATGTACATTCAGATTTCACCAAGGCAGGAAAACCATCCTTGTGTGACCAAAAATGGTGAGAGCTACATCCAGACAACACAGGCCACCACTCAGGCCCCGGAGTCCTGAGTGAAAGGTCGCTGTGACTTCCAGCCCGCGCGCGCGCACACGTCCGTGTTTGCCGGTACATGGATAGGAAAAGAGTGTGTCTAGAAAAAATGTCTCCAGCTTCTACGGTGACAGTGCCCTTCACTTCTGACAACAGACGACTCCAGAACTTCTCCCATTCCAAGCTTCTTGTAATTGTCAACTTTTTGTAGATTCTAACCAAAGTTCTCATGTTGGACGCATGGAGAAAATTCCCACTTGACCACCAATAATGGAAATGAAAAACAGAGGGTGATTTCACTACAAATCTTTTGCTAAAAACTCAAGTTAGGATATGGTGACTGACGACCTATCATTCATACTCATACCTTCAGCAAAAACATACCAAGTTCCTACCACGCCCTGTGTTTTAGAAACTGTTGAGTAAAGAGATACAAAAATGTCCAGTCGGCCCCCTCCTCTCAAAGCAGATGGGGGGCTCTGTCGCATCCTTGCTGTCCCCCAGCCCCCAGAACAGGGCCCAGACCTGGCAGGCTACAATCAGTACCCCCACCCCGCCTCCCCCAAGGAGCTTCTAACCCAGGGGACAAGGAAAAAAAGACACTCATAATACTTGCAAACAATGATTACATTTTTATACTCTTATTCACACACAAGAATCTCTGACAGTAATTTCCATCTCCCGTCTCTCTCTACATAATGAAAATCTTCTGTGGCTCAGAGAAAAGGTTTATGCTCACTGCGTGGTCTATTTCTAGTTTTAATCACAATGCTTGGCAAAGCTTGGGAAAAGGTAATTTCAATTCATTTCAAAAATAACTCCCATTCAATGCAAGAAGATGGGATTTTTCACAGTTGTGAATTTTTTTATTTACTTGATAATGAAAATGGTTTGGCAGAGAAATAAAGCATCTTCTTAGAAACTTGGTCGAGTGACGGTCCAGGGCTGATCATCAATCAGTAAAAATGAAATGGTTTCCCCCAAAAGTGGAAACGCACACTCGCCTTCCCAACACGGTTTCGTTTCCAGCTATTTATAACCTAGAGAAGGTGCCGCCCCAGGGAGACAGCCGCGGCCCCGCGGTACTTACTGATCCGTACAGCTCCCCCTTCTCGTTCATGCCGAGGTAGAGTCCACTGTCCACGCCTCGAATGCTGACCAGGCCCACCGCTATGCTGATGAACTCCAGGATGCCTGCGAGACCAAGAGCAGAGGGGAGGCAGGTCAGAGCAGGAGCGTCTCCCCGCCTCAGCACCCGGGGGGCGTCTGAGAGGATGTCCGCTCACTCGGCTCGCGCAGGAAGCGCTTTCTCTTACAACCGCTGCCAAAGGAGTCGGGTGTCCGACCAAGCCCTGCCTCGTAGTAATGGTACAAAACACCGAGCGACACGACACATAATACACAAAACACTTTAAGAATAAACAAAGCTAGTCCTGACACAGAGACGCGAAGAAGGGGTAGGTCAGCTAAACCAATGTCCGAATTCCAATTAACCTGAAAGCGCGCAACGTAAGCAAAACCTTACTCCACTTTAAAAATGTGAACCTGGGTGTCTGGATGTGGGCATGGATTGAGGGGGAAAGAATTCTGTTCAGTGAAGGGTCCTGACTCTCAAAATGAGAGTAGGGGTGCTACTGATGACCTGTCTGACTTCCGCCGAAATCATCCAGCTCTCTCCCGCCTAACTGCGCGGAGCTCCGTCTGGAAAACTGAGAAGTCTTCACACATCCCAAATCTTTCTGCTTCAACAAAGTATTTTTGCTGTACTTACCCAAGCCTCAGAGGGACAGCTAAGCAATCAAGATAACACAACAGTCTGAAAAAACACGCCAGTTCCACAAATGCTCCTGATTTCAAGCAGGCATGGAATGCTGTACCCCAGAATCAAGGCAACATGATGATCTTTTCTTATTTCCTTTCCTGCCTTGCTTACCTCCCCAAGAATAACAATACCTAAGCTGAGCATAAATCCAGAATTTTATGGTCACACCGCAGCAGCGTCAATTTCTACGAGTGCTCTGTTGCTTTAACACGACTACCCAACGGTTTACCGGGGACGCCGCTCACACCCCTCACGCTCAGTCATTTTCTGTTTCCTCACACAGCGCTACACTCTGTGT
This sequence comes from Camelus ferus, assembly GCF_009834535.1. Classification (NCBI taxonomy): domain Eukaryota; kingdom Metazoa; phylum Chordata; class Mammalia; order Artiodactyla; family Camelidae; genus Camelus; species Camelus ferus. The sequence continues at coordinate 23,333,593 of NC_045709.1, forward strand.
AGACCTTGCATCAACGCATACCAAATATTGAGCTGCTTTCAAAATATCTCCAAATATTAAAAACCTTACTTACATTTAAGAGTTTAGAAAAAAAAACTAAGGACAACATTGTGCTACAGTCAGTCTCATGTGACTAATAAAAAAGCACTTACATGGATTTTTTAAACAACTAATTTTGCAACTCTCGCAAATCAGATTGTGCTGCAGTCAAATGAAGGCATGAAGTACATAAATCTAATAAAGCGAGTGCTCTAAGGTGAGGCACAAAGAGAGTGCTTACAAACTGGTAGTCCTGAGTCTTTTATAAGCCCAAAAGGCAACAAATATTTTGTGTTTACAGTCTGCAGAATATCTCTCTGGACCTGCGAAAGTATTTAACAGAGTGTGGAACAGTGTATGGAAAAATATAAAGAGAAATTACAAATTATGTTTTGGATCCAATGACCTGTGAGTCGCTAGTGGCAGATACATCTGAAATAAGCTAGTTCCTTCCAGGCAGCCCCACCTCACACAGCAAAAAGGAAGACAATAAGGCACTGTTCCCACAAGAGTCAGTTCCTGTGAGATGCTCTCCCTTCCTGACGCACCATTTTATTTCAACGTACCACGTCTAACTCTTATGATTAAAAATGCTTTAAACGGTGGCGTTCTACTACTGTAGCAGCTGCATGCATGAGAACATGCGAACACGCCTCTGCTCAGATCATCATTATCCTGAAACAGCGCAAGGAATTCATTCATGTCTGATTTTCATTGTAAAATGAAAACATTTTGCCCCTTTGCATCTGATCCACGTAATACACCATGTCAATAAAAGGGAAGTCATAAAACTAAAAGATACTGGCACCTTCTAAGAGAGCATCTGATAATCTGTTTTCCCTAAACGTGAGGCAGCACTGAGGGACTAATACCGAATATTAACCAACTTTGCCCATCAGGCCCAACAAGAAGTAAGTGTGTGACCTCAAAAATCCATCTGGCCGGCTGGTCCACAGGACGTCGGGGGTGTAGCAACCACAAGGACCATTGGAACAGCTGGAGTCCTGGAGCATCCAGGCTGCGCCCAGTGAGACGGACTCTCACTCAACCTTTGGAACAACTCTGGGCATTCCAAGAGGCTCACCTCCAGCTGACACGTGGGGACACCAAGCTTCGAGGACGCTAAATAACTTGCCACCAAGCAATCAGACTCCAGAGCCTAGACCCGTATGATGATGTGCGTGTTACCACTCCTCACCCATCCGTGATTTCTGCACCATCTTCACAGAGTTAGGCCCTTTCTAGTGACTGGAAGATGTGCCCGAGAGGAGACTCCACGGACCCAGTGCTCAGGACTAGATGCCGCAGAGGAAGCGAAGAACAGGTGAGCTGAAGGAACATGCCCTCCTCAGACAGAGCCTGGGAAGGTCTGTGCATGCAGACTATTAGCACACTGTTTATGTGCACAGAGCTTTTTTGTTAAAGGACTTGAGTTCTGAAATTATGGTTAGACATTTTGGAAATGAAAGTATTAAGATATCTGTCTTGTTTCCTCTTCCTGGCATCAACAAGAGAGCTGTAATTAATATGCACTGACTCATTCAATCAACAAACTATTGAATGACTACCGTAATCCAAGCGCCAGGCCATCTGTGGAGCATGTGAAGATGGATATGAGCTAGCCCACGCCCTCAAAGCGCTTACCAGCTAGTGGGAGGGAGGCCACGTCAGCACACAGACACAGTAACAACGGGGAGAATGCAGTCAGGGCAGGCGTTCTGGGCATGGTCAGTGCCCAGGGGCAGCGCACGCAGGCTTGGGGAAGGGAGTCAGAGCGGCTGCCTGAAAGTATTAACAGCAGAGACGAGGCTCCAAGGGGCTCTCCACGTGAGAAGGAACTGCCTGTTTAGGGACACCAGGTGGAAAAGAGTTCACCAGCTCAAAGCACTGACCGGATCACGCAGCTCCTTGAGAAGCAGAGCCCTCCAAAGAACAGCCCCAGCTCTCCTGAAGTCACCTCACGACCGAGGGCAAGGAGAACTTCAAATTCTGAGCCACAGCCATCTCCCCACTGGAGCACCAAAGCTGCATGGCTGGAGAGACCTGGCCACCAGACTGCACCCCACCAGACTGGAATCGTTATCATTCCTGGCCCATCCTGTCCACAGTGAACTCTGTAAGCTCAGTCAGGTCCCCTGACCTCTCTCTGGGCCTGAGCTGGTGCCAAGCAAATGCTTCCAGCTGCACTGAGCAGAGGACGGCCAGGCCCCATGCTGGCTATTCACCTGAGTGTGCAGGACCGAGGGGCACTGGCTTGGTAAGAGCCCAGGAGAGGTCTTCCGTGCAGAAACAGTTAACTGTGTCACGAGCCACAGGAGAGGAAGAAGGAAGAAAGGGCGGGATGGGGGCTGTGCCCGGTGTACCTGGGTGCACCAGACACACCTGGACATCCTCAGTTCAGAAGGGCACAGCAACCGGCAGAGCCGGAGGGACCGGGGAAGCGTGCGGTCAGTGACCAGTGGCACTCGGCTACTCCCCTGCACAGCAGCGCCAGCTCCAGTGAGGATGCACTCACTGCGCCCCAGGGGGTCTGATGGGGTCTGATGGGGTCCAAGGTCATCTGTGGGCCACAAGACGCCAGGTCAGTTCCTGGGACCACTTCAGGAAAATGACCAAAATAGGCCGTCATCCTCGCTCCAGACTCACCAGGTATTAGCGCCCAGGGCTCTGTCCACATGGCCCATTAACCCAAAGCAGGCCCAGCCCCCTAGAGCCCCTCTGTATCGGGCCTCGTCTCGAGGCCGGCTGGGAAGGGGGTGTGGGCAGAAGCTGCTCAGCTCCGGCCCACGGTAAACAACCCTCAGCCTGAAAGCCCCCACCCTCAGCAGAGCCGCATTCTTCAAGGACAAGCACGGTGCAGACTGGAGCGAGGCAGGACACAAGGCTTTCGAAAGTAGATTAACCCCTCCCTACAGAGCTCACCCAGAGAGCCCCGCACTAGGGCTGCCAAACCAATCATCTCGGAGCCCGAATCCCAGCAAGGCCGAGTCTGCAGGAGCTGGAGCAAACCCCAGAGTTTCTGTGGGAAATGACGAACTGAATGGGAGTCATGACCCTGCTGATTTTTGAGATCTGGACCAATCCTGAAAAGAGCTCCTTAAACAGGCTCTTCCCCTTGGTGAGATGTTGAAGAGCCAGATACACAGAACACAATTGTTTCAAGTGCAAAGCCCTACAAATAAGATTTTTAACCCCCTTTTGTCTACCGTGCTGTTTAACACCGCTCTCCCCTCCAGTACAACTCCACCTGACCCTCCGAGGGCAGCCCCGGCGGGCGCGAGCGCCCGGTCCAGCCGAGGCGGCCTTCCATCAGGCCAGAAGGCCCCGCCGCGGGAAGCAGCCATCTTCCCGCCAGACCAGGGTCAGCCCGCAGGGGCCGCCTGGCGCCGAGTGAAGTAGCGGACCAGGCCCAGCGCTCCCTGGTTATGATTCTTGCACGTTACCATTTCCTCAACTGATTTTCTGCTCACTTTTCCCGTCTAGCAAGTGCTTTAAAGAATTAGGAAGCGAACGTCTGGCTCCCTGGGCCCGTCAGCCAGAGACAGTTCTAGCTTCCCCCCCCCCCCCGCCAGCTTCACCCCCCACCAGCGCCCCAAAGGGAAACAAAGGGCGCCCTCTCGGTCCCACCTAAGTTGTCACCGCGCAGCTCCTGCTGGGACAGCGGTGAGCCGCCCCCCGCCCCCACACCCGCACTGCCGCTGCAGTGTCACCGCCACGCTAGCAGCGGTGCAGTCACCTGCGGCTGCAGGGGGTGGCAGACTCTCTCCAGCACGTTTCCTTCCTCAGTTCCATTTCAGGTAGAAAATGCACCTTCTATTTTAATCGAGGTGCAAACCCACCTCGCCTCCTACCCACGGCTACCCTTTTCCAGAGACTCGGAAGAGAAAGTGGGGGTCACAGCGTCCCCAGAGCGCGGCGGGTGAGGAGGGGGCGCAGGCAGGGAGGGGGAGGGCCCAAGGTGAGGCTGGCGGGGGCGGGGCGGGGGCGGGGCGGGAGCCCCAGGTGTGATGGCCGCAGCCCCGCGCCCGCCCCGAGCCGGGTCCTAGCGCCCGCCCGCAGCTTCCAGGAGCCTCGGGGCGGGGCTGGGAGCGAGGGTGGGAGGCTCGGCCGCGCAGCGCTGCAGAGGTTGCTAATATTGGGACCTGCCGCAGCGGGAGACCGCGGCACTGCTGTCACCCCGGGGGCGCTTCTCTCTGCCACCGGATGGAAGACTGAAATAAGCCTCCTGCCTCTCCCTCCTTCCCCGCCCCCACTGCGCACACCACCCACTCAGCCGCATCCAAACCCCGGTGAGGGCGCGGCGAGCGCCGGGCGCGCCCCTCCCCCGCTGCCCTCTCCTGGCCGACCCCCCGAGCTCCGGATGGGCCCCCCCGACCCCAACCCGGGCCGGGGCTTCCGCTGCCCGGCCTCCCACCCAGCACTGCCCCTACCAGCCCGCCGACTGCGCCAGGCGGACAAGGAGAGGACGTGTCACCTCCGGGATTGGGGGTGGGGGGTGCCGAGGCCGGGTTTTTGTTTTATGGTCTCTGTTCAGCCTCTGTGCCAGCGTCCTTGTCGGCTGACCCCAGAGCACGCCTCTCTCCTGCGCCCCCACCGGCCCCCAGTTCCCTCCATCCACCCTAGTTCCTCGCTGTTCCCGCGGCAGAGTCACCGGATTCCTGATGACTCGGTTGCTTGTAGCAAACGTCCTACCCGAAAGGTGACTGCGTTAAAAAAAAAAAAAAAAAAAAAAAAAAAGCCCACAGTCGGGGTGGGGACTGGGGATGGAGAGTGGGGTGGGGTGGGGGTTGGAGGAGCCTAACCGGAGCCTCCCGGGGCCTCCCTATCTTGCTGCGCGGGTCTCCGGCGCTCGCGAGGACGGGGCTCGGCTGCTCCGCACACGAGGCTGCCGGCCGCACTCGGGCGCCCACCGCGGGCTCCACGGGCCGGGAGGCCGGCCTCGCAGGGCGCAGAGAGGGGTGGCGGGCTCCGCTCGGGAGCGGTAACAATGGCACGCGGCCCCCGCCGCCTGCGCCGCCCTTTGTCCCCCTCCCTTCCCCGCGGCTCTGGCCCTGCCGGCTGGCCCGACCCACCTCCGGCGCCGCGAGCCCACCGCTCCCGAGACCCGGCTGTGAGCTTCGAAGGAGGGAGAGGGGTCCGAGACAGGACGGGGCTCAGGGGCTTCGGCCCCACCGCCAACTCCCCCGCCGCGCGCGCCTCCGGCAGCTCCCACCCCGCGCGCGACCCCGCTGCCCGGGCGGCGGCCCAGCCGGACCCGCACTCACACGCAGCGCGCGCGAAGGGACGGAGCGTGGGCAAAAAGAGCCCGACCCCCAAACGCGGCCGGAGCGCGCCAGCCGGCCGGGCGCCTAGGACACGGCAGTCCCCGCAGCGGAGGGCGAGCGGGGCGGGGGCAAGCTGCGGAACCCGAGCGCGTCTAGGACCGCGCGGAGCTGGCCGGCGGCCGCCGAGTGCGCCGCGGGGCCCGGGCAGCCGAGTGGCACCTGCCGGCCGGCGCGCGGGGGACCCGGCTGGGCGCGGCGCACCCGGCCGCCCACGCCGCCCGCCCCGGCCGCCCGAGGTTCTGGAGCGCAGCGCTCGGCTCGGCCGCAGCCTGGGAGAAAGCACTTTAGCAAAGTTTCGTCTTCGCTGTGCAGCGGCCAGAGCTGCCTCCACTCCTCCGGGAGTTACATTTCTGTAACTGAAAACTGTAAAGCGGGGAGGAGAGGCTGCCAGAGCCATTCACACTAGCAGGTTCCGTTCGGGCAAAAAATCCCGGAGCTCTTGCATCCGGGACCAGCCCCATCTCAGGCCCGAATCCTCCTCACCTCCGACATCGTCTCCAGCCCACGAACCTACACAGATAGTTTAGATCCTGTTCAACGTCTGGCGTTAAAGCATGAGGAAGAGAAATCACCACAGGACTTTGCTTTTACGACCTAGTTTAAGTGTTGTCAGGTGGATTCACTCGTAAGTTAACTCCTACCAACAGCCTGGTTGCCCACACTGGCTTTTTTTTTTTTTTTTTGCAAGTAAGGGGAAAACCCGAGTCGCCCCCACCCCCAAACTGTGCTCGCTGACTCGCTGCTTTTGGGCTCAGGGTGGCCCAGCAGGCACGCGTGTGCTGGCATTTGAGGGGACAGTCACCAGCTCTCGGGTCTGCAGCCTTCAATGCTGAGTCACAAGTACCCTCCTCGGGAAATGAAATCCTCGGAATGCCCTTTAAAAGTAGCTCGCCGCTTTTGCACGAGCGCACACACTCACACCAGGGCCACCCAGGACACCCACACGGGGCTGCACACTATGGAAATTACAGGGCCGGGGAATAACTTGATGGCTGGAAGGACTTACGCCCCTGGTGAGCGCCCTGCCCCTTCCCGAGTCATCCCCCCACCACCACCACCACGCCGTGTCTCTGCCCCTTCCCGAGCTCGGAAGTCTAAAATACGGCTTCAGTCCTCTTCCCAACAGAACATCAGCAACCTTCGCCTAAAGGGTTCCAGACCCTCACGGTGGGGATGAGCGATATGCTTAGTTTACAGTTCAAGCAGTATACTCACTAGAGGGGAAAAGGAGGGGGCCAGAACTTCGTTGGGCACATATGATAACCACTGCCTTTGCGAAAACGCATTTTTAAGTTCTCAGTTAGTTAATGATGAAAGCTTTAAACTCGTGGAATCAGTCCATTCAAAAGAAACTTCCTAAACCTGATCTTCCCGTGTATCTGGTGCGAAAGAACTAGGGGCTTGTGTTATATTTATAAATCGTAACCTTCCTTTAAAAAAAAAAAAAAAAAAAGCCTTTCAATGTAGATTCGCATCAGTGCCAGCGGCAGAGCTGCAATTCCGGAGGCTTTTTTTTTTTTTTTTTTTTTTTTTTTAGCTAGCAAGACAGACACAGACACAGACAAGACAGAGAGAGAGACCCCTTCCCGCACCACACCACCCCCGCCACCACCTTATAAGTAGTTACAATCCAAACATGCCGGCACGGACACTAAAGGGTTAACGGTATACCTACCAAATCGGCTGTGGTCTTTCCTGGTTCCCTGGATAGTACCATTGGGGAAGATTTCTAAGTGAAATCCAGTCCTGCAGTACAGCTGCCTCCGCCTGAGTATCCCCTTTAAATGATCCAAGTCCGTGACTGCGGGTCCCCTGGGAAGCCCCCCTGCTTCGGACTGACCCAGGTGGTCACTTAACAAAACCGGGCTGTCCACCGGCAACACGGGCACATTCCCAAACGGTACCGCATCCTGCACACCGAAATAGTTCCCAACTTCACCGAGGGGAGCCATCAGAAGATTCGGCTTTCGGAGCACAGCGATAAACAATAATGCTGGTGCCAACCCAGGAGATACTAGGCGAGGTATATCCAACTCCCCTCCCTTACTGCAGCTGCAGAGAGAGAAACAAGGTCCTTTTCTTCAATCCATTAAGTGCATAAATAAAAGTACTCTGCTGTTTCACTGGCACAGGTTCAAGGTCAAACCACGGATAGTCTAAGAAACCACCACTTTATACTCACACACTGACATACTGATAAACATATCTATGTATCTCTACAGACAGGTCCCCAGCTCTCGGCAGGCAGGAAGGTCTTCATCCCATCCGACCGTAGTAAGGAAAAAAAATCCGTAGTTTCTCCATTTGGTTCGAGATCAGAATGACCATAGCAACTTAAATGCCTAGGCGTTATTATAGGGATTTTTGAGATGCACGGGCTACGTCAGAATTTACGGATCCTGACTCCAGGAAGGCATGCGCCGTTTTTACTCTAACCGACTCTGCAGACATCAGCAGGAATCCTTCAAGGAGAAAAAAGATCTCACGTTGGTGGCGGCGACTAATCTGCCCCCCGGCCCCCCTCCAAAAATGAGAATAATGATAATAAAACAAAAAGAGGGGAAAACTTTAGGCGTCCAAAGCTGGTATCCAGAATTCTCCAGGGCCTCGGCAGGCGTCCATTGGCTTAGAGCTGGCGGCGGGCGGCGGCGGGAGCGAGGGGCGCCGCGGCGGGACCCGCGTGCCGCCGGCGGCCGCGAACAGGTGTCGCCGCGGGCGCGGGGCGAGGTGGCCGGCGAGCGCTCCTCCTGCGCAGCCCCGCGGCGCGCAGAGTGGCGCAGGCAGCGGCATTGGGCTGGGTTTAAGGTAGCGCCGCGCCGCCCGCGCTCCCCGCGGTCCTAGCGCCCGCCCCGCCCGCCGCGCTGCGGCAGGCCCTGCGCCGCGTGCCCGAGCGCGGGACCGGGGGCGCCAGGAGCCTGGGCCTCACAAAGGGAGCGGGAGGCTGGAGCCCCGGGCCTTCGGGGACTGCGGCTCTCCTGCAGAATCGAAGCTGGGAACCGAACCCTTGCTCGATGCGTAGGTGAAGGTGCAGACAAAGTGGGAGACTAGTTTTCACTTGGACTCTGATGCTTTGCGTTATGAAATAAAACTTAGCTAAGAGTTGGAGGGAAGGGGGTTGATTTTATGAGCTTGAACGGACACTGCAGTTCCTCTCCCATTCCTCCTCCAGACACACAGACGCAGACTGTACCGCAGGTGAGATGGGGGTGTGCGCCAGCAGATGTGGCCGCGCTCTCGGTCTGGTTCGGAGCTTTCTGGGCATCTCGGGCCGGCGCTGCGTTTAGCTCCCGCCCCGCGGTGCGGCCGGCTGGGGGGCGCCAGAGCACCGCCTGGGTCCCCGAGCTCGCCTCGCGCGCGTCTGCGGAGAGTCCGAGTGCAGGAGCGCGCGCACCGGGCTCCCCCTACCCCACACCACGCTCCAAGGGCGAGCCGGGCCCGCCCTCGGGGACGCGAAAGGCAAGATTCCCGTGTCCCTCGCGGCCCGAAGCCGCCGACTAACCCGGGGAGCCGGGCGGGGGTCTTCTGCGACCTCAGTCGCTGCTTCCTTCTCTGCCCGCGGGGCGCACGTGGAAGCCTGAGCCCCGAGCCGGGGTCGCAGTTCCATTCGCGGCCGGCGGCCTTCGCGCCCAGCCCGAAGCCAGGACAAAGAAACCAGCCGCCCGAGCCGCCCGAGCCGCCCGGGAGCTGAGGGCGCGCTCTGCGCCGGATCCCCGCGGGGCCGGCTGGAGCGCGGCGCCCCCACGCTCGCCCACAGCCCGCCCGCGCGGCCCGCTCCCCCCAGCGCCTCTTTGTTCACATTGTCTTAGAAACGGCCCGACTCTCGGGGCGAGATGAAGAAAGTTGCCGAGACTGAGCACCGCTCTAGACCGCGGGACGTGCAAGTAAGAGGCGAAGTCGAAAGCCGAGCGAGACCCCTGCGCTGGGAAAGGGAACTGGAGCCTTTTTATGGGGAGAAGTCGGACCCTCCTCGGCGGTCAGCTAAAGGCTGGCGGCCAAGGACGGGGCTGGCCCTACTCGGGACGGACGGCTTTAGCCGGAAGATGAGAAGGAGCAATGAATTTGCAGATTTCTCGGGCGCCGGAGGTGCCGGCCACCTGGAGCGACCTGCCCCTGCCCCCCGAGCTGGAAGGCGTGCTCCGCTGGCCGGGCGGAAGCAGAGGGGCGCGGTGTCCTCCCTGTCTCCATTCCCACACCCCTTTGCCGCAGTCCCGGGTCACTGGGCGTCCGGGGCTAACTCCGTGCGTCTTGCTTACGTGTTTATGAAGCTCCAGGGCCCTGCCCCGTGGTATTTACAGCAGTCACGTCGACGGTGGGCTTTAACCTTAACTGCTCAGTGGCAGATACAAGAAGCTGGGGAGGAAGTGTCACATCTCATAAACCACCCGAGTAGCTCTCATTCATCACGGAGGCAGCCAGCGGCGCTGGGCTAAGCAGGGGCGTTCCTGGACCACTTGGGCACAAAGCGCCGAGTTGGTTACTTTTTTATAAACCCTAATGAAGAAAGACAGGCCGGCAGACAGAGGGAGAGATGGAGCGAGGGAGACGCTCTATAAGGGAAGACGAGCTGCACGTGGACATGCCCACTGAAGACAGGACAGGGACAATTCCCACCAGCTGTCTCCAACCACATTCTTTCGGTCTGAATTTAGACTGTCAGCCAATGAGCGAAGACCATTTCCGCTTCCGAATCCCGCAGCCCCGTGACTGTCACTTTAAAAGCGATGCAGCAGTGGGAGGGCGGGCTGGGGAGCTGATGGAGCACTTTCCCAGCTGGAAGCAGTCTCCTGGGGCGGCTCTTTTCCGCTGCAGTTGCTTCAGCCCACGCTTCCTCTGCGGCCCTAAGTCCAGTCGCAGGAAGCTTGTGCTGCTCCCTCGCCCCTTCAGTTTGCCCATCAGGTGACTCTCCCTGCTTCTGTTTGGTCGAGTTTTCCTCTTCGAGTAATAGACACAGCGCCCTTCCTCTCACTGGTCACATCACGTTTCTCGGGAACTCACCGCGCTGCCCAGGGCTGACCTCTCAAGGTCTCTCCCAGCCCCGCCATGGCCGTGCGCTCCTCTGCCCAGGCCCGTGCCTACGTTCGTTGCACAAATATTCTTCCATTAGTGTATAGATACTGAGCTCCAAGAAGACTGAGGCCTTGCTTTCTGGAGACACATGGTGTAACTGGCTTAATAACACCTGCCTTGGAAGACTGACGTTAGGAATAAAACAAAAAATGCACGTGAAACAGGCAGCACACAATAGACACTTAAGACAGGGTAGCTATTATGACACTATTCCTAATATTGGTCCGTGGTTTTCATCTGCCCGGGGCGTAGTCAGCAAATACTATTACTGATTTGAACCACAAAGCTCTCTTAGGCTATCTCTTCCCAATATTTAATCCCTCTGGTTTTCCCTTCTTCCAGTTTGTCATCTGTCTTTCCTGCTGATAATTTAGTACTTAGACCCAAATAGGAATAAATTGACAAGGGAAGTGAAGAGAGATAAGGGGAGAAGTGCAGACTAGGTGTGGGGGGTCAGCAAATCTGGACCTGGCTTCCCCCACCCTCATCCCTCCCTGCAATTTCTATTTCAAGTCTTCCCTCGTAGCCCTGCTGAGCTGCTGCAAAGATCTGTTTGGGACGCGTGTATGTAAAAAGGGCCTGGAAGCTATCAAATCTCTCCAAATCTAAGGTGATCATTTGGAAAAAGTGCTCTGACCACCTCCTCTGCTTAGTTCATCAGCATGTATCTCCTCTTTGATTTCCTTGAAACCCCCCCCCCCAAATGCATACCAACCTAGAGCCCTTTCGTTCCTTTCCTGGAGCAATCAGGGAGCTAGGGCTCAGTCCTTCCACCTCCATTTCCCACTTCTCTCCGCCCAACAACCCTGCAGTCTTTTAGTGGGCTTTTGTGTGGGAACTAAGGAGGGAGGTGGAGGGGAGGGGTCTGGGAGGTTGAAGTCTGTTCCCAGTCTGACCCCACCTACTAGACTTAGCTTCAATGGGAAGAGCACAGAACCCCCGAAGCCACCCTTCATCAATGACTCGCTGGGCTCTGGACACTCTACTGTGTGCTTTTGTGCTTTATTTTCTTAATCCTCAAAACTACCTTATGAGGTAGGTATCATTATTATCCTATGTTATACAAGAGGAAACTGGCTTATAAAGGTTAGTAACATTCCTAGTGTCACGGTGCTCATAAGTGCTGGGGCCAAGTCCATAGATCTCAGACCCCAATCATGCAGAGCCCCAGCTGCCCTCTGTTACAATGTTTCCATAAAATAAATATTGAGAAATAGCATGTTTCCATAAAATAAATGTATAGAAATAAATAGCTTATATACGTGTATAACGAACCAGTTAAAAGACATAATGAAGGAACAAAGACCACACTTAAAACAGGAAAAGGAAGATAAGCTTCCTAGGCATAAAATTAACAAAAATGTGCACAATCTACACAAAGATACGTGTTTAAAGCTCTGCAGGGACACAGGAGAAAACGTGAACTGGAAAGCCACACAATGTCCTTAGACAGAAAAACTCCATTTCCTCAATATGCAATCATTCCTAAATTAATCTAAAAACTTAACATCATCACAATAAAAACACCAAGTTGTTTTTTTTTAACTAGAAGCACTGGTGCTAATGTTAATACAGTTAATATAAATTAACAAAAAATGTTTGAAGTTGACAAGAAAAATAAGAGGGTAATTATCCATACAATATTTTAAATATTTTAAAGCTACACTAATTAAAACAGAGCAGTATTATCCTCTGACTGCTTCATTTTAGCATATGAATAAAGAGATAAAGCAATAACACAGGATAGAAATTACACAAATAGAGCCAAATACATATTGGAATTTAATACATGATAGTGGGGGGAAATGAACTATTGAGTAGTTTTGAAACAACTGAATAGACGACTGGGGAAAATTAGTATCTATTATTCACACTCTAAATGGAGCAAATATTTAAATATAAAAGATAAAACCATAAAAAGTACTAGAAGAAATAATGGAAGAATTCCTTTATAATCTGAGTTGTGAAGGCCTGACTAATTGTATCACAGAATTGAAACGTCTAAAAAAGAATAATAAATTCAAGCACAAATAAAACATTTGTTTAACTACATGGGGAAAAACACAAATTCAAAATGAAAAAATAGAAAAAAATGGGCATCTCATATCAAGATAAAGGACTGATTTCTCTAATATATAAAAAGCTCCTACAAATCAATAAGAAAAATATGACTTCTGGTTTCCAGTCTGACACACAGAGCTTGGAAGTCTCCTCTTCTCCCAAAAGAAAAAAGTTGAACAAACTGAAAGTCAGCAACTCTTCTTAGAGTTATCAAACAGCTGAGGTCCTGGGGCAAACTGCTGCTCTGGAACCTGGAGAGACAGGCAGACAGACAGATATATAGAGAATCACAGCTTACTGGAACAGAAGCCCACAGCTAGAACCAGTATCAGGGGGAACACTTCAACCATAATTAATGAATTGCTGGGGGCTCAGGGTGGACAAGCTTGAGAGTCAAAAGCTCAGAAGAGCCCCAGTCCTAGAAGGGCCCCCACACTGTCCTGAGATTTACCTCCAGGAGCCCTACCAGGTTCCCACTCAGGAGACCTGAGAAAAGTCCCCTCTTGCTTCCTTCAGGAAGATGGGGAAAGTAACTATTCTGAAACATGCCCAGAGTTCTCTGTTCTCCTGAACAAAGCCTGCCTTCAAGGGAAAGTTTTTTACCAGCATGTAAGCAAACTGTGGGGAGGGAAACATCCAACTCCAGCCTCCTCTAGCCTTCAGTGTGGGGGAAGGGAGACATCCAACTCAGGCTCAATAAAAGACTGAGACCTAGTCATAGGGTGATAGAATATCTCCCCTGCCCCCACCCCTCCCCACCACATCCACAGGGCTTCTGTATAATAACAGGGATTAGAGCTAAAAGAACTGCAAGACTCAGACCCTATTTAAGGAGTCTCCAGGGAAACCCAAAGACAACAGGGAAGACAAAAACGAGGACACCAGAAGAAATTTTAGCCCCTGACACCATAGCTACACAAACAGTAAAACACAGCCTAGCTCCTAGCCAGATAAATATAAACCCTCACATTGTAATAGGGAAGAACAAACCTGACTCCATATTGGATCTGTTTTTTATTTTTTTACTTTAACCTTTATATTCTATTGGTTTTTCTACAAGTTAATCACTAAAGGGATGTTGCCTATAAGCTAAAATTACGTACAATGGCCAATCTCTGGCAACCAACCCTGCCTCCCAGGTAATGAGCGTTAAGCTAAAATACCTTTGTTTAGCTCACAGGAAACCTCCTGACCAGGCCCACCTGTGAATGATGGCAGAAAGAAGAAATTTACACATCCCCTCTGGAGACTGATTGGAAACAGGAAATGTTTGGCTTTACTCCCTCCCCTTGTAGTATAAAAGAAGCCTGAATTCTAACCCAGGCAAGATGATTCTTTGAGTCACTACTCTACCATCTTCTCAGTCTGCTGGCCTCCAAATAAAGTCACTATTCCTTGCCCCAACAACTGGTCTCTCAATTTATTGGCCTGTCCCATATCAAGCAGTACAAGCCTAGACTCAGTAACAACACTAAAGGACTATCTCCCTCAGTAATTTTTACCCAACACATCACAACTAGCTTTCAACAAAAAATTATGAGGCATACTAAAAGATTAAAAAAAAAAAAAACCACACATACAGTATGAAGAGGCAAAGCAAACATCAGAACCAGACTCAGATCCACATATGGTAGAGACTGTGGAATTATCACACCAGGAATTTGAATTAACTGTGATTAATATGCTAAGGGACCAACTGGAAAAAGTGGACAACATGCAAGAATAGATGGGTAATGTAAGCAGAGAGATGAAGATAAAAGGAAAGAATCTAATGGAAATGCTAGAAATCAAAAACTCTGTAGCAAAATAAAGAATGCCTTTGATAGGCTCATCAGTAGACTGGACACAGCCAAGGAAAGAACCCATGAATTTGAACATATGTCAATAGAAATTTCTCAAGCTGAAATGTGAAGATTAGAAAGAAAGAAAGAAACAAACAAACAAGCATAATACCCAATAACTGTGGGATAATTACAAAAGGTGTAACATACACATAATGGGAAGATCGGAGAAAAAAGGAGAGAAATTTCCATAGTTGATGACAGACTCTAAGCCACAGATCTAAGAAGCTCAAAGATACTAAGTAGGATAAATGCAAATAAACCTACACTGTCTACCATATTCAACATATCATACCCCATGTCTACAGGTTAAAAAATCAAAGACAAAGAGGAAATCTTGGAAAGGGCCAGGAGGAAAAAAAATCTTACCTACAGAGGAACAAGGGTAGGAATTACACTGGGCTTCTCTTCAGAAACCATGCAGAAACCACGGAACGAAAAATTTAAAGTGTTGAAAGAAAACTTTTTTCCCCGATACCTGGTGAAATTTTCTATATTTTCATCTGCTTTTTCCATCCTCCTATATATATTCTTGACCATTATCTTAAAGTTCTTATCTATTAATTCCAGGTTCTATCACGTGATTTGCTTCTGCTGTCTGTTTTTTGTCTCTTTGTCATCATTTATATTTTCTTGCTTCTTTGCACATCCAGACACCAGATACTATGTATTTAAACATGAGGGCTCCTGATGAGCCGGAATTCCATTCTTTTAGAGAGACCGGGTGAGGGGCTGATCACCTGAGTCCAACCAGGAGCTGAGTTGGGTTGGGGCTGGGCTGCAGTTTTAGGAAGTCCCTGGACCCGTGGTTCTCCCCGCTCCTTGGTGTAGCCCTCCTGTGCTTCAGAAGGAGAGGCTGGTGGGCATCAGTTTCCTCAGCCCAGAAGGATTATGGGAAACCTGTCTCTACCCTCAGAGGTTCCGGCCTCCCAGCCCCACAAAGCTTCTGTGTTTGAAGCCCCTCAAATTTCCAATTTGTCTCACTAGCCCCATGTGGGTTAAAGCTTTGCTGGTTTCTCTTTCCTTCACAAGGACCCTCTACCTGAAACACATCTGACCCTCAACCTGTGTCCAGGGCCGAAAACTGCTGACAATCCCCGCTTACCTTGAATAGGGTTTCCCCTCTCTGTAATTTTAGTTCTAGTACTTGTTTCTTCCACAGTGTTCTGTGCCTTTAAAATATCGTTTTTGGAATTTCTGCAGTTTTTCCTAGTTGTTCCAGTAGGACTACCGGCCCACCTGAACCAGTTATTCAAAAGTAGTGGAGTCACCTCTTATTTTTGAAAATGACAAAATTATTATCTCAAGGCTTCTACCTTACATTTCATAGCATCTTCTAGTTTACAAAGGTCTTACATGTCTACTGCCTCAGTTGACCCTTTTCCCAGGTCTGTGACACAGGTAAGCTGGGGCACCTGTCTCAGCAGGAAATCACTGAAGTCCTACCCCCGGGGCACAGCCCTCCGTGACAAAGGCCAGAGGGGCTTGTCCAAGTTCTTCTGAGACCTATGTTGTCTACACTGACTCTAACTTAAGGTCATAAAAATAAACGAGAGATTATCCCCCAGGCTAAGAAACATCGCCTTCAACAACTTGTCAGCCTTCACCTACAAGACTGCATGAATGCAGACGGGTTCAGGTTGAGGGTTCACATCATCAGGCATCACCTTCTTGGATCTTCTTAAAGGTGACTTCATGGCACTCATGGAGCAATCGCCTCAGACAGCATTTCCCACTGGGTTACTGCCTGGAGAAAACACAAAATCAAAAGTAACATTCCAAATTTGTCTAAGGGTCTATATGGCAGTAACGCTGTACCCTATGGGAGCCTCCTGGCACACTGAGTCTAAGAACTATGCTGGTATGTAAACTCACCTCTGGGTAACTAGGCTGGCTTCTCGGAATTACAGAACCGGGGGGATGTGCTCATCTTTATTTCTGTCTAGGTAGCTTTACCAAGCTGGCCTTTCCAGAAAGTGGGAAGTGCAGCATCTCTAACATCTTCTTGCAGATAACTTTGGCAGCTCAACAAAGCCCTTCCCCTGGAGCACAGTGACCACTGTTGGGCTGAGCTGGTCTTCGGCATGGTGGCCAGTAGCATTTCCAGGGTAGCCGCTGAAGGAGATCCAGGAAGTCCCTCTACCCAAAACCTCTTCCCTGGCACCAGCTCAATTAAACCCAAACAACAACAACAAAATCAGAGGGGAGAGGAGAGTGAGTCTCTTCCGTGAACTGGCCAGACCCAGAGGACGCAGTTAAGGTCAAGCTGTGTGTGAGCATCTACTTAAGAATCATCAGACAAAAGGAGGAACACATGACCACGCCCAGCAGACTACGTGCTGTAGACAGGTCACGCTGGCAGGGCATTCTCATGTCCAATATCCAGGAGCAGCAGGGGGGCAAAGGAGGTGACAGCGTGCTTTAAACACCAATAGCGGCGACCTTCCTTCTCCATGGTCTTGTAATCTGATCACGTACATGTGTTAATCGATCAACCATACTTAGAATTGTTCACTTTAGGATGGCATTGTTTACTTCGATATGTTGAACACACAGGGAAAAGATGACTAAAAGTCCTTAGTATTTCTAAGTAGACCCAAATATGGAGAGAATGCTATATTTTGAATCAATTCTCATGTGAAAAACACCAGGAGATTCACTGGTGGTGCCCATCCTTAATCGTTGAGCGTCTCTTTAAGGAAAGCTGAACCTCACTTCCCTGTTCAGCTGTCTGACTGCTGTCCGTCCATACTCACCTGACTCCCGTCCATCCACACTCAGCTGTCTGACTCCCCATCCGTCCGCTGGGGCTGGACGACCCTGGAGCTCTGCTTCTGTTAGTTTCAAGTGTATGTCTGATGACGTGGATTTCAAATAGGACAGTTACCAGTGACCATCCCAAAATCTAAAAACGATGGCTTTTTCCTCAGTAGAAAGTATTGGAGTGTGAACTTAATCTGAAAATATAAACTGAAGTAAAACATCAATGTTCATGCACCTAAAAAAAAAGAAAATGGCAGGCTTCTCTTCGCTGAGCTGTGGAAAACCTCTTACACCCAATGATATGCTGCGGAGCCAGGTCCTGAGTCGGTGATGTGTTCTTTTCCATGGAACAAGATGGCAAGGAACGCCCCCTCCCCAATTCATAAACCCCTTTATCCACAGAAGAAAAGATAAAACAAGCAAAACAAGACAGTATAGCAAAGCTGAAAGAACGTATTCTTCGGGAGCCCTTCCACCTGGCACCCTGGACACGCTCTTTAACCATCCTTAGACCATTTTCTCCATCTGTACGATGAGAATAATAATAATATTTGCCACGCACTTGTTCTGAGGGTAAAAAGAAAGAGGCCACGTAAACTGCCTGGTACCGGGGGTGGGTGGAGCTCCATGGTAGAGTGCATGCTTAGCAACCACAAGGTCCTGGGTTCAGTCCCCAGTCCTCCATGAGATACAATAATAATAAAATAAAGAGATAATATATGCACTTTTTAAAATGCCTGTTTCCTAAAAGGGCTCAATCAAAGTACATCTTGTTAATGAGCATAAATTAATTTTACCTGAACAGTAAAGCTATTTTCAACAAAGAAAAAATAAAAACAAAATGATATTCATAAAGACAAAGCAATAACAAAGAGAAAAGCAGAAAGCTAAACCAAAACAAACAGAGCAAAGAACCTTTCCCACGGCAGCATGATCACCACTACACTAACACAGCACTTGCGTGGGCTGGGGGCTCCTGGGGAGCCTGGACGACACCCGGACGCAGGCCCCGTCGTTACCGTCGTGAACTTACAGTGTGTTTGCGCTCTAATTCACAGACTCTCAATGGTGTGCTTCATGTAAGTTACATAACGAAGAACGTTGTTTTTGAATTTTGAATGCCAAATGATGCCTTTTTCCATAAAAATTACCTCCCTCCCAGCAGAGACATTCAAAATGTTGTTTTACATACTCCAGAGCTGTTGGCGTAATTGCTAATAATAATTTCATTCAGCTCCTCTCTTACGAAGAGCCATGTGCCAGAGTCCAGAGGGAAACAAAATAAATGAGGTAGGGTCCTGTCCTCATTCTGTCCCTTGACAGTAACAATGGTGGCAGTTCTCCTGTTGTGAATCAGTTTGTTCATTAGGCTTACAGGGAAATGGGGTGGGGGGAGGAGGGGGTTGATTGTGGGCATGCTCTGCACATTCAGAACCCAAAGGCAGGCCTGCCGGCTGGACGCTCAGGAACAGGAGACATTTCTTTGCCTCGAGGAAAGCTCATTTCTGCGTCTAAGGTGAAATTGAGTGGATCAGGTTATCTGGGATGATCTCGCCTACTTGAAGTCATCTGATCTCAGCGGCAACAGCACCTACAGAAGAGCTCAGAACAAGCCTGCAGAACTGCCTGACTGGGTGACCGGGGCCACAGTCTCTCCAGGTGGACACTCCAAACCGACCCTCACAAGCACCTACTCGCTCCTCCTTTATTTTCTCCTGTGTCTGAGTTTACTTAAGGCCACTCGGGGAGAGAGAGAGAGAGAGAGGGAGAGGGATTCATTGTAAGGAGTGGCTCATGAGTAGGAGCGGCTAGTTTGAAAGCCATCAGGAAGGAAAAATTCTCTCTTACACAGGAGGGGGGTGGTGTTAGCCTTTTGTTCTGTTCGGACCTTCTACTGATTGGATGCGGCCCACCCTACCTTGGAGGACAATCTGCTTTATTCAGTCCACTGATGACAATGTCAACTTCATCCAAAAGTGCCCTAACAGAAGCACCCAGAATAATATTTGACCAAAGTCCTGGCAAATAAAATTAACCATCACACCCATTAGGGGGAAAAAAATGACACCAAAAAAGGGAATAAAAATTAGAAATAACTTAATGTTCAGTAATAGGGAATCAGTTAAATAGACTAATTCAGCCACACGCTGATATAGATAAACCATTATTTTGTAGGGTGGTAGAAGATTGCTCAGTATCATGGAAAATTTCTTAAATACCATCCGTTGCCCAGGCTCTCCCATTATACAGGGAATGCTTATCATCCCTTGAAATACAGCCCATCCAGGCCTAGAAATTTAATCTGCTTAGTGCACACAGGTACTCCTTATCAGAGCTATAAAATGGAATCACGTAATTGGAAGGAAACTTTGTGCTGATCTCATCCAAATACCCCCTAAGAGTGATAAAGAAAAATAAGATAGTGATTTCAATTTATCTTGAATTATTGAAGGAGCCTAGATCTCTGACACTTTAAAATAATAAGCATCTAAATATCAGACTAGGATTTGATGCTGACCTCTAAAAAGCATGGGAAAAACACCAACCTGTGACGGCGAAATACTGTTTCACTATTCCCATTTTGCTTGTGACACAGAAGAGACTGACTTGTGCTCTGCAGAGAGCTGTTATCGCCCAAGGAAACCTGAGTATAGGTCTGGGTCCTGCAATGCACGGGACTTGTGGGGGGGGTGCATAAAAATGTGGTTGCTAGGGACTCATCTCAGACCACTGGGAGTTCCCCACCCCTCTTCTGGTGAGAATGCTGATCTAGAGTTTTGCTTAAACTTTTGACTTGCTTTATTCAGATGTGCCCAAAGCAAAAAGCAAAAAAGGGTATTGGACATGCAAATTACAATTCGAAAGAACAAGCCTATAATTTCAGAAACAGTGTTTTCACAGCTACATTTTTCCACATCTAAAACAGAGGGTTGTTTTTTTTTCAATCGGAGAAAGTCTTACTTAGCTCCTGCTCAGGTGCGCAGCCCTGTGCTAGATGCTGGGAACTCAGGCTGCAGGAGATGTGGTCCCTGCCCTCAGGGGACTCACCATAATGCCGTGTCAGGTGCCAACCTGGTGGCAGACACCAGAGAGGAGGTGTCACGGCCTCTCCAGGCCCTGCCCTCACCCCGGGCAAACCTTCACTAACTGTGCCCGCCTGACTAATCCAGCCACGCTTCGGACCTGCCTACCCCTCAAGAGATGAAGTCACCCGAACAGCTGTCCTGTGGGACATGCTGCTGATACATCTTGCAAGAAGTAAACAAGTAAACAAGCACAGGCGTGCACACGAAGCACCTGCCTGGGGGCGGGGCTGTGGGCAGCACACCTGGCGTGCGTGTGTGGCACGTCCCTCGCCACCTCCCGTGGAGGAGGAAGTTCCTTCCGTGAAGGCCATGCTCCGCCTGCACATCAGACACAAGGCGCACCTGCTCGCAAACGTGCAGAGTTGCGGCCTGTTCCGGGTCGGAGCTTCTCTCTCTAAGGCGATTCGGAGTTTTTTTAGTTTAAACACATTACGGCTGCTTCCGGGACTACAAGGGGTGGGTCTCACTGTTGGGCACCCCACTTTGCACCGCCATTTCTCCACGTCTTCAGATGTAGGATTTTTCCCCTAGCAGTTGACTCGTCCCTTCTGTCCTATCCTCCGCGGAGACGGCCACGGTGCCCTCCTGCCGACGATGCTTCATAATCTGAGGACCATCCATCTGTAAGCCTCATTTCCAAGCTGGAGAGCACTGGCTCCCCCATTCCGCTCTCACTGCCCTCACCTTCCGACCTCCTCTCTGTTTCGGATTTTCTCTGCACTTGCTATTCAGTAGGACATGCGCCCCTCCCCACCGGGGCAGGCCTGCACAGCTGGCTCTCTGTCCAGTTTCCCCAGCACGCCAGTCCGAGTCCCAACTCAGGTGCTCCACGAAGGGCACCTGCTACCTTCCAGGTCTGATTAAATGTGACAAGTGGGTTTGATGCCAAAAAATTAAATTCCCCTCTCCTGACACAACTGTTAGATTACATTGACAGCCACCCACTCAAATACGAAAGAAGTTTTCAAGTTCTATCAAATAACACCTGTGGCTACTTTGCAAAACCTTCCTCATCCACTCAACATACTTTATATTCATTAGCCTCGAAGTGACAGCACTAACTTTGCCTCTGCCCAGGTTTTATTTTTGATTTTTAAAAACAACGGCGACATTTTGGTGCCAAGCCCCTGCCCCGCCACTGTGGTCACTAAGCAGACCACCTGGCATTATAGGTCAACGAACGCTGACCCTGGGTCAGAAATCAATTTTGAACAAAGGCTAATGCTAACATTTTCTCTTCCATTGTGAGTGATAATCTCCTGCCCAGCTTCTGGCATTGAGCACAGTGACTTCTGGAAGGATGTCTTGACTTGGAAAAGCGCGGGCAGGCTGACCTTCAGACAAAAGAGGAGCCCCTCCCTCCTCCCCTTTACTGTAGGAACGTTTGCGTGTTTCCTTCGATTCTGCAGATGGGAGAGAAAACCCTGCAAGACTAATCTGAGCAGCCATGAAGTCTCCATCAGACCTGGGCAGAGGCCCAGGGGGACCACAAGCTCGCTCATAAATGCACAGTGTCTAATAAAACTGTGATGACGATGATGATGATACATTTATTGAGCAGCAAAAATGTGCTAAATTTAAAAATGCAGGCCCTCCGTTATTCATACCTCCTGATGGACGTGCAGAAACTGCTGGCTGGTTGTTTCCCCCGTAACTGGCATCTTGTTTCCTCAGCCTGACGGCTGCTGGTGGCCTGCGTGCCGCTCACGAACTGCGGGTTTTCTGTGGCCCGAGCACTGCCCCTGACCATCACCGCACATCAGCACCACTCGGCTCAGCTCCTCTCTACAGAGTCAGTGTGGGACGAGGGCGCGTACCCGGCCCGTGGGGTTTTTTCCCTCTTTCTCCAAAGGAACGCGTGTGTTTGAGTTTTCAAAGTGAGGAATCCACTGCTTAACCCAAAGGTCACACCCACAAAAGTGACTTGGTATCCTAAATCCACTTCTGATTTAGAAATCACTGCAGGAAATCGCAGCCCTCTCAGGTGAACTCTCTTTTCTGTTTGAGGAAAACAACAAGCAATTAGGTCCTCGGGGAATTTTAGAACGTCCCCAACAACCGTTACTTTACAAGCAGTTTATCAACTCTTAGGCAAAGTGCTTTAAAATGCAGCAAATGGGTAACACGTGGAAAACCACTGCTTGTACATCCACCCAGGAACAGGCGCTTTGTGAACGGCTCATTCTGTCTAAATTCTGCGATGAAAAGGATAAAGTCAGTCGACAGAAAAGTCTTCTTCTACGCCAGGAGAAGGCTGCTGTTTCCCTTTGTGCCCTCCCCTCCTCCAGAGCCGAAAGCCCGCGACATGACTCAGCCACAGCCGAGAAGGGACGTTCCAGGGCCCAGCTTGGCCGGCCTCTGTCCCCAAGCGCACCGAAGCCCAGCTGTTTAAAAGGTCACCTCCCTTTTCTGCATCTGGAATCGCTTTCATGCACAAATAGTATAAGTTAAATCGGTCACTTGTGAGCTGAGTTCAGCACTGGCTCCTCGCTTCCAGAAGTGAGGAATCGGCTTCCAGTGAGATGGCGTTTACGAGCAGATTTGTGTCCACACGCTACAGCGGAAACAAACAGCCCTGTGAGGACGGCAAGGACCCTCCTTAAAGCTGAGCACCCCAGATGGGTTTTTCCTTCCCCTCCTCACTTTTCTAACATGATCGGTCAACACAATTGCTGTCACACATGCAAATTCAGAAGAAAGAACCAAAACAAATTCAGAGTTTTCACGTCTTGTATTCCAAAAAAAGGGGGTCTGGACTTGAGTTATGCACAAGAAAAGTTACTTTGATGAAAAAGACGAGTTTATCTTCGAATCCACCCAGTAAATAGTGTTGTCCTAATTTTTTGTTCTTAAATCGTTTTTACACTTAGAAGTAGTTTGCAATTCATGCAACTCCTGTCTTTCTACACGGAGGAATTACTGTATGTGTCCTCGTTACGGCAAATTGATCAAGGCATGAGGTTCAGCCAGGGGAAGTTAAGGAAACCACTTAGAGAACCAGTGTGAGGAACACTGAGGTTGCTCTTCCCAGGGAGGGACCGCGATGGGCAAGTCGGGCGCCCAGGATGCTACGTTTAGGAGGCTTTTGGGAGCTGACCCTGTACTGGAGGGACCTGCCTCCCTGCTTCCCTGAGTCCAGGTGTTCTGGGCGGGGCCGGCCCCCTGACAGCCAGCGGACCTGAAAGCGTGGTGGCCTCACTGCCAGGCCCCGGAGCCCCCTTGGGTCCCCTGGTGGTGTCAGTCAGCCTGTGATGCTGAACTGGGCCAGTCGCCAGTCGCTGAAGTAGCACCGGCCAGCTCACACTCAGAGGGAAGCGGCCCCTGCCCTCGCCCCAGGGAGCCCCCTCCTGGTCTCTCCACTTCTCCTTACAAACCTGGCAGGTAAACGTGAGGGCAGAGGCTGGGGGAGGGCACAGGGTCTGCCTTGCATGAGGCTCCGCGCTCGCTGAGACAGAGGTGCCTTTGCAGGAGGTGGGCTCACAGCCCTGGCTCTGTCCTGCACAGGGGCGCCGACAGGCTGCTGTCCACCTGGCGGTCTGGGCCGTCTCGGGGGGCACTGGTCCCCCCCCGGACCCCGGCCAGGCCGGCTATCACTCAGTGAGGTTAGTCTCTAACTGGCTCACACGGCCTCACTGCACAGGCTCTCCTGTAATTGGTGCCATTAGCGAGGTGGCCATCAGGCCGTTGCCTGAAACTTCCTGGGGGGACCCGCTGGCGGCCGGGCGGCCACGGTTCACTCGAGTGGAACAGCGGGAGGCGCGCTAATTCCCAGGCCCGGGTCCATTAGGGAGAGAAGCAGCTCATTAGAGGTCCTACCCTCTCAGCTCCAATTACCCCCAGATAATGACAGAGCGCGCAGCCCGCGGCCACAACCTCTCTCTCACTCGTGATCCCACCGTTGCATCCACAGGGCCCAGGCCAGACCCTGGCCCTGCACCGGCGGGCGGGGCGCAGGCAGCCCGGGGCCACAGGGCCGCGCTCCTGTCAAGGCAGCCCTGGTCCGCACGCAGGGCTGGTGGCGGACGCGCCGGCCGGCCGGCAGAGCAGGACAGAGGGCTCCTGGCGTGCCGGCTCCAGGGCAAGGTGAGCAAGACCATTGTCTCCAAGGCTTTAACGTCTCTTCTCTTTGCAGAAAACTGTCGGAACAAAACCTAACCTGAACTACCTCCCCACATCACCTTAACTTGGGAGAAGAGGCGGGGCAGGGAAGCCAAGAGGGACAGGAGGAAACACTTCCCAGGAAAGCAGAAAACAGCGTGAGCCTGCTCTAGAAGTAGCGCCTTCACCCAGGTACCTCCTGTTGGACCAATGGGCGGAGGCCCCAGCCTCAGGCACCATCATGCTCGTACTTAAGTCCAGTGTCGTTGAAATTAACTCCTGTTTCCTCACCCTCCGACCGCTTGGTTCGTGACCTGTGTCATAATTTCCCACTGCGTTTGAAGCCACGCTTCTGATTTGCAGCTCTCTGGCCACTTGAAGGACCTTGTGTTTGCCCACCTGTGTCCTCACCCGCAGCCCCGTCCTTGTTCCTGGGTCCCAGCTGGAAAAGTGTCGTGTGACTCGCATCTGAACTGACGAGGGGCAATGTCTGCCTAGCGGTAACTGTCAAACCGTAAAAAAGTGTGTCCTTCAGTCTTTTCCTGTCTTAAGTGGATCAGTTTGTTCTCTTTGTTACGTGAATATTCTCTCAAGCAGGCAGCAGCGTATTCTGGAGACTATTACTTCACTGACAGACCTGGTCCACAGGCACTGATGAAGGAGATGTTTGTGGATAATCCAAATAGCAGAGCATAGCTGTGTTAGGAGAGGCCACGTGTCTGGGTGTCCTAACCGAACACCCCAGAGCACACGAGAAAAACGACGACTGTTTGGAATGTAATAGAACTGTCAAAAATGACTCGAAGTCAGCTCTGCAAACAGCAAGACCTAAGTCGCTGTTCTGTTCACCCTGTGCCCGTGTGGAAGTACACATGCCTGTTTCCAGGTGGGAAATAAAACCGAAGATTAGAGGCGCCCTCTAGTGGACACAGCTGGCACCGCCACCTCAGGGTGGCTTGTCCGCATCAGACCAGGACCCAAACCACAGGTCCTTTTTCTTTTTGTAATTAAAGTAGAGTCGATTTACAATGTTGTGTTAATTTCTGGTGCACAGCATAGTGATTCAGTTACATATATATTTATATCCTTTTCATGTTCTTTTTCATTATAGGTTATTACAAGGTATTGAATACAGTTCCCTGTGCTGTGCGGTAGGACCTTGTTGTTTATCTATTTTATACACAGTAGTGTGTCTCTGCTAATCCCAAACTCCTAATTTTTCCTTCCCCCTTCTTTCCCCGCTGGTAACCATAAGTTTGGTTATGTCTGTGAGTCTGTTTCTGTTTTGTAAGTGAGTCCATTTGTGCCATTTTTTTTTAGGTTCCACACATAAGTGATGTCATATGGTATTTGTCTTTCTCTGACTTACTTCACTTAGTATGGTCACCTCTAGGTCCATCCATGTTGCTGCAAATGGCATTATTTCATTCTTTTTATGGCTGAATAGTTTTCCATTGTATAAATACACCACATCTTTATCCAGTCATCTGTCCATGGACATTGAGATTGCTTCCATGCCTTGGCTGTTGTAAATAGTGCTGCTGTGAACATTGGGGTGCATGTATCTTTTCAAATTAGTTTTCTCTGGATATAGGGCCAGGAGTGGGATTGCTGGGTCATAAGGTAACACAGGTCCATTTTTAAAGATGTTCACCTTCCTAGTTACTCCTCAGATGAACACTGGCCCTGCTGGGCAGGACATCAGAGGTTCGTGTGCGGTGTCATCAGGGACCCTGCTTAGCTCGCCGGGCCCCCTGTGCTAGGAGAGGCCCCGCCGGCCTCACCTTGGGCCTGCCCTTCCGGGACACCCTGAAGCTGTCTTGGCCTTACTGCACGTCCGACGAAACGGGGCCTTCGTTTGTCAAGCCCTGTACACTCACACACCTTCATCGTGTGGAAGGGAAAACCTGATGTGACTCAGTCTTGCCGGGGCCACAGCTCTCTCCTAGCCCCCAGATGCCGTGGTCTCTCCTCAGACCGTGGCCCCAAGGCCTTGCTGGCTTTCCAGCACACACTCCGCCCTTAATAACCAGGTGTTGTACAACTCACCCCCATTTCAATGTCCAAACCTGGCCTTCTAGGAGCAGCAGCCAGAGGATCCCGGCAGAGACGGCTGCACAAAGGTCTGTGGTCAGGACTTGGGGGGAGGGCCCCATCTCCAGCCACAGGGGAGCAGGGGAGCAGAGACGCGAGGAGGGCCCTCCAGGCCGAGGCCCACCTCCCCTGCCGTCCCCTTCAGAGGGCAGCAGACCTGCCGGTGCCCGCTGTCCAGTCCAGCTCAAGGGCCCGGGTCGGGGTGAGGCCCAGGAACCGGCACCTCTAATGAGTTTCCAGGTGATGCTCTCGGGCCCAGGACCACACTTGGAGACCTGATTGAGTCTCATCGTCAGAACCACCTGGAGACTCTGAAGCCCTAATGCCCAGACCACCCCCAGGACAACAGAAATTCAAACATCCACCCGGGGGCCCAGGCTGGGATGTGTTATACATTTCAGCGACAGAAACACAGAACAACGACACGTCTCTTCACTGCAGGGCCTCCCCGAACAGGACCTCACTTGAGCCTCAAACGATCCTAGGAGGAAGGAGGGCGAAAGTTTAACTCGAATCTGGAGAACAGTGGTCAGGCAGTCAGTAGCAGCTCTGGGGCTTAACTCAGAGATTGTTGCTTGATAAAGTCATCTCCAGAGTCAAGTGAACTTGGAGGGGAGGTGTTGGGAGGTGACAGAGCGCCACGTGAGGCCATCTGGGGCTTCGCAGCGATCCCTGAACAAACCCGGGTCCCTTGGTGGCCGCAGGAGCCGCAGCAGTGAGACAGGGAGACACTGGGCCTCTCCCTCCTCCAGCCTCCTCCCAGCCCTCCTCCAGCCTCACCCATGCGGCGGCCGCCAGCACAGGAGCCAGGGGCACAGAGCAGTGAGGGTCCGAGTATAGACAGGCTGGAACCGCCAGTGATGCCATCAAATCCCAGGTCTACCCGCAGAAGCCAGCAACCTCAACCAAGCTGCCTGGCCCCTCAGAAACAGAGTCTTCCAGTCTAGCGGACAGAGCTTCTGCATCTGAAGTGAATCATCACCAGTGACGCACGGCGCCCCCCGTGCAGCGCTGCGTTGAGGCGGCACCTCCTAAGTACCTCGTCCTCTGCTGTCAGAGCTGGTGGTCTTCCCGCTGCCCACACCCCTGAAACCACTGGAAATGACTGGTCCATGCCCCGTAATGGCCCTGGGATCTGAGATGAGCCGTTTCCCAGGCTGTGTGAGTGATGGGCTGCCCCGGACAGTGTCTGACTGGGCACCCTGAGACGCTGCCTACAACACAGCCCAGAAAAGCCAGGTCACTGCTGAACAGACTGACCTGGACGTGCGAGGCATAGACACACCCCCAAAGCAGTGTGACCCGTGCCAGCAAGCTGGCGACCACAAGCTAGGAAGTGACCTCCCTCTGCCTCCCCATAGGGCTCCCACGGGGCAGAACGTGTTCTGAAGACATTTTCAGGTGCTTGGAGAACACTCGTTTGAGGTCACTGTTTTATATTGTCAGTCAAAAGCAGCAGACACACTCTTCTGGTCGCCAGCCATTTAGAGAAGCCAGGTGCGTGTCACACAAGAATCAGCCAATTCAGACGGGGAGGGAAAAGCTGAGGGTTCGCGTGGCTCCATGACAAGGCGCCATTAACCTCGCGCAGCAGACTCCGGTTTTGCCCGCCTAAACGTAGAATGCAGAATTACTAAAGCTGAGTAACCAGGTGGTATTTTAAAAAAGTCAAATCTTTATCTAGAGGAAAATCCTTCACTAAGAGTCACTAGGCCTGGGTTACCTTTCCAAAGACAGCACAAAAGCCTCTAGTCTCTGGGTTCATTTTACTTCCTTTGTAAAATTAGAGAGTCAGTGAATCATTTCAAAGGTTTCTCCCACATCTAAGATTGTAGAATTTATTTCACAATTGAACAAGAAATTTCAAACTTCACCCCTTACTTTTCTTGACTCTAGTTTTGTTTACCAAATATTTTGTCTCCTCTATTGCGCGCACAAGTCAACCACGAGCCCAGGGAAGGGCCATCAGCCGGGGGGAGGGTTATCTCTAAAAAGAGCAGCAACACAGGATCAGAAACTGACTGTATGTCGAGTAATTAATTAATTAAAATTTTTTACATGAGAAGAGCGGCAAATCCGTGGTGCATCCGGGCAACGCCTCTAAGCTCGGGGCCTCGGTCCCTCTGCACCACGTGCGGAGACTTACTGCTCTGGCTGCTGGAGGGGCCGAGGGCCTCACGCCCAGAGCATCCCTCAGAGCCAGCCATGTGGGGTCACTTACGGTGGCCATTACTAACCACGCGTCAGTTCTAAGAAAAACTTCCTTTTTGTTAGTCAGCATATAAAAAATTTGCAGGATTCCATAACAAAATTTATCGTGAAAACCCAGCTTTTTAAAATTTTCTGGTCAGTTGGTCACTCAAAAATGAAGTTAACTTCCACAGAATTCAAACAGTCCTACCGTCACATAACAATGGACACGCGGGGCCTTCACCCTCGTCGTTAGCACCAACATTATAATCACAATACCTTTTCCTCTATTCAGAGAGCACCTCTTTTCCCAAAGAGTTTGATGTATTTTCCAAAAGTATTTTCCTTAAATCTCTTGACTACAGGAAATAATCCCAGTTAAAACACAATGTGTTTTATAGAAAACAGTAATTATTGTCCAGTTTTACAACCTTAAACTTTATTGAGGGAAAAATTAATGCACTTTGTCATCTCCAATATTATTTTTAAAAGCATCACATTTTAAGAGAGACTTTACTATTAATTATTATTATTAACAATAATAATGCTAATTATAACCATTAGCCCTTGGCAGCTGCTCACACGGAGAAACTAGAGACTCAGTAAGCTTCTTTGAGTTTCACGTTCTCATGCAACATATAATTTTGATACACTGAAAATAGATCTCAACAGTAGTAATTCTATACTTGTGTTCTTAATAGTATCGTGACGTAATAGATTTCTTTCCCACTTAGATTGTGTCTTCCAGCGCATGCAGAGCAATTATTCAAAACTCTGTAATTCACGTTAGACTCAGATGCACAGACCCTAATAAATCTTACTGGAGCTTAGGGTAAAATATATCAGTTAACATCATTAATCTTGACATGATTTATTATGCTACTTGATTCAGGTTATTTTAGAGCTTAGAGACATATATATAGATATATATATACACACACACACAATATATACATTACATATATAATTGCATATTATAACCCCATGTTAAAAAGAAAGGAAGTAACAAAGTTAACAATTCTAACAAGAATTAAGAACGAATTCCACTAATGTTACACATCCTAAACTTTCTAGAAATGATCATCTCACCGAGCACCATTATCAGTACTTACCACAGAGGAATCAGGAGTATTCACTTGCCTCAAAAGAGCCGTGTGAATGACCGCAGTGTGCCTTCTAATTTTTTCCAGAAATAATGTACCTTTCTCCATCCTGTTTGACCTATGTTTTCTCCAATATCTTCCTTTATGTTAATATGCATTGCTCTGCCTGGATGCTGGAGATGGAGGCACAGTAGTGTGACTGTATTTAATACCACTGTACTGTACACGTAAAAATGGTTAAGATGGTAAATGTTCTATGAAGTGCATTTTGCCACAATTTTAAAAATTAATAAAGAAATAATAATTGGTGGAATGTTTAAAATTCAGTGGATTAAACAACGGAAAACGTAGCTGAAGAGAAAATCAGTGAACTGGAAGACTGATCTGAGAAAGCCGCTCGGAGGCAGCAGAGAGGGGCAGGCAGGCGGAGGGCCTGGAAGCAGCACCGGCAGCTGCAGGAGGAGCCGTGAAAGCCTGGGGGGGAAGCAGCTGCGCGGAGAAGAGACAGTAGCGGAGGAGAGAACGACGGAGAAGTTCCCAGAACTAAAGAAAGACGTGACTCGTGGATAGTGGAAGCACAACCTGTATTGAATAAGAAAAAAACGGGAATCCCCAGCTACACGCATTTCGGCAAACTGCTGTCGGCCACAGATAACGAGACTGTCTTCGGAGCAGAAAGGGCCGCCAGGAGCCCCCGCGGGCCGAGGCAGACACCTCAGGAGCAGGAACTGGAGCAGGACGGCTTCGCCGGGTGAAGAGTAAGCTGCCAGCCCGGAAAAATCAAACCTCGAGAGAAAAGTTCGAAATACCGTTCTGATCCATTTAAAACTGAGGGCTCCTGGGAGTAAACCACACCAGGGGGTCAGGGTCGTGCACTCAGGGGAAAGGGAGATGGTCCGAGGAGGAGGGACCGAGATGCAGGAAGAAACGGTGGGCAAGTCACTTGTTTAAAGTGCAGGAAACGCTAAGTAAATACTTCTTTTCTGAATCAACAATGTCTGATTTGTAAAGAAAAGGACAAGACGAAATGCTAGGTGGACATAACATGTGAACTGGGAGGAACGATCAGAGCTGAAGTGTCCTGAGCGCCTGCATTGTTCACAAGGGGCTAAAATATTAACTTTAAAGTTAATTTAAGTTGGTTCCACCAAACCTCAGTTGGCATCCAGAGGAAGGAAATTCGTACACACTGCCCTATGCTTTGACCTCAGAATGCTGGCTTTAGGTCCTTTTCTTTGTAAAAGATAAAATTTCTTAAAGCACTTGTGACCTGTTGGGGAGCATTCAAGTGACCTCCAGAAGATCTCTGTCACATAACACATTTCTTCTTTGCTCTTGGGCTCAAAGAAAGGAGACGACAGGGTGAATGCAAGGGGGAGGGAGAGGCGGAAGGGGCGGGCAGAGGGAGGAGTGGCAGGAGGGGATGAAAGGGCCAGAAGTGATTTACAGTCCGCCTGGTGTCCAGTGTGCCCACCGTGCTGCCCTGCCGTCCCCACTGTCTTTGATCTTTCTCACGGCTCGTCCCATCTGCTCCCTGGAGAAGCTGGAAGGACCAAGGGTCAGAGCAATGTTATTTCTTCTCTTGCTGGACCTCAGCCTCCCCCCGCAGCCTGCTTCGTTGCTGCTTTTGTTGGGGCTGAAATCAGTGGCCTGCACGGATATGTAAGTGTGTCCAGATGTAAACGACGGTTGTGGGTGAATGGTGTCTTCCAGAGATGCTCCTGTCCCAACCCCCGGTACTGGTGAATGTGACCTTCTTTGGAAACAGTCCTTGCACAAGTAGTCAAGTTAAGATGAGGTCACAGTGGACTGAATGGCCCCTACCCCAGTGACTGGTGCCATTGTGAGAGAAGAGAGGGGATTAGGGAACAGACATGCAGACATGCACAGGTGGAGGACAGCATGTGATGGTGGAGGCGGAGGCTGGAGGCTGCGGCAGCAAGACTGAGGCCGCCAAGGATGACCAGCGCCCACCACAAGGTGGGGAGACACACGAAGGGGCTTCTCTGGAGCCCTCAGAGGGAGCACGCCCTGCAGACGCCTTGACTTCAGACTTCCGGCCTCCAGGCTGTGAGAAAACAGGTTTCTGGTGTGTTAAGCACACCCTGCCCCATAAGTTGTGGTAGTTTGTTACGGTGGCCCCTAAAAACTCGATACAGGCACCACAGATGCTGAGAATTCAGAGGGCTCTCAGACCAGAGGAGGAAGCGTTCAAAGTTCTCTCCTCCTCAGATCAAACTTAATCTGTTGCCGCAAATTGCTAAGCAAAGTAGTTTGCTCTGCTTAGAAAATATTTTGTAACGTTAGGTTCTGGCTGGGCAATTCCATCATATTCGTGTTTAAAATCTTAACCAGAAGAAAAGCTGACGTGGAAGAAAAGAACAAAGAATTAGTAGATGCCTGGCACCTGGTACGTGTTTAGTAAACACTTGTCGAATGAGTGAGTGAGCGAATGAGCACAGAATTACCAGAAAATGTCCTAAGACACGAGGCAGGCCTGCTGGTCCCGCTCCTCCAGCACCAGCGCTAGGAGCTCTCACAAGCTGAGCCCAGCAGCGCAGCGCACAGGCCTACGGCCCGGCGGGGCCCGCAGCGGAGAGCAGGTGGCGAACACAAGCGCAGACGGGACGCCTCCTGAGGGCGATCTGCAGTCGTGCCCGCGGCTCAGGGAAGACGTGAACAGTCACAACAATTGGCTCTGATGGAGCACCTCATTTTAGCCTTCCTCCCCGCCCCTCCTCCTAGCACAGCTGCCCCAGTCCCGCAGCCCGCTCCCCAGCCTACATGCCGTCCTCAAGCAGTCTTGGGCTAAACGTTCCTGCAGTGACTGCCAGCCGCCCCTAAGTCAAGCTCTCGTTCCTTTTGTGCCCCGTGTCCAACAGAACCTTCCGTGATTCTGCGCCGGGGCCCAGGGCAGCAGGGACCAGCCGCGCGGTGACCGGGCACCTGATGTGTAGCCAGCACACCTGCAGGACTGAATTTAAAGTGTCCACTGAATGCTGATTAAATCAGACAGCCACAGCGGGGGGGGGGGGGGGGGGGACACTCCTGCGTGGGGCAGCAGAGCCCTAGGCTAGTTCTGAGAAAACCCGTTTTTCCATTGCTTTCATGTCCTGCTTCCTCAGCCTCGAGCCCTGGGCTAGCAGGACACAGTCCGCAGCCACCCATCCTCGCGCACTCCGTCCCCAGGCAGCGAAGAGGCGGCCTGCCCCTGCTCTGCCTGCCAAGTGGCCAGTTTGAGGGGAATTGATGAAGTTGCCAAGAAGCCCACCACCCAGCCTTGCAGACAGTCCATCACTGAAAGGAATTTTATCATGAGACTGAATGATCCTCTTCCTCCTGGAATTTCTGTCTGGTGTTTCCAGTGACCTATGATGACAGGGAGTTCGCATTTCTTAACAGCTACTATGTACAGAGTGATTTTTCTAGACCCTCTATAAAAAAGTGAAAAAGGAGCTGCCTAGGAGGGGCGTTCATTGAACTGGGAAAAATCTAGCATTCAGAAAGACAGAGTGTACATTTTTGTAAAAATCAGGTGAATTCAAGGTATATTTATTTGTTGCCTTACTTCTGCTCATCTCTCTCTCTCTCTCCCTCTCCCTCTCCCTCTCCCTCTCTCTCTCTCTCTCTCTCTCTCTCTCTCTCTCTCTCTCTCTCTCTCTCGTCTTCTGCCCTAAGTGTGAGCTTTCTAAAGGCAGGAACCCTTCCTGGGTGGGTAGGGTCTTCTGGCCTCAGTCTAGTCACAGTGGGAAGGGGATGGCTCAGTGGTAGAGCACATGCTTAGCATGCTCGGGGGCCTGGGTTCAATCCCCAGTGCCTCTGGTAAAAAATAAAAACTAAATAAATAAACCTTGCTAGTCAGGCCGCCCCAGAATCTCTTGGGAGCCTGTTAGAAATGCAAGCTCCGCCTCGTTCCTGCAGAACTCGACTTGCATTTTAACTAGACTCACCTACCCCCTGCACCCTTCCGCCTGGTCATTTGTTTGCACATTACAGTGGAAAAGCACTGATCCAAGCTATTCAGAATGGTCCACACTGAATCCAGTAAATATTGTGTTTGTTAGAAGGATGGTAGTAGGCTGGTATTAAGTCTGAGAGGATATTTAAGTTACTTGTAGAAAGCTCATCAATTGACTAATTAATCATAATTTAAATTTGAGAAGTAGGTTCCTCCGTAACAGAGAAGCCATAAGTTTCTTAAAGCTACCTGCTCAGGGGAGCACGGGCGGATGAATGGTTGCACTGGAATTTTAACCAGGCGTCCTCCACGGTGACGGCAATCTTCAACTGTTCTCTAACCAAGACCGGAACCGACGAAAACGGTTGAAATAGCTTTCCAGAAATAGTGGGTAAGCGAAGGAGCAAAGATAACTGCATTTTCATAGTCTTCTGTCCCTCCGGTGCTGGGGTGGGGGAAGGGGCGTTGGAGCTCAGCTGCCTGCTTCCAGCAGCTCCCTCGTCCCAGGGCCTCTTCTTTATCCCCTGCCAATAAAAACTTGCATCACCTAAAATAAATGCATAAATCCATAAACAAATGAAATAAATCTGAGAAGCCGTATATTGTTGTGGAAAGAGGGCTCGACTGAGCCGAGGAAACCTGCATCTTTTAGTCTTGATGCTGCCGTACCTTGTGACATCACTTTGGCCAAGCCATTCATCCCCTTAGGTTTCAGTCACTCTGCTCTTGTTTCTTCGTTACTATTCATCTAAACATATAAAACCAAGGTTTTCTACTCTTTGCTCTCAAACCAGGCCCCAGGGGCTCTTCAGAATTTCACAAAAGAGTAACCATCAGACCTCAAATAATGTTTTGTATTGAAAAAGCCTAAGGCCCAAAGACAAGTGCAACGCAGGGAAAACTCGGCCCCTGTTTGAGTGCCCGTCTTCATGTCGATGACGTGTGGCACGGAAAAACCTGCACACGAAGACATTCGGTCTCGTTTACAGTTAACAGTCATAATCCTACTCTTCCTCCTCCAGCTTTTTTCCCTTGAACCTCTTGGTAAAGCTTGTGTCTTCCAGGTGACAGCAGTCCCACGTCAGATGCTGGCTATGCAAGGGTTCTGGCCCAGACTGCCCTCTGACACAAGAACAGAACGCTGCCCTGCCCCTGGGCCCCTAGATTAGGCATTCAGAGATTTTTTTTTACTCCCTGACAGGCAGGGTCAACGCCCCTACTCAGCCTAGAAGTAGTTTCAGAAGGCAGACCGTTGCCCCTCTGCACCCCCAAAGATTATGGCAGTAAAACCTCTGAGAGAAGAATGAGACAGGAGGGAAGGGGGCAGAGTACAGCCATTCAGGGAATGACAGCAATTAACACGAAAACAGCAGAAGAGTCAATTCCCAGTAGGCCTTGAGGACAAGGATGACGGAGGTCTGACTTCTAGGAGACCCTGAGCTTCCTTATCCGCCCATTGTAATACATCAGCACGGTGAGGGGCATGCCCACAGGCCATGACAGCTCCAGGGCTGGCCACTGAAGGTCAAAGAGTGGGCCAGTTCCTGGGAATCCCAGCCCGTCCCCCAGGTCAGGTGGAATGGCCCTCCCACTTGCAGGGGTGAAGCCGGCCCGCAGCCTCTCCGGCTCCCTCCCCCTCGGAGCCGCCCCACAGCTGTCTGTGGGGTGTGTACCTACTTCTGCTTTAACCTGAGCTCCCAACCCCCACACCTCGTGGCCTTGCTCTCACCTTCTGAAACAGCCTACGCTCTACGCAGTATGTATCTCTCTAAATAAATCTGCCTTTACTCAAGAAGAAAGAAAAAGCCTGTCGTGGGAACTGTGCGTCTCCGCACAGCAGGGTCGCCCAGAATTTCGTCTTTCGCGCCAAGCATCTTCGCCGTCTCCCAGATTACTGTCAAGAGTTGAGCCGTCTCAGACACAGGAGAAATTCTCTCCTTTCATAAGGCTTCCGGAATGGCCACGGGGTGGGTGTTTAACAGCCTTTGCCGCAAAAGAACCTAAATCCTTCCATCCTTAAACTGTAGTTTGAGCCTGAGTCCTCAGATTCGTGGAGATTCGGGTCAGCAAGGCCTCCCTCTCTGAAAGGAGCCACTCACAGACACCTCGCCCGGATTAGCTGGCAGGCGGGGGTGGCCGGGACACGCAAGGAGGACGCAGCATAGGACAAAACGCGGTGCCTGTGGCAGGGCGGTGCCCAGGGTCACAGGCCTTCCAGGTCAGAGACAAGCAGGAGGCTGGACCAGGCCCTCCTGCCTCCGCTCTGTGCCGCCTCTTTCTGTCCTGGGCTTTTCCATGAATTAGAAGCCTTTTTTTTTTCAGTCCAGCTTCAGTGACTTCATATTGTCACTACTTTGTAAAATCAAGAGCAGATCTGTCCCCAGCAGGGACACCTGAAAATTTTCCAGTCCCTCAATGCTCTAGGGAGTGAGGGCTATATTTAGATACCACACTGCATTTCAGAGAAAATGTGATTTTCCTTGAAGGGTTTGCGCCCACATCCTCTCCTTAAGCCAAACGTACTTTCAAGTTCACAAAAGCTCTACCTGTCGAGACAGCAAATCCGGCTATAATTAAAAGGGAGGAAACATTTTACACATGAAAATGTGTTATTTGGTTAAATCACAAATAACAAAAAAAAAACATTAAAGGTGAAGCAAGATATAATTTGCATTGCTGGTTTTTATTTACTGAACAAGCTGTTGGGAGAAAATTGTTTTAACTGTTGACTTACTGTGTTCTAATACCTTTTTTTAATGTTTCACATAGTGACTGCAGTGGAGCTTGTAAAAATAACTTTAAATTCCAATGTCAGGTGGAGCATGAAGATTTGGTTTCATTTTCAAAACTGCTCTGTTGAGAAATACGCCCTAAAAAGCAATTCTCATTTTACTCCATTATACCTCCAACAGCTGCAGGATGAATTAGAAAATGTATTTAACCCAATCTGAAATTTAGAATTCTGATCTCTGAGGAAAGTATTTTTGAAGACTCTCACACATGCTAGGAAAAGGATTTAGAACTTCGGTAAGGCACCACAAAGACAGAAGCTCTGTGAAATTTAACAAAGGGTACCTTCTTTTTTTTTTCCCCCAACAATGCTTCTGATCTATACAATACAATTTAGTGCTTTATATACTGTATTATATATGGATAAGTAACCCCTTATTCCTGAATTTTACACCCTCTGGGCACATTACATTAACATATACAAAAACATGCTTTACACAGACAAGTTCAGGCAAATAGTTGTTCGCAAATAAGCAAATGTTACACACACACACACACGCACACACACACACGCACACACACACCACATAGTCATTTTTTTTTCTGGCAATTCACCTATAAAAACCAGGCTTTCGAACACGGTGCATCTTTCTGACACTACAGAGAGCTCTTTGAGCAGTTAGAGTGAACAGGGACCCTGAGCCTTGGTGATTTTTCGGAGCCT
The DNA here is from genome assembly GCF_009834535.1 of Camelus ferus. Taxonomy (NCBI): domain Eukaryota; kingdom Metazoa; phylum Chordata; class Mammalia; order Artiodactyla; family Camelidae; genus Camelus; species Camelus ferus. Next base: position 23,370,671 of record NC_045709.1, read on the forward strand.
ACCCCAGGGGACGTCCCTGCAGCGCCTCCTGCCGGGCCGGGTGGGCCTGCGCGCACCTGCCGTCCCACCTGCCGTGGGCAGGTAGATGCGGCTGTGGTCAGATGTCATCTTCACTCGCTGTGCTGTGTAACTCATCACTGCCATTCTCTTTTTAAACAAAAATGTCCTGTGTGCTATCTTCCTACTTTTCTCCTTCTACTTCATAAAAAACACATAATGAATTTTGTAAACACTACATATCAGCCTAAACAGTAAGTTGTTATGATTCTCAATATCTACCTTTGAGTGAGAAGTGAAATATTTCTTTCAAAAAGATTGCAATACAATGAATACAGGTATGTATATGTATGAGTGAAACATGACGCTGTGCACCAGAAACTCGCACATTCTAAACTGACTACACTACAATAAAAAGAATTGTTAGCAATAAATAAATAAAGATTGCAATAGATCTGAGATCTATTTGAACTGAGATCATTTGAACTGAAATACAGAAAAGCGTGTACACAAAAGACATGTGCACCATGTAAACGTGCCTATGGTTTGAGCATTAACTGTTTAGTATTATAACATCCTTTGTCCTAACTTCTGTCCATTTATCCCATCTAATTCCACCTTAAATTTAACATTTTTAAATCAACACATATATTAACATATTTATTAATCAATCAACCAATAAGTATTTATTAAACGTAATTGAGAGAGCTACCAAGAAGCTGCTGATGCCGAGTCTGCCCCTAGCGGGAAGCAGCCGTCGTCACCATCACCCCAACGATCCGCATCAAACTTGGCAGCGCCGGGCCTCCCGCGTCCGGGCTCAGGGCTCACACTCTCGGCTTCCTGGGGCCTCAGCTCACCTGCCCGGGATGAGGCTCCGGCTTAGCCCTCCTGCTGACGGGAAGTGGCCCTCCCAGCCCACCCCGGCGGCCCTGCCGGCCCAGCAGAACATCTCAGTTTCCCCGGGGGGGCCAAAGGGACCCCCAAAGAGTAACAGCAAATCAGGCCACGTGAGCCTGGTGGCCAGGTTCAGACCTGCCGCCCCACCCAGTGGCTGCCTCCTTGAAGACTGGCCTTGGTGGTCACCCCTCCGCCAAGGAGCCCAGAAGCAACGCCCTCCCTCCACCTGTGCTGGCTCTTCTGCGCGGTTCGTGATTCTGTTCTAATTCCATATGTATTTTGAGTTTTTCATAATAAAAGCTTAGAAAGACATAAGGATCAGGGTTTCATTCCTTTAGTTAATAATTCACTCTCTCCTTCCATTTAAACTCATATATATTTCTCAGAGAACTTTTTGAGCTATGACAGTCATTAAAAACTAATGTCTAAATTAACTGAACAGAATGCCAGACCTTTGCATCTCGAGCTCATAAAACTTAAATTTTCTAAGTTAATGAAGCCAACTTAGTCACATGGATCTCACTAAAATAATATTAACATTTTTAGACAGAGCAAAACATTTGTTGCACCCTTAATAAAATTAAAATTTTCTTTTCACCTTTTACTCACCATTTAAATTTTTATTATCTGATTTTTAACAATTAGCTGTAAACGTGTAGGTTTAAGAACTAAACAAACAGACACAAATGGGGGCAACACACTTTTACAAGTTCTAAGCTCAGGGGCACAACCCAGCACGTGGAGACCCCTGCCCGTGACGGGGCACCGTGCGGGGAGCTGTGTCTGATACGTCTTTGCAGCTCTGAGACTTGGCGTCTGCTTGGCACATATTTCACGCTCAGCATAATTCGCCCGATGGAAAAAAAAAAGCCACTTTGGAGTGGCAGAGGGTGAGAATTTTAAAACTGGAAAAATAAACTGAAAGCAATCTCCTCGCTTTCCTGCGAGGAGAAGGAGGCTGAGGAAGGTGAAATTGCACGGCTAATGGAAGTCTGGTGAAAGGAATGTCTGAGGAAGATGGATCTGACACAGATCTGGGGGACAATTCAGAGGAGAAAGGGCAGCAGCTACAGTCCGTGTTAAGAGGACGGCGGGCATCAAAGCAAGCAGTGAGGGGAGTGTGGACCGGGTGCCGGGGAGGGAAAGAGACGCAGGCGAGGATCTGAAAGTCGTTAAAAATGCAACTGTGGGCACCACTTTTTCACTGTCAGTGCGATTTAATCTTGACCTATTTCTGCACATGCTGGTATCAATCACCATACCCAGATATTTTTACCCAGGGCCCCAAACTGCACAAAAAGGACATCATTAGCAATTCCTTTGACTCATCTCGGGCCTCTGAGGATGATTCATACCCCCTGCTCCACAATTATCCACCATAAATATAGATGAACTTCTTTCTATTCCAAGCAATGGTTCTTTCTAACGTCCATTCACATGCTGTTTACTCTGTTACTCTAGGACTGAGTCCAAGCTCTTTAATTTATCTTGGGAGACCCTCCATATCTTTTTCTCCTCCACTTGAGATAATCCATCTCAACGCTCGTGATTCTGCAATATGACAGTGAACCATCTTTCAGAATCAGGAGAGCAATGTGTTTATATCCCCCACACATGCTAGGGTTAAAGATGCATTTGAGTTAAACCTTCTAAAACGGAAACACAGAGAGTAAAAGCCTTCAGCAAGAAAAGCTGGCTGAGCTCCTTCGTTCAAGACCAGCCACCTAGAGAAAATCAAAGTCTGGTTGTAGGGCGGAAAGAAGATAAATGAGAGAAACCCGTGGGCTGACGGATGAGAAAAGCCAGGGGAAATCTGGACAGGCAGGAGACCACCACAGGGCAGAGGGGGTCTGGGCACAGGGGGGTCAGGCACAGGGTGGGCGGCGGTGCCCGGAAGGAGGCGTGGAAAGCCCGAAGACAGCATATCGAGGGCCATGAGAGCTGACAACTGGTCTATATATTGGTAGAAATTACTGCATGACTCCCTTGTGGCCCCCAAGCCACTCAAGGTCAGCCCTAAACCCACCCTTCTTCTCCAAGCCGTGGAAGCACCCACTGGACCTTGCTCTCCCCCAGGCTCTCAGCCCAGTGTTCCCCCAGGTGTGGAGAAGTCTACCTACCTAAACCTTTCTCACTTTCCAAGTTCCAGATCCAGTCTCCTCCCTTCCCTCAAGGGCTTCCTCACTGCCCTGGTCCACCATACTCTCCCTCCTCTGCTCAATACAATAGTTACACACCCCCTTGCATGGTTTTGAAATCCAGACTTGGTCTCTCCAGTGAAAGTAGCAGCCCCTGAGAACAGTTTTTCCACCGTATAACTTGTGTCCCTCCTACAGGAAAGGAGCACAGAGTAAGTGCATTAAGAGCGATGTTTTGAAGCTGTCGGTGTGTATAGTCTGTTTTTCTCCAGCTACCGTTTAAAGCAGCATAAACCTGACAGCTTTAGAAGCAGCTTCTTACTGGGGCTTGGTTTATAAACCACATGGTTGAAAACATGTCCCCACCAAGGACTTTCTCTACAGCTGGTGAGGAAGAAACAAACAAAGCTGGAGCCTAAAAAGACCAATACAGTCAATGTGCTCAGACACGTGTCAGCAGCTGCCAGGGAAGGCTTCATACTGAGAACAGTTAGCCGGCCAAAGATGGCTCTATTATAAGAATTTGGTTCCTCTGCAAAAGAAAAGTTTGAGTGCATTAGATCTTGGAGTTCTAGAGGTCTGAGCACATCACACACACGCGTACACACACACATGCATGCACGCACGCACACACACATGCAAAACACAAGGCACAGCTTTTCAAGTAGGTTTAAAGATTTTCAGCAAAAGAAAATAATTAAAAATGAGGGTTTTGTCTTGGGAAATAAATTCCACAAAAGGAACAGTATATTTCTGTAGGTTTGCTGCCTAAAGAATGGAAATTGGCACCCTACAGCTTCACTTGTGCCATGTAATTACTCACTCACATTTCCTTCACTGAATGTCTAATATGTGCTGAGCACTGTGTTGCATGCTGAATAAACAGAAAAATAAGATATCCTCACCCACGAGGATGTCAAACTGTGGGAGAAATACAGTGTTCTTCAAACATGCCAAATGCTCTAATAGGAACACGCATTTATTTGGGGCTTGGGGCTGTGACTATGTGACAGATGTCAGCTTTCATTAAATGTGTACTGTGAACTGTGAATGAGGCAGCATGTATTTACACAACTACACAACTGTGTTTTATAGCTGTGGTTTCTGGAAACCAAGAACAAGCTTCAAGATAGGACATCCAGGATGTCCAAACAGACCCTAAAAATCCTGTAATCACCAGGGGACAGTAATAAACGAGATGTCAATAATCCAGAAAATTAAGACATAAGCCAAGAGCCACCAGAGTTGGTGGAAGTGGAAAAACAGACCAGAGACTGACGAGGTCAAGCCAGGTAAGGAGTATGAAACTCTCAGGTTAGGCCGGTCATCATGGACTCACAGACCTTCAGGAAAGCTCACCTGAGCTCCGAAGGCAGGAGTAAGCCAAATCTCCAAGAAGACAAACCGACATCTTACGGCTAGACACTGCCTGAAGAATGTTCCATGTAATCCCCCAACCCCAAAACATGAGAGGCTTGTTTACAGTTGAGAAAATGGAGGCTCAGAGAATGTAAGTAATTTGCCCAAAATCACAGTGATCATCCTAGTAGAGCCAGGATTCAAACACTGTGGTCTGGCACACACAGCTGTGCACCATGAGCCATCTGCTTCCTGCTGGGGAGGCACAGTGAAAGGGCTTCCAGCAGCCAAGGAGAGGGGAAGCTCCAACTGCAGATCCACTAAGACAAGCTGGCTATGGAAAAGGGAGCGAGGGCTGGGGCCGACCATGACAAGAGGATTCAAGGAGTTAAGTGCTCAAATTAGATTGCGTGTGGCACTTGTTCTGTTTTTGGTTTCTTGTTTGTTTTCCCTGACTTCAAGATGGCTGTGGTTACGTGATGAGGATTCCTGGCACCTCTGTCGTTGGCTGTCAGTTACTGCCTGACCAAGTAAAGCTTCTGATGGCCTAGGGACACTTCAGAGGCTGAACAAAGTTGAACAATTAAATTTACTCTGAAAAGGAAAGACCAAGGAATGGAGGATCAGAGACTGCAACACAAGGGCAAGCCATCTGCCTCAGCTAAGTCATTCCTTACGTGCAGTCATTTCAGTACGGAGGTGTCTCTCCAAGCCTGCCCCAGGGAAAATACCTGGGTCCCAACGGTAGGGACACGGGGTAGGTGGGCTACTGCATCTGACCGGTGCCAGGTGGGATGAGAGCCCCACCACTTTATTGGAGCAGAGTTTACACCCCACACTCAGCAAACAGAGACTGCCTGGGGTGAAGAGTGGCTTTGGAGGATCACTGAAAACTACTTCATCAGTTAGATGGCTGGGTAGGATTTGATTTAGCAAGAGCCAAGCAGCAGACAAGACTATTAAGGACAGGAAGGATGAAAAGGCAGATGAGGAAGGCACTCTTTTTTTTTTTTTTTTTAAGTTTGTCCGTTTTGCAAGATGAAAAAAGTTCTGAAGACGGACGGTGGTGACGGCTGCATAACAAAGTGAACGTACTTACTGCCACTGACCTGTGCACTAAAAAGGCGTCAAAAAATGGTGTTGTGTACATTTCACCACAATCAAAAAAGACACTTAAAAAAAGTCTGCTTAGGTGCTGAAGCAAGACAACTCGGAACAGCTTTTTTTAACGAAGGTGTTTACCGAGGCTGGGCGAGCTGACGTTACTCTGGGCGGCCGGTGAGAAAGCGCGGACAGGTAACGCCGCTTTGCGACCCCAGGTAAAAATTCCGAACCCAGCAGGCCCGCGGGATTCTCAGCAGACCCCATTCTCAGGACCGCAGGGCGTCTCGCCCGCGCCCAGCACGGGCCCGGGTCGCGCTGCTGCGATCACGCCCACCGGGAAGCGGGCTCCGGGCTCGGCGCGACCAACGCCCTCCCCCGAGGCCCCGCCCCACTCCCGCCCACGGCACGGCGAGCAGGCTCGGGGCGGGGCGAGGAGGGGAGGGAGGAGTCGGGGGCGGAAACCGCCCGGGTCTCGCGACACCGCAGGCGCGCGAGTTCTCGGACCGCCGTGGGAAACGGCGCGGGTGCGAAGGCGGGGCGCTTCCGCAAAGATGGCGGCGGCGGGCGGCGCGCGGCTGGCGGCCTGGAGCGGAAGGCTGAGGCGCGGGTTGTCTGCCGGCCGGCGGGCCTTGCCAGGGCCCGTGGCGGCGGCAGTGGCCGGCGTGGCCCTGGCGGGAGCAGGAGCGCTGCGATACCACGGCCGCGTGAATGTGGCGGCGCCCCAGGGCAGCCTCACCGTCGTAGCCCAGGTACGGGACGGGCCCGGTCCGGCAGCCCCGCCGCGCCCCTCGGTCGTCGGACGCCTGTGGGCGGGGCGGAGGGGGCGGGTGAGGAGCGGGGTCTGGAGCCGCCCCCCGCAGCCGGGCGACGCCGACCCGCCGGTGACGGTGTGGGCGTGCCCTGTCCGCTCCCTGCCCCTCCGTCGGCCCCGGGTCCGGGAGGGGCGCTCGGGTCCGCGGGGGGGGTCCAGGTGCCCGCCCGCCCACCACTGCGGCGGGACCGCCCCTTCTCTGCGCGGCCTGCTCAAGTTGTCCTAATAGGTGACCTTCTAATAAAAATGTCAGCCATAAAAATTGACCGGTTGATAATTGCCAGGTTTCCTGATCAGCTGTAAGGGGCATTATCGCATGTCGTAAACCTGAATGCTTCACCGCACTCAAGTACTAAGCAAAAGATGTTTCTTCTAAAACCTCCATGTTTGAAGGTGAAGGTTATGTTCCCTGTTTAAATATAAAATTGCCAAGTAAAATACTTGAAAATTTGAAAAAGAGTGCTACTTTTGAAATATTTTATGGACATTTTAATTTTAGTAAGTGTGTGAATTTTTTGAAAATTAAAAGCTGTATTTTATTCTTTTTGTTTGTTCCATTTAAATTATACCTTTCTAAATGCCTTGAGTTCTGAAAAACTCAACAAATACAATAAAAGAGAGAAAAGCAGGCCTTGTGGATTAAAATTAAGTATTGACAGATAGTGTTTTTTCACAGCATTAAGATGCCACAGAGTTAATACGTAACAATAACTCTCCCCTGTCCTCATCCATTTCTAATCACAGATAGGAGGGTCTACCTAATAGTGTTTTATAGCATTTTTTGTTAATCTTGTGTCAAGCATTCAATTTATTGTTCATTTTTGGTTTGTTTGCCTCTGTTCTCAACCCCTTAATTCATCTTGTTTTAGGACCCTTAGTTAATCTCCCCAAGAGTATCACTTTAATCACGTAATCTTCTTCAGAAACCGTTAGTGCCTCATTCTCCTAGGATGAAATCCACGTCTTTAAATTTTGTCATTCAGAGCCCTCCATGGTCACACTCTGGCATAATCACTACTCAGACACAATCAAAGGAATTCACTCCGTGTGCCCAGAACGTGGCTTCGGCTTCACCCCCTCAGCAATCTGTAGATACTGGTTTCTGTTCATCTGTCTCACTGTTTCTGTGGCCCGCCCTAGCCTGCTTGTGTTTTGAATCCCTGACAGCGCACTGCAGGCTTGACACAGGGTAGTATTCTGAATTCTCCCAGCCCCTCCCTCCCCTCCAGCCTTTGGTACTTCCAGCCAAGCTAACGTAATACACAAACCATTTTATTGTCAGTGTTTTTCAAGGTCTGTTGACACAGCATTTGCTTGGCCTGCTGTTGGACCAATTTAAAACGCTGATTTTCATCCTTTTGCCACTACAGTGGACTTGAAGATGACCTCACCTTCCTCTCAGCAGCAGTGGCTGGATATGGCAGGAATTGAGGTGCCTATGATTTGAAAACTCTACTTCGTTGATTCTGATAACATTTCCCTAGAAGGAAATTGAACACTTTTTGGGTTCCCATTGTGACCAAAGCTTGCATTTGTGTGGGTCAATCAGGAGTTAAGGGTAGAATTCAAGGTCATGAAATAGCAAGTAATTTGGAATTCCCCTTCTTTCTTTCCTTTCTTTGCACAATTACCAAAGTGCTGCCCCTGCCAGGCAGTATGCAAGGGGTGAGGACTCAGGACCTAGTGCAGGTGCTTCCAGGTCTGGGAGGAGGGCAGTTTTAATACCGGGTGGTGAGTGCTGGGTGCACTGGTGGGGGCTGGAAGCGCACCTCACACAGCCTTGGTGTCCTGAGGTGGGTGAAGAGTATCGCAGAGGTCTGAAGGCAGGAGTTCAGCCCCTTAAGAGTGTGAGCTGCAGAAGAGGAGGGTCAAACCAGGGGTAGGTGATGGCGGGGAATCTGATCCTGACATGCCCCTGAAGTCATATGATGAGAATTTCATCTTGAGGATGGCAGGGAGCCATTGTAGGGGTTCTTAACCTTCATGGTCCCCAAGAATTCAAGCGTAGAATTCAGGGAGTCTGTGAACTTCAATCGAAAAAGATAACATTTTTGTGTTCATTGACCTGTAACTGAACATCTTCAATTGTGAAGGTAGGCAACTAATGAGTTTCAGGCATACAGTGTAGTGTAGTTAACCGTAGTCATCATGCTGTAACACTCGATCTCCAGGACTTATTCATCCTGTGTCACTGAAACCTACTACCTTTTAATCAGCATCTCTCCATTTCCCCAAGTTTTTGGCATCCACCACTCTACTCTATTCTTCTGAGTTCCACCATGTAGGTTTCATAAATGACTGAGTTCATGTGGTATCTGTCTTTCTGTATCTGGCTCGCTTCACTCAGCATGATGTCCTCCAGGTTCATCCATGTTGTTTCAAATGGCAAGGTTTCCTTTTTCAAGGCTGAATAGTGTTCCACCATGTGGTTGTGGGTATGTATTGACATCCTCTTTAACCATTCATTTGTTGATGGAAACCTAGGTTGTTTCCACACTTCGGCTGTTGTGAATAATGCTGCAGTGAACATGGGAGTGCAGGTGTCTCTTAGAGAAAGTGATTTCACTTCCTTTAGATACACATCCAGAAGCAGGATTGCTGGATCATATGGTGGTTCCATTTTTAATTTCTGAAGAACCTCCATACTGTTCTCCATAGTGACTGCACCAAGTTACATTCCCAGCACCATTGCTGGAGGCTCCCTTTTCCCCATATCCTCTCCAGCACTTATCTCTTGTCTTTTTGAAGCGAGCCATTCCGACAGGTGGGAGGTGATATCTCACTGTGGCTTTGATTTGCATTTCCCTGCTGATTAGTGGTGCTGAGCACTGTTTCATGTATCTGTTGGTCTTTTGTATGTCTTCTTTTCAAAAATGTTGATCAGGTCCTTTGCCCATTTTTTAATCAGGGTTTTTGTTTTTGGGGTTTTTTGTTTTGTTGTTTTGCCATCGAGATGTTTTGAGTTCTCTATATATTTTGGATATTAACCCCTTATCAGATGTATGGTTTGTAAATATTTTCTGCCATTCTGCAGGTCATCTTTCACTCTGTTGACTGTTTCTTTTGTTGTGCAGAAGCTTTTTAGTTTGATGTAGGCCCACTTGATAATTTTTTGCTTTTGTTACCTGTGCTTTTGGGGTCATGTCCAAAAAATCATTGCCCAGACCAATGTCCAGAAGCTTTCCCTATATTTTTATCTCATAGTTTCACTGTTTCAGTTCTTACATTTAAGTCTTTAACCCATTTTGAGTTAATTTTGTACAAGGTGTGAGACAGGACCAGTTCATTCTTCTGCGTGTAGCTGTCCACCGTTTTTTTTACAGAGATTATCCTTTTCCCATTGCATGTTCTTGGCACCCTTATCGAAGATCCGTTGACAGTGCATGAATTCACTTCTGGGCTCTCTTTTCTGTTCCATTGTTCTGTATATCTGTTTTTATGCCAGGACCATACTCTTTGGTACCTTCTACTTCTGGTTGTATTACTGTAGCTTTGTAATAGATTTTGGTTTTGGTGGGGAGGTAATTAGATATAATGAATTAAGTTTATTTATTTATTTTAGGGAAGTACTGGGGATTGAAGCCAGGACCTTGTGCATGCTAAGCACACACTCTACCACTGAGCTGTTCCCTCCCCTCTGATTTTGAAATCAGGAAATGTCTGCTTCCAGGTTTGTTCTTCTTACTCAAGATTGGTTTGACTTTTCAGGGTCTTTTGTGGTTGCATATGAATTTTAGGATTTTTTTTCTATTTCCATAAAGAACGCTGTTGGAATTTGATAGGGATTGCATCGAATCTGTAAATCACTGAAGTCTGTTGCTACTGAGAGGGTGAGGATAGACAACTGAGCGTTGGGTGTGGCAACGGGAGAGTTGTTGGTGACCTTGATAAGAGGCATTTCAGTGAAATACTGAGGGCAAATTTAACGGGAATATGTTGAGGAGAGACTGTGAAGTAAGGAAGCAAAGAAAGTGAATAGATGCTTCTGTCTAGAAGTGCTGTTGTAAAGGGCATTAAAAGACTGATCAAGGGACACCAGACCAAGGACAGATGTTGTCTTAAGATTTGGGACAATAGAGGGCGTCTGTTTGCTGGTGGAATGATGTAATAAGGAGGCAAAAAGTGGTACAGCTCTGGCGGGGTAGCTAGAGGTTGAAGTCCCTGAGGAAGGAAGTTACCTGGAGTCAGACCCCTGGTAGAACGGTCAGGCTTGGAGACTGGCAGGTTCTCCTCCTCCATCCCTACAGAAGGGAGAGCAGAGGGCATGGCTGCGACAGGAGAAGCTGACGGTGAGCCGCTCTGGGAAATTGGGGGGTGGACTCAGGGAGACATGGGTGGGTCAGAGGGGTGGTCATGACTGCTGCTGGCGCGAACACCCAGGGAGGCGGGGAGATGGGCTCACCCGCAATGAAAGCTTCATCCCTAGCAGCAGTTAGGATGAATGTGGGCCCAGTGCTGCAGGCTTGTCATGGCTGGCTTTTGGTGAGACTTTCCAGTATAGCTAAAAAAAAAATTACCTAACAAATTATTTTCAAGAAGCTTTGGTATTACGAGTTTACTATGAGTATATATTGCATCATGGCATTAAATTTAAAAATTATTGAAATTCTAAAGTAGCAAGAGAACACCAAAGATAGTTTTTTCTTTGATATTATTTAAATTCACATTTTGAATTCATTTTACCTTTTGTGAGTACAATCGGACTAAAACAAATGGTCACAAATTTTAAATAAATAAAAGCAAGGAATGTGGATCATGTCTAAGTAGTCAGAAATGTGATAACTTGGAAAGTGGTTTTGCAAGTGTCCTTAGATGTAGAACTCCTTTTCTGTTGCATATCAGTGAATGTTTTAAAAGCTCAAATAATGTGATTTAAGGAGACAGAGCTGTTTTAATTTGCCCTAAGAGCCCTAAACAATTTGTAAAATTAAACTGGCATCACTTTCTTTCATTTCAATTTGTCTGACTATATTTGTGGTCATTATTTTTGAGAAAGAGGGGAAAGGACATGACTAGGACATTAGCAAGCATAAAGCTAGAATATAGTGCAGTCTGCTTGGAGTGGAGTGTGCTTGTGTGCAGTGTGTTAGGTTTAATGATAGTACATTTAATATTGGAATGCCAAGGGCAATGAACTTGATAGCAACATACAGAAGTTTAATAACTGTGAAACATTGTAAGCCTAGTGAAGACTAAAGCTTTCTTGCAACAGTAAAGCAAGAATGCAAAGAAGTTTTTATACTTTATTGCCTCAGGTGAAAATGTCTGTAGGAACAGATAAGTGATGACAAAGCTTTGATGTTAATAAAGCCAAATGGAAGTCAAAAATCAAAGTGTGTAAATGGCCAGATTATGAAAAGAAAGATGACAAAGTTGTACCCTGTAATTAGATGTAATTTGTGCTTTTGGCATAGCTATTTGTCCTGCATGAATGAGAGGCTGTCTTACCTTCTTCCCTGCGTGATGGGACAGCATTTATATACCCTACTGTAAATCTGTGGAGGTGCTTTCTGGCGGGTGGGGGTGGGGAGCCAAGAAAGGAAGAAAAACAAATTTTAATATAAAAGTAGAAGCATTTTTTAATCTGTCCTTTTGCAATTTTATTTATTTAGCTGAGCCCAAGTTAAAAATGACCATTTCCTCTTACTCTATAAAGCATATGTTCTGGTAGATAATGTACTCAGACTAATGCTTTTGTTACTGTGAATTTTGGAATTTTATGAATTATAAAGTGCATAAACATACCCTAAGCCACCAATAGTGGCAGTATATGAGTTCAAAACTTACAGTTTGAAAAGTGGTAAATATTTTCTAAAGTAAACCATAGCAAATGTAGTCTCTTAATAACCTGCTCTCCATAAAACAGATAAATAAATTTCAGATAAGTAAATAACTTCAGTATAGAAATGATACTTAATGAGTCCCATCGTCAAGCACAGCCTGGTCTATAGAGAAGATTTTCTTTGAGGTCTGTGGAAGTCCCATGCATGTGCGGCATGTGGAATAAAAGCTGTGATTACTGCTCATTAAGACATGCGGCCTTATAAAACCTCCCATTCGTCCACGTGTGTGTGGTATGATGTATGTGTTATGTGCCAACAACTCTATAGCTTGAGTGTTTCCTATTGCACACTGCAGTTCAGGCGTCTCCTTCCTCAGTCCTCATCACCGAGCTGATGTGCCCTGGAAATGCAGACCATTTTTAAAATTAGATGAAACCAACCTTAAATAGGAAGTAGAATTTTTTTTACAAATTGTTCTAGATACTCCAAAGCAAAATATGATTCACTTAGTATATCTGCTGTTTGGGAGAACCAAGTCATTTTCCTCATTTGCTGGTATACACAATGAGAAGATTATTCATTTAACAAATTATAAATGGGTTGGTTTCTGTGTCTTTGAGTCTGTGCAGTGTATCAATATCAAGAGATTAAATCACACTGTTAAGTGTTTTAAAGACAAAATCTTTTTCAATTTAAATTTAGTCATAATTGACCTATTAAGAGCAGCTTAGTTTAGAAGCAGATCCCTAGTAGGGCTTCTGCCTCTGTTCAGACCCACAGCCCTGGGGAGTTCTGGAGCGCCTGCAGTCGTGCAGGCCGGCAGGCGGGCCAGGAGCCTGCACGGGCGGCGTGCACAGCTCTGCGTGCGTGGCTTCTGCGGGTGCTCAGAGCTGTGGCTGCAAAGGAAGAGCAGCGAACACTGAGCACGTCCGAACGGCTCGGCTCGGCTGACTGGGTCCTGCTTGCGCTGGCATGTGCTGTGAAAGGCTTCTCTCCTCTGGCGGTTCTCGCCCTCAGACTCACCAAGTAGAATACTTGGGTGTGGAGCGGGGGAAGAGTCATTATAAGGGGACATCGCAACTTACCCAGGAAACTGTCGCCGTACGTAGAGGACCGTCAGTCTTCTCCTGGGAGCCAGAGGCACACTTTTCTTTTTGAAAGCTAATACTAACCATGTTTTACTTGTAATTAAAGCTTGACTTAATTTATTTAATACTGCAACTGTTTTGTTTTTAAATTAGGACTTGGTATTTTATTAGTACTGCCATTAGGCAGTAATTAAATCCATCTTAAATTGCAGTCTTGAAAACATTGCTTCTTGAAACACTAAAGAAATGCTATTCATAAAATAATAAATAAAATGGTTATTGAAATTTCTTGAGTACATCAGGAAGGGAGTCCCAGTGGTTGGCTGTGTCTTAATTCTGAAAGATTAATTATGGTGACTTCTTTTCTTATTAAAATATGTATGTATTATAAAAAATTTAGGAAAAAAGACAAAAACATGTAAAAACCTTCTTTCCTCTACCATGACTTGAAAAGACTAGTCACCGTTAAAGTTTTGGTTGCTGTATCTTGAGTGGAAAGGTTTTTATTAAAATCCGTTTAAAACTTTGCAAGGCAAGATGAAGGTATTAACAATGATTGTTCTTTCACGTCATAGAAACAGAAACACAGCTGACGGCTCTGAAGTCAAGAGAGGCTCCACAGAGGGTCCGTGCAGCCGAGGCGGGCCGTCTGCCTGTGGGGCCCGCGCTGTCTTCCTGCCCCGCGGTCTGCTCTCACCCGCCTTCCGCCTCAGTGTGTCCCTGGGGACAGCCGTGGGTCTCGGGCCTCGTGTGCCCACTGCTTCCCCGTGCGGAGCAGCGCCTGGTTTGGGGAGGCGGCCGGCGTGGCTCTAGCCAGCGGCAGTGAAAGGGTCCAGTGATATGAGGACCAGAACTGTGCAGATATACGTGTAAGATTTTATGAAGCCCAAGCTTCTCTTCAGATTTTTTACACAGCAGTGATGTCCTCTAGTACTTTTCTTTACTCTGGCTACACAGCAGTTGTGTATTTTTTATCTTAATTAATCTGCTTTCGCTGGTAGAAAATGTAAGACATTTTTAAAGGGCTTGGAATTAATAATTTTCTCATTTTATGCTTCCTCCTATTGAGAAAACTTTTTTTTTCTTTTTAATTTTGAGGGGTGGGGCGGAGGGTGTAGATCAGCAGTGAAGTGCACGACCCCCAGTACCACCATTTAAATAAAGAAGCCTAATTAGAAGAAAAGGAGGGGAAGGGAAAAGAAAAGAAAGATTTTTTAAAAAAACTCTGCGGGGTGGGGGGAGCAAAGAAAAAACCAAGAGACCTCTGCAGTCATATGTTAAAAGTGAATTGTCTCACATTCATCTCAGTTATTTAAAGTTAACTAACTGTATATCCTATTCTAACATGAGCAGCACTCACAGTTGGGCCTTCTTTTGTTACTGTGTTTTGCTGTGTCGTCACTCAAGTTGCTGATTCACCTTTGTCATTTATTCTTAATCTCTGAGCACCAGGATGCTTGCCTGTGTGACGCGGGGTTAAGAGCCTCTGCTCTGAATGTTTAGGTTACCTTCCTTGTCCCTTCAAGGTTCTTAATATTCATTCTTCTTTACATTATGAAACATTTCGAGTGTTACACCTAAAATCATTTCACGTTCACTGTTTTGATCCCATCACTGCGTTGCTCTTAGCTTTTGGCTGACAATTACCCCCAAATCAGATAGTTTACAGTATTTACTTTTGCTTTATGATATTTACTCTTCCTTTTACCCCTGCTTCACTTCTGTTCTGACTGTCCGTGCCCTTTCCTAGCCCAGTGTGCCTTCCACTAGCCCTGGTGTACTAGCTTGTCACGCTCCAGCTTTATAAATGTGCAGGTGCCCCTGTTACCGTAATCCTCTCCCATATGTCTCCACGATCCATGGTCCGCGAGCGCCTCCGCAGGCCTGTTCTCCTTACCCTCAGCATGCAAGCCAGGCGGGTATTCAAGTCCTCGGAGTGTACCTATGATTTCATGCTAATATTTGTAATAGTGATAATAATATAACATATATACAGTCTTTTATTTTAAGTTAAAAGAGTATCTGAGCAATAGCCATAAGTATTTAGAAACTAATTTTACACTAAACAAAGTGACAAAGTTCATCCAAGTCTTTAAGTATTCAGAGTGACTCTTTGGGATTTCACTAGCAATTCAGGTTTGGAGATTTGAGTTGCCTGAATCATTGTGGAACTTCAGGCTCTATTTTAGCCCAGAAAAAATCTGTTCCTTCTTTTCCCTGCTCTCTTCCCAAGATTTTTACTAGGATTATTCTCTTGACTATAAAGAAGACAGGAGTAAGTTAGCCACCAAATAAACTAACAGGGTGCATGTTAAAAGAAAAATCTTTATCTTGACCCCTGAGAATTTCAGAATCTTCTGTGAGAAGCAAAACCAGTGAAAATGCGTAGTGTCTAAGTTGTTACACTCATACTCTAAGGGTAGGCACGGAGGGAGCTAGCCTGTTGGGTGCAGGCCTCACTGTTGCCTGGGCAAATGCTGGCGTCCTGCTGACCTAGTATGTGAGTCACGGGCACAGCTTTATCCTCTTCCCACTGCTTGAAGGCTGACATGTAGACACTCAGGTATCCTCATCTGACGCCAGCTGCTCTTAAAGGCGAAGATGGTGGTGGAGGAGTAGAGTAGAAGTGGTAAAGGGGAAGGTCTCTTCAGCTTATTTATTTAGCAGTTGAGTACTTTAGTTGTGCTTGGCGCTACCTTAAAGCAAACAAACAAAAACAGTCTGTTCAGTTTTTCAGTCATTATACAGAAATTCTATTATGAAATCTTTTTAAATCTTCACTGTTACAGAATCTCCAGAAATTACGAAATGAGAGCATGAATATCTCATCAAGAAATATGTCCAAAGTATCAGGTAAAGCAAAAAGGGAGACTTTGGCAAATCCTTGCCAGGTCTTAAATACTCTGTTGTCAGTGTCCTTACTTCACAGATACAAAGCAGAGCTTTGCTTAAGCGATGAATTAATTTGCCAAAATAGATCATTGTATCTGTGCAAGACTTTTTTGTATCATGCAGTCTATGTGTTATTTTGTTTACTAGTGATTTAATTTATAAACATGGACAGAAATATGAATGGCATGCACCTCAGGGCCTTTTTTGTTAAAGCAGTCTCTTGACCTGTTTTGCTGACGCTTGGTAAAATGTTTAGCTCATCCCCTGTTCATTTCCTATAAGGACATTTAAGTAAAACTTTGTCTTAGACATACTGTGTTATGTTATGTCACGGAACTCCAAACTGAAGCTGAAAAAATCCATTACAGCCTAAACCAAACATGGTATAGGGCCTGAAACTGATCAGATCTTTCAGATTTCCAGATGGAAAGTGAGCAGCAGCTGGTGCAGCCCAGTTTCAGAGTGTCTGAGATTCCATGACTTCTGCAGCAGGCAAACAATAAGGCCAAATGCTTTGGGTACAGTTAATGCTGCCACCACCTGTCCATGGCTTTACCTCTGCTCTTGTTAGGGAGACTTCTTTAATCTAAAGTGATTAGCAGTGTGCAGTAATTTGTGGTTGTAATCAAAGGAGACAGGCCTTTATTTCTCTTTGTGGGCAGCATACGCAGGCACAGTCGTGCTGGCAGAGCGCGTACCTGGCTATCCAAAGATATTTTAATAAGTCGTGAATAAGGTTTAATATGCACAAAACCCTTTGCATATTGGTTCAAAGACAGATCTGTTTTTAAATTGTTATTTTTTAGTATTACAATTTGAGTTTGGAATTGGTTCCCATTCTCAAAGATTCATTCATTCCTGATACACTTTTTTAAACTATTACCAATATTAACCATGTGTTAGGCACTGGGATACAGAGAAAAGGTACATTCTGTCCTTGAGGAAGTCATCGTAGGGGCAGCAGTTCCAGCGCAGAGTCGTCAGGGCTTTGAGAAGCATCTGCTGAGTTCTGTATGCTCACACCAGAGGACACCTAACCCGAAGTGGGTGCCCGGGGGGGACTGTTAGAGGCAGAAACTACCAGAAACCTCAACAAACAAGTTAGCCAAATGAAAAAGGAGCCAAGAAGCAACTAATTGTATTACGTGCTTTGTGAGGTTTCTTCATTCCAGTCTGAAGCAGCAAGTGGCTATTTGATCTGTCTTCAGGAAAGAAGATCAGGAAAGGTGTATCAAAGCTCTTCAAGGGCAGCCAGGTGAAGACTGGAGCCCAGACGCACCACAGACCTGTCATTTCCAGGAAAGGCGCATCAGCCGTGACCAACACTAAGGCTGACGTTTTAAATTAGTACAGTATTTGTTTTGTACAAAGACCAATTCATAAAAATAATAGTATCAATGGAATTTTAAAACAGAAATGTAATTTTTGTTTTTAATAAGAAATTGCAAATCTGCCCCTTCGTTTAAGCTTTCATTATTTTCTCATTTACCTGAAAGTTTTCAGAAACTTTGTTCTATTTTTGTTTTGGATAAAATTTCTGTTTGCATGCAAGCAGCATGTTGCTGTTTGGTTTTTTCTTTTAACTAATTCCAGTCTTTGTCCAAATTCCGTGGGACTGATGGGGCCTGGTGGCCAAGAGGCAGACTGCCCTCAGTGTTCAGCCACAAGCTTTGAAAAGCCGTCCTCGCCGGGGTCTTCCTGTAAGTGAGGGACAGTCTTGCTGGGAGCAGGGGGCAGGGAAGCCAGAGTGGGTCACACAGAAGGTGGGGGCTGGGGGGAGCAGTGCAGAATACTGTGTGGATGAGTCCGCTCCCTTCTGGAATGGAAGCCCACACTGTAAAATAAAGCTCTGGCCCGCAGCTGTTCCCCAGAAGGGATGGGAGGGAGGCTGGCCTGAGGGAGCCCTTAACCCATCCCCTCCACGCTCCATCCTGTGTGTGAGGTCGGATACCGTGTCCTAAGTGTGGCTAACGCTGGCGGAGCCTCTGTTCCTGACCCAGCCCTTTGATAGCAGCCTTTCCTCAGGCTTTCTGGAAGTTCTCCATTCTGAGGAGACCTTTTTGCATGGGTGTATAAGGTTTCTGAAATTAGATCATAGCTTGTATCACAAAAGGTTCCCTGTTACGCTCACTGTACCTCTCAGCTGCCCAAAGAAGAGAGCACAGTCCAGATAAAGTTACTGATACCAGACCTGTTGGTAGTTTTCTGTTTAAATTTAATTATATAATAATGAAAAATACCAGTCTGGTGCATCTCTCTTCTCCTCCTCCTCCCTCTCTCCCTCTCTCCATCTCTCTTTTTAGTTCGTCCTGCTATAGAGTAAATCCTTGTTGTTTATCTGTTTTATACATTGCAGTGTGTATCTGTTCATCCCAAACTCCCAATTTATCCTCCCCTTCTTCTCCTTTGGTAACCATAAGTTTTCTGTGTCTGTGAGTCTGTTTCTGTTTTGTAAATAAGTTGATTTGTATCATTTTTTAGATTCCACATATAAGTGATACCAGATAATATTTGTCTTCCTCTGCCTGGCTTGCTTCACTTGGAATGACAATCTCCAGGTCCATCCACGTTGCTGCAGATGGCATTGTTTCATTCTTTGTATGTCTGAGTGGTGTTCCGCTGTATGTGTAAAGCACAGCTTCTTTATCCAGCCCGCTGTCGATGGACACTGGGTTGCTCCCGTGTCCTGGCTGCTGTGAACAGCAGGGTGTGTGTGTACCTCTCATTCTAAAAGGAAAGAAGTGAGAATGTCAGGGTTGATAAATAACGTTGGAGACATAACTGTCAGAGGTGGGAGTTTGTCATCGTGCGGCTTTCTCGTTCGCTGAATTCCGGGTGCTCCTCTCCTGCTTCTGCCTGGCACGTCCCACCTCTGTTACCGGCCCCCCCCGGACGGAAGCGCCTGTCCGGGTGTCAGTCCATCCGTGTGCAGAGCGTGGTTGCAGGAGACACGCAGTGGTTATTCAGTAAGTTGATGCTAAATGGTGGGGGAAGCAGTCTCAGAGTGGTGGTTACCTCTGTGTAGGGAAATGAGCTAAAGCAACCCAGTCGTTTCTCACGAAAAGCACTGCTCAGTTGTGGGTGCGGTGAGTGATGCTGACGAAGCTTCAGGAAGGTGTTGAGATCTCGGTTAAGGCTCTAGTCTTTTTTCTTAATCATGTGAAACCTAGTTTACACTTCTTGTTTAGAGCATAAGCAAAAATGTATGTAGTTGTAATGTACCTCGTGAGAGGTGATTATAGGGGAAGGGGAAACGAGTGTTCTGCTCAGCAGTCACATCAGGACAGGGAAGCAGTTACCGGGAGAGAAGACGCTCCTTTCTTGACTCCTCAGCGTCCCGCTCAGTGGCCGCTCTTCTTCAAACAGATGGCTGTGGCACTATGGTATTTTTTTAAATTAATATATGTAAACATATGCCATTTGACTTCTCTAAGAAAATCCAGTCTCTGGAAGGAAGTCTGGACCAGGCCATCACCAGATCAGACGATCTTCAGAAGCCACAGGAATGGTTCCAGAGCTCCCAGGTTTCCTGGGGATGGCTTTTGTCTCCTCAATAACCCTCTGTCACTTTGTACAGTTCAGCATGAGGCACAGCGTAGGCAGGAACGTTTCTAATTTAGTCGGGTAGCATTTTGTTTCATGTACAGTAAAATCTCCATGATTCCAAACAAAATGGAAACATTCTAATGACTGAAAATTTCCAGTTATAAAGTTTTCTTTCAGAAGAAAACCTGTTCTTTAATTACACCACAGAAAGTTCAAAGACAACAAAACAATTACATTTTATCCAGATTGTTACAAATTCCAAAATAAAGACCCCAAATGCATAGGTCTTGCTGCATTTTGCCTAATGGGATGTGTGTACGTTGGACATATTGGACACGTTGTACGGAGGACCTTTTCTTTCCCACTTTCTTCCTGAGAAATGCAGAGACCAAAGAATGTTCAACAAAGAGCAGAGCAGAGAACTTTTTCCAATTTGTCACTTCGTGGATAAAAAGTAGAGACAGGATGGTGAAGCACCTGTTGTTCAAAGGCAATAAACTAGTGAAATGTTTTAACAGAAGTCATCAGCTTTCCAAGATCTCTTTTATCCAGTTCACATCACTCATTGCTCTTAATTCCTTTGTCACATTTTTTACTGCATTACAAGTAATCCTTGGAAGCCATGGAGTGTTTTACGTGTAATCAGAACCATGTGCACGGGTCTCACGTGCTGAGTGCAGCCCCAGCCCCAGCACTACTCTGCCCTCCTTCCCTGCAGTTGGAGCTCCAGAGGTTTGAGAAGCACTCCACACTGGGAGGCGGAACTCAGCCCACCCACACCACGTTCCACCCACCAAGACTGAGCTCGGCCCAGCCGGTGGCGGGGGTGGTTTAGGACAGTAGGCCTCTGCAGCCCTTCTGATCTCCGGGACCACGTTCCCTCTGTCACCTTCGTCCTCCTCCTCCTCCAAGGGGCTGCCCCTGATGTTTATGTGTGTGGTGCGTCAGCCAGCAGTGTCGGCTTGAAGTAGCTTCTGAAATCCCATTCAGATGAAGGGCAGGATTGGAACCGCTTCGCCCTTCCTGCTGGAATAGTTCTCCTGAACCTCAGCAAATGAGATGGGGTCAAGGAGGGCAGAAAATTCTCTCCAGCCTTTCAGGTCGAATAGCTTGGCCAAGCTACCCGCCCCCTACACTGCTTTGATTTCCTCATGGAACATGCAGAGGTGACGTGTCTTTAAATAATCTTAGAAGTAAATCACGCCTAATCCTTCAGTGCGGTGCTTTCTTATGTTAATGTCTCTGAGAACAGCTTTTAAGAGGGTGGATCCAGCAGTTAGGGCATCATTTAACCTTATTTATTTTCTAACATCTCCTTTATTTAGGTTTCCTGAAAGAACTGAAGCCGGTCAGTCTCCCCGGAGGCCCTCTAGGACTGCTCAGACCTGAGAGCAGACTCGCCCAGGGCCGCGGGGGCCGAGCAGGGCGGTCAGTCTCCCAGGGCTTCAATGGCGCTCCCCCTCTGGGCTTGCTCTTCCTCCTCCTGACACCCGGCAGGTTTCACTGTGCATGTCCTTCTCCCTAAACACTCTTCTCTCTGCTTTTCTTCTGCCTCTGTGTGATTTTTCCCTTCTCATGAATTCGTATGTTTCTGCGTTGACTCCGGTCTTCAGTGCTTCGTGAGGTTTGTAGTTTTGTTGGTGTTCTTCTCCCGTTTCCTCTGCGTAGCTCTGCCGGCTGCCCTTCACCTGTTTGTCATCCTACGCCTTGCCTTTGCTCTCCAACATGTTAAAGCCCATCACGTTGCGTTTTCTGTGATTGTTTTTCTGCTTTCTTTAAGTATTTGGTTTTCATTGTTGTTTCCTGTTGCTTCATTTTTCCACAGAATCTGTACAGGCCCATCAGGTTTTAAAGAGATGTCCTAGCCAGATATGTTATTCGCCAAGAACAGTGTGAATATATAACCTTGACCCCTTTCTGTCTTGGACGGAGCCCCCCCTGTCCTCAGCAGCTGGAGAGCCGGGCGTTAGCAGTGTATCCCTGTATCAGTGGTTCCGCTGCCCGAGGGACTGGAACAGGAGCTGGCCGGCTCTGGGGTCGGGAGCATGTCTCTGTCCGAGATCTGCTCCGGCGTTCTGCCTCTGCCCATTTGGGGTTTTTCCCACCCACGGCGATGGCCTTTGGGTTCATTCTGTTCCCCTACTTGGGGTGCCTGCCTCCCTAGAGAGATGCCCTGGTACAGAGTTGCTAGGTTTTCGGTCAGTGTGGTCAGTATTTCCCTCTGCTCAAGCGCACGCTGATTTGCTGGTGCTGGTCCTTCCCTTGGCAGCATGCGGGAGGAGAGAGGCGAGCGCGGGGCCTGCAGCGGCCAGTGAGGGACAGGAGGGGCACGACCGCGCAGCCCCTGGCGTCCAGGTACCTGCGCACCTGGAGGACTCCCGTCCCTGGTGCGCTCCGCTGCCATGCGTGCACTGGACCGCTGTAGGAGATCCCCGTGGGAGCCGTGCTGCTCACAGGCAGGGTGCCACGCCCACAGCCAGACGAGGCTCCCTAATCTGCGAAGTCTTCTAGGACCTCCTCGTCGTTTTCTTTCCTAGTTGCTGTCTTACACTTGGATCCAGATGATCCGTGTGTTTCTACAAGTTAGAAGTGGAGGTTCGGAGCTGGCTTCAGCATGGGTGGGCTTACTTTTTGCTTTTGGTTCTGGTTGTCTGTCAGATTATAGGTGGGAGGTTTTAAGAAAATTTACTCAGTGCTTTCTCATTATTTTGTGGTGGTGATTTTTTTTAATGACCGTTTGATTTTATTAAGAGTTAAGTCTCAGGAATTTGCATCATACCTTTTTTCTTAGCATGGAGAAAGGACCGTCCCAGATTTTATTTCCAAATGGATTATTACATAGACTGAGAGTGAAAACCAAAAATCAAAGGAAAAAAGGCATACTTGGGTTTTGTAGTGATATATAAAAATAAAATAAATACATTTTATATATTTATATATGTGTATATTTGTGTATATGTACATGTGTATATATGTATACATGCATATATATGTATGTGTATATATGTGTATGTGTATATATGTGTATATGTGATATGTGTATATGTATGTGTATATGTGTATGTGTATAGGTATGTATGTGTATATGTGTATATATACACACATATGAAATATACATGAAACTTGGAGGTTCCGGCTCCCTTCAGTGCTGAGATTCTCACCATAGTCTTGAAACAGCCCTTGGAGCCAAAGAGGTTTTTAGACATGAATAGCAATGTTTATACTGAAATTTACACCCTAAATAAATTGCTTACAATTATGGTTTGCCTTACGACACCTCTTATCTTTGAAAGGGATTGATTTAGTCCCGGGAGACAACAGTCACATCCCTTGACATCCTGAAACCCCACAAGCTGTGCGCAGCGTCCTGAATGGTTGGTATAGATGCTTTTCCTGTAGGTGACGTTTCATTATATAATGACTAAGAATACACTAGTGGAAGGTTCTTTTAAACATCTGTGTTAACAGTGTTGGAAAGATGAAAAGACTGGCATCCTGTGGTTTATTTGACATGTAGTAGTATTCGTGACAAGCCCAGACTCTGTCTACGTGTATTTTTCTGAAAGACATTCTGCTTTCACTCCCAGCTCTCGTCATTTTCAGTCAACGTGGACGTAGCCCTGGCGTGGCTACGTAGCACACATTCTACAGAGCGCTCTGGGTGTGTGTAGTAGATTAGGGAGTGATGCTGAATTTACACAGCATCAGTGGAGTGTGAGTTGTGCCATGTAAGTGAATCTTCCAGACAACTAAAATTACCCTCGTGAGCAATCCAACATCTTTTTTATGCAAGATTTACGTTAAAAACAGTTAAACTACATTACATACTCTCCTATGTTTCTGACAGAACATTCCCTGCATAATTAGCAGTGCCTCAGTGACTGAAGGCCGGTATCAGCGTAAATAGACCTAGAGCCCGTTTACCGGCTGTGATAACGCTGACTGATCCAGACTGGTGTGGCCAGGTCTGTTTAATGTTTCTCTCCCATCTCACTGTCAGGCTATTGAATCTCCCTTCTGCCACGTGTATACTTGACTTCGGCCTTTATAATGTAATAGTTTTCATATGCTGGCATTTTGAAACTGAAAAACCAACTTTATTGGATTGGTGCATTGATTAAGAGTCAGTGCTGAATCATGGCATGAGATCAACACAGGAAAGGAGGCTTTAGTTTCACCTTCTCTACTTTTTCTTGTTCATCCTGGAGAGGATATTTAACCAAAATTGGAAGAGATGAAAAACAGCCCAGTCACATGTTGATGGCCTACTGTGGATCACGTGCCCCTCTGATAACACAGCCGTCACCCAAATTTGGATGACATGGCGATCAGCATGTTAAGATGATGCCTTTCAGAATAATTGACACCTCTCAAGACTGCAGAAAGACTTCTGCAAGTTATAGACACATACAGGCATATAAAATATGGTAACGTGAGACAGAGGAATTTTTAGGGTCTTAATCTCCCAGAAGTAAAAACAGGATTTCTTTAAGAATAGTTTTCATGTCTTGTCATGAGAGAGTGGGAGCTTTGCGTTTTTACTTCCGGGTCATTTTCACTATAGGTTAGGACCAAGGAAGAGTCAGACTGCCATGGGGCAGAGGACGGGAAAACCGAGAGGGATGTGCAGCAGCGAGCCAGCTTGTCATGAAACTGTTGGAGGAGGAGGGGGAACCGGTCCCTTTTAGTTGGCTGAAGTTTGGAAAGGAGAATTTGTTCGTATAAAAAGAATTAAGTTGTTGGTAAAAGGTACTTTTTTAACTAGTCATGAACAACTTAGATGTTAGTATAAAAGAGCCAACAGTTGTTTAAAGATTTGGAAATACATATACTATATTTCTGTGTAGATTATTTACTTTTTAAAATATCTTAATAGACTATATAGTAACATTAGTATAGTAAATACAAATATTCTCTAAACTAATAATGTGTATGTTCATGTTCAGCTTCCTTTGTTCTTCAGGACACTGTATTGTCCTTCCTGTCTCGTATCTGACTTTGTCAGTGCTATGACATCCACTGGGAAGACTCTTACTGCCTCCCCTTCCCTGTCCCATCTGTACATTTTCTGTAAATTCACCGCCAAAACAAGTACCAGTCCGTTCCAGGAGGACTTAGTGTTTGTCTTGTTTACCACTGTTTTCCTACAGAAACGCACTTACCAACTTGGTAATATAGCAGATGATAGTGTATCTGCCTCGTGTATGGTATGTTCAGAAAATACTAATGAAAATCAATTTTCTGATTACTAGGATAAGAGTATGGATTCATATAATTAAAACATGCCCCTTGAGTTATTTTTATAATAGTAATTTAAGGGGAAAGAGAAGGAAAGACATGAATAGGCAAGTTCTAGAGAAGGTAGTGACACAATCATAGCAGTGTTAGTGAGTGTTCAGGTCTGTCCAGTACTCAGGTAGGCTCTGCATGGAACACGAAAGGGGTACAAAACTCGCTGCTCGAGGAAACCAGCTGTCAAACTGGTGAGAGAAAATTAGTACTAGTTAGATACTGAGGTCCTCTATAAAGGAGCTGTTGACGGCTTTGAATTTGGGGAGGTTTAAACATCTAAAATTCATGTTTTGCCCCATTTCAGTCTTGGTCAGCACTCACTGAAGAACACTTGTCTGTCTGTGTGAGAAGGAAGTGATGTGTCCAGGACTAATGTTGTGGTCCAAGTTAGAGCATTGCCTTAAGGAGAGCAGTCCAGAGTGAGTGCTGTTGGATTTCACAGAGAATACCTCCTGTGTCAGGATTACTGTTTTGACCTTGGTGTCTGTGTTAACTGGCACGTCATCTTCTTCCAGTCTGCCTCGGACACAGTGCCCAACCCCGGGGACGAGGATGGTGTGGTAGCTAAGAGGGAAACGCTTCGAGTCGGACACACCAGGTTTTCTTTCCTGGCTCTGCCATTTACTGCACAGCTTTCCTGTCTGCTGTGTGTCTACCGTTCAGTTAGTGTGAGGATGAACTAAGTACTCCATGGAAAGTACCTGATGAGCGCAGTGTGTAAAGTAAGTGCTCAGTGAAAGGTCAGCAATAAAGATTTCAGTACTGTCTCTGTCAGCACTGGGGTCCAACCTGTGTCCCGCTGCCCGGGATACAGGCGCTGACACTGACAGTGTTTTACCCGTTCTTGTTCTTCTGGAGCTTTCCACCCATGATATAAATAGATTTCCAACAGCAGAGCTGTTTTTCGGGCAGGGAATATTTTATCTTTGTGAAAGCACAGACTTACATGATCTGTTGCCTTCCTCGCCCTCTGGTCTGATCTCCTGCCACACCTTACCCCTTGCTGAGGGCGCTCCTCCTCCGGAGAGCCCCAGGGCCCGCGAGGTGGCCCTCGCTTAGTCTCCATAAAGGTCGCCTCTTTGGAGAGGCTTTCCTTGTCTATTCTATCTAAACTGTTACTTCTCACCACTTTCTTATCCTGCTCTATAGCTCTTCATGGCACTTCTTGCTGTCTTACATTGTTTTATGCATGTATTCATTAATCGTCGTGCTCCTGCTGGTGAGTGCGAGTTCCCTCTGATCAGTCCCATTCACCATGTATCCTCAGTGCCTTCACACTCAGAACAGGCCATCAGTAAATATTTGTTCCAGAAACGATTTAAAAGTTTGGAGGTCGTTAGACCTCAACACTAAAATTACTCTTTAAAGATTACTCAAAAAGTAGCTAAGTTAGGGAATAATACTGAGAAAATGATCTTAAATTGCAATTTCTTTTTCTTCTAGAAAAATGTTGACTATGGAGAGACAATGGGGAAGTCGTCCCTTCGTAAACAGCGCTTCCTGCAGTTTGCGTCCCTGGAGCATGAGGGAGAGTGTTACATGACACCACGAGACTTCCTCTTTTCGGTCATGTTTGAGCGCATCGAACGTAAGTTTTTTTTCTGTTTTTTTTTTTTAAGTTAAAAAAATCAAATGTTAGGACTGAAAAACCTCTTTTTCATAATTGGTAACAGCTTTTCTTCGTTTTAATTATCATCATTCTTTGTGCCATGCGTTTACTTAATTATTTAGATTTTTCATCCTTTACAACACTAGTTAAAGTTTTATTTACTTATCTGTTGATGCATTTATGTAAGAAATAGTTGCTTTGTATATTTTCTATACTGCTTTGTTGTTTTTCTAAAGAGGGGGAAAATAGGTAAGTTTTTAACTGTCACTAAATAAATTATTAATAAAATAACTAATTGATCCAAGATATTATTTTGAGGGGTATTGAGGTTTTAAATTAGGAGGATCATATAATGGAGTAGTCATGATTCCACTCTTTAAAAAAAAAAAAAAAAAGCTGGAAAAATAGAATTAGAAGCAAAACTCCAAAAGCTGTAATTACATAATTTTAGTTCATAAACTCAACTCTCAATTATCCCAAATTGTCAGAGATTCTTAGTTTTATTTATCTAAACTAGTCCCTTTCACTTTGCAGAGATTAGATATGCCCCATCCTCTGCAGACCTGCTCTGTGGAAAGTTCTTGGCTTCCTGACATCTTTCCGAGTGTGCTGAAGGTGTTGCCCTGTGGATAGCTACATATGGGATGGGTGAAATGGGCCAGGCCTGGGTGAGCCGTGAGAAGAACAGACTGAATTGAAGAAGACTGAAAAGGTTTAGGAAGGCATTACTAATACTGAGGGATGATGAACAAAAACAAAAGGAGTGATCATGGCATGTCCCAGGGACTTTTAGTTCGCCAGTCATTAGAACCAAAGGATGGCGTTGGAGGGTGGTGAGAGATCAAATTGAAAAACGAGTAAGGGCCAGGTTGTGCAGAGGATTTCAGTGACCCTGTGCAGCCACCAGAGAAATGTGTTTTTGGTGTAGATGAGTGGACTTCATCTTGAACCAAAGAGGGAGCAATGAAGGCTTATGAGAAGGAAAATAAGGTGGTGAAAATACGCTTAGATTATTTTGGTACAGCTTCTGTTAATCTAAAACAGTAAAGCAGCCACTTATTTTATCAGCAAAGTGGTTTTGGTGGGAGGAGCAAAGAACTGCTATTTGCAACATGCATCAATAACCAAACCACGTGCAAGTCCAGTACAGCAAAGGAGGGAAAACTCTTATGGAAGAGAAGGGGAAGTTGAGGGGGCTGTTACAAACAAAAAGCCTGCTCGAGGAAACTGGGAGCTTGAAGTGTAGTGGCTTTTCATTGCTTGAGCTGTTGCCAAGTAGGAGAAAATGTTTCTTCCTCCTGCCGGCAGTAGAACGAGTCACTTCCTGCTGCAGATGCAGGTGTGTCTCCCTGCTGGGACTGAGGTGGGGTCACGTGTGCACACGGGCTCCCCCTTCTGGCTTGCCCGCTCCATTTCAGTGCGGTCTCCTCTTGCTAATTTTCACTCTTCTTTGGAAGGAAGTGTGGCAGTATGCATGAAAAACCTTAAGTTTGTTTCCCCATTCTGATGCAGTAAGTTTACTCCTAGCAAATTAGTCTTAGTCAATAATTGGAGAGATACAAAAAATTTTTCTTTTAAAAAGTAGTTTAGCCTCTTTAGCATGTAAAGCTTGGACATCATCACTCCTGTCTCAGCAAAAGAGAAGCTGAAAGATTGAAAATCAGCAGCTCTTCTTGGATCCGTGAGAGAATTGAGACCACCGGGCACACAGAACTGGGAACTGGAGGCAGCAGATACCGAGACGCAGGGCGTACCCAGAAGGAAGCTGCCCAGAAACCACCCATGCAGCTCGCCTCTGGTAGGAATAGCTAATGAGTAGTCGGCCAGGTGCTGGAATCTGAGCGTGGACTCCCTTGAGAGAGAAGAATGTGTGAAAGTCCAGCCATGAGGGGCCCCCCCAGGTTCTCGCAGTGAAAATCTGAGCAGAGTCCTCTCCTGCGTCCCCTCAGGGGAGAGGGAAAGTAGCCGTTGTTAAATCCCAGAGCTTTCTGCTCTCCTTGACTGTTAAGGCCTGTGCAGGAAGGAAGCTGTTTTTACCAGAGTCTAACTAGCTCCAGCCCCCTCTAGCCTTCCTGCCTCGCCCAAAGGGGAAAAACAAAAACAAAAAACCAAAAGCACGTGTGAAGATGGCAGCCCAGGGACACAGCTCACTGGCAGACTGAGACCGAATCACAGGATCACGGAATGCGCTCACTCCGCCCACACCTCGCCCCACGTCGGCAGTAGGGCTCCTGTGTAACAGGGGTAAAACTGAAAGAACCACGCCTCCCAGGCCCTGCTTAAGGAGTCTCTACGGAAACGAAAGCACAGCAGAGCCAGCAAAACCGAGACAGCAGAGGAGACGTTGACCTCTGACCCCTGCAGCTACAGCAGACGTGAACACAGCCTGGTGCCGGCCCGGTGGACACAGAGCCTCACCCTGAAGGCTGTTCATTTCATGCACGTTTACCCAGTGCATCATGCCTGCTCTCAACACTGAAATCAAATGTCATGCTAAAAGGCAGAAAGCACAGTCTGAAGAGATAAAGCAAACTCCAGAATTAGAGTCAAATACAGCAGAGATTTTAGAATTATCAGACGAGGAATTTTAAATAACCATAAGTAATATACTAAGGACTCTAGTGGAAAACGTCCACAGCACGTAACAATAGCCGGGTAATGTAAGCCGAGGTAGAGAGACTCTTAAAATCAAAAGGAAATGTTAGAAATAAAAAACACTGTAACAGAAATGAAGAATGTCTTTGATGGTCCCATCAGAGTAATGCTCTGGGCAGAGGAAATAGTTATCTTGAAGATTTGTCAGTGGAAGCTTCCCAAACTGAAAACCAAAAAGAAAAAAGACTGGAATAAAACAGAATATTTTAAAGCTACAAGATAATTCAAAAACTGTAATATGCAAATAATGGCAATACCAGAAGGAGAAGAAAGAACAGAAGAAATATTTGAAGTATTAACAGCTGAGAATTTTCTAAAATTATTAACAAACACCAAACCATAGATTCAGGAATCTCACAGAATACCAAGGAGGATGAATACAAAAAAATCTACACCTAAGTGTATTTATTATATTCAAACTGGAGAAAAATCAAAGACAAAGAAAAATCTTGAAAGAAGCTACAGGGGGCAAGAAAAACCTTAACCTATCAAGAAACAAGAAGAAGAATTACATTATATTTCTCTTCAGAAGTCATGTGAGCAAGAAGAGAGTAGAGCATAATACTTTAAATTTTGAAAGAAAAAGCCACCACCTAGAATTCTGTATCCAGTGAAACTGTCCTTCAGAAGTGAAGGAGAAATAACAAATTTCTCAGACAAAGAAAAACTGAGGAAATTTGTTACCAGTAGACCAGCTTTACAAGAAATGTTAAGTTCTTCTGAGAGAAGGAAAATAATTTAGGTCAAAAAGTCAGATCTACTTGAAAGTAAGAGAATTAGAAATGGATTAAATGAAGAGAAAAGAAAATAATTTTCGTTCACTTTAAAGAAACACCTATTCAAGAAAATCTGCTAAAATTGGATAATTTTTATTAATTCTGTGGTATTTGGACAAAGCCTGATCCCTCTTTCCCCTTCCCAGCTCAGTGAGGCAGAAGCTCCATTCCAGACTGACGCAGCCAGGGACACAGGAGTCCCCTCCCCACAGCTGCCAGTCAGAAGGCTTTCTTCCTCGGAGGAACAGGACCCCAGTGCTTCTCATCCTGCTCCCAGCTGCTTGTGCTGAGGCCAAGTTCTGGATGTGTGCAGTGGGGAGGTGGGGGCTGCCTTCTTCCCCTCTGCCCTCACCTGTGGAATGGAGGCTCTGCCTTGAGCTCTGTACCACTGAGAGTACTGGGGCCCTAATTTCTCTTGCCTCAGCTCGTAAGGCATTGGTTGCACTGAGTAGACTTGAGAGCACTGACCCTCACCTAGAGCGAGGGTGTCACCCAGAGCCCTGCTCACAGCTCTAGCGCCCTGGCTCTGAGACTCTGCCTGGGGGAAGGAGTCACATGGTAAAACAAGTGGCTTCTAATCTCTTCCCAGAGAAACTGGCTTGTTTTCAACAGAGCGTGCACTCGAACATTCAAGCCTAAGGGCGCTCTGAAGAGCAGGTGGAGGTTGTGGTGCAAGGTAACTGGGAGGATACTGAGAGATTCAGCGAAGGTAACTGTAGTCGGGCTAGTTTGCCCACGAGAACTGGAAAGACAGCTGGGAGGCGCCCTCCTGAGGTCATAACAAATACCAAACACTAACCATGAGAACTGTTCCTTCAAGGAACCCAGGTTTGGTTGTATTTTTATCTAAAGCAGTTTATGTCCTAGGGCATTCTTGAAAACAAGAAAGCAGTCAACTGCCAGTTCGAGCTTAACACCTTGGTATCATAAGGGAAAGAGACGAGGAGAGCTGCCAAAACAGTCGTCATCCCAGTGACTGTGGGTGTACCCAAAGCTGCTCCGCCCTGGGAAGCAACATCTGAGGCTTAGCATCAGGAGCAGGGGTAATAGTCTTAAGTAAAACAATTTAGCCAGACACTGAACAAATAAAAAAGCAAATAGCAAGCCCTGTGGTGAGGAGGGTACAAATACCCAGAGTTGCTTCTTACATTATCTACAATGTTCAGTATCCAAAAACAAAGAAACAGGAAAGTATGACCCCACTGGACAAAAATAGTCAACAGAAACTGTTTGTGATTGCAACCAGATATCAGAATCAGAAAAAGACTTCAAAATAGCAATTATAAATATATTCAAAGAACTAAAGTAAACCACTATTAAAGAATTAAAAGAAAGTGTGACGACAGTGTCACACCAAATAAAGAATACCAACTAAGACGTAGAAATTATTTTAAAACAACCAAATAGAAATTCTGGAATTGAAGGTTACCATAACTGGAATGAAAATTTCACTAGAGGGGCCCAGCAGTAGATTTGAACTGGCAGAAGAAAACATTAGTGAATGTAAAGACAGACTGATAGAGATTATTCAGTCTAAAGAACAGAAGAAAAAGAATGAAGAAAAATGTGAAATCTCAGAAAAATGTGGGACACCAGTAAGTACACATCAATATATGCATAATGGGAGTATTAGAAGGTGAGGAGGCAAGGGAACAGAAAAATGTTTGAAGAAATAATATCTGAAAATGTCCCAAATGTATTGAAAAACACTAACTTATACATCCAGGAAGATGAGCAAACTCCAAGTAGGCTAAACACGAGGAGATCCACTAACAGACATGTCCTAATAAAAATACTGACACTCAAGGAGAAGGTGAAAATCTTAAAAGCAGCAAAATAGAGAGAGAAAAAAAAAGACTTGTCACCTACTACAGGGCTTATGATAAGATAACAGCTGACTCAGCAGGAACAGTGGCAGCCAGGAGGCAGTGGGATAACATTCTTAGGCTGCTCAGAAAGAAAGCCTGTCAGCCAAGAATTTTATATTCAGTAAAGCTATCTTTCAGAAATGAAGGTGAAATGGACTTCCCCAGATAAACAAAAACTAAGATAATTTGTTGCTAGTAGACCTGTCTTACAAGGAACACAAAAGGAAGCTTTTCAAGGAAAACAAATGACTCCAGACAGTAAATGGAATTCACACAGAGAACACTGGTAAAGGTAATTACATATCTTTAAAGGGTTATATAAAGGCATATATTTTTCCTTTTAACTGATCTTTAAAATAATTACATGTATATAAATATATATATATCACCCTTTATAATGTTAAGATCTTTTCTATTCCGAGTTTATTGGGTGTTTTTACCATGAAAGGGTGTTAGATTTTGTCAGATGCTTCTTTTGCATCCATTTAGATGATCATGTGGGTTTTTTCTTTCATTCTGTTCATGTGGTATATTGCAATGATTAATTTCCATATCTTGAACCACCCTTGCATTCCAGTGATAAATCCCATTTAGTCATGATGTATGTTTTTAGTGGGCTATTGAATTCTGTTGGCTAGGTTTTGTTTTTGTTTTTGTTTTTTGAGAATTTTTTCACCAGTATTAATAAGATAGTGGCCTATAGTAGTTTTCTTTTCTTACAATATTTATGTCTAGCTTTGGTATCAGTAATGAGGGTCTCTTAGAGTGAGTTCACACATTTACCTCCTCTTCAATTTTTGGAAGAGTTTGAGGAGGATCAGTGTTAATTCTTTAATGTTTGCTAGAATTCACTAGTGAGGCCTTTGGTCCTGGGCTTATCTTTGTTGGGAAGTGGTTTTTTTTTAACATTTTTTTTTATTGAGTTATAGTCATTTTACAATGTTGTGTCAAATTTCAGTGTAGAGCACAATTTTTCAGTTATACATGGACATACATACATTCATTGTCACTTTTTTTTTTTTGCTGTGAGCTACCACAAGATTTTGTATATATTTCCCTGTGCTATACAGTATAATCTTGTTTATCTTTTCTACAGTTTGAAATCCCAGTCTGTCCCTTCCCACCCCCCGCCCTCTTGGCAGCCACAAGTTTATATTCTATGTCTATGAGTCTGTTTCTGTTTTGTATTTATGGGTTTTTTTTCTTTTTTTTTTTAGATTCCACATATGAGCAATCTCATATGGTATTTTTCTTTCTCTTTCTGGCTTACTTCACTTAGAATGACATTCTCCAGGAACATCCATGTTGCAAATGGCGTTATGTTGTCAGTTTTTATGGCTGAATAGTATTCCATTGTATAAACATACCACATCTTCTCTATCCAGTCATCTGCTGACGGACATTTAGGCTGTCTCCATGTCTTGGCTATTGTAAATAGTGCTACTATGAACATTGGGGTGCAGGTGTCATCCTGAAGTAGGGTTCCTTCTGGATATATACCCAGGAGCGGGATTCCTGGGTCATAGATAAGTTTATTCCTAGTCTTTTGAGGAATCTCCATATTGTTTTCCACAGTGGCTGCAACAAACTGCATTCCCACCAGTAGTGTAGGAGGGTTCCCTTTTCTCCACAGCCTCTCCAGCATTTGTCATTTGTGGACTTTTGAATGATGGCCATTCTGGCTGGTGTGAGGTGATGCCTCATTGTAGTTTTGATTTGCATTTCTCTGATAATTAGTGATATTGCACATTTTTCATGTGCCTATTGATCATTTGTATTTCTTCCTTGGAGAATTGCTTGTTTAGGTCTGCTACCCAATTTTGGATTGGGTTGTTTGTTTTTTCTTATTATATCATATGAGCTGCTTATTATTCTGGAGATCAAGCCTTTGTTGGTTTCATCGTTTGCAAAAATTTCCTCTCATTCCGTAGGTTGTCGTTTTGTTTTACTTACGGTTTCCTTTGCTGTGCAGAAGTGCTGGGAAGGTTTTGATTACCAGTTCACCTCCGTTCTTGTTTGGGTATATTCACATTTTCTGTTTCTTCTTGAATTCGTTTGCTAGTTCCCACTTCTTTGTCCGTTTGAGGTAGGTTATCCAACTTGTTGGCATACATTGTGTGTACTATTCTCTCAGGATCCTTCTTATTTCTGCAGGATCACTTGTAATGTCCCCATATTCATTTCTGATTTTAGTAATTTAACTTAAGGCTTCTCTCCTTTTTATAGTCAAGCTAGGTAAAGTTTTCCAATTTTGTTGATCTTTTCCGAGAACCAACTTTTGATTTCACTGATATTCTCTGTTGTTATTCCTCTCTCTCTTGTTTATCTCAACTCCAGTCTTTGCTCTCTCTCCCGTATGCTCGCTTTCACTGCAGTCAGCCCTTCCACTGCCTCTCCAGTGTGTACAGTCAAGCTGCTGATTTGCGATCTTTCTTCTTTTTCAATGTGCACTTTCGCAGCAGTAAGTTTCCCTGTTGGTGGTGCTTCTACTACGCACCGTAAGCTTCAGTATGTTGGGATTTCATTTCTTTTCTTCTCAAGGTATTTTCTAATTTCCTTTGTGATTTCTTCTTTGGTCCGTTGGTTATTTAAGAGTATGTTATTTAATGTCCACATGTTTGTGAATACTTTAGTTTTCCTTTTGTTCGTTTATAGTTTCATCCCACTAATAGCAGAAAAAATATTTTGTATGATTTCGGTGTTTAATTTTATTAAGGTTTGGGGTTTCGTTTGGGGGGGGTGTTTTTGTTTTTTAACTGTCACATAGTCTGTCCTGGAATGTTCCATGTACACTTGAGAAGAATGTGCATCCTGCTGTTCTCGGGAGAAGAGTTCTGCATGTTTGCTGGTCTCACTGGTTTGCGGTGTTGCTCACACTCTCTAGTTCCTTCCTTATCCTCTGTGTGGCGGTTCTGTCCTTTGTTGAAAATGGAGTATTGAAGTCTGTTCCTGTAGAACTGGGTTTTTTCCCTTCAGTTCTGTCAGTTAGGCAAGTTTTAAAAAATTATGTAGAGGGTAAGATCATCTCTCTTCCCCTGATTATATATGTGTATAAATAAAATACAGTCTGCAAGGATATTGGCCAAATTGTTAGTAATTCACTGTTTTGGAAATCCTGGCTTTTATATTTCCCTTTTGTTCTGATGGTTTTCTAATTCATCTGAAACAAACATTTATTATTTGTATAAAAAAGAAAAAGTAAAAATACTTCTTAAAGAAATCTGCATTTTCAAGGTGAGTGAAACAGGAAGAACCCGTTACAGAGATTTTTAAAATAAAATAAGACCATTGACCGAGGGTGAGAGAGCAGTGTTGTGGGAGTCGGGAAGTGTTTGGTCAGTCGTGTAGGTGTCCAGAAAGGTCCGGTAGGGTGGTAACTGGGGAGAGAATGTGGATTTGGTCATCAGCGCGGGTCACTAGGACCTTTGGCAGATCAGTGTCAAGAGAGTGGTGGGCAGGTAAAGAGAGAATTAGAAAGAAATGCAAATGGCAGGTATAGATTGTTTTTCCTAAAACTTTTTTTTCTAAAAGGTGCAAAACGGAGAGGAGGATGTTATGAAGGAAAACAAAGGGTAATGAAAGCATTTTTTAGAAAGACTTCATAGCCAAACAATTCTTGATATCAGAAATGTCTGTGCTGTGTCCTACAGTGAAATTTACTCTAATTTTTTCATTTTAGGGTTTCAAGTGGAGGTTGTAAAAACTCAGCACTCTCAAAATACTAATGTCTCATATACTTATAAATAATGTGTGTTAGTGACTGTTTTCTCTTTACCTAACTTGGTGATTCACTCCTCTGACTTCCTCTCATTAGACATGTGTATTTTCTTCCTCGTGTGACATCAGCTATTCACTCTTGTGCTCAGCATCATCAAAGAATTTCCCCCATTTTATGTTCTTTCAGTCGAATCTAAGTTTTGCTTTGCTCTGCCTTGTTGTAGCCATAGGCCCAAGCTGTTCTAATGAAGTTCAGAATTTACATGGCTTTTTCTCTGTTTCATTGTTGTTGTTTTTATGCAGCTCTTGAGTCGACCAATTTAGATTCTTATAATGTTTCCACTGTATTATTCATTGGAATGCAATTAAACTCTATCAGAAAGCATTTAGCGAAATCAAGACTTGAGTAATTCTGAAGGCTGAATAATACGTCCTTTATGCATATGATGTACTTCACCTTCATTTGTCATCGTGGGCAGGAGGAAGAAGAATGTTGGTTGCATTCCTGCGGATCATGATGAACAGCAAAACAGGGGAAGACAGAGCCAGCGCAGTGACCCGTGATCTTCATGTATAAACAGAAAGAGAGAAAACAGTCTGAGATTTATTAGCTCCTAAACTCACTTCTGCCTGGTATTTATCTTTCTGGACTTTTGCAGATAATGTACTTTATTAATAGTAATCGATGGGGCTTACTTAAACCATGTCCCCAGGCCTCTTTACGGCGTGCTGGCTGCCTGTTTGCCTTTGTTATCTGCCAGGTTTGGAGGAGAGCGGGATCATCCTTGGGCTCCTACTGCACACGCCAAAAACCTCAAAAATGCACTCCTTTGAGAATTAGGTTATCTAGCCGAAACACCAATGTCCCTCATTCAAGTTCTTTTCCATTGAATTCCAAGTTTTGGTGCTAGTTTTTACTAAATTGCGTTAGCCTTACAGCTCCTTAGTTCTCAGCTGTAGTGACCTTCGTTCTCACCACTCACCTCCCGAGCCCGTCACCAGTTTGCAGCGTCCCACACTCTGGCAGCAGCCTGTCTCCCCACCTTTCCTGCTCCCTCTCACTCGGCGCACCTGTTCTTGACCTCGTGAGCCTCTGCTCTCAGGTATTCCGTTCTTCCCAGGCTCTCGACCCCCTGGACCTCCTGCGCTCCCTGTGGTGCATGGTTTGTCACTTTGTCACTCTTTCAGAATTGCTTTCCGATGTCGTTCCCCTTTGTCTTTTGGAACCTAGACTTCTGTGAGCTGTAGCTGTTGGAGCAGAGGGAAGGGCCGAGGGCTGGGGTGCTCGGCTGTTCCAAAGGTGAAAAGATTGTTTCCCTAAAGAAGTCTTTGTACCTACCTCTCTCTTTTTCAGTGAAAAACTTGGGGATGATTTTCCTAAAGCATTTGCGTCTTTGCTTTCTAGCTGACACCGTGTGACCAAGAGCTTTATGGAGTCGCTGCTGTAGGTTTTCTTCCAAAAGAGAGAACAAGGCTTAGGCTCAGTTACATCCCCACTCTGATAAAACTTACATTTTAAATAAGTATCTTATTCTGTTTTATACTTTTTAAGTTGACTGTACAGCTAGTGCTTAGTGCCAGTTTATTGGTTGTGTTTGAAATGGGTTCTTTGCTATACCTTCCGTTTGGGGGAACCTGAGAGACAAGACCCTGCCTGAAATCATCCATTGTGATTTCAGGTTGTTCAGAATTTCCTATATTTTCAAGTTAATGCTTCAGATTTCTTATGTTTAAATACCAGTCTTTGACAAACATTCAAAGTGCTGGTGTGGATGTGCTGAAATCGGAACCCTCATAAATTTTTTGGTGGGAATGTGGGAATGTAAAATGGTACAAATACTGTGGAGAACACCTTGGTAGTTCCTCAAAACGATAAACAAAGAATTACCGTATGACCCAGCAGCTCCACTCCTAGGTGTAAAGCCAAGAGAAGCGAAAACACAGTCCCCACAAAAGCGTGCGCGTGGATGTTCATAGCAACATTATTCATAATGGCCAGAAAAACGTCCGCCAGTGGTGAGTGGATTAACAAGATATGGTATATTCACACAGTGGGATAGTCTCCAGCTATTTTTAAAGTGAAGTACAGACAGACCTCATTTCACTGCGCAGCACAGACACTGCGCTTTCTGCAAATGGACAGTTTGTTGCAACCCTGCATTGTCAGAGGAAGATTAGCATTTTTTAGCAGTGAAGTATTTTAGTTAAAGTATGTCCATTTGTAGACATGATGCTGTTGCAGACTTCATCAGTTACGGCATGGTATAAGAGTAAGTTTTATATGCCCTGGGAAACCAAAAACTTCCTGTGACGCGCTTTGCTTTGTTAAGATGGCGAATTTCCTCAAGTGAAAACAAAAGGGAGAGTGTTCCACGCGAGGGGTCGGTCAGCCAAGGTGCGCTGGCAGGGGACGGTTCCGAAAGCGGCTGCAGCAGCGCTTCTGGTCCCGTGCGCCCTTCCAGGCCTTCCTCTCTCCCCACCAAGAGGCCGAGCCGTGTCCGCTCCCCTCAGCTGAGGCGGGCGCACCCACGTGACAGCAGGCGCTTTCAAGGCTGGATCCTCAAAGGCCGCACGGACCTACAGCCATTTGCTGTGTCGTCGGAGCAGTGAAAGGTGCGAGGCCGCGCCTCTGAGGTCGGGAGGCAGGCGGGGCCGTCCGCTCTCGCCACGCGCGGCCCACACGGTGCCGGAAGCACTGGCCCGTGTGAAAGGCAAGGAAATGAAATGACACCTGCAGAGTTGAAAAGGAAAGCAGGGTCGTCTTTGTTCAGAGACGTGATTATCTGGTAGAAGACCCCCAAAGCGTCCAAGGCAACAGCTGCTGGAACTAGCAGGTGAGTTGTCAGGGTCGCGGGCGCAGCGCCTCTGCACGGAAGCCGTCGTCTGCCTGTGTGCTCGCGCCTCTGCTGCGTGCCCGCGGGCCCGCACGCCGCCTCCGCGCTCAGGCAGAGGGCCGACCGCCAGCTGCGAGAGAAAGCCGGCCTTTCGCTGGTGGTTCCCTGGGCTGCGCGCGGCGCTCGGCCCCTCCCCTCGCCACGCTGGGGGAGACCCGGCCCATCCCGCCTCGGGCCTGGCCGGTCCCGGGCGGTGGCCTCCCCGCCCTCCTGAGCTGAGCGCGCTCGGCCGGCCCGCAGGCCCCAGCTTAACCCGGCTCGTACCTGGAGGAGCTTCCCTGCCCCCCCTCTTCCCGGTGTTTGCTTTCCTAGCTCCTGTCTGTCCCCCTTTATATCAGTTTTTAAACTGGAAATAAATAGTTTATGTAGATTGTTCTTAATATTTCACAATGCTTAAGGTCACAAAAAAGAAAGTCACTTTTTTTTTCTATTCAGAAATGATGTGAACGTATTTCCAGACCCTACTTAGCAAAGCTGACAAGGAGGCCAGTTCTAGCCATTTTAGGGGATAGCATTTGTCTTTCTCTAGAGGAAATACCAGAGGCTGTCTCTTGCTCTCACTATTAAATATTACAGCAGAAATAAAGCAGCCATACGCTTTGTTGAGGGAAAATAGCACCATGGAATTTGCCCTTTTTTCCTGCAGTCACCAGTTTCATTAGTGACATTAGGGAGCTTCGTTGCTCTGCTCATGTGCCGTTTTCTGCCTTGATTTCCAGAAGAGCTGTGACTGAATTCAAGCAAGTACTGGAATAATCAGCTTTTACACTAATTCTAATATTGATGCCAAGTTGTTCCATGTGTTCATGCGAAAGATATGAAATGATATAAATGTCTCCACTGTTAATTTTTATGTGTTGAAAGTCCACTTACCTCCAGCAAAATGAAATTGAATTAGATACCATTAGCAATGTTTGTGTAATTATGATTATCCAGTAACTTCATTTGGGCTACAGGCAAAGATTTATTTGACCTGGGACAACGCTTAATATGTATTAATGCAGTTTTACTTATTTTAAGTATTAAAATGGCTGTTTGCCTGTAACAAGATGTGCCTGTTCCCGATTTTTACTTCAGAATCCTCTGTAAACAGTGAAAAGCACGCAGTGGAATCTCCAGAATAGGTGGAGACCTTTTAAAACATTCTACTCCTGAGCCAAAATTCCTTCAAAGTGCTTGAAAATTTATGCCTTCCCTGCCAAGAAGAGCCACAGTGTATCTCCATCCTCATGCTCACACAACAAAGCACTACAGCCTCAACTCTGGATCTGCCTTTTTTGCTGTTAGTTTTTCCCCCATTCTGTTATTTTTATATATGAGAGCATAAATATAAATGAAAATTAGGTTTTTATGTTTGTGAAACTATTTGCAAATGATATGACTGATAACGGTTAATGTCCAAAATATATAAGCAGCTCATGCAACTCAGTATCAAGAAAACAAGCAACCCAATGAAAAAGTGGGCAGGAGACCTGGGTAGACGTGTTTCCAGAGAAGACGCACACAGACGGCCAGAGGTGCGTGAGAAGGCGTGCAGCCTCGCTGAGGGTCAGAGAAACGCGGCCAGAGTCACAGTGGGCTGTCGCGTCCCGCCCGGCAGCACGGCTGTCGTCAAAAAGTACACAGATAGCAGATGGTGGTGAGGATGTGGAGAAAAAGGAACCCTCATACATTGTTGGTGGGGATGTAGATTGATGCAGACGCTGGAAAACAGTATGGAGTACTCCAAAAAAAATAAAAATGGAACTACCACATGAGCCAGCAGTTCCATTCCTGAGTATTTATACAAAGAAAATAAAAACACTAATTTGAAAAGATGCACGCACGCAGCGTTCATAGCAACATTGTTTACAGTAACCAAGATGTGGAAGCAGCCTAAATGTCCATCAGCAGATGAAGGAATAAGGAAGATGTGGTTTATATGCCCACACACGATGGCATACTACTCAGCCAAAGAAAAGAAAGAAATGTTGCCGTTTGTAACAATATGGATGGACCCAGAGGGTGTTATGCTTAGTGAAGTGTAAGTGAAGACAGAAAGACAAATACTGTATGTTATCATTTATATGTGGAATCTAAAAAATAAACGAATGAATAAAACCAAAAAGGAACAGCCTCACAGATACAGAAAGCAAACTAGTGGTTACCTGTGGGGAGAGAGAAGGGGAAGGAGGGGAGGAGGTCCAAATGACTGTGTATGAAATAAATAAGCTACAGGGATGCGTTGTACAGCACAGGGAACACAGCCCATGTTTTACAGTAACCGAATGGAGCATAATCTGTAAAAGTTATTCAGCACCATCTTGTACACCCGAGACTAATATTACATTGTACATCAATTATACTTCAATTTTTAAAAAGTAGGGGGAAGACTGCCAAAAAATACACCCATGTATCTACATCTGTTCAGTGTGTCCTTGTGTTGTCGCTGTGGTCAGGTGGACAGGGTCGTGCTCCTCCGGCGGCAGAGCAGACTGGACTCTGGGCTGATTCTCTGGTCCCCTCCTGGAGCAGCCCGCAGACGAGGGGTACAAACAGGCCCGCCTGGGGAGAGGCGCCGAGACAGCCCCGAGCATTCTTCTCCTCGGGGAGAAGTCTGTGGACGCGGGAGGAAGGAAGTGAGAGAGACGGTGTTCTCCTAGTCGCTCTGCCTCATCCTTCTTTTTAACCTGAAAATGAATTTTACATCAGAGAATGTCCCGCAAACTTTTTATCAGCAAAGATACAACTTTTTATCATTTTCTAATTATCGATTCCATTTTGAAAGCCTTTCGCCAGACAGGCTCACTAAGCACATGGTTTCCCCATCTTTGATGATCACACGCACACACAGGTACCAAGCAGAACCTGGAATCCGCATGAAGTAAGCAGTATTAGCGTTCTGAGTTACCATCAGGAGCAGCCGACTGCCTCTGTGACCGTCGTGCTCGGTGCTCCCAGGGCTGACTGCGGTCCGCAGGATCCGCTGCTGCTCTGATGGAGCGCGGGGCGTCTGACGCCTGCTTTTCACCAGATTTTGAAAGATCTGCGAGAGAAAAGAAATCCTCCAGCGCCGCACCATGACCGGTGCCTGTCGCCGTCACAGGGCCTTGCTTGCTTGTGAAGTAGGGACCGTACTCTCCGAGCCACGAAGCCGCAGGGGTCTGAATGAGAGGACCTTCTGGGATCTTCTGATCTTTTACTCAGTTATTCATTGAATGAACGTTTCAGTACTCATCACCACACACATGGAGTCGGCCTCAGTAGTGTTTCAGATTGGTTCTGACGGGGTTCTGTGTCACATTGCCAGTTGTTGGTGACTTTATTGTTGCCTTTCATTCACATGGTATTGAATTTTGTTGGCTTAGCTGTTTGGCATCCAGACTTGTCCTGCACCTCTTCCTCACTCAGTTTCAGGTAGAAGGGTTTTTTTAAGCCCAAAGATTTTTGAAAGACCAGATCTAGCTCTGAAGCAGATAATAAGACCCCTTAAAAAATCTTATTTCTGAAAAATTGTTCATATTGACCGCAAGATGTTCCTGTGGGGTCATCAGTTACTACTTCCTAGAGTGCGACTCAGCTGCGTGTAAGGGTTAGTCTGTCTGTAAGAAACCGATGAGGCTAGCCCTAATTGTCTAAAAATAAAAGCATGTTTGGTCATGTATAATTTGTGACATAACTTTAAGAAAAGCAATATAACGCATGTGAATCATGATCAATTAATTTTTTAAGTTGATAGGAAATGCAAAGATAGGTAAAATACAGCTTTCTGAAGTTTATCAGCATTCTGTTACTACGTATTCCTATACACACATTCACACAGACACTTAGATGTGTAAATTAAACGGTAGCTTTTATCTGTTTGATGATCTCATGTTGTAATAGCACCTGACATTAGAATCTGGGGTTACTTGTCATTGGATAGCACGTAATAGTTTATCAGTGACGAATAATTATCCCAAAATAGTAACTCTGAAGCTTATAAACATGGTCATAGATGCTTCTAAAAATTATACAGTCATATTCACAACTAGTGTTTGATTAATAATGCAAAACTAAAATCTTGGGGATGTATTAACAATAAATAATAGAATTTGTCCCTCGTAGGTCTATAGGCCAAGTTTAAGCACCCCAAACTGCAGAAAACGCCCATTTTAAAGTATCCTTTTTTTTTTTAACTTGTCACCTGAATTTTCTTAGAACATGTAATTATACCGAAGGAACTTTATGGATAAGATAATTTTGAAAGCAAGAAGGGAAGTTTGTGATGCGCATGGCTTACATAAGAAACAAAATAAACAAAGTATTTTCCAGTGTTGTTCTGAATGTGTAAAATGGCTTGAGGCTATCTTCAGAGTAAGTCTCAGCAAAAGAAGCAGG
Source organism: Camelus ferus (assembly GCF_009834535.1). Taxonomy (NCBI): domain Eukaryota; kingdom Metazoa; phylum Chordata; class Mammalia; order Artiodactyla; family Camelidae; genus Camelus; species Camelus ferus. The sequence goes on from NC_045709.1 coordinate 23,413,459, forward strand.
TGATTGCTTTAGAATTACAGTGGATAAAAGGAAACGTCAGCATAAAGAAGATGTCCGGAAGCCTGACAGAACTTTAACCTCCGTTACCCAGAGGGAAACTCTTAGAAGCAACATGGCTTTAGAATGAACAGGCCTGCTGGCTAGCCTTTTAAATCTGACTGGAGAGCTGAAAGCTCAAGGACTTCTCAGAGTTCTAAAAAGGTAGCTTTCTAAAGCTTGAATTTGCATTTCTTTTAATCAATGAAATCAAAAAGAGACAGACTTTAATAATCATGTGAAGGAAGAAATTATGTTTGGCGCAAATTTATTTATCTTAGCTGAGATGAGTCAAAGATGATTCTAAGGCTTCATATGTCTGGAAGGGAGTTGTGGAACTGAAAATAGGCCGTAGATCAACTACCCTGTGTGTGTATGTGTGTGTGTGGGTGGGTGTGTGTGTGGGTGGGTGTGTGTGTGGGTCTGTGTGTGTGTTGGTGGGTGTGTGTGGGTCTGTGGGGGGGGGTGTGGGTGGGTGTGTGGGTCTGTGGGGGGGTGGATCTGTGGGGGGGGTGGGTGTGGACTTAGAATTCTCTGGCTCATAACTTTCGTTTACAGATATTAGCTAAATTTGCCAAACTTCTATTTCTCATAAACATCTAGTTGTTTGCCCTCTTCGTCTTTTAAGTGATTTTCTTTCTTGCTGGGCATTGGGTTTTACCAGTGCTGGGTGCTGAGTGACGTTCCTCCTTTGCTGCAGGTAAAACTTCAGTCAAGAAGCTGACAGACAAGGTAAGGGATGAGGGGTCTGCTTTTCTTTCCTTCTTGTTAAGGTAGAAAACAAGCTTCCATAAGTTAAATTGAAAGGTGATAATATGTGTATTCAAAGGACATCGAGGACGTCCTGGCGGGAATCAGAAGAGCTAGTTGTGGGTCAACGTTTTTCAGAGACCTTGGCGATAAAGGTAATTTTGATTTCATGTTAAATTTCTGCTTGTGTTTTCTTTAACCAAAATATTACTATTAAGGAATTAGGTTATGAGGTTTGCAACTGCGTGTTGGAGAGTCTACACAGAGAATGTTGTGATGCTGTGTTGCTTACGAGGTGTTTTAAAACATAATAAAATGCTCACTATGTTGCAAGTACCCTTCTCAAACCCTTTGAACAATTACAGATAAATTATTTAAACACTGATTTTAATTAAAGCCTGAAGACAAGGAGTGAGGTGGGGCATCTAAGGTAAGACGAGAAAGCCTCAGACACAGTGCGCAGGAGCACCAGCACCTGCGGGAGCAGGGCGGAAGGGGTGCCCCTGAGAGAGTCCCAGCAGAGGAGAGGGGAGCGGGCCCAGCGGCCCGAGGGGCCCCGGGGAGGGAGGGAGGGAGCTGCCAAGGAAACCAGGGGTCGCGTCAGCCGACTGAGGCACGCTCATTAGATGAGAAGCAGAGCTTTAGACATGTCGGCAAGAGCAGGCGTAGTGAGGGGCGGGTTCTGAAGCCAAACTGCAGAACGTGGGAGGGAGCGGGGACACCAGGAGATGCCGCAGGGCAGGGGAGGGGGACCAAGAGGGCCTAGAGGGCAGTCTTGGGGGCAGGGCAGGAGGCCGGGGGACATTGGTTTATGGTAGAGAAGGGACCTGGGCTATCCCTTGGCCTGGGAGAGAGAGGTGGAAACACCAGAGAGCAGGACAGAGTTCCGGGAAACGTGCGAGAGAGGGCTGTCCCCGGAGCACAGGTGGACGGCGTGTCCTCAGGTGGAGAGCACTTGCCTGGTACCCGCAGGGAAGGATGAGCACGTGGGTGTCCAGTGCCCCTGCTGGCAGAGTTAGTGGTAAGAAGCTGAGGCGGGTTGGGAGGGTCACTTTGATTTTCTTTACAAAGTAGGAGGGTGGAGAAGGAGAAGGCCTGAAGGCAGCTTCTGTGGTCAGTAACAAGAGCTGACAGGGGAACATGGGAAGGTTTCTGGGAAGCCTTGAGGGGCCAGAAGACAGTGTAGGTCACGAAAGAGCCGTCAGCCCGTCGGTGCAGCTATGCGATGGTTCTCCACGGCCTCTAGTGGGAACAGGAATGCCGTTCGGCTGTATAGGGTTAGGGTTCTGCAGGACACACGGATGGAAGAATGGTTGTGGGAGTTAAGAATGTTGAGAGCAACATTTTTACTTAAAAGTGTAAGAAGTTTTAAGTAACGAGCCTTGGCATCTAAGCAAGATCATAGAAAAGAAAGTAAAACAGGAAGAGAGATGAAAAGAAGAAAGCGAGAAGGAGGGAGAGGGGGGCTGGGAACAGGTGAGCTGTGAACCCACGAGCGAGCAGGAGACCCTGTGAGGTCGAGAGCAGGGCGTCTGCCCTGATGAGGTCACAGGTGAAGCAGCTCCAGGTTCTTTCCGGTTCAGGGTATGGCTGTGGATTAGATGGCTGGAGCACTGACGTCATGTGTGTGACCACAGGGCTAAGGGACAGTGTCGTCCTGTGTGCTGAAATCGCCTGGGACGATGATGTTGAGGTGAGAGAAAGGCAGTGAAGCAGGGGCCGGTCTTTGGGACTGAAAGCTACAGCGCGGGCGGCGTGGTCGAGGACCAACCACAGAGGAAGCAGGAGGCGGCCTGGCTCGGTGGTGTTCGCCTCAGAGTAGCGGGTTTGTCCGGAGGTTGGAAGAGTGAAGGTCTGGAGTTAGCACTGCAGTGGGTGACAGGGGTCACCCCCGTCGGAGGGCCAGCCGGGCGCCACACCCTCCGGGGGGGCTGGGCTGAGCGAGTGGAGGAGTGGGGTCGGGGCAGAGCCGTGGAGGCCGGCGTGCAGGTGTGAGAACACAGATGTGCAGAGGGGCTGCCAGGGGTGTGTGGAGTTGGGCCGGAGAGGTGACAGAGCCTAAATCTGCATGGCTTTGCAGGACCTTGACCTCGTCTGAGAGCAGTGGGCTGCCGTCAGAGAGTTGTCAGAAAGTGGCAGATCCGATGGGAAGACCCCTCTGGGGGAGGGCGGCGAGTGGCCGAGGGGGTGAATGACCCGAGACAATGGGAGGTTTTGCAGCCCCAGCGCGGGATGTGCCAGAGCAGGGGTCGTGGGACGGAGAGCAGGGGTCGTGGGACGGAGAGCCGGGTGTGATCTTGACTGGCGTCTTGGTGACAGAATGGACAGGCTGGGTTAGACTGCATGTGAGGGAGGGGAAAGGGGTCCGGGATGAGGCCCAGCGCTCTGGCCTGAGCAGCTCGGTGATGACTGTGTGGGTCACGGAGGCTCCGGGGCGCGGGAAGGAGGCCGTGTCTGCAGGGTCGGGAGGGGCCGTGCCCGGTGGAGGACGTGCGCTGTCCTCCCTGAAAGGCTTGGGAAGCCTGGGTAAAGCGGGGACACCAGGGGCCCTGGACAGAGCACCTCACTTTAAGGGAGGGCGGCGAGCAGGGCAGAGCCCGAGGAAGAGGCCTCGGGGTGCCAGGGCTGCGCCAGGCCGCTTCCAGAGCCCGCTGTGCCCGCGGCGGCTCCTGCGCTCAGGCCCTCGCCCTGGGGGCCCTGTGCGCATGCTAAACACCTTTCCTGCTCGCAGGAGTCCTACGCCGTTATCTCGTACCCTGTTTATAGACAAGTTACCCGAGGCACCAGGAGGTCAGGTCACCTGCCCGGGGCCAGATGCAGTTGGTGAATGCAATTCATAAATGTTTTCAGCTTTACTCTCATACCTATTCGAGCCAAATGTCACTTAGGAGGTGTCGTTTGAAAATGCTCATACAAATAGGCGAAGGACCTCCATGGGTCCTTTTTATGTAAGGACCAGTCTGTGACAAGTATAGAAAAGTATTCACCCACAGTTGTGATAAATTAATGGCAGATAATGTTCCTTCCTGTTGGCCACAGAAGGAGCTGGAGAATTAAACAGCACATGCAGTTTCCTAGCTAACTTTCTGCTATTGAATATAGAAGAGTTTTTACAGTTATCCTTGAGAGATTTACAGCATTCTCAAATCACATTACTTTTTTTTAACCTTTGTATGTAAACGTTAGCTTCAAAATGAGAATATTTGTATCACACAACACTCCATGGAGGAGGAAGACAATGAAAGAGCTCTGGCGTCTGAGCTCCGTGGAGTCGGCACTGACCAGCTGCTTATGGGCGAGAAGTGTCAAGTCCTGCCCACTCGCCAGGGGTCGGAGTCCAGTGGACTCACAGCCCTCGAGTCCATTCTGCGATGTTAGTTCCTTGTACTGAGCTGCCTGTCTTCGCACCATCCCACCCGCCCTCTCCGGACTCCTTGGTCAGCACCAAACCTGTCTACTTTCGAGAGGTTAAAAAGCTTCTTAACTGTTTAAGTGGGGATTTACTGGGAGGTGGTCTGTGCGTATGGAGAAGAGGGTGTGTTTGGGGCCAACAGACATACGTTCACAGTTTCCTGGTTTCGCGACCTGAGGAGGTACTGGCCTTCCTCGCTTTCGTCACCTTTGAAACAAGCTAGTGATCCCTGCGCGACGATGGCTAAGAGTTTAATGAGTAAGATGTTTTTAACATTTATAGTATCTGGTACCTAGCCCCAAAAACCATGTTAGGAGCATAGCTTTAAGCCTGGTTTGGCTCCCCAGCTCTGGCAGTTAGCTGGTGACCTCGGGCAAGCCAGTCCGCTTGCTTGTCACTGTGTGTCTGGCACATTGTATGTTTATAATTGGTAATATTATCATTGATCTGTGTTTTCATAAGGTTTCATATTAACTGGACCTTGGCCTCTCATTAAGGAATTTCTAAATTAAAATAAATAATACCTTCTAAATCATAATTAAAGATTTTAGGAAATGGTCATTAATTCGGCACTTAAAAGTGGATTTTATGTGTAATATTTAAATCCCAAATGGTGATACTTAAATTGAAGCTGTGGCTTTGAGATGTCCTTTTGCTACAAATGCTTTTCTGAAAGCATTTTGGGGTTTTAAGAAAGATACTCTGTTTACAGTTGTGAAAACTTGGGTAGTGTCCGTGGATATAACTCCATTGTTTCATCGTTGATTTTTTTCCCCTAAAGTAAGGAAGGCAGGGAGAGTCTATAATAATTCTGACTTAACGGCAAAATATTAGAAGCAGCAGTGGGTTAATTCAGCGTTTGTGTAAAGCACTAACATGGGTATATGTAATAAATATATTAATATTTACACCACTAATAAATATATTCACACGTGTTATATTTATATATTAATATAGTAATGAAATAAATATAATTTAGAAAGTCTTTTAAATATTACTTTAAAGGCAAATTCATAAAATGAATGCTGAAAAGAGAAAGTTTAAACCATTTTAAGGAGGCAGTATCTGGGAGAAGAGCTTAATCTGTGGTACTTACGAGAGGGACCATTTGCAAAGACCTCAGACGCTCCCCTCGCTTCTGCAAAGACATCCTTCCGCAGCCTCCCGGCAGGCAGTACCCTCCCCCGAGCTGGGAGCTGGGAGCTGGGAGCTGGGAGCTGGGAGCGGGGCCTTGAGTGCTGCCTGTGCCTGCACAGCCCGCCAGGACACCCTCCCGCCACTGCCTGTCCCGGGCCCCCCCCCCCCAGGAGAGCGAGCTGAGACCCCAGGACACAGGCCTTGTTCTTTCTCATCTTTTTAGTTCTGCTGCACTGCACCGTCTCTCGCACTTTCTAATTCAGCCACAAATCCTCCAAGAGGAAGAACGTGTGCGGTCATTTCTGTATCGCTAGCTGCCTGTAGCGTGTTGCCTAAAACGCTCTCCAGCACAGAGCAGACGCTCGTCTAAAAGTGACTGACTAGTATCGCTAGTGACAGTCATCCTCGTCCGTTTCTCTGAGCCCTGATCATTTTTGTTGTGTAACTTCAGTTCGCCTATCTCTGTCGAAAGTAGGAAGGCTGCAAGTTTTTCAAAATATTTTCCAGTTAAGGGGGAGGGTATAGCTCAGTGGTAGAGCGCGTGCCTAGCGTGCACAGGGTCCTGGGTTCAATCCCCAGTGCCTCCATTAAAAATAAATAAGTAAATAAACCTAATTACCTACCCCCCCAAAGAAAACAAATAAAAATATTTTCCCGTTAAAACTTGTAAGTAATTTTTATTGATCCTCTTCCAAGTTAGGACTAGTTGGTGTTATTTTCTCAGCAGTGAAATCCGCTTAGCAGTGATGCTTTTGTAAGTTTTAGAAAGACTGTATCAACCATTACCAGTGTCCAAATAAAACCATGAGATTATCGTGTAATTGTTACTTCTGTTTCATTAAAACATTTTTCTTTTGATGTCAACTATTTCTAAGATAAAAATGAAATTTCTGCCTCCTGGTGACCAAAAATGTTATCAGCTTGATACTTTATGATTTGCAACTATTATATAGAATGCTTTTCCTTTTCCTGAACTAGATATTATGTAATTGAAGTTATTCAGTGTAATACCATATGTTATATGGTGTACACTTATTTCAAAGTACATTACCTATAAAATGCTGCCACTTAATTGAAGTAAATAAGTCTAATCATGGCAGAACTGAACAGAAAACATAATTTTTCAAACTGCACTTCCCTACTATTGATTACAAGATTGTATCTTAATACCATGTAGTCTGCGCTCAGAATCATGAAGATAATTATCAAAATTGGTAACATTTATAGTGAAGTATATCCTGTGCAGCAAAGAATTTAACAAACTTTCAGGCAGTTTTCTCTTTACGTAAAGGAAGAAAGGGCTCTGCGCTGAACCCGCGGCGCCCGCGTCCGGCCCGCCTGCTTCAGCTCCGCAGCGTCTTCTCCAGACCCCTGCTGCCGTGCTGCTCCCTCCCACGTCACTGTCTTTCTCCACTGCCTCATCCCTGTCTTATGTAAACTCAGAAAATGTTCTCCCATTTTTAAGGAAAAAGATTCTTTCTCTGACCCCACATCTCCTGTTAGCCGGCTTCTACTTTTCTGACCCCTTTTCACAGCCGAACCCTTTGTTTTATATTGTGTCCACTTCTTGGCTTCCCACTCATTCTTCAGCCAGCTTCAGCCTGGCCCGTCCTCTGTGGACACCGCTCCTGTCCAGGTCAGCCTGGCCCGTCCTCTGTGGACACTACTCCATCTAGGTCCCAGTCCAGCCTGTGTGACCCCAGTGGTGTTTCTCATGGCAGCCGTGACCCCATAGTTCCTCCCAGCGTTTTCCTTACCATCCTCATTGTTTCTTCTCTGTCGCCTTTGATGGAATTCAACCAGAATCACGTAAACTGGGGAAATCAAACAGTGAGGTCAGTTCTAATAGGATGAGTTTGAAAGATGGAGCAGGCTAGTCAGGCCTAAAAGAGCAATGAGAAATTCTGTGTCTCACAGGAGATAATGAGGTTTAAAGCAAGGCTTAACAAATTTTGAAGAAAGTGGGAGGCCACCTGGCAAATGCAGGGCAGTGTCTCGAGGCCTGAGGTGTGCAGTGAGAGCGGAGGCGTCTGCAAGCAGGGAGCAGACGTCCGTTTTCCTGGTGTGACGAAGGCGGCCAGCGGTGGTAGCTCCCACAAGCCAGGGGAGCGGGGGCCTTGAGAGCAGCAGGGCGACTCGAAGGGCAGGCGAGAAGGTACTCCAGTTTCCCAGACTGCTGCGTTACAGTTGTGCCTCTTTGAGCAGGGGGTGCGGGGCACCTCCAGATTTTCTTTCTTCTCTCGACACAGAGACCGGTGCTCTGTCATCCAGCCTCCACTTGCGGCCGCGAGGCTTGTGAAGCAGTTTTCCGCGTTGCCAGGGGAGGCGTGGGGAGGGTTGTCGCTGGTGGCGTCCAGTTCGAGGGTTCTGCTGCACGTGGTCACATCTGGAAGCCACGGTTCTGTCTCTGGAAGAAGGGGTGTGCATCTGTGTATCTTTACCAGCTCCGCCGCTTCTGTACCGTAAGGGAGGTAAAACTGAGAACTGTTTTCAGAGGATTCTAAGAAAGATTATTAGTAACTTCTTTGTTACTTGTTCCCGTTGACTTCCAGGTACATATACGTATCTGTGCGGCTCTGGCTCTGGCTCTGTATGTATGCCTTTCTAACATCAGGGAGATAAACTTGTCAGCCTAGCCACACACTGTTCTTGCTGAGGAGTTCTGGTTCCCCGCCCTTTATGCAGCTAGAGGGCTCTATATTCTCGGAATGAACAGGGGCGTCATTCATTTCCAGGATTTTTTTTTCGGCAGGGGAGGGGGAGAGGAGGGAGGTAGGTTTACTAATTTATTTATTTTTAGAGGAGGCACCAGAGATTGAACCCAGGACCTTGTGCATGCTAAGCATGTGCTCTGCCACTTGAGCTATACCCTCCCCTGCATTTCCAAGATTTCTTAAAGAATAAAAAGTCAGTATTTCTAGATGGTTAGGGAGAAGGCCCTTAGTGATGGACTATTGAAAAGATAAACAGAAAATGGAAGTCCAGAGCAGAAAGTTTGGGTTTTTTTCCTTTAGGCGCAGTCTGTGAAGATATTCAGAGAAGGACAGGGGGCTTTACGTGGAGCTGGAAGGAAGGGAGGAGGGAGGGGCTGCAGGCGAGGTAACGTGACAGCGCTCGTTTCAGAGTCGGGGAGGATCAGAACACAGGCGCTGGCAGCTGCAGGGGGGACAGGGACACCCGGCTTCCTGCCGTCCACGCGGCGCTGCAGGTCGCGGCCCCACTGAGGACGTAGCAGCGCAACTCGCCGAGGACGAGAAAAGTAAGCCGCTGACGGGCAGGAGCCGCGTGTCCGTGCAGAATCAGAAGTAGCGAGGCAAGGCGGTGAGGCCAGCTGGTTCCGCGCATTCCTGCGGCGCCAGCTCCCTCACCCCGGCTGTCCCGTCCCTGCTGTCACTCTGCTCCAGCCGGGGTCCGGCCCTGGGCCTCCTGTCCTCTGGGACGGCCACTTGACCGCACTGTCACTGGGAGAAGAGTGTCCCTGAGGTGAGGGAGGCTTCACAGTTCCTGTGTCCCCTGGAGTAACTAACAGAATTCTCTAAAGCCTGTGTTACCTGTGAAATAGAGGTCATTTGTTTCCACGGTTAGAGGGGGATGCGTATGCGAGTCTCGGGCTCAGTGCCTGGAGACAGGTCAACACAGGACCTCGGCGGGCAGAGTCACGTGCTGCATGCTCTCTGGGGTCTCTGCAGCCACGCTATCCCGGGTCTCCTTGTGCTGCTCCCTCCTCCTGCCCTGCAGGCGCTGGGCTGCCTGGGGTCCTCCTTCACTCACTGCCCTTCTCCTCGCTCCCTTTGGTTGTAGCATCCGTGTGTGCTGGTGACTCAGATCCCTCCTAGCAGCCCAGGCCACTCTCCCAAGCCTCCTGTGTACAAAGTAGCTGCCAGGCCACCTGCATGTGGTTCTCAGTTACCTAAAATTCATCATATCCCAGACCATCGTCCCTCAAACCTTGGTTTTTGATCTTGTTTGGTAGTAGGATTTTTCACCCAGCTCATCGAAACCCAGAAACATCTTTGAACCCTTTCTTTCTTTGCCCCTCCCATCCTTCACATGCAGTCAGACATAAATCTAATTTCGACTCCTAAATACTTACTGAATTCATTCCCTTTTCTCCCTGCCTCTAGAAAACTTAGAAACAGAACAAGAAAAAGTCTTGAGAAAGGACTTAAACAGGTTTTTTTTAGTTTTTCTCTGAAATACATGAGTTGAAATATACATTCCACTTAAAGAAAAAACACTACTGTGAATATTTTATAGGAAAGTTTCAACAGATACACTTTTTTTCAGATATACTCCTTTGTTGATATAATTGAAGTCACTTGAAGAAAAGAATAACATTTAGCTACACTTGGAGCAATTTATTCTGTTCTACCACATGAAAGCGCTGCCCAAGTGCACACTCTGTCGTAACAAGCAAAGGTGGCGGACACTTGAAGTAAGAAGACAGCTCGCCCCCTTGCATTGCTGTAAAGAAAAGTGAATTGTCTGTTACGATTATTATGTATTGTTTACAGACTGAGCAGAATTTTCAACGTGATACTGTCCTCAAGGATTTACCAAATACAAGTTAAGATATGTCATAAGATATAAGTATGTTCCTATGATAGCTGTAGTCATTTCTGTTTGGGGAACAGAGTTCTCAAAATTGCATTCCGTAGCAAGTCATATTTTTCAGTGGTTCCAAATTTAAAATATTTCCAGGGAAGCATAGTAACTAACAGAATTTGATCATCTCTTCTAGTGGCCCTTAAGAATTCTTTACTCAGTTTTTAAATACAAATTATTTAAACTACTTCCCCATTTGAAGTGCAGTTTTGAAACATTGCCATTTCACAGCATTCATTTTACAATTCAGTGTAACAAATATGTATTAAACTGTCTCTCCTATAAATGTTCTGAAGTGTCAGTTTTCTTTAAAAGCATTTCAGAGGCAGATGGGCAGAATGCTGTTGGAGAGCTGTATTGTCTGTAATCTGTCTTGAGAGTGTAAGGTGCTGCTGTTACACTGTCTCAACTGTGTTTATTCAAGCATTTTATTTAAGTCAGTATTTCAAAGAAAGACTATGGGATTTTCTTTTTCAAAAAGTTCCCCTATGCACGGGACAAGCACCTATGTCTCGAGAAGAGGACAGTGAGGTCTCCTTTTGGCACCAAGCCCAGTTCTGCTTGGCAGATTGACCGTTTTTTCACGTTGCTGTATTCCTTTGAAAACTAGAAAAAAAAAAAATCTATTCACTCTTTTGAGGCCGCCAAGGGATGAAATCCTTTGATCCTTCAGCTAACATTAGAACATTTCTCTCAGCTCTGAAGTATGGCAGAACACATTTAATTTATTCTCCCTTGGTATAAACACTGAATGTTTTTAAGAAAAAATATCTGAAGACTTACTGTGGGCTTTCTTATTAAAGGGAAGTACACCTGCTCCAGAATAAAAACAACAGAAAAGTTGATGATGCAAAAACTGTAAGTCATTAAGAACATTTAAAATATATACATGAAGGCGCTGTAGCTGAAACATGGAATTACCTAGAGGGCAGCCCTGCCTGCCTTGCTCTGCGCTGCTTTCTGAGTCTCCACCGTGTTGACCGGGAGCCGGCAGGGGTGGTCCTCCTTCACAGAAGGATGAGGCAGACCCCTGCCGCCACCGCCTCCAGCCTGTCTTCCCTGTCTCTGAACCCCTGGATTGGCTTCCCTTCCCATTGATTCTTCCACATAGACAGTATTCCAGACAAACAGTTGCTTTTTAATGCTCATATTCAGCTTTATCAACCTTATATATGTGGTTTTCCCACTGATACTACACCTGCTTAAGTAAAATTTTCTCCCATCATTCGAAGACCATTTTTAGAATTATTTCTTCTGAGACGTCTCTGATCACCTAAACTCTGGAATTGACTTCACTGTTTTTTTAAGTCCTGTAAATCTTCTGTCAGCATCTCTCGGTGGTATTTAGCATTTCCTGTAAGCATTTGCATTTGGGCTTCCTGGTGAAAGTATACAGCGCCATCTGTTAAGAATTCTTGCCACAAACCAAACTTGAATCTGAGCACAGCTCTGGATCCAAGTACCAGTTTGCAGAAAATGTAGATGTTAGAGGAATGAGTGAAATGACACCACGGATGCACTTAGCAAAATCTTCTGGACACTCAGAAACTTTACAGGACAAATGACCAAGCTTCTTTTAACAATTAAGTTGAAATTGAGAGGGGGAAAAAGACCAGGGAGAACCTATAGAGTAAAAGAGATTTAAGACACGGGCGACAACAGAAAAATTTTAAAGTTTTGCGACTCAAAGTACACTATCAAGAGTGAAAAGGCAGCCCACAGGATGGAAGAAAATATTTGCAAATCCCATGTAGGGGGTTAATATCCAGAATATATAAAGAACTGCTACAATCCAATAACAACCAAAAAAAAACCAGTTAAAAACGAGCAAAGGACTGGAGTAGACATTTCTGCAAAGAAAACATTCAGACGGCTAGTTCACAAATGTTTATGGTGATTCTTTGCATTGCAAGCACGGGAAGCCTGACACTGCTTACTGGAGCAGGAGAGGAAGTTTATTTAGTGGGCAGACGTAGATCCAGCTTCAGCCCAGCTTCGTCCAGGGTTCAAACAGCCTCTTTCTGGCCTGCGTTGGAGACCAGCCCCCTGGAAGGTCCAGGCACTCGTCTGGCCTCGCTGTCCTAAGCGGGACATTCTTGCATCATCAGAGCTCGGGGGGAGTGGAGTGAGTGGCCCAGCATTCTCGCAGCGGTTCCCCCAGTCCCCGCATCTGGCTGAGCAGGGCTCAGCCCTGCAGGAGCGTGGCTGCCGCCTGGCCAGTTAGCATCTCCCTTCAGAGGTGAAGACGAGTCGTCCCACCCAGACAGGAGTGGGGAGGGATGGCTTCTCAAAGGCCAGTCAGGTCACTGCTGCGAAGATCGAATGACTTCATTTTGATAATGTAGTTTGACCTTTCGCATATTCAGATCTCTGTCATTCTACTGAATTTGTAAGTTTGCTTCAGTTGAGATGTTATGAATAGTGAACTTTGTGTAGAGATTACGCAGAATGCCGTGCAAGTGAAGCCCCTCGTGGACACCTTTGTTTGCTGGCCAACGTCCGTTCCCCTTCCTGCTAGCGACAGTGACCTGATCAGTCTTTTGTTTTTAAGCATTTGTACTAGACTCTCTTATGACGGTTCTCCGTAGTACCAAAGAGAGGTCATTTAAAGTAAAATGTGTTTTTACTTGGGTGAAGGTTCCATACAGTACATGTATGTGTGTGATCACTTCTAAACCGCCTGAAACTTGTTTTCAGTGTGTGTGTTCTCTCTCTTTCAGGGCTCGTTTCGTACACTGAGTATCTGTTCCTGCTTACAGTCCTCACTAGTGAGTACCTCAGTCCCTCAGTGACCCTGACTGTTCCTACCAGGCGGGGCGCGGAGGTTCTGTACTTGCGTCTCTGTCACTGCGGGTGTTGCCGGTGCCTTGGCGTCTGTCCCTGCAAGATGACGCTTGGATCGGGTCATCCCTGGGCTCTCGGCCTCCTTTGCTCTCTGCTCCCGTAACTTTGTCTCATGACTGAAGGCTCTTTGAGCAGAAGAAACAGACCTAGCCTTCACTTAGGGATATTAAAAATGCCTCATCTGGGGGGGTATAGCTCAGTGGGAGAGTACCTGCCTAGCATGCACGAGGCCCTGGGTTCAGTCCCCAGTGCCTCCATTAAAAAATTAATTAATAAAAAGGCTAATTTCCTCTCCCCCAAAATACAATAATAAATAATTTTTTTTAAAATGCCTCGTCTGAGGTGGGCAGGGTAGAGCTCAGTGGTAGAGGGCATGCTCAGCATGCACACGGTCCTGGGTTTAATCCCCAGCGCCTCCATTAAAAAAATAATAATAAATTTTTTTTAAAACCTAATTACCCCCCTCCCCCCAAAAACATTTTTTTAAAAAGCCTCATCTGACATCCTGCAAAATTCCTGACCAGCCCTCTTCAGACTGTCAAAGCCAAGAATACCAAGGAGAGATTAAGAAACTTCCCCAGCTTGGAGGAGACCGAGGAGGCATCCCAGCTAAATGCAGCGTGTTTCCTGTGTCTGACCCTAGAGCAGAAGAAACGTGCAACCCAAATGAAGTCCATAGTTTAGTGTGAAATGCTGTCGTGTTAAGTGCTTAGTTCTGATAAAGGCACGAGGTTCCAGAAGATGCTGACGGTAGCGGCAGCTGGGTGGGGGGCCGGTGAGAGCGCGCTGTGCCGACCTCACAGCGTCCCTGTAAGTCCAGAATCACTTACGAGTAATTTTTTTAAAGCCTTACTCTTGAGAAAGGGAAATCAAGGATAATCAAATGAAAATAGCCAAGGTACTGTAAGAATACAGGAAAGCGCCGAGTATAGCTACAGAAATAAAGTGGTTGAACTACGTGTGCTCTGACGAGCAGAGCACGGCGGGGGAGCAGCACACCGTGGAGGCAGGTCAGCCTCTGCAAGCTGGTGTCCTAAGCAGGTACGGCTTTTTGTCTGTCTTAGGCACTTACGTTGTTTCTGGTGGCTCATTTCAAGTTTGAAGATCTGTATATCTGCGAATAAATTGCCTTTCACCAACATTGCCATAATTATTCATTTTTCACTTGCTTGCAGAACCCCATACTGGGTTTCATGTTGCATTTAAAATGCTGGATGCAGATGGTGATGAGATGGTTGAGAAAAAGGAATTTTTTAAGGTAAGTAGATTCTAGTTAATTTTGGTTCATTGTTGAACACCTGTTGTGTTTACACTGTACTGTAGTCTGTTTAAGTGTGCAATAGTGTCCTGTCCCAATATGCATGCCTTCATTTAAAAATACTTCATTGCTAAAAATGCTAACCATCCTCTACCAATGCAGGGTTGCCCCAAACCTTCAATTTGTAAAAAACACAAAATCTGCAAGGCACAATAATACGAGGTATGCCTGTATTTCTAATGGAATACATCATATGAATGATCTGTAATGTAAAATACACACCGGATTTTGAAGAAATAAGAAAGGACTATAAAATATATTGATTTTTGTATTGAAGATGTGATAAAGTCATAATTTTGAGATATAATTTCGCCTGTTTCTTTACATTTTTGCTGCACTTTAATGAAAATGAAACTGAGAACTACAGATGATAAATTATCTTTTATATACTTAGTCAAGAAAAATAACAAGTAATTTCAATCAGTGGCTTCACTCCAAAGAAAAGGCCTTGGTTCTGAAACGGATGTTACTTATGTAAGTTAATTAAAATGTTCATTGTGCAGGTGTCCTTCTTCTTTAAAAGGATTCCTCAGTTTAACAGACTTTTTAAGTAACTGGACAACTTCCAGCACTGGCCTCACTGGCTGAGACACTGAGAGCTGCACCCGCCGCTGTGCAGCCGCACACCTGCCCCTTCCCTCACCTCGGCTCGCCCTGCGCTGAGGTTCGCGCACTCTGCACCCTCCTCCAGATACTTTGTGAACTTGTTAAATGTTTATAACCTACTTTTTGTAGGATCCCACTGTTTATAAATGTGTTCTCTATTTTATGACCTTCTTTTTGCTACATCATGTTTTCTTAATATTTGAGATAGTTTCTTATGTATAAAACCAAATATTTTAGTAATTAAATTTGCAAAGTCATGGTCTAGACCCTTGTCAGAGGGGTTTAACTGTGAGGTTACATTATATACAATAAACTGCACCTGTCCACAGTGTGCAGAGGGATGAGTTTTGACAAATTTATGCTCTGTGTCCCTACATCCCAGTCAAGATCTGAAACATTTCCCACGCTCCAGAAAGCCCTCTTGGGCCTTTCAGTCCGTTCTTCACCCGTCCTGGCCCCAGGCAACAACCAGTCCTCTGCTTTCTTCTAGCATCGATGTGCTCCTTTCCTCGAGTCTCACGTAAATGGAATCAGAAGTGTGCGCTCTGTTTGCCTCGCTCGGGCCCGTCCGTGCTGCCGCGGGCGTCAGTGGTCTGCCCGTCCCCGCTGCTGGGGTGGGTGGGGGGTCTCTGTTGTGCGGACGTCGTTCATCTCCCCAGTCCCTTGTGGACGAGCATGCTGGTTGTTTCCAGGCTGAGGCTGCTGTGAATATTCATACACAGGTCTTTGGGTGAATGTATGTTTTCTCTGACTGAATACTAAAGAGTGGGGTTGCCAGGTCATACGCTAAGTATAAATTAAGAAGCTGCCAGTTCTGTTTTCTGGGTACTGTTTTACATTCCCACCCGCAGTGGGAGAGAGTTCCATTTCTTTCGTGTCTCAAAGGCTTTTTTTCAGTCCTAAATTAGTCATCTATGTGTGTGCTCATTAATCCATCAGTGGTTTTTCTAAGTAGTTAGTAGGTGCTGATCACTGTGCCGTATACTTGCCTTTTTCCTGGTTCTAACGTGCCTACTAAAACATTCTAAATCACTTACTCAGGCCAATACTTTCCTGCTGGTCAGCACTGCTCTAGAGTATACAGGGCTAAAGATACTGAGAAATTTTTAGATGTACTTTGTTGCATACTCCTTATGACAGTTGTCTCAGATGCTGGAAAAGATTTTTCTTACTCCTGCGTTTGCAGCTTAAGTAAAAAGGCTGGAGGATTCCAGAGGATTGAAGTTGCCTGAAATAAACCTCTAGGTACATGAGGTTTCACTGTACTATTCAGAAAACAGGTGGTAATCTTATAAAATCCATTTTCTCAAAGTGGGAGAAGTTAAATGTACTAAAAGCTGTAGAGAAGACTACTGTTTAACTGCTGAAAGAATGTTTGGAATGTTCCACGTATTCAGAATATGTTATAAATAAGAGATACGGATTTGGACCCCAAAAAAGTGTTTCATTAGAAAGTCATTGTGAGCAAATGTCAGCCCCCTTCCTCCCCAGGTCTCCTCCCAGGGGCCCATGGAGCCACGTCCTGCAGGGTCTCCTTCCCTGCGGGGCAGCCTCCACCCGGGACGTGGCACACACCTGCTTCAGGAGTGTTTCAGATACTTTTTCTGCGTAATCATTCAACACGCTGAATTTGAAGAACGCTTTCTGAATACCACGGTTTTTCCTGGTCAACCTCCTAAGCCTGTAAAGGGTTCTTTGTGCTGATCTTAGAAATGAAACACTAAACTTGATAACCCGTGGAGCATGATACACTATGTCAATTAAAAATAACAGCTTAGAGGAGAAAAAGCATTTACATTAATTACTTGAATAATTATTTCATTTCCATGGTCATCATATTAGGAATCCTAAGTATGTATTCTCTTCTATTTGAAGTTTTATTGAAATAGCCAAACAGTTCTTTTCAGGTCAGAGAAGCATGTTTAAGGGGCAGGATTTGTGAGTTTTTTCAGCTTATCTGACTGTTTCCCCAGTAAATTTTATTTGTTGCTCTTCCTATCATAAGTGCTAGAAAAGTAACGAGAATTACTTTAATACCCAAAACAGAGGCATAGCAAAGTGACTTGAACGGCAAATGCAAAAGTAATGAAGAAATCTATTAATATGAAGTCTTAGGAAAATGTCCTAGAATATAAATTGCCTTAGTTTGTTTCTTTTGTGCTATGTGGTACATTCCGGTTTTGTTAACATCAGGTCTGCACGCTGTGTGGTAAGTGTATTTATTGCTCACTTCTTCATCCCAAGAACAAGTACAGTGGCAGCGCTCCGTGTAAACTCTTCTCTGTCAGCAGACCACAGGCCGCCTGCAGCGGTCAAAGCCAGTGATAATCAGTCCATTTCGTCTTTACCTCGATAGAAGGTACATCTGCTTATTTGGGATAAGAGCCAGGGTTTCAGTGTAATTTCTTTAAACAAGAGATTGATGACAAGTCTGTTTACTAGTATAGATTTCTCTTTAGGTGGTCCCTTGATTTCACAGGTCTTTCATACTGGTAGGAAGGACTGTGCTCTTAACGCAGTGGTGTAATAATTTTATTATACTATGTCTACCTGCTAATGGGGGGGCTATAGCTCCAGTGGTAGAGTCATGCTTAGCATGCGTGAGGTCCTGGGTTCCATCCCTGGTACCTCCTCTGGGAATAAATGAGTAAACCTAATCACCTCCCCCAACCAAAAAAAAAAAAAAAAGGAAAAAGGAAACTAAATGTACCTGCTAGAGTTATTATTAACTGTAAAGGCCTTCAGTAGAATTTATTCTTCTTGATTTTGGAATAGTGTTCTTATTCCAGAACTTAATCATGATCCATTCTGAAAGCAAAAACAAGTTAAACTGACCCTAGATAGTTGTCTTCACTTTCAGCCTGAAACTGAAAATACGGATCAGTATAGAGCTGGTCGGTTTGGCAGTGGTTGTTAGACGTCGGGAATTCGTATTTGCGCGTGCCCTCCTGCTGCCTTTGTAGCTGCGTATAACCTCTTTACCTGTTTTTGGTTCTCTAGCAAAGCACCCCTATTTCTACCAGAAACTTTGCTCTTACCTCTACCTAGAATGCCCTTTCCCCACCCCCTTGGTAGCTTTTAATTATTCAGCTCTCAGCCCAGATGTCATGTCCTCAAAGACAACTCCCCAGAATAAGCATGTCTGACAGAAAGCCTGAATCTTGGCACACCACTTCATTGTCTTTTTATTCTAGTCGTAGCACAAGACTGAAAATTCTGGAATTACCTGACTGATTTGTTCACTTGCGCGTTATCTCTGTCCCACTGGATGTTGTCTACATCCCACTGGAATGTAAGTTCAGTGAAAGCACCCCGTGCCGCCCTCTGTCCGTAACCGCTGTGCTCCCAGCACGGAGACCGCACGTGGTCACGTGGGGGCACTTAGCGCAGTGCCGTCGTGACTCAGCGTCACATGCAGCCGTCTCAGAAAGCACCGTAGTAGACCAGAGAGACCTTTTGGCCTAAGAGGGTACCTGGATACAAAGTGTTCATGGTCTTTCAAATGGAGCTGTTACTACAAAACAAGATACACAGCACTGCAGTCTTCAAAGTGCAGCCGAACCTGCCGTAACCTCTCCCTGAGTCCAGACCAAAGTGCCTTAGCTAAGACTCTGGCAGGGCAGCTCCGTCTGGCACTAAACCCACATAGTCAGACTGCAGGACTGACCCTTGTTCTAAGTTCCACATGATACTGGGACAGCCTCCTGAAGAACTTCTTACTTCAGTGAGCTAATTCTGTTTGCTTTTTTGTTTTGTAACTATTTACAATGACTACGTGAAGATTATAACTATAGACAATAACTATATTGTCTTATAATAAAAGATAAGTTTTGAATGTTCTATAAAAATGTATCATTTTATGAATAACATCTGTTGTTCCTATTTTTAAAATTATCCATCTGATAAATTTGACTGATCCTTAGTACTTGACCTAACAGAAACAAACAATAACAAAAGAGATCAAATGCCCAGTATTAGCAATGAAAAGGAGAGCTCACCACACATCCTGCAGGCATCGGAGGGATAGAAGTGGAACACTGTGAGGTACTGGTTCCTATGTGACTGGGAGTTTGATAACTCAGACGAACGGACAAGTGCCTTAAGAAACAAAACTTACCGAAGCTAACGAGATGGGATAGAAATCTGAATGGCCCTTTATCAAAGGAACTGGATTTGTTATCAAAAACTTTCCCACAAAGAAATGTCCAGGCTCAGATGCTTTCACCGGTGAAACCTGTTCAAGCACACAGGGATGCAGAAATGCCCAGTTTGCACAGACTCTTTGAGAAAACGCAGGAAAAGGGAACAGTTCCCTCATGTGATGAGACCAGCACATCCCTGATGGCTGAAACTTGGCGAAGACCTAACAGGAAAAGTGGACTATAGACCACCTTTCCTCGTGAACAGAGATATGAAAATGCTTAACCGGATGGAGCAAAGCTCGTCAAGCGCTATATAAAATAACACATCACGACGAAGTGAGATTTATCCACAGAGTACAAAATTTGCTTAATAGTTGAAAACCAGTCAGTGCAGTCCATCTTAGTATTAACAGAATAGAAGAGGAACCAACACGATCATACCAGTTCATGCACACAAAGCATTTAACAAAATAAGCACTTTTGTGATAAAAGTTAGCAGGTAGGAATAGGAGAGAACTTCAGTCTGTGAAAGGCGTGCACAGAAAATTTAAAGATACATCCTGCCACAAGATGAAGTACTGGACGCTTTCCCCTTGAGGTCAGGAACCAGGCAAAGGACGTCTTCTTACCCCTTCTGTTTGACATTTTGCTGGAGATTCTAGAGATAAAAGCAATACAGGGGGAAAAGGGGAAAAGATGAGAAAGGAAGAAGTAAATCTGACTTTACCACAGATAATAGGACTAAGGAACTGACAACCAAATCACAGCCAAATCAAAGACGTGTAAGTGAATTTAGCAAGGTCTCCGGGTGGGAGATCAGTGTAGAAAAATCCATTGTGTTTCCGTATAATGGTAGCAAACTTTTGGAAAATGAATTTAAAATCAGTTCTTTTTAGATGGTGCCAAATGATATAAAAGAAGTAGGAATAAATTTAACAAAAAACATACACCAGAAACTTCAGACATTGCTGGTAGAAATTCAAGGAGACCTCAATAAATGGAGAAATACACCATGTTAATGGATTGAAGATTTGGTCGTGTTAAGATGTCACTTCTTCCCAAATTGGTCTAAAGATTCAATTTCCCCAAGCAGAAACCCAGTCGACTTTTTTTTTTTTTTAATAGAAATTAACAAGCTGATTTTAAAGAGTATATTTAAAAGCAAAGGCTCTAAACCACCCAGATCAATCCTGAAAAGCAGGAATAAATCTGGATACTCTGACACTACCTAACTTTAAGATTCTGCAGACCTGCAGTAGTGGTGACACTGTGACGTTGCCCTAAGGACGGACAGGTAGATCAGTGGAGGGGAGCAGAGTCCACACGTACATAGTCACAATTCTCAGTAAAGCCTCCAGCTCAGTTAATGAAGAAACAAAAGTCTTTTCAACAAATAACACTAGAACAAGGGATAGGATATTATGTATATGAAAAAGCCATAACCCTTGCCTCAGACCACATACAGAAATGTATTTGAGATGTATCTTACGTCTAAACATAAAAACTAAAGCCATGAAGCTTCTGGGAAAAAATATAAGAGAGTATCTTCAGGATCAGTAAGTCAGTTACTTAGGGCACTGAAAGCAGTGACCATTAAGGGAAAAAGAGTGATAATCAAAATTAACGGCTTCTGTGTATTAAGAAAATGAATAGGCAAACTGTAGGATAAGAGAAAATATTTTCCAAGCAGGTAATTGACAAAGGACTTGTGTCCAGAATATATAGTAGATCCATACAACTTAGTAGTTAAAAAAAATTAAAATCTAGATAAAAGAGTACAACAGACACATCAGAAGAGAAAATGTGTGAATAGGAGACAGCACTTGAAAAAGTGAGTTATCAGGGAAATGCACGTTAAAACCACAGAGAAGTACTGTTCTTCCAATAGAATGGCTGAAATTAAAAAGGTTGATGGCACCACATGGTGAGGCTGTGAAGGAACCAGAATTCACTTTGGAAAAAGGCTTGACAGTTTCTTATAAAGTCAGACAGACCTAACTGTTCCCTCCTGGGAATTTACCCAAGAGAAATGTTAAAGCATGTCAAAGACAACAGAGGCTGCGCAGGGAAGTTTGTGGGAGCTGCGCTGCACAAACAGTGCACACGCTTAGCAACACGGTGTCATGTGCGTGAATGTGCATCAAGAGGCTGAATCTCGTGCTGAGTCACCAAAACCACAGCAGAGGTGAGAGCTGTGTCTGCTGCCTTGATGGTGGTGGTGTGTTAGGGGGTGTGCAGAGGTTCAGACTCATCGAGATGTGTACATTACCGTGTGCAAGTTTTTGTGTGTTAAGTATACCTCAGTAAAGCTGGGGGAAAAAGAAAAAGTTTATGGCAGCTTAAGTCACAGTAGCCGAAAACTGGAGGCAGTAACGTGAACATCTGTCAGCAGGTGAATGGATAAACAGCTGTGTATTTATTCAAATGGGTCCAGCTCAGCAACAAATGGGAACGTGTCCTGATAGCAGACAACACAGATAAATCACAGAGCCACTGTGCCGAGTTATAGGAGATGATGGCAGACACAGACGACTTGATGCCATTTATTTGAATCTCTAAACCAATGAAAACTGTACGGCCCAGATTTGTGCATTGCAGTGCACGGGAGTCTTCCCCGAAAGAGCTGTGAATATTAATGACGAGTCGGGAGTGGGGGTGGGTGACTAGGGACCACGAGTGGCGGAACATGGGTAAGGCTGCACCCGAGTCATGTGTTGGGGGTAGTTTATTACAGGGTTCTCTCTGCTGTGTTTGAAATTATCCCTAATAAAAATGTTAAGAGGAGCAGTTTTAAGCAAAGTAAGAAATGTTTGGGTGTTGAACATGGCAGTATACTGATTGTCAACTTAAATAAAGGATAAAACAAATAAAAGCTCTTTAACGTTATTCCCTAAAATTGGGGGGGGGGGCGAGTGTTGAAAAGTCTGAGGGCTTTAGAGAGCTAGAGACGAGCCTTATGCCTACAACAAATGTAGCAGAAGCAGCAACATTTGAGGCAGCCCTTCTCAAACTATTAACAAAGAAGCCGTCTAGAAAAAAATGGGTGGAGATTTTGTCTACATTTAATTTTTTTTAAACTTTTTTTTAATTTGCTTTCCATGTGAGGACTGGTACAGATGACACTGAACGGTAGGTAGGTTTTTAGCGTGCTCAGTCCTGAGGTACTGTTGACAGTTTTTTAACTGGCAGAAATGTAGGCCTATGAATTATCTCAAAGCTTTATAAATGCATAAAGAGAAAAGGGAAGGCTGTTTATATGATATGAATAGCTTTTTAAGAGCTATACACTTGCAATATGGCCATAAACAATCAGAAAAATTAATTATGAATAAAAATCCTCTTGAAAAATGAGGATAATCATGAAGTTTTTATATAGTGATGCCTTTAGTATATATATATATTAAGTAAGCCAGCTTTCTTAGGAGAAAAAGTGATCCAAATCATAGTAATAACAATGTTAATACTTGTATATCTTTCTCCTTTAATTCTTATGTGATCTAAGAAAAAAACTGATATTAGGAGTTATAATAAAAAATTTAATATTTAATTTAATATTTAACAAATAACTGGTATATATTTTGTAATAAGAACTTAGCATCTGTTTTTAGGTTGTTTTGAGAATTCCGGTAGACACACAGCTGAATTCATGTTTGCACTCTTTTTAGCTGCAGAAGATCATCAGTAAACAGGATGACCTGAAGACAGCAGTAGCTAGTGCAACAGAATGCCAGGTATGTGCAATAAGCCGAACGTTTCCAAACAGACGTTATTTACAGTAGCTTCTCTATTCTGTTTGTTCAAATAAGTATTCCCAGATAGTCCAGAAAGTCATCAGTAACTTGACTTTTCTAAATATTTGAGTAGAATTGCTACATTCACGTGATCCGACCTCAAGAGGCTCCCAGAAGGATGTATGTAGGCAGAATTTTCCTCCCGTCACCAGCTCCCATGTGTTCTTCCAGACAGACTTCATGCGCAAACTCTGCCCCCCTTCCTGCGCCCCCGCTGATGGGCCTGACCTTGCCCTCCCCGCCCTCCGCGGTGCACCCCCTCTCTGGATTCCTGCTTACCCTCCACTGAACAGTGCCCAGAAGATTCTAGAAGCCCCCCTCTGCCTGAGCTCCACATGCTGCCAAGTAGCCTGCTTTCCCCCACGTCTTGTCCCGGCTGCCTTTTCACCCCTTAGATTCAAGGTTTTCGTGGGTCCTGTCAGGTGACAGCCACACTGCCTACCGCTGTGTGTGGGAGGCAGGCTGGACCAGCACCTGAATCCAGCACTTCTCTCTCAAACTATATGGTTTAAACCCTTTTGTTGTTTAGTTGCTGCTGATAATCTTTTTAGTGGTTCTGTGTTATTATTTTTGTTTATTTTCTGGGAGACTGGAAGGAGGAAGGGTCTGTGGATCTGCATCACTCATTACCTTGAATGGAATCCTCACCTGTTAATTTTATCATTAGGAAAAGCTAGCGTTTTTCAAATTTCCAACATTCAGCAGAAGGTCCAAGGCTTTCCTGCTTTGATTCTCTCCATCCTGCTTCATTAGAAAATGCTAGGAGGTCACATTTTGAAATAACTAGTTTCACTATTCTGAGCTCTCTCTTTGGCCCACTGCAGTTGTGCCCACAGCTGAAGTCCCCCTGGAGCG
The DNA here is from genome assembly GCF_009834535.1 of Camelus ferus. Classification (NCBI taxonomy): domain Eukaryota; kingdom Metazoa; phylum Chordata; class Mammalia; order Artiodactyla; family Camelidae; genus Camelus; species Camelus ferus. The sequence continues at coordinate 23,436,955 of NC_045709.1, forward strand.
ATTCCGGTGTGTTAGCCCTCGGTGTTTTTCTCCTGCTCGAGCGAAGTCCGTAGAGAACGGTGCTATGCAGAGTAATAGAATGTTATTTGCCGTTGTTGTTACGAGAATCTTTTGTGGGTATTGTCCTAGGAGTTCTAGGCTGCTGTGTCCATTTTTGTTCTTGGTTATGATTACCTAAAATTATTATACCCTTTTTTTGTAGGAAACAACAGTGAAAGAACCTGAGATTAACACAACCCTTCAGCTACGTTTCTTTGGGACAAAAGGGGAAAAAAAACTGCATTATAAAGAGTTTCGTAAGTAAGTGCGAATACTTATATTCATTTAGGGAAATTTTATAGGTAAGAGGTAAAGAAACAACTGAATGCATTCGTGCCCCAGGACTGCAGACCGTTAAGCCACATACTGTGCGGAATTCGTCTGAGAGCAAACCCTGTGAAATGTAAACTAAAGTTACTATGCTAAAAAACATCTAACTTACTATGAAAAATAATACTCGTGTATAGACTATAATAATTATATTTAGTAACGTACTATAACAGTTGGTTCTTAATTTAAAACAAACCTGCCCAACTTAACGTCAGACAATGACCATTTCCTATTGCCATGAGTCTTTGGGTCCAATGGGTGGTTCCCCGATGGGGGCAGGGTCGCCCTTCTGGACTGCACAGGCGCACGCGGCGGCCGCTGCCGCTGGTTGGCTGCCCCAGCCCTGGCTCCGGCGCCACCCGGGGGGCTCAACCGGGCAGCTCCGCTCGGCGGCGCAGTCTCCGGGCCTCCTGCACAGGGGTCCACGGCGTTTCTCCGTGACGACTTCTCAGCGGTGCCTTCACAGCCTGAGACGGGTGTGTGTGGATGTGTCAGTATGCAGCGCGGGTGTCTGTCAGTGTTACACCAACAGTGTGTTTACCCACCCTGAGCTGACTGCTTTACCTGTGAAGTGGGCCTAGCACTTACAGGGTGTGAGATGCGGGGCCCTCCTGCCTCCTCAGGCGGATGAGCAGCAGTGGGCCAGCAGTGAGCAGCAGCGAGGCCACCTGAGAAAAGAGGAGAGCTCGAGAAGAGACACAGGCGTGAGGCCCTGTGGCTGGTAAAGGACCTCGGTCCTGCAGAGCTGTAAATAAGCATGAAGTGGGAGAGTGGCCAGGGAAGTGTGTGCCCACCTGGGGGAGAGTTCGCTCACCGGAAGACCCAACTTCAGTTAACCCTGCGAGGGGAGGCCCTGAATGGAGGCCTGGGGAGGGTACCTGTTCAGACGTGCCCATCACTCTCTCCGGATGATGGGTGACGGTAAAGGGAGGACTTTGTGAGGGAGGGGACCGCTGGGATTGCAGGCAAGAAATGGGCTAGCGTTGTGGCAAAAAGGATTTCCAAGTGGGAGAGTTTCCAAGACATAGGAGATAAGATCGTAGGGCTTTAGTGACTGTTTCAAGTTGCTTCTAACTTTAATTTTCCTTAAACAGAATAATTTCATCTAGAATTCTTCCTTTAAATTTTTTTTAATAGGAGTTTCTGTAAATAATAGGCCCTGAGAAATCTGTCATGCCATCATGCAATTAAAAAAAAAAAGGTCCAGTTAATAGAGACTGCTTTAAATGCAGTTTTTCAGGAGCTTATCTCTTGAATAGAGCAGAGTGCCCCTGAAGTTAAAATTATAGGTGTGCTGGGCTAGACTGTGATAATCATAGTATATCTTTAAAATTGTGCGTACGTCATAAAGTAACAAAAAATAGCTTCCCTGTATAATTTTTTTCACCATCATACTGGCCAAATTAATCATCGAAATTCCACAATAAGCATTCAGTGTGCTATTTGCAGCTTTTAATTTGTTTTTATGGGAGTGTGATGGGTAACCCTTCCTCATAAAGAGTTGTTTACCTTTTCTCTTCCATCCTTTGTCTCAGCCTCCTTCTTACAGCTTCTCTGATAAAGGACATTGTTTTATAAGATACAGCTTGTAAGTCTCTAGGAAAGGCACTGAAGGAGACAAAGTGTTCCCACCTGGGTCCTCGGACTCCTTAGTCAGCAGGAACTGACACAAGGCCAGACAAGGAGTTCAGGGAGGCTTTACTGGGACTCGTGCTGCAGTAGGAGGGAGCGAGAACCGGTGACAGGTGCCCCTGCTCTGTCCCCGAGGGGGTCAGGGCGGGCCCCGGGGGTGGGCCAGAGGGGTGGCTCTACTATAAATTCTTCAGTTCAGTGTTTATGTCCAGTAGCATGTTCCAGACTCTGACGTCATAATGAGATGTAGTTTTAGACTTAGGCAAGGTTATTATCATTAAGCATATGTAATATTTCTCAAAAGTAGTATAATCAGTTGAGAGCAGCTGTATAGTTTAACAGCAACTAAGTTTGTAATATTTCAACCTCAGATGGAGCCCAAAGAAGGAGGAAAGGAACAAGTTAGTAATGCTTTTACTCTGTATTTTCTACTCCTCTAGTCACTGTGCATTCATCTGCAAGCAAAGCCTCCCTTTAACAGTCCTTGCAAGACAGCACTGACTGCCAGCACAGCACACGGAACAGCGAAACAAAGGACAAAGCATATCAGTCAGAGCTTTTGTGGATCAGTCCAAACTTGAAATGCTTCAAATTTTAGATGAAATTCTGCTTTGACCCAGAAAGATACACAACATTGATAAATAAATCTGTGTATCCAGTACATTCAGAAAAGGCTGCGGGTAACAGACTCTTACCTCCCACATAGATAGACGCCTAAAGTCAAACTCCCTCTTCATGCTTTTAAGTTCTGTGGGGTGATCAAAATCTAAAGCAAGTCAATTTTTAACAGCAGCAGTGTTTCTCCAGCTGAACGAGAACATTCCTGTTGGTCTCCCCGTGTGCGTTTCTGTTAAGTTGTGGCATGACCAGTGGTGCGGCCCCCTGGACATGTGGGAAAGTGAGCAGAGGGTCTGCCACAGAGTGAAACTCATGCACATAATGATTCTTCTCACATGATTTAGGTTATAAATAAATGAAGTGCGGCATTTCTGGGTTCTCATTCAAAGAAAATATTTTTTAATCTGATATCCCTTCAACTTGCACCTTTCCCAGGAAGCTGTAGATGACAGTTTGATCAAAGCGCCATGTTGTTTTTATTTAAAAAAATAATATTGAGTCATACAGACATATGTTATGGTCCAAAAGATTATAAGCATTTTTAGGTAAATCTAAGCTTTTGATGTAAGGCCATTGGTTACACTGATAAACTTTGGTATCTGGAAACTGTTAGGAGCCATTATTTATCATTAATATTCTAAAAGCAGTATTCTAACTGAAATTTGAGTTTCTCTGACTAGTGATGGTTTTTCTGTATTTGAAAAAAATTTATTTTCTGTATAGTCTTGTTTTCTCTGGATGTACCAGAGCAGCATCTTACAGGTTTCTAAGTCTTGAAGTTTATCAGGATGCAGGTTGCCAAGCGTAACTTGCACAGCCAGGTTGGGTGCGGGCCGCCGGGTCAGAGCACTCACCCGCAGGGCCGCAGCCCAGGTCCAGCACATGAAGCCACAAGCTGCTTACATCCATCTCATATTTTAATGTCTAGATTTATGGAAAACTTACAAACCGAGGTCCAAGAAATGGAGTTCCTGCAATTTTCTAAAGGTTTGAGTTTCATGAGAAAAGAAGACTTTGCAGAGTGGCTCCTTTTCTTCACTAACACTGAAAATAAAGACGTTTATTGGAAAAATGTGCGAGAGAAGTTGTCAGCAGGAGAGGTTGGTATCCCTTTTTATTATGCTCATGATGCAGATGAAATAACGCTAATGTATTTATAAAATTAAATAACTTAATTACTAATCAAAACTAAGATTAATCAAAACTAAGCTGCTCTCTGTTATTTGAGTGTAAGATCGAATTGAGGAATGTTCTTCACGTACTGTTTTCTTACTAAGGAAGCGCTGCCTAGGACAGACCCCGTGTAGTGGCCACGACCGTGCGCCCAGTGCAGGGGGGTGCACCATCGCCCGCCACCTTCTCATATCTGGGAAGCTTACCTGGCCGGTGCAGATCCACAGGATAGAAGAGTTAAAAGTGTGAGCGGCGGCCGTTCTCTTTGCATATGATGTGATTACAGGCGAATAGAACCCAGGAGAATCAAACTGAAAAACCATCAGAAGTTGCATTCAGCACAGTGCGTGTCACAGTGCTTCTCTCTCGGGAGCAGCTGTGCAGACGACAGGCCAGAAAGTGTAACAGCGCATGTGTGTGCAGGTGTGTGCGTGTGTGTGTACACAGATACTGCGGGAAGTGATGACTGCTAAGCTGTTAATAATGGTTAGTGTACAGTGCGAAGATTTCAAGTGATTTTTACTTTATTGTTGCAAATTTTTTTTGAAATGGGCATGAGTTTTTATATAATTTTTAAAGCTATCTCTGTAGTGAGAAAAAAAGATAATAAAATATAAGAAAGATGTCATTTCAATAGAGATATATAACAATTAGAAATAAATTTAACAAGAAATACATAGAAAACTCTTTAAAGCCTTGATGGATGTAAAAGAAAACTTACCTAATTACAGAGACATCCCGTTACTGAGTGGAAAATCTTAGCATTACAAACACAGCAGTTGTCCCCTACGTTAGTCTGCAAATGTAGTGTTAAATGAGTCTGAACAGCACAGGTTCTCTGCCCTCACACATCAGGTCTGAAACCCTGTGGCTGACACAGGGGAGGTCGCCTTCTCAGTCATGCTGTTTCCCTTGTGGCCCGTGGGGGACCGGACTCTGAGGCCCCGCCCCTCAAAGCCCCACCATCTGGAAGAAACGCCACCCTCCGAGGCTGCGCAGGAAAACAAGGACTGAGTCACTGTCCAGCAGTGAGCGTTTGAGCCCGGATGTGTCACGTGGCTGCTGGCCAGACAGATGGCATGACACACCTGACTACGTGGAGGAGGGGACGTACAGGAGTCAAGAGGGAACCAGAGCTTCACTGAAAGTGCTCTGGGGTTCTCAGGAGCGGGCCAGACAAGCCACTGGAGTCTGTGAAACTTCGGGGGGCAGGGGTGCCTGGAAATTCCTGCCCCGTCCCCATACTTTTGCTGTGAACCTAAAACTGCTCTAAAAAAATTAAGTCTTTAAAAAAAGAAAACGCTGAGATAGTAAGATGTGTCACCAAATATTGGAACCAAAGTGTTACCAACAGTGAATCTGACTGACAAATCAGTTAAACAGACTATCAAGTCGGAAAGAGATACAGTTACACTGGGAAACTTGGTGTGTATAAACTCAGATTGCGACGAGCTGGGTGAGAGAAGAACCAGGAGGAAATGGCACTGGGACAGTTCACTGGCCATCAGAGGGGTACGTGGACGTGGACCTCTGTCCCTCTCAGGCCTCGGGTGCATTCCGCGCGGGTCAGAGTTAGGAGGAGAACGACACTGAGGACGTACAAACACTGGAGCGGTGTCCTAGCATGCGTGCTAAGCAAAACCCAGAGACTTCCAGCGAAGTGGTTAAATTACCATCTAAAATTTAAAAGTCTGTTGCCTCCCTCATCCCCCACAAACTATACTCAAAGTCAAAGGAAAAAGGAAAAATTAACAAAATGAGGGGAGATACTGGTCTCCCGTTTAATAAGCCAATTTCTTTAATTTATAGTGAGATACTAAAAAATCAGGAGTTGAAGGGTCTTTCTACCCTATTTAATGTATAATGGGGTCTTAAAAATCAATGTGCTAATTACTCAGCGTCTGGACTTCATGTACTTGCAAGACGCGTGTACCACTGCACCTCCTCACAGGCATCGGCTGGGTCAGAGGCAGAGAAGCCTGTCATTCCCGGGTCAGTGGCAGCACAGGCCTCAGGTTTGTCCCCGTCCGCCGAGGCCCACGCGGCGGGTCTGCGCTACAGCCAGGGAGCCTGGGTCTTCCGTGACCGGCAGCGGGCGAAGCTGTCCTCTGCCCTGAGGGAGCCACGTCTCGTTCCGGGCTGCTGACTGTGCCGACGTCCTGGGAGGGACCATCCAGAGCAGAGAGGAGGCAGCCCCGGTCTGGAAGATGTGCAGAACACGCGGCGCGCTGTCTCCCAGCTGCAGGGCCCTGGCGCCCATCAGACGTCTGGGCGGAGGACACAGGGGAGTCCACAAATGACCGAGAAACGTGTGAGTGAGAGGTGGTTAACTGTGTTACGGGTAGAACCGTACGGAGGCCAACACCGACGACGTACCACTTCTCACCAACAGTGAAGCAAAAACATCAGCAACTTTGCACCTAGTGGCTGCTTCGAGGTCATGATGCTGAGAAACAGCCACTCTTGTTTGTGTGGTGAGCGTGAAGCCGGGTGTAGAAGTGTGTGGCGAGGACGCTCCCGCCGTGCGGGTCGGGGGGTGTGCGTTTCATAGGCATGGAACGTTTCCGGAAGGATCCGGAAGGACGCGGGGCTCAAAGAGGGAAGAGCTCTTCTCATTTTTCATTTGTTGTGCTGTTGGGGTTTTTATTTACCATGTGTACATATTCTTCAAAAAGTTAAATTGTAAAAAATAAAATTTGATAAACTCACAAACACTGAAACTTGAATAAGACACCGCATGTGCAGAGGGCGTGGTCCTGAAGGTCTCTGCAAAGAGAAACTTTTTTTCAGGTCAGGAAGAATTTACTTTCAGAATAAGAATTTTTATACTTTTACTTTTTCAGTGGAAAACTAGCTAAAAGGTTTTCAAAAAATTAAAAAAAAACATTTTGTTTGTTTTGTTTTTAAGTGCATAGGTTTTAAATATACTTCAGTTTAAAAAAAATCAGATGGACCAAGGTTTAAGTTCTGATCACCCCATTCGGCAGACCGTAGGCAACACGCTTGATACCGGGAGGGCTGCCGCCCACGCAGAGGGCAAGGCCGCGCTGCAGCCCAGCAGGCCCGGCCAGCCCCGGACCCGGTGCCCTGACTCGGGGCTGTGTCCCCGGGTGAAACTGAGCAGAAAGGAGGAGCCGGCCCCCAGCTGGACGTGGTAGCCACCTCAGGCTGCTCCAGGCTTAAACAGCAAGTGTGTGTTCTCAGTTCTGGAGCCTGGAGGCCAAGGTCCAGGTGCCAGCGTGCTTAGTTTCCGGTGAGGTCTGCCCAGCCGGCCAGCAGCTGCCTCCCCACACGGCCATTTCTCTGTGTGCACACACAGGTGAGAGCGCTCCAGCGGCTCCTCCTTCTGTCACCAGGACCTGTCCTGTCAGAACGGGGCCCACCCCAGGGCGTCTTCTAGCCACAACTACCTCTGCACAGGCCCCGCCCCCAAATACAGCCACACAGCCGGTGGGGGGAGGGTGGGGAGCGGGGTGGTCAAGGCTTCAGCATGGGGCCTCTGAGGAGACGGAGGTGAGTCCACAGCACAGGCCCGCCTCCTGGCACCCTGCGCTCCTGGCTCCGGGCGGCCCCGCTGGCACAGCGTGCAGCCAGACCCAGCGGCCCCGCTGGGTGCCCCCCTGGGGCCCCTCCTCTGCTCTGAAATCTGTAGTTCTGTTCTTACTCTGCATCTCAGAATTTCTGACAGGCATGCTTAGAAAGATACAAGTTCGTAGACTTGATAGAAAAGAGGACTCACATTATATTCTTAAGATTATCCTATTTACAAAATTGTAATAAAAAGTCACTTTGTTATTTCATTAGAGCATTAGTTTGGATGAGTTCAAGTCCTTCTGTCACTTTGCGACCCACCTGGAGGACTTCGCCATCGCCATGCAGATGTTCAGCTTAGCTCATCGCCCTGTCCGGCTGAGTAAGTCGTGCGAGTCATTCAGTGTCGTCGTCTGTACGCAGTGTTGCTCTCTTCTTTAAGTAGTTATACCAGTCAGGGACCACTTACGAGCAAGACAAGTGATCGGCCATTCAGTCAGTTCAGTGTGAGGGTTCTCCGTGTTTGGCACCAGCACTCATGTTTCAACAGTCACCTTACCTGCTTTTACTTTCTAATTTTTCTGCTGAGAAGCAGAAGGAAATATTTAAATATCTGCGTTCAAAACATCGATGAGATTAGAATAACCTGCTTATCTTGCGTTTACTTCCATGACATTTCTCAGCTAAATTTATTATTTGAACGTGTTCTTGATGAGTATTTTTGTTTTTGTTTTACTTCCCAAATAATAAGTATATAGATGTTTTTGCTTCTCAAATAATGAGAATTTAGACTTAGACTATTTTACTTGATCGATGAGCTTTTGCATTTTCTCTCTGTAGCGGAGTTTAAGAGAGCTGTGAAGGTAGCCACGGGCCAGGAGCTCTCAAACAATATTTTGGACACCGTCTTCAAGATCTTCGATTTGGATGGTGATGAATGTCTCAGTCACGAAGAGTTTCTTGGGGTGTTAAAAAACAGGATGCATCGAGGCTTATGGGTAACAGACTTTGAATAATTACATGCTTTTATGTCATTAAGTGAACAGAGTTTGAGGAAATGTGTAGTCCTCAGTGGGGTTCTCATTTTCTAAGGAGATTACAAGCTCTAATTACAACACTGAAATACCTCCCACAGATGGGTCCACCATTCTTCTTTGCTTTTTTTTTTTTTAATGTATGAATCTAACCAGAAACTACTATTGAGAAATCATAGCCTAGAATTTTGCTCTGGGCTCCGTACGTGGACACCTATGTCCGGGCCCCAGCTGTGTCACTCACTAACTGCCAGGTCTGGCAGAGCCACTTAATTCTTCTGAGCCTTGGATTCCTCGTCTGCATAATGAGGACAATGGTGGAACCTGCCAGAGAGTTATTATGAGAATTAAGTGTGAAATATTTGGTGGCTGACACACGTGAGTAAATGTTGGCTGGTGTCCTCATTCACTCAGACTCGCATGGTGGTCTGTGACTATGGGACAAGTCAAACTCAGAATTTTGTTTAGATTAGAATCTGCTAGAAACACACAGGGACGCAGCGTGCAGGTTGAAGACGGTGGTCCAGGAGGACTACCTGCCACGTGAGTAGGTGATCAGCCAGGACGGTGGAAGGGAGAACCAGAGAAAGAAGCTGGAGGGGTCATGAAACAGTTGTTTATTACAACCTAGAGGAGCAGGTTCATCTTCCTGCTGCAAACACCACTTACGAAAAATGAACAAATGCTAGTTTCCACTAGCAAACATGTTTTACAGCCTTGTGGTTATTCATCATTAGGCATCACATTCCTGGAAATTCAGCCGACCTTCCCAGATAACAACTTAGTGTCCTCAGCAGCCTCTTTGCCATTTCTCAAAAAATGTGTTAAACAGGAGAGCTGCCCGTCGGTGGTAGGAGAGGGTCACAAGTGCCCCTTGCAGTAGGCCTGCGCCTCCGCCCGGCGGGCCCCGCAGCGCAGGGGCCACGTGCTGTCTGGCCTGTGCTTCCCGCTTAACTGGCGGGGGCCGTGACCGCGCCCACTTGTCTGAATTGTAGTGCTGCTTCTTCAGACTTCTCAGCAAGTGTATGGTCACCTATAGTGTCTTCTAAGTTTTAGCCAAGGTTAAATCAGAGTTTAAGGCTTGCAGTTTTTATTCCACATAGCTAAGTTCACAAAAACCAGAAATGTTATAAAACATTATAAAAGGAAAAGAGTATCAATCACATTTTTAAGCCAATGTATGAAAGAGACCACCCAGGGTCTCTGCCGTCTCCTTAGGGAGGATGCTGTCCGTTCCATAGTAGCCGGAGGGTGTTCTTACCTCACGTCCTCTTCTCGCCTTTCACGCTTACTTTGCAGCTTGTGTTGCGATCAGCTTTACCCCGGAATCCACCTCAGGTACCTTCGGAGTCACGGGGGGAACACACAGCAGCGAAGTGCATGTGAACCGTGTTTAACTTTGCAGACAGTGACCCTCTAATTCTTACTTTTGGTTCACAGGTACCACAGCAACTAAGCATTCAAGAATACTGGAAGTGTGTGAAAAAAGAAAGCATCAAGGGAGTAAAAGAAGTCTGGAAACAAGCTGGCAGAGGCCCTTTATAGACAAGATAACATGGGAATTGCTTTGCTCCGAGAGTCAGAGTTGGGGATTTTTTCCAAGTCCTGGATGTTTATGGTCCAAAGTCCTCACTCTTTTCCTTTGTGATATAAAGATGCCTCGTCTTTGCTTCTGATTCAGTAGTTTCTTAGTCCGATTTCATTAAAGAGCTTAGTAAAAAGAAAAGAAGTGTTCTTTTACGAAGACAAATAATTGGATTCTGTCAGAAGCCTGGGGTTGAAATAAGGCTTTGACTTTGATAAGATGGAACACCTAGTACTCACTGATTTCTCAGCACCGAGTGTTTTCTGGGAGAGTCCACAAGTATCCGCCAGAAACGTCCCTGACACACGAGGCCAGGACCCAGCCTGCACGCCCTGGAGGTCCTGTGAGGACCCGTTTGCTTCAAACACTTCAGGTTTTCTCATCTGCACCTTACATCTCATGAATTCTCGTGTGTTTTATTTCAGGGAGCTGTGTGTTAGTTGTCTTAAAAAATAATATTTAAATTTCAGGATTCTATCTGGAGACAGAACCAACTATAAAGATAAAAAATTACAGAGGTGCGTTTTGCATTTTTATATGTGCTGTTTTAAAACTACTATTTTTAACGAAATACTCTCATTCATTGACAACCTCACTAGTTTGTATTCTTGAAATCTAGTGTAATTAGGAGAACCTTGATCACAAGATAAGGGTCTCTTGAGATATATGGGCTATGGGTAAATGTTTAAAATGGTACTAGAAATTAATTGGCATTAATTGTAAAATGGCATATTTTAAACATGGCAAAGAAAAATTATTTTTTAATATGCTTCTCAAATAAGACTACTGCAGATACTTAAACCGTGGTCCACTCGGGATAAAGAGCTGATTCCAAGGTGGGGCAGGGGAGGTTCAAGATGAGCCTGGACCGTCAGAGGCGAGGGGGCGGCGCTCTTGGAAGATGAGGGCCAGCCAGGAGTGGGGTGGGCGGGGCATCCTGGCCGGGTCTGGGACAGCTTGAGCATCACAGTGATCAGTGCAGTGAGGGATCGCAGCCTGCTGAACGAAGTGAGAGAGTTCATGAGCTTCCTCCGCAAATTGATTGATTGACTGACTGGCTATCTGACTGACTGACTGATTGATTGATTGATTGATTGATGGAGTAAGAGGAGCCTCTCCTTACCATTGTGAAGGGATAAGGCCTTGTAACGTGAATGAATCTGCTAACTTGGAAGGCTCTCTTGTAATTTAATGGTTGAGATTGACAAGTGGTGGTAAAAGCTTTTGTCCAGTTATTTTTAAAAAATCGCCAATTAGATAAAAAATTGTTCTAACTCATTATTTTATAAATAATTTTTATTTATCTTATTATAAAAACCAAACCAAGACAAAAAAAAAGACAATGCTAAAAAAATAAAAGTACAGGCCTGCCGCCCGCACCCTTTCTCTGTTAGCCACAGAAATGCCATCTGACTCTCTTTGCCTGTCTGCCTGGCTGACGTTGTGGGTGAAGATCAGGATATAAAAAGCAAAAAGTTAGGGGGTTTTCTGGTGTCTTCAGTCTCACCGTAACCGTTCCAGCCCCTCGCCTGGCACGGCTCTTGCTGCCCACCGATCCCTGTACCCCACCTCTGTGGGGCTGCTTCCCCTGTGCACCACTCCCCCAGCCCATGCACTCGCCACCCCTCCTGACCACAATGCTTTTTCCTTTCTTGTCCTGGTGAAATTCTGGGTGTCAGATCCCTGTCCACAGATCGGGTTTGTCTCTGCCAAATGTACATCAGAGCTGGAGCCATGCCTCAGTCATGTCTACATCCCAGCCTGGCAGGGTCAATCCCACATCCTGCAGATGCTTGTTGAATAAAAGGAGGAGGAGAAGGAGGTCAGATGGCTTGTGAGACCTGCCAGGTTGCAGGTGACGAAAAGCAAAGGGTCCTGCCGTCACAGGACCTAGAGTCTAAAGTGAAGATGACGTTTTAAATATTCAATGCAAATTGAGACAAAAAAATGGAGCACTGCTGGGGAACGAAAGAGTAGCCTTTCTTAAGCCAGAGTGTTCAGGAGGGTGAGAGAGCAGCTTTCAGTTCTTCAGAGTCAAGAGATGTTCTACCACAAAAAAAAGTCTGAAAATGAATCATTCATTTTTTGTCATTATCATGTAATTGCTGCAAAACAACCTGGTCCCATTTGAAAAGAATCTGGATCACCTTTGTGTGAAATAAGCAATCTGGACTGGACGGTGTCTCTTCTCCGGAGGCGGGAACACCGACTCGGGAGCACTGGCCTTCCTAACGCCCAGGTCCTAAGGTGTGAACGCCAGTTAACGAAGGGGCTCCACGTAATCAAGAGGAAGTGCGTTAGTGCGGCCGGGAGGCTTGTCTCAGGAGCTGACCCTGGGCTTCCCTTGGAAACCATGCCAGCAAGAAGAGAATGGAATGAAATATTTAAGAGAGTTGAGAGAAAAAAGCCCACCAACCTAGAATTCTGTATCTGTCAATATTCCAACTCAAAAGCAAAGCAAACAAAAACTCAGGACTTTCTCAGAGGAATAAAAATTGAGGCAATTTGTCACTAGGATACCTGTTTCACAAAAAAAAAAAGTTACATTCTTCAGGAAGAAGGAAAATTACATAGCTCAGAAACTTGGCTCTACATGAACAAAAGGGGGGCTTTAGAGAAGGAATAAATGAAGGTAAAAAATAAAGTATTTTGTTTTTCCTATTTGGGGGGCAGGTAATTAGGCTTACTTATTTTTAGAGGAGGTGCTGGGGATTGAACCCAGGACCCTGTGCACGTTGAGCATGTGCTCTGCCGCCGAGCTACACCCTCCCCCCGTTTTTCCTTCTCTTAACTGATCTAACAGGTAACAGTGTGTTCGGGATAAGCATAGCAACAACGTAGTGGGCGTCACAGCTCGTGGGCAAGTGAGGTGAAGGGCGGCCGTGCTGCGGGGGGGGGGGGGGTGCGGAATGCCCTGCTTTAACGGGCCTGCGCTGCTCCGGAGGTGCATCCCCCGTGTCATTGGAAAGGACGAGAGCTGGTTGTAAACGTGCACTGCAAACTCCAGGACGCCCACCAAAGAAATACGTGGCCGGTGAGGCTGCTTCCAAAGCGTCCCACGGCAGTGAAGGCTGGACCCTCACCAGGGTCCCGAGGCTCCGACTGCCCCGCCGCTGACTCCGCACGCAGCCTCGCCGTCTGCCCCCCTCCCTGCTCGGCCGTCGCAGCCATCCCGTTCTTCCCGCAGCCCCCGAGCGCTCACTCCGGCGTCAGGACGCTGACGCTTGCTGCGTGCGCTCTGTGCTGTTCCGACGCGGGTCCTCCCTGGCCTCGCTCCTCCCGGCGGCTCTGCGCTCTGCTCGGTTACGCTGTCCCAACGAGCGTCGGGGACCAGCCTCCACCCTTGCTCTGTTTCGTTTCTCTTCACAGGACCTTCTCTCCCAGAGTGCATGTGTATGTATTTTTAATCTGGCTATTGTCTCCATCCTACTAGAATTTCAGTCCTGCAAGAACAGAGAATTTCTCTATTCACCACGGTGTTTTTGGTACCTGATACAACACGTGACACGTGGTGGCTGCTCAGTAAATATTTTTGAATCATGAAGAGATAAATAAGAAGGAGCTATGGGCCAGTCGTGAGCGCATAGGAAGGACTTCCCAGACAGAGCGCGGCCCGCCCAGGAAGCGTCCTCCTTTCCAGACAGACGCACCCCTGCTGCAGGGCACCAGAGCCGGCTGCGATCGGCCCCTTGCTTTGGTTTTCTGTTCACCAAGCAGCCTTCAGATGATCTGGGTCCACACCGTTTGCTCACAGGAGAGGGGCTCTGGTCAGGCCAGCCTCCCGACCACGCAGTGACCCCGACCACGCGGTGACCCTGACGTGGGCCCCCACCCCTTGGACGCAGCCGCACTGAAACCGCTCTGCAGGAGGTCAGACAGGAGGAAGACGGTCAGGGGGCAGCTGGGACCGAGGAGGAACCACCAGCGCTCTCCCCACTGCCGTCTCTGCTTTTGCGTAGCGAGTCCGTTCTCCAAGGCGCGAGCGCCCGAGGAGGCCGGCGCCGCCCCCGGTGGAAGCCTGACTCGCCTGCGGACGTGCTTACCGCGCTCCAGCCCCGTCTCTGGCCGCCGGGTGGGGTGGAGGGTGCGGGGTCCAGGCCCCCGCAGGCTGGAGGGCGGCCGGCGAGGCCGTTTACTGGGGGGGGGGGGGGGGGGGGCTGCTACTCCCAGAAGAGTTTAAAGGGTAGACTCTTCCTCCCCACAGGGAGAGGCTGGCGGCTCAGGCCAGCCCGGGGTCTCCGGGGCCAGCAGGGCGGACTGCCTCATCGCCAGAGGACCGGGTCAGAGCGACAAGTAGGTTTCAGGAGAACTCTCAAGAAGCTGGCCGCTGGCGGAAGAGGATGCTCCAGGGACTATGTCCTTAACGCTTTGTCAGCAACAGCTTTGACAGCGAGCAGTGAACCAGCAGCTCTGCAAAAGACTTCCCTTTGATCTGCACGCTTTATTTTCTCCTCCTGTTACTAGAGCAGTTTAGCCTTCCATCGGGGGCCGGAGGTGAGCCAGCAGGGGGGCGTGGGAAGCAGAGAGGAGCCACCAGGCCCTCTAGTCCGGGGCGGGCCTCTCTCAGCCCGCAGGCGTCCCACAGCCCGCCGTCCCTCTCCTCCGCCAGGTGAGCTGGGGACGAGGAGCGCCCGGAAACCTCGTCTTAGCGATGCGGGCGGCGTTTCTCCAGTTGGCGTTTCTGCCGGCTTGGTACCAAAGAAAAGCAGGACCTGGACAGGCACGTGCACAGGGGGATCCGCGGAGCCGAGCTCGCGTCAATCTGGGACAGGGTTTCCACCCCAAAGCAGGGCTCCGGGCCTCGGAGAGCTGTGCCCTCCTCTGTCCGCCACCGTGGCAGGTGTGTGCCGCTACCCTGTAACGGGTACGTGCATTTTAAGGAAATTTCCCTGATCTTCCCAGGGAAGTACCAGGCAAATAGCAGAATCAGAGTTTGATGCCAGTAAGGACACACAGAAGCTGACCAGGCAGCTCGGGGCGAACGAGGAGTCAAGGTGTGCTTAGCGGAAATGGCACATCCTCAAGAGCTGGGGGCCGACTGACACCAGTGTCACCCCAGTGCCGCGGGACAGCTGAGACCAGAAGATGAGATGCAGGGAGAAAACCGCGCTGAGGAAAATAAGGAGACTTGCCTGTGACCTGCAGCAGCGCCGCGGCTCCTTGACGGCGCAAGAAGGCAACGCAGAGGGTCCGCTAGATGGCGCTCCTGCCTTTCCAAACGGTTCTCTCCTGGGGCCCCACGCCTGATGCTTAGCGGAGGCCGCGCGAACGCCCAAAGTACGGAAGATTTCCAAAGTGACTTCCCGACTGACGAGCACGGGAGAGACGACGGACTGACACGCCTGAGCTGCGTCCCTCCAGCTCTTAGAGGGGCGAGGACGGTGCTACCACAGCTCCCATCAGGTGCGGTTTGTGTTTGGCTACGTTCTGCGAGGACTCTGGACGCCGGTGACGGGCTGTAACGGGGTGGGAGGGGCCGTAACGGGTTGGGAGCTGTAACGGGGGGCTGTAACGGGGTGGGGGGGCTGTAACGGGGTGGGCTCCTCCTTCAGCACAAGCAGCGTCAGATCCCTGTGCTCACCGGCTCCGCCCAGCACTGCTGGTGTGGTCTTCCGTGCATGAGAGCTTTCCCTCCAAGAAGATGGAACGGGAGAAAACATTTTGCTTATAACATTTATATCACCTGGATTTACGTAAGATTTAGACATTCAATTCTGGGAGACAATGGTATTAATTAATAATTCTTTTATTTTGCAGAATGTCAGACGTGCTCTCCCAAGTGATAAAATTTTACGACCCAAAGAGAGAATTAAAGGAATTTTTATTGCAGCATCATTTCAAATAAAAATTCTGAAGTGACTTGAGTGCCGAGCACCATGAAAGTGGATAAAGAAATGGTGCCAGAAGTTGTACAAGGGGCTCCAGGCGGCAGTTAACACGAGGATGCTCAGATTAAGTCCCATGACCTCGCCGGTTGTGAGCCATTGTCTCCCTGCGCCAGCCCGTCCCTCCCTCACGCTCTGCTTGGTGACGCTGGGACGGGCGTGCCCTCCGCCGCTGTCCTGCCAGGTCCCCACAGCCTGCACCCTGGCAGCACTTGGTACCACCGCCCGCTGGGCTCGCAGTGGAAGCAAAACAGACCTAATCTTTCCTTTAAAAGTTCACAGTCTAGGGAAACGATCTTTGATTTAAAAATCGTACGTAGGAGAGGTACCTGAGCGTATGAGACAGGACTTAACGTGGACAGGCTGACTACGAGACAGTTCCAAACGCTGAGCCCTCACGCACATACGCACACAGATAAACACACACCCAAACACGCGCACACGCAAGCGCTCGGCATGTGCGCCTCTCCCATCTGGAACGGCACGTCCACTCCACCTCCTCCGCCGGAAAAGTCGGTTCGCAATCCAAAGCGATCATAGAGAGATCACAGCAGTGGAGACAGCAGCGCTGTGTGCTGTGTCCTAAAAACCCGCTCTTTTCTGGCGGGGAGCCAGTCAATGTTTCCAGTGGCAGCAGCCAAGCCCAGACTTCCCTGCAGCCTCAGTGCCTTCAGTAACAGTCACCTGGGCTGATGAGTGAACTGGTGGTCGGGAAGCTTTCTGGGGACAGATCCCATATGTGCACACACAGATCCCACCCAACCAGAAACTCGCAGTCATCAGGGTCAGGGCTCTATCTGTGATCCCACTGTGACAGCTGCATCTCTGGACTCCCTTTTTGGCTGCATTTTATTAGTCAACAAACAGATCATTAGTCAACTACACAGCAAAGAAAAAGAAAGGCCGGCTCAGCCCAGTCCACTGATGGATGTTCAAATTAGTGGGAGAAACTTTACAGAGAAGCAGGATATTTGCATAGCCTCAGAGTACCTCCTCCAAATACTTACCCAGTACTGTGATGCTGGGAACAGATGTCCACAAATTCCTTGACATTCCTCCCTCCCGGAGGTAGAATTTAATTCACAGAGGAGAACTGAAGATGAGACAGAGCAACTGAGCTGCTCGTGGCCCTGAAGGAGCCTCCAGTCCCCGAACTTAGAGCAGAGGCTGGCTGAGGGCAGGGTGTGCTGGGAGTGAGTGAAGGAGGATGAAGACGCGGGAGGACTGCAGGCGGGGCGTCTGTGGGGGCAGAGCAGGCCCAGGACTCACCGGAGACAGTGAGAAGGCAGGGGACGCAGGGATGGGGGGCCTCCAACCCACTCCTTCTCTCTCTCTTCTGATTCAGCACTGAAGGTCAGAGGCTGCCACTTTCCCCCACTCTCTTGATCCTAAAGCAAGATTCGGTCCTTCTGAAGTCCTCAGAGGAAATTTTTTCTCGTTCATAGAAATAGGGAAACACAATTTTATGTTTGTGTGTGTGTGTGTGTGTGTGTGTGTGTGTGTGTGTGTGTGTGTTTCAGCCTAGCCCCACAAGCTTAAAAGCCAGTGGTCAGATTCATTGCCACTGCTGAGAAAGCCAAGAGGAAGGCGTGTCTTGCATTTTTTTTCATTGAAGTATATAGTTAGTTTACAATGTTGTGTTAATTTCTGGTGTACATAATATTTAAGTCACACATAAACATGCGTATCTCCCTTTTCATATTCTTTTCATTATAGTTACGACAAGATATTGAGTATAGTTCCCTGTGCTCTACAGTAGGACGTTGTTGTTTATCTATTTTGTATATAGTAGTTAGTATCTGCAAATCTCAAACTCCCAATTTATCCCTT
This sequence comes from Camelus ferus, assembly GCF_009834535.1. Classification (NCBI taxonomy): domain Eukaryota; kingdom Metazoa; phylum Chordata; class Mammalia; order Artiodactyla; family Camelidae; genus Camelus; species Camelus ferus. The sequence continues at coordinate 23,454,612 of NC_045709.1, forward strand.
CCAACACCCTACCCCCTGGTAACCATAAGTTTGTTTTCTATGTCTATGAGTCTTTTTCTGTTTTGTAAATAAGCTCATTTGTCTCTGTTTTAGATTCCACATATCAGTGATGTCTTGCATTTTTAATGATGACAATAATTACCACCTATCACTGGGCAGCAGGCATCATCCTCATCTCAAAAATGGTCCTAAAAGTATGACATGTTTTTGTAGAACTGTGAGAAATAAACAAAGCTGCTAATATTTTGCTTCCAGTTTTCCCACATACACTTTTTGTAAAAAAATAAAATGTAGTTTTACATAATACGATAAATACTCTGTTTAAATGTATTGTGATTACTACTCAAGATGGTTTTAACTTTCTCATCTCATATCTGTTCATCTGTTTCCAGTCCTATTTTGTTGCTTTTTCCTTCTTCTTTTCTATCTTCTGTTAGACTAAGTTTTCTCTATTTTCTTCATTGCTACTTTGTTAAAAACTTAGAGATGATATTTCTATTCTTTCAGTAAATACCCTTCTTCCAATGTATGTACCTAAATATCAATTTTTCTAACAATGTCTAAAGTTATTCAGTATTTCCCTCCAGCTCGTGAGTAAAAGAATCTTAACGTCTAGTTATCTCCGAGCACCCTCCACTCCCTCACCTGGTTATTTTGACCAGAATTTTCCTTTTACTCTTTTAAACACACAAGAAAGTTGTTTTAGGTTTTTCCATTAATTGCAATTACATTTACAAAGATATCTCACCAATTTCTGTGTTCACTACTGTTTATTCTTTGCAAACACCTTCCTTCTTTGTGATGGCTATTCTATGTGCTCAAATACAACTCCTAATAGTTCTTTCAGTGGGAGTCTGTAGGTGGTAAACTTTCTTAGACTTCATGTCTGAGAATGTCTTTGCTTTGCCTTCACTCTTTTTAAAATTGTGGCAAAATAGACATAACATTTTCCCCTTTTAAGTGTACAGGTCAGTGGCATTAAGGACATGCACATTGTTGTCCGGCTGTCACCACCATCACCTCCAGAACTTTTTCACCTTCTCCACCTGAAGCGCTGTATCCATTAAACAGTAATTCCCCCCCCCCCCGCAGCCCCTAGGAACCACCGTCTACTTTCTCTACAAATCTGACTGCTCTATGTACCTCATGTAAGTGGATTATATGGTACAGTTGACCCTTGAATGATACGTTTGAACTGCACAGATCCACTAATACATGTACATTTTTCGCTAGTAAATACTACAGCACTACACAGTCCATGGTTGGTTGAATCTTCGGATGCAGAGGACCCTCAGATATGGAGGGCTGCCTGTAACTTATATGTGGATTAACCCTTTCACTTTTCAAGGGTCAACTGTTTTTGTCTTTTTGTGACTGGCTTATTTTACTTAGCATAATAGCTTTAAGATTCATCCACGTTGTGACATGTGGTAGGATTGCTTTCCTTCTTAAGGCCGAATAATATTCTACTGTATGTATGGAGTGCATTTTGCTTATCCATCATTTGACAATGGACACTTGGGTTCCTCCCACCTTTTGACAATTGTGAATAATGCTGCAGTGAACATGGGTTTACAAATACCTGTGTGAGCTCCTGCTTTCCTTTCTTTTGGGAATATACAGGAAATAGAACTGCTGGATCACATGACAATTCTATGGTTAATTTTGGGAAGGGATTGCCATATGTTTTCTACAGCAGCTACACAGTTTTATATTCCTAACAGCAATACACAAGGGTTCCAAATTTCTCCATATCCTCAACGTTTGTTATTTTCTGCTTTTCTTGTTGTTTTATAATAGCCATCCTAATGGGTGTGATGTACTTTCTCATTGTACTTTTGATTTGCATCCCCCTGATGATTAGTGATGTTGAGCATCTTTTCATGTGCTTATTGGTTATTTGTATATTTTTGGACAAATATCTATTTAAATCCTTCGTCCATTTTTAGATGGAGTTGTTTGGGTTTCATTGTTTTTGAGTTGTAGAGGTTCTTTATATATATATTCTGCATAGCAATCCCCTATCAAATATATGATTTGCAAACATTTCTCCCGTTCCATTGGCTGCCTGTTTACTCTGCCTTTGCACTTAAGTGATCACTTTTCTGGTATAAAACTTAGGGACACTAGGTATTTTCCCTCAGCACTGAGAACACTACTTCATCGTCCCCTGACGTCTCTTATCACTGATAGGAAGTCAGCCATCAGTCTAATTAGCGTTCCTTTGGTAATATGACTTCTAGCTCTGGAATCTGAAAAATCTTAAAGATTTTTCTTTATTTTAAATGTTGAATAGCTTCACTACTCTGTGCCTATGTTTTCCAGACATGTCTTTCTTCAACTCTGGAACATTCTCAGATTTAATCTCTTCAGAACTTGTTTCTTTGACACTGCTTTCATTCTCCTTCTGGAGCACTTATTATAGATGTGTGTTGAAGTCTGCCAATGTAGCTTCCATGTTTTTCATATTTCAAAAAAATGTTATTTGAGTAGTGTTCTGGATGAATTTCTCAGCAGTATCTCCCAGCTTGCTAAGTCCCTCTTCTCCAGTGTCCAGATCAGAATTTATCTTGTCTATTGAGCTTTTAATCTGACAATATTTTAATATTCTGAAGATTTCTAAAATCTTATTTTTTAAATCCACCTATTCTTTTTCTGTTCATTATTTTGTTTCAATTTTTTTTGTTCCTTTTAGATGGAAGTTATTCTTTCACTCACCTCTTTGGGCATGCCATATACTGTTTGTAAGACTGCTTCATAAAGTTGTTTTATTTTGAGTGCATTGGAGTTCTTATAATTGATTTTTAAACTGTGTCTCTTTGGGGGGGGTAATTAGGTTTATTTATTTATATTATTTAACTGTAAGTACTGGGGATCGAACCCAAGACCTTCCGCATGCTAAGCATGCAGTCTACCGCTGAGCTACACCCTCCCTCTTATTGTTGATTTTTAACTGCGTCCTTTTTTTCTTAGTAGTAGATTTGTTTGGAAATTGTGGCTGTGCGCCTGCGCATGCGCGCCATCCGCTCATTTCCGCCGCCTGTCCCCGCCCCTTCCGGCGCTCGGCCCCCGCCCACTTGGAGGCCCCGCCCTACAGGCCCGCCCTCACCGCGCGCAGGCCCCGTCCGCGACGGCAGCCAGTGCGGACACAATGCGGGGCGGGGGCGGGGCCGGGCGCGAGGCGGCGCGGGGAGGGGGCGCGGCGGGGGCGGGGCGCGGAGCCGGGCGGAGCCGGGCGGAGCTACCGGGAGCGCCGGAGTAGCCGCTGCCGCCCCCGCCGACGGGGGCCTGGCGCGCCCCGCCACCCCGGGCCGCTGGGTGCCGCGGCCGCCGGCGGAACATGGCGCCCTGCACGTTGTGGCGCTGCTGCCAGCGCAGCGTGGGCTGGGTGCCTGTGCTGTTCATCACCTTCGTGGTCGTGTGGTCCTACTACGCGTACGTGGTGGAGCTGTGCGTGTGTGAGTACCAGCGGGCCTGGGCGCGGGCGGCCCTCAGCGCGGCGGGCGGGGCCCTCGGTCGGCGGGGCCCGCGGGGCCGTGTCCCCGCTCCCCGGCCCGGCCGTGCGGACCCCTCCGGGGCCCGTCCGTTTCCCGTCGGCGCCCGGCGGCTTGGACGGAATGTGCCTTCCGGGCGAGCGCGGACGCGGCCGGGCCGCCCGTCCTCCCGCCCTGGGTCCCGAGGCGGTTCCTCTAGGCGGACGGCCCTCCCGCCCGGCTCGGCCTCCCCGAGGACGCGGCCCCGGGTGCCCGGGTGTCCGAAGGGCCGGCGGCGCGCCTGAGGGAGGAGAGACCCTCAGGGAGCGAGGGGCAAGCCGCGGCCCCCCACCCCCGCCGCACGCCGGGAGGTGTGGAATCGGGACCCCCACCCCGGCGTGGCCCGCGTTTGTCCAGCTCCCCGGGACGTACTTGATTAAAACCGACTTCTGCCCGCGGAAGAGAAGGCTCTGACTCAGGCTTGGGGGAAGGTTTTAAATGAAAATACTTACCTTTCAGAAAATTACTTTTTACTTGTAGGATGTTTAATTTTAAGGAGAACTATCCCTGCAGGTAGGCCCGGAATAAGTTAGTTGTGGAATATATTTCCAAATAATAACGGAGTTGATCTGTTGAGTATTACTGTTCAGTTTCCTCCTTTCGGGTACCAAAATGTTTGCCACAAGTGATGTTTGAATCTATTAAAATTGACTAGATTTAGGTACTTCTTAAAGCTACTTCCGGAAAGTGATGATGATCGTAGGATTCTCATCAGCTCGTGATGGTACTTTTATTTTATTTACTCTTAAGTGAGCATTTATTCCGAAAGCTGTATGCGTCTTACTTAATACCGTCAGGAAATTATTCTCTCTCGGTTCTAATTCCCTAGTGGTTTTGGAGTAAAGCTTTTCAGGGAACATTGAAAATATGCATTAATGTTGAAATTGCACATTTAACCCATAGAGGGTTGTCAAAAATATCCAAAGGTGTCGTCAGACAGGAAGGGCAGTTGAACTCGGATTGAGCAGTGCTGTGTGCTCCTGGCGATGGAGAACGTTTCCTTCCTTAATCCTCAGTGTCTGAGCGCAGGTGTCTCTAGGGATATGGGTAATGAGGCTGAGCGACTCGCTCCTTAGGTTAGGTCACACAGTTGTTGAGTGACTACAAGAATGTGACCCTCAGCTTTCCACTCTGCACGTAACTTCTAGTGAGCCAGGAGGCTCAGTAGAACTGAATTGTTTGGTCCATGATGGGGAGTTGGGCGGGGCTCAGTGGTTGAGGTTTTTGGAGATCAGGTAGGCTTTAGGCCCATCCTTTAGAGGTCACACCCCAGGATTTCATTAAAGTAAAACATTCTGCAACAGTTAAGGCCCAATGCTTGGCACAGTTTTAAAACACTCAGCGGTGAAAGGTCTTACATAGGGCCTGCATTTAATACTTCAGAGTTATCAGAGTTGAGGAAGAATTTGGGAGGACTGAGGTGTCGCTAGACTATATGGTTGAGCGTGAAACTCGTTCAGTCTTGTATTGAAACTATCCTTTAAACTACTTATGTAGTTCATGTTTTCATAAGCACAGACCCTCCTGCTGAGATATATCAGTGTATAACTTTATAGGAGTTTTAAGTTGAGTGAAGTGTGAGTTTGACTTAAAGTGCTGTTTCAATAATTTTTATAGAGTTTTCTTAGTTTCTGGTGTTTTTTTTTTTAAATCAAACTCAGTGGGAGAGAATGATAATTGTATCTTTACATGTCTTAATTTATGTGTTAATCCTCATAATAATCTCCATAACGTTGAGTGATTTGTGCAGGGTCATACAACTAGTAAATGACGTAACTAGAATTGGAACTGAAATGGCTAGGCTTCACAGCCCATGCTTTTCTTTTTAACTACCATGGAAGACTAGTCTGCTTGGTTACCCACAACTGGACGCTCAGGGCAGATTCCAGTCTTGTCTGTAATTATTTATCTAAGGTAGTTTTCTCCGGAAGGGTAGCAGTGGAAGGCTCCTAAATATCTCAGACAACAGAAACGCATGACTTACCACTGTAGGACATTTGAAAAAAGTTTATGAGAGGCCCTTTGTTCCATCCCAGCCTCCATAACTTACATTTGTAATTCCATACACATAAACACACATATACACACACATGCAGAAATGTATCAGTAACTCCCATTGCTGGTAGGAGTGATGCTGACAAAATTGAGTTGGTAAGAGGTAATGCATCTGAGACGGCCATCCCACAGGGGTGATAAGCAGAGAAGTAATGATGGAGTAATTAATAATATTGGTCCTTGATTTTAAATTAAAGTGAAAATTTTCAATTTTCCCTCAAGGCTGATGTTTAAACATAGGAGTTTAGTTATGGATGGATTGACCCACTTTTCCGGTCAAGTTGGTTTTGAGGAAAGTGCTAATACAGGTTCCCAGGATTTATCAGGTCATTTGAAGCTGTTAGTAGTAGATGTGTACCTCTTATTTGGCATGTAGAGGATCTTAGAGCTTAAAGAGATTTTAGAGATGATTAATTCAGTCCCTTTATTTTACTTCTGAGAAAATTATTGCTTGGAAGAGCTATATGGTTTGTTCAAGGATGGTTATACCTTCTATGTGTTTTTCAGAGAGAATATGTAGGGTAGGACTATAACCTCTGAGTCTATATATCTAATAATTCATTGTGTCTCCTTCATAATTTCTCCAGATTTAGAAAGAGACAAGATAAATAGCTTAAACATCAGTGTTGCGTGCACTGTCTTGACACAGTTGATTGCAGTGTCTTTTATTGATTTCAAAAGAATCAGCTTTTGATTTCACTTACTTTTTTCTGTTGTTTTTCTGTTTTCTATTTCATTGATTTCTTGTCTGATATTATTTCCTCTCTTCTTTTACTTTGGGTTCGATTTGCTCTTTTTCTAGTTTCTTAATGTGGAAACAGAAATTGATTTGAGCCCTTTCTTAGGTGTTTACTCCTGTGTATTTACCCCTAAATATGCTTTATTCACATCTCATGAATTTTGATATGTTGTATTTTCATTTTCATTCGATTAAATTATTTTTTAATTTCATTTTTCATTTCACCTTTGACCCATGGGCTATTTTAGAAGTATGCTGCTTAGTTTGCAGTTACTTGGGGATTTTTCAGATCTCTTTTTGATTTCACATTTAAGTCCATGTGGTCAGAGAACATACCTTGTATGACTTGCCCTTTAAAATGTATTCGGGCTTGTTTTATGGCCTAGAATGTGGTCTGTCTTGGAAGTGTTCCATGTTCATTTGAAAAAAAATGTATTCTGTATGCAGCAGTGTATTTTGCTGTTTGTTGTTGGGTATTCTGCTATGTCATAATGCTCCATAAATGTCAGTTAAGGCAAGTTGGTTGATAGTGTTGTTCAAGTCGTCTGTGTTCTTGCTGATTTTCTATTTGTTCTATCAAGTACTGAGAGTTATAGCAATAATTGTGGATTTGTCTGTTTCTCCTTGTGGTTCTGTCAGTTTTTGCTTCATGTATCTTGCAGCTCTGTAATTAGGCACATAAAATGTCTAGGACTATTGTCCTTTTCGTGAATTGACCCTTTATCATTATGAAGTGACTTTCTTACCCCTGGTGATACTATTTGCTTTGAAATCTGCTTTGGTATATGCTAGCATGTCCACTGATCTTTCTTTTGATTGGTAACAGCATGGTATGTGCTTTAACCTGTTTAGTCTTTATATTTAAAATGTGTTCTTTGTAAGCAGCATATAGTTGGGTCTTGCTTTTTTAATCCACTCTGAAAATATCTGCCCTTTTTCCTTTCTTTTTTCTTAATTGAGATGTAATTGATGTAGAACATATTTGTTTCAGGTGTACAGCATAATGATTCAATGTATGTTTATATTGCAAAATGGTCACCACAAGAAGTCTAGTTAACATCCATCACCACACATAGTTACAAATTTTTTTCCTTGTTATGGGAACTTTTAAAATTTATTCTGTTAGTAAGTTTCAAATATGATAGTCACCATGCTGTACAATCTCTGCCTTTTAATTGGTATGTTTTGACCATTTGCATTTAATGTGATTATTGATGTGGGTAAGTTTAAGTCTTATCATTTGCTTTTTAAAAAAATCTTTCCTGTCTATTGTTTTTTCCCCTTTTCGTCCTCGCCTTCTTTGACTTCATCGATTTTTGAAAGATTTTACATTTTAAATTATTTTTTATGATTGTTTTCGCCTTTGTTAGCTTATTAGCTATAACTGTCATTTTAGTGATTGCTTTAAGGTTTATAACATAATATTTAATTTATCATAATCTACCTTCCATTGATATACCAGTTCACATACAGTACCCTGTTAAAGGATTCTTCCATTTCTTCTATGCAAGCCTTTATGCTATTGCTGTCATGCATTTTTTATGTTATAAAACTCACACTATGTTGCTATTATTTTGCTTAAACAGTTTGTCTGTTTTAAATATTTAAATAATAAGAAAACGAATCTTATGTATTTACCTATCTGCTTATCATTTCTGGTATGCTTCTTTCTTTTTTATAGATCTGTATTTCCTGCTGGTGTCATTTTCTTCTGCCTGAGGGTTTCCTTTAACATTTATTGTAATGCAGGTCAAGTGGTGATGAATTATTTCAGCTTTTGTATGTCTGTAAAAGTTTTTATTTTGCCTGTTTTTTTTAAAGCAACTTTGTCGAGATAATTTACATATCATAAGATTTATTTGTTTGAGATGAACACTGCAGTGATTTTCAGTGAACTTAACCAAGTTATGCAGTCATCATGACCATCCATTTTTAGAACATTTTTTGTCACCCTAGTCAGATCCCTAATGCCCATTTGTGGTTAGTTCCCGTTCCCATCCCCAGTCTGAGGCAGCCACTAATGTACGTTCTGTCTCTGTGTGCTTCTTCTGGGCGTCTCACACAAAGGGAGACGTACAGGAAGTTGTCTTTTGTGTTTGGTGTCTTTTGCATGTTTTTGAGGTTAATCTGTGTTGTCGTGTGTAGCACTGTTTCTCCCCTTATTCTCTGCTTCACATTCTAATTTGTATTTTTCTGTTTCTAAAATATGTTTACAGTTTTTTCTAGTAATGTATATCTAGTAATCCTCCACAAATTGTGCATTGAATTAGAGTATAAATAAAAGTCTTGCACTTCATTATTTTAAGATTTATAGTATGATTGGGTCCTGTTCATGTTTGTATCCACTACAGAGTCTAGTGGCTGGTAGACTTTTAATAAATATGTATTGAATTAAATACAATTATCTTCTTACAAACTCACTGGAATCATATTTTTGAGTACATTGAACAAACATCCACAGTAACAATTAGATTATAGTTAACCAGCATATATTTCAACATTCTTTGGGTTCGAAGGCTACATGATATTGCTTCTTGGTTGTGCAGTCTTTGGGATTTTGAAATAGTAGTTTTTGGAAATTACGCTGGTACTGTTTTTTAAAATCTGGCTCCCTAAATGTCATCCTCAGCAATTGATCTAATTATAGGAAAAGTTAAGATATGAATTAAAGTATTTCTAAAAACCTTTTTATTAATTTTGTAATTTCACATCTGTTTTCAGAGCTAGAGCATAATAATTTTCTGTGTAACTTGCCTTTTGAAAGCTATAGTGCTCTGCAGTTTTCTTTACTTGCATTCTACAATTATCCTGGTCTTTCTCTTTTCTTTTTTTGAAGAACAGGTTTTTATTCTAAAGACTGCTAGTGATTTAATCTGTCCTGATATCATTTTCTGTTGATAGCAGGAAGCAGATTGGTCTGGGAGAACTCTGTAAATATATATCCAAAAAAAGCCAAACCCACATGAACAAAAAGAGCTTTTATATTTTCTTCCTTATAAACAGAACCTTTGGGCCTTCACTGCTTTCTTGTAAGACGAGAAATATGGAAGAGGTGCTGGACAACTTAGCAACCAGGTCAGGCTATTTGGGAGAACAGCATTATGCCCTAGTCATGCAGGTAAAACTTCTCCTCTGATCACTTCCACTTTGTGGCAGAGAAGACATTGCACACAAACTCCAGTCTCTAATGTCTGCTGGACATCTCTGCTTCCCTTTTTTTTTTTTTTTTAACGTCTCTGCTTGGAAATCTTATAGGCATCTCACGTTCATCGTGTTCAAAACAAAATTGAGTTTTTTTTCTCTTTCTTCTCTGCACCTGTTCCTCTGTCATAGCTCAGTAGATGAGTTTTATCCTTTCAGTTCCCTGGTTGAAAAGTCACCATACGTCCATTAATCATCATATCCTGTTAAGTGTAGCAGAACTCAGTTGCTTCTCACCACCACTGCAGCTATTCATTCGAGCCACCGGGCGTCTTGTGTAGTAGACTGAAGAACATGGCCACAGTAGTTTGCACTTCCTCCCCAGAGGTGGAGTCTGTGCACCCACCCAGTGAATCTGGGTTGGCCTTGTGCTTGCTTTTACCAGTAGAACGTGGTGGGACTGATGTGTGTGATCTGGAGCCTAGACCTCAAGACAGCATGCATCTTCTGCTTTAGTCTTTTGGAACGTTGTGGTTGCCAGGTTAGGGCATTTAGACTGGCCCATATGGAGAGAGAGGCCCAGCTAAGAAGAGCTAAGCACCAAATCCCCCGATGTGCGAATGAGGCCATCTTAGACTCTCCTGCTCTGGGCGAGCTGCACATTGGCTGGAGCCAGTAGAAAAACAGCCCAGCTGATCATGGCCCAACTGCTGACCCGTCCTTGTGGGAAGTAATACATGGTGGTTGTTTCAAGTCCCTAAGTTCGGGGTGGTATCATCTGTGTCACTGCAGGGCCGTATGTCTCGTCTCTCCCGCCATGTCCCACCCCATCCTCTCACTCTGTATCCTGTCTGTCTGCCACAAAGCAGCCAGAATGACCCCTTTACAATGAATACCAGATCTGTCACTCCTGAATACTGTGGCTGGCTTCCTCCCTTGTTCAGGGGGCTCCTCGCATCCTTTCCATGGCCTCGCCCCTCGTTACTTCTCTGACATCATTTCCTTTGCACTCTTCCCTTTAGTTGTTCTGTGGTTGCCACACTGGCCCCCTTGCTGTATACTTTTTTACCTGACGAATGATCTTAATAACTTTTCAGCCTCTCTGAGTTTGTTCCTCTGCTGTAAGATGGGGTGATGCCTGTCTTACAAAATCATGTGACGTTCTTAGCACGGCAGGCTTTCACATGTTGGAGGTGGGGACTAGATGTAAATAGCTACCATATTTTGGCAAGAGGTGTTTTTTTTTTTTAATTCTTAGGGCTCCCCCACCCACCGGCATGCGCACACTGTCTTTAGTGAGTGAAGTAGCACATTCTCACACTTTTTTTAAATTGGCTGCATTTGAAGATCATATTGCAAAACTAGGTGCCTCTTTTGCTGTGCTGCTGACAGTGAAGGGTGTGCGTGTGGGAGAGCTGTCTAAGGAAGGGGGCCCTCCACTGCATTGTCATGTGGGACTTTAAGAAGATTAATACCTCATTCTATGCCTGTAAGCATATAAGCTACGCAGATTTAGATGTCGCTGAATATGCAGCACATCTTCTGGAGCAGATGGGCACCTACGCTCAAATCACTGAAGTAGTCGCACATAATGGTGATTGTGGTTTTATGGAAAATAGATTTCTCCATAAATCATAGGCAATCATAGGAGGAATAATTTTTATAAACATACTAATTGAACAAACATGAGCTTATTAAATGTGAGGTCTCCAGGGAAGCTTTTTAAACTAATTTCACGGAAAGGATATCACCAGCACCTGGAGGCGATAACACTGACACACCACTGGTCACACCTGGAGGCGATAACGCTGACACACCACTGGTCACAGTGTGCGTCACTGGTGCACATATTACAGGAGGGGCGTGGGGGTCACGGCTGCGGCACATCCCATGTACACACGTGCACTGGCCTCCTGACAGCACACTCACCCTCCCCACCCTCCAGAAAGCCAGAGTGAATCTTTTAAAGTCCAAGTCAAGATCCTTCCTCCTCTGCCCAGCATGCCCCAGTGGCTTCCTCCTTTGCTCGCAATGAAATCCAGAGTTCCTTCTGTGGTCACTCAGGCCCGAGGTGCCCCGGCCCACACCGGCTTCTGACTCATCTTCCTTTGCTCATTCTGCTTCAGCCAAGCAGGGCTCCTTGCTTGGCATCCGTCGGGCCTGCGTGGTCGCCCCCGAGAACCTTTGTACCCGCTCCTCCCCGGAATGCTTTCCCCCAGACTCCCACGTGCCAAGCTCGCACTGCACTTAGGTTTCTGTTTGGGTGTTCTCCCACCAAAGAGGCTTTGCTGACTACCCTCTTCAAAATAAGTGCTTCCTCTTTCACTTTGTCCTTACCCTGCGTTACTGCTTGGCATGTCGTCGTTTGTGTTTCTCTCCTGAGTAGTGTGTTCACTGCTTTATTTCCAGTCCTGCATAGTGTGCACTCGGTGGGCAGGCGCTGAATGAGTGAGCTGACTGTGTCACTGCCACTCCCCATCCCACTGCGAGAGGGAGAGGCGGAATGAATTCCCATAGTAGAGGACTCATAATTTCAAGTACGGATACTCTCCTGACCTTAGAAACATCTGTGTTAATTTGGTGATTTAACACTGAACGTTTACGGTGCTCCAGGTGCTGGTTTTGACACTGGAAGTTCGAAGCTGTGTAACAGCTTGGTCAGGTGGATTTGGACTTCACGTAGTAGCGCCTGTCTTCACAGTCACAGTCCTGATTTGCATATTACACATTATAAGAAACCCTGCTGTAATTAGGTATGTAGCTTTGTTTAATCTAGTATTTTTCTAATTTTTTTTTGTCGTAGAATTCTTTTTTCATAAAACATCTATTTAAATTCTTTTAGAATTAGACAATTGTTGACCTTTGGGAACAAAGCTCCGTTAGTAGTGACAGGGGTGGTAAGAGATCAGGACTTGAAGGGACTGTGCCTCTGAAGGAGGTGGTGTTACTGGTAGATATGAAGGGTAATAGCTAGTTCCTTTTACTTAGTTACTAAATTCATCATATTAATACATTTAGTAGGAAAACTCATTATTTCTGTAGATGCCAAAAAGGTGTTTGAAAGATCCAACGTCCATTCCTGATTTTAAAAAACACATAAGTAGATACTTTTCAAACAGACTCACACACACGGAATACTTAATCAGTTTCCACTGAAACCAGCAATAAAGTAAAATACTTACCACCATGGCCATTGCTATGTGACATTGGTTTGACAAAATCAGTTACCACACTGAATCAAGAGAAAATAATGAGAAGCGTGAGACAGTGGAAAGGGAGAGGAGAAGCTGTGTGTGTGCAGATAACGTGATCGTGTATGTTGGAAAGCCAGGAGGGTCAGTAGCATCAGAACGCCTAAGCAGAGGGTGTGAGTGAAATGGCAGGATATAAAATTAGCAAACAAAAACCAGTACTTTCTATATACACTATCATGAAACTGATGAATAATTATAAATATGGTAGAAGTTTCCGTTTCCAATAACATCAAAAAGATAAAATACTTAAGAATGAACTCAAAAAATATTCCAGGTCTGTAAGATGAAAACATTCCTGAAAAACATAAAATTAGGCTTGAACAAATGGGAAGACATTTCATATTTCACACTCATAAAGAGAATAACTTGGCATTACAAAGACTTCAGTTCTCCCCAAGCTAATGTATAAATTCCAGTCCCAATACAGGTGGGTTTTTTTCTAGCACTAGACTAGTTTATCCGAAAGGTCACATGCAATAAAAAAAAAAAAAAAAAAACAAAAACTAGGAAACCCCCGAAAAAGAAGAGAGATAGGGAAAGTCCCACTGGACCAGAAACCACAAACCTCTTTAATTTAAACCTGTGAGGGCAGTGGGTGTGAGTGAGAACTTTCTACTTCTCATTCAGTTTTGCTGTGACTCTAAAACTGCTCTTGAAAAATAAAGGCTACTGTAAAAGCAGTTGTATGGTATGATGTGTGGACAGACATATCGGCCAATGGAAGAGAACAGCACGTCCAGAGATAGACAGTAATTATAGAAACTTAGAATAAAGGAGCACCTCAAATCACAGAGGGAAACTGGGACGTCTGCACAGCTATTTGGTAAGAGGTAAAACTGGGTTTGTATCTCACACTGTACTCCAAGGTAAGCTACAAATGGATAAAATCTTATTTTTCTCTTCTTATAGTTTACACTTTTTATTTTAAAATAACTTGACAATTGTGAAAAACAGTACAAAGAATTTTCATATATCCTTCACCCAGATTCCCTAAAGGTTATCATTTGCTACATGCATTATCATTTAGTCATTTTGTCTCTGAAATATGTGAGAGCAAGTTGCAGACCTATTGTCCCTTTGCCTGTAAATACCTCAGTGTTATGTCCTAAGAACGAGACTGTCTTCGTCTGTTCAGACTCCTGTAACAGAATACCATAGACTGGGTGGCTTATAAACAGTAAAAATTTATTTCCCACGCTTCTGGAGGCTGAAGTCCCAAGATCAAGGTGCTGGCGGATGTCTGGTGAGGACCCACTTCCAGTTCATAGGTGCCATCTTTTCACTGTATTGTCACATGGTGGAAAGGGTGAGGAATCTTCCTTCTTTAAGTGCACTAATTTCATCCATGTGAGCCTCACCCTCATGATGTAATCACTCCCCAAAAGCCACGCCTTCAAATACTATCACACTGGACATGAGGATTTAACAGATGAATTTATGGGGGATACAAGCATTCAGTCTGCAGCAAAGAACATTCTCTTATATAATCAGAATACAGTTACCAAGGTCAGGAAATTAGCACTGATAAAACGCTTCTCTGTAATCTGTAAGCCTTACTCAGACTTCCCCAGTTGTCCCACTGATCCCATGCTCTGTGCCGCAGGCCAGGCCCACACACTGCAGTTAGCTGTCAGGTCTCTGTGGTGTCCTTTGAGCTGGAAGAGTTCCTCAGTCCTGCTTTGCATTTCATGACCATGACATTTTTGAAGAGTACAGACTTCTTGTGCAGAATGTCCCTCAAATTAGGTTTGTCTGATGTTTCCTTATGTATATGTGTTTAGCACAGATACCACAAAAGTAATGCTGTGTCACTGATTGTACCGTGTTAGGGACTGTTTACTTTGGTCACCACTTAAGGTGGTGTCTGCCAAGTTTCTCCATGCTGTAAAGGTGCTTTATAATTAGTAAGTATTCTGGTATACCCAGACAACCCACAAGGTCCCCCTTTGAGGAAGGACTTGCTCAGTTGTGGCATTTGTGGTCAGCAGACAGCTTCCAGCTGTCGCCTCTCTCAGCATGACTCAGCTCACCCAGGTCACACCCTCCCTGGGCAGTGGCATCCAGTGCTAATTGAGCGGGCGGACTGTGCAGAGCGCGCCGCCGGTGGCCAGAGCTGGGGTAGGCCTGCGCCGCAGTGAGGCGTCTGCTTCTGCCCAGCTCTGCTCCCCACCTTCCTTTCTCAGAGGTTGATCTCTAGTGAATATCCTGCACCCCAAACTCTGTCTCAGCACCTGATTCCAGAGAACCCAACTTAGGACAGGTGTTGCTGGGGGAAAATGCCTTGCGACTCTAAGTCTGCTCGTGAATACCTGCACTTGCTCTTCGTCAGCGTCTGCTGAGCTTTCTTGCTGGAGCGGTTACTGTGCTGGTTGCCAGATGGTGGTTTCTCTAATTATGTGGTTCGTTTTTTTACATTTAATAGTTAGAATTCTACTGAAAGGAAAAGCTTTCCCTCCCCGTTTATTTATTCATTCATTCATTCATTCATTTACATCAGCATGTTCTCATGGATTCTTATTTTATGAGTTATAATCTATCATTTATTTTGTTGCTGAAATTGTCCCAGATTTTGCCAGTAGGAGTCCTTTCAGTTTGGCTTCTGTGTCTTTTTTGACACATCCCCATCATTTGTCCTTCCTTCCTTTCTAGCACCATGATTTTTCAGGTTTATCTAATACTTTTCCTGCCCCTGGAATCTAACATTTCAAAATGGACCAACTCTAAATGTAAAAAATAAAAACATTCAAGTACTAGGAAAAAGCATGGGTGGATGATCTTGTAACCAGGGAGTGAGGAAAGCCTGATAGAAAAAAATGGATGTGACATAAACAGTTCTCAGGAAGAAAAAAGTAAAAATAGTTTATAAACATATAAAAAGACGCTTACCATCACTTATAAGATAAATACAAAGCAGAATTACCCTGTAATACCAGAAGGTTGAAAACAATGTTGTAGAGAAACAAACAGCCTCATGCATTGCTGGTAGGAATATAAAAATGGTACAACTCCTGTAACAGGGATTTGGGGAAAGCGGAGAGTTACTTTCAGTCCAATGGTCCCACTGTTAGAAATTTACACTGAAGATAAACTTCCACAAGTAAACAACACATGCATAGGGTTATTCTTTGCTGCACTGTTTCTAACAGCGGAAGACTGGAGACAATCCAGATGGCTATCAATAGAGGCCTGGTTGTGTAACTGGAACACCATACAATGGAATACCATGCAGCGCTTTACAAAGCAAACAGTGATTGTCTCTATGTACTGATGTGTAGTGACTTCTGGTGTCTAAGTGGAAAAAGCAAGGTGTAGACCAGGATACTAGAAATACTTACTTGCTTATTTTGCTCAAAGAGATAGTGGAAGGATGAAACAGACCCTATGAAAAATGATTACCTGGGGTGAAGGGGTGAAGAATGAGAGCCAGGCCAGGCCTTTCTGAGTACTTTTTTGTATAGTTCTGACTTTTAAACCATTTATATTTGTTACATATGCAAAAAAATAAAATTAAAACAAAGGAGGGGGGAGTAAAAAAGCAAACTGTAAAATTTGAAATCATGAAACAAGTGAACTTAATGTTATATGAAGTGGGTACTGTAACTACACAGAGGAAAATATGATTTCAAGTGACTTTTGGACATAGCACTCCTTAGTTGGATGTAGTCTAAGCCAAAACAGTAAAACAAAACAAAACAAAAAAACTGCAGAGAAATTTTAAACTAGTATGTAGTTTGTTTCTTTCTTTTTTGTTTTTATAGTGTGCTGTTTTCAAACTATGTATATTTTAGGATAAACTGAATAAGTAAACAATTAGGAGCTAAACTTTTCACTGTAAAAGAAAAGAGATGCAAATGTAATGCCAAAGAAATTACAAAAAAAACTCTGTAATGCTCCATTTGAATTGGAGATACCAACATGAGTATAAATATAAATGTCTAATACTACTTCTGTAACCCAAAGGGCCTAAAAGCAAGGAAACTCAGGTAGCTTTGCGCACGTCCAGTATTCAGACCTGGTTTCTAAATATCATTAAAAAGAACTAATGCCCCTTGGACAAATGGCTGATGTCAGGTCCGGGGAGGGAAAATATGAAGTGGGCCTGGGACATCTTGTGCTGCACAGCGTGGCAGCCCTCAGAGATGGCTCAGGAGGCGACAGGCGTCCGTCGGAATGGACGTTAGCCACGTTAAGACGATTTGATCATACGACCTGAGTGTAATTGATGATGACACATTGAATAAATAAAAGCCACAAGTTTCTGTATTGACATACGAAAAGAGAAAAACTAAATTTATTTGCTAACAATGGAAGTGAATGTTACCTCATTCTGAAAATAGATACTTAAAAGACAGTAATTATATTTTTGTACTGCCTTCTTAGAGTGACTATAGTTCATCTCCAGTGAAGGAAAGTTTTTTACATAAGAATGCCAGCTAAAAAGTATGAAAATAAATAATAGGTGGTTTTTAATGGTGATTTTCTAATTCTACAAAATAGTTGATTCAGGTAAGGCTTATCAGTGGATGCTAAACCCAGTGGGTGAACAGTTCGGGGGTAAGAAGATACTCACATACTCTTAAAAGGGGTAATAATTCCATACCAGTGTCAGGAGTGTAATGAAAAGGGAATTGTAAGTGCTGTGGGAAGATACGCTAAGGAAATTGATGTAACCCACTCCTGTGGTCAGGAAAGCCCTCTGTGAAGAAGTGGTTCTGGTCATTCTTAGTCGGTCTAACTTTGTTTTTGGCGTGGAACAGTTTTGTTTCCTGTAATTGCATGGTGTCTTAGTGGGAAGTTGGAAGAGGCTGCCACCAGAAACTGTTGGCTGGATGCAATTTTAAATTTGAACTCTGCTCTGACAAGTGTCACACAGTTTGTTACCAACTTTTGATTTTTACCAGTATTATTACTAAAAATGGTGTCGTGTAGTTTTATTTTGGATTTATCTTATGAATGAGGTTGACCATCTTTTTTGAGATGTTTGTATTTCCTTTTCTGTGGAAAAGTGTGTTGTTTAAAAAAAAACTTGTATTGATTTGTAGGTACTCTTTAAATATTAGAGAAATTAGTTCTTAAGTCTACGGTAAGAATTGTGAATATTTTTTTCCTAGTTTCTTGTTATTCTTCATTGGCTTGTAGTGATTTTTTCCAAGCATTTGTTTTTACTTTTACTTGTATGCAGTCAAATGTATCGGTATTTCTTATAGCTTCTATGTTTTGTGTCATACTCTGAAAGACTGACTGTGCTCCAAAGTTTTAAAATGTCTCTTGTTTCATCTAGTACATGTATGGTTTTGTTTTTCTTTTTGCATTAAAATCTTTGACACATTTGAAATTCACCCTGGCCTGTGTTGACTCTCAGTGGTGTCTTTCTTCCCACGTGGCTCCCCATCTGCTCCAGCCCTACTCGTGGGCTCTGTCCACAGTAATTCGAACCCCACGTTTGTCATAAACTGAATTCCGTATGGACTTGGGTCCGTTTTGGAGCTTTCTGTTCTGTTCCGTTGATATGTTTATTCATGAGCCAGTACAGCTGTCTTAATAATTGGGGAATTAGTTTTTCCCTCTCCCCCGCTTTGGAGAATTTATAGTGTTTTTTAAATACTATGCCTTCATATTTGGCCTGATCCGTGCCCCTCATTATTCTTCTCTTTCGTAATTTTCCTACCTCATCAAGCAAGTTTATCTTTCCACAAATGAACTTTGGCATCTGGTTAAAAAATAACAGTATTTTTATACAGATGACACTAAATTTGTAAGATTAACCTAGGAAGAATTGCCATTTTAATGATGACTCTTCTATATGAAAGTAAAAGCATTTCCATTTGTTCATATTTTTATTAATGTCCCTCAGAAACATTAAAATGTTTCTTTTTGCATATATCTTGCACAGTTCTTAACATTTATTGCTAGGAACATTATCTTTTTAGGTGGCTTTGTAAATGAAACTTTCTTTTATTATAACTTCCACATAGTGATTACATGTATTTTCTTAAGCTGCTGATTTCTGTATATCAGTTTTTTACACTACCACCTCTCATTTATAATAGTTTTTCAGTTGGTTTTCATTGACTGTGAAGGAATATAGTCATATAATCTACAAATAGTGATACATATGTCTTCTTTTCAATTTTTATACAATTAATTTTTTTCTCTTTTGTAATTGTGTGG
Organism: Camelus ferus; assembly: GCF_009834535.1. Classification (NCBI taxonomy): domain Eukaryota; kingdom Metazoa; phylum Chordata; class Mammalia; order Artiodactyla; family Camelidae; genus Camelus; species Camelus ferus. Next base: position 23,473,505 of record NC_045709.1, read on the forward strand.
CTGTTGTAGTGCTTCCCAATCATTTCATACCATGGTACATATTGAAAATTATATTTTTAGTGTACACTAGCATAAAGGAGAAATGCTTTGTGAGTCCAGAGGGGACCAGCCCAGGATTTAATTACCCCAGATCCTGCCTGAACGACCTAAGATGGGTTGAAAAACAGCCCTACACTTCTCTAAAACAATTAAAAAAAAAAAGAATGATCATGAACCTGCTTATCTTGTTACTGACTTTAGTCAGAATATGTCTATAATGTTTTCTCATTAAATTATGTTGGTTTTGGTTTGACGATTGAGATAGATATATTTTAATTTATTATGGAAGTATCCAGGTACTCCTACTTTATCAAGATATTTTAGTCAGAAATGGTTATTGAGTTAGTAAGCATTGCTGCTGTATGCCATGCTTTGGAGCTAAAACACTGAATAAGATGAGAGACGCTGCAGGAAAGAGTACAAGTCCAAGTAGACTTGAAATCAAATCTGGTCTACACTGCATGTACTATCTCTGTGACCTCAGGCAAGTCATTTAGTTATTTTGGGTCTTAATTTATTTATCTGTAAAATGGAACTAATGGTAACTTGGAGGGTTGTTACTGTTCTGAGATGTGATTGCACACTTAGGCAGTCCAGCAGGTGAGACAGCCCCATCAACAAGTAATTGCAGGGGGGAGAGGGTATAGCTCGGTGGTAGATCCTGTGATCAGCATGCGTGAGGTCCTGAGTTCAATCCCCAGTACCTCCATTAAATAAATAAATAAACAAACCTAATCCCCCCGCAAAAAAACCAAAACAAAAAACCAAGTAATTGCAAAAAGTGAGGTGGTATGGTGGAGCTGGAAGAGTGAGCTGTGGTGATACAGAGGAGGGTGATAAAGAGACAAGCAGGAAGGCTCTGCTCAGGAGGTGGTGTGCAGCCTGGGCCTTGGAAGGTGCACAGGGGAGGCACACAGCATATGAGGAGCTGCCTGGTGTGTTCAGGGAACTGCAGTTTTCCAGGGTACGGAGACCGTGGGTAGGGACAAGTCACAGAAGAGGCTAGAGTGGCGGGCAGGTGGTGGATCGCAGAGGGCCTGTTGTGTTGGCCCCTCTGGGGGTTTTGGACTTGTTCCTGTAAGTGACTGGGAGGTGTTGAAGAGTATTCGATCCCCGCATTTGCTGGTGGTGAGGGCGTTAAACTGATAGTAGAGTGGCTGTAAGCTGTCTCATTTGAGAAGCGCCTGATACGAGGCGGTGGGAGAAACTGAGAGGAAGTGACAGGTTTGAAGAGACTTAGGCAGTGGAATCAGCAGGACCCAGAGGCCATTGGGCTGTCCAGAGAGGAGTAAATAACAATTCCCAGGGGTTCAGACCAGGAAGGAGAAGCGCTCTGAAAATCACAGGGATGACCTCCTCTGCTTTTTCCGTAGGAAAATAATTTGTCTTGAGTGTGGCTTTCACAGAAAGTTTGGCGAGGGACCTCACAGACTGTTTGCGACTGACTTAGAAGAGAGTTCCATTCATTCTGCAGGTGGCATTAAAAGAGCTGAAGAAAACATCACAACTAGAACCGCATTGCTACACTTAAAATTAACAAAGGCCTGAAAAAAACAGTAATGTGATTGCAGTGTTAATGATAAAGAAGAATTTGAGTTTTAGTGTTTCCAGGATTTTTTGAGTTTGCAGTTCTGAATTTGCGCTTGTGTTTACATTTTAAAACTAAATTTTATTTTTATGAAGATGATACTAAGATGAAGAGTCAACCTGAAAGTTTATACACAGACTTTAAAATGTATTTACTATCTTTTCTTCTGTTCTAGTTACACTCTCTGGGAACGGAGAAAACGGTAAGGCACTTTGAGTCTCAGTTTAAGTAGACGACTTAAGGTATTTTCGTCGCAGCCTGTATACTTTCTGTTTAGCGATGACTGCATGTGTTTCTTGATTTCAGAAAGAAAATACGTATTCTTAAAGTTTAAGTAATTAAAAGGAGATGCATTATCGGGTTTTATTTCTGTACGTTCAGTGTATTCTCATCTGTGTTATTTCTGTAATTGAAGTTGCTATTACTTCTTAAGGCATTTAGTGCCCAGACCTCCTTGACGCGTTTATATACACATTCCTGCCATGTAATCTGCTCTTTATGGTAGCGGTTCAAAGACCTTTTAGTACCAGCTCTACCAGCTCCAGCTCGGTTTTGAGGAGGAGGTCTGAATTTTATCGACGGTTCTCTTGTTTATGCATTTGTTAAAACAGTACTTTACTGCTCAGACATTTAATTAAATAACCAGACTCTGAACTTGTAAATTGCATTACTGGTTCATTTTGAAAAGGAATTAAAGTTTTTATAATGACTAATCAAAGAGGCAGTGCCTAGAGAGAAGAATCATTGCTCAGAATTTTCCTGAGATAAAAGAAAACATTAAGTTCTTTGAGATCAAATTTTAAAAATAAAATTTGATTTGGAATATGAAAATCTAGAGATTTCTAAAACAGTTGAACAGTTCGAAATTATGAATAAATATTCTGACTACTGGAAATAAATATAGACATTAAGCATGTAAATTTCAAGCTGACTTTGGATCTAATTTCTTATTAACACAATAAATATAGACTCATCTTGGTAGGCTTGTTTTTCTTCTTTAATGTCTAAGCTATCTCCTATATGTTGAAAGCAGAGATACAGAAAACAATTTCTGAAGTTCTTATAAGAGAATTTTAAACTTGCATTATTATTTCCTGTGACTGTTCTTCCCATGTCTTTTGAAGAGTCTTTTGATGAAGTTTTTTGTTTGCTCATTTGTTTCTTTTTTAATTCAGTTACAGGTGATTTTTTTTCATTCTTTTTTTTTTAATTAAAGTATAGTTAGTTTACAATGTTATGTCATTTTTAAAAAGTATTTATTTATTTAAGCTGTTTTTGTTTTGGGGGGGTAATTAGATTTATTTTAACTTTTTTTTTTAATGGCGGTACTGGGGACTGAACCTAGGACCTCGTTGCGTGCTACGCATGCACCCTACCACTGAGCTACACCCTTCCCCCCGAGTGACAGGTGATTTTTGAATCAGCCTTTTTTATTTATAGGTTCAGATTTTTTTCAGCTTTGATTGAATTTGCTCAGTTATGGTTTTACTGTAAGTATTACTTCTAACCAACAGTTTATAGCGTGTCATGTGTGATTATTAGCAATCACACTAATTTGGACTTACTGGAAAACAATATTTCCTGTTACTCTTTACATTATAAGTTGATAATTATCTGTCAAGTGCTCACTATGTATTGCAGGCAATATACTAAGAGACTTTTCTTTCTTTAAAGGTTAAAATTTTTTAAGGCAAAAACCATTTTGTTTTTGTATGGTGAGCAGAAATATTCTAAAAATACATTAAATGTTTAAAAATATTTTAAGAGTTTATTGTTTTATATTCTAGCCTTAGTTATAAGTAACTAAATGATTAGGAAGTTTAAAGTAACCTCAAGGTTGCCATTTATCTCAAAACTGTACAGTGGTATGTAGATGAGAATTGACGAACTTGATGGAATATAGGGGCCAGGCAGTGTAAGTGAAGTGAGCCAGGTAACACTGCAGATAACACTGCAGGCTTGATAAGTGGCCTCAGTGTTGGTGTAAACACAGGAAACTGAGCTCTAGTGTGTTTTTCCAAAGGAAGGACAAATGAAGGAATGAATCTGAATCTATTGGTTAGACCACGGGTTCAACCTGAAGGGAGCTGAAATGATTCAGGGAAATCAGAATTTTCAGTGAGGATGACAGTCGATTTTGGTGAAAGTGAAAATGGAAAGTAGGTGTGGTTAGCACTTTATCTTGGCATCAGATGTTATCTTTGAAGTAGGATGTGACCACCAAGATGATCATTAAAAGAGTGGAGGGAAATAATTTTAGGTACGACATAGTGAAAAGGACTTTGGATTTTTATCAAGCAGATACGGGTTTGAATTTTGGCTTTTTATCATTTAGTAATTCGGCCACACTGGGCAAGATATTAAACTCTCTGAGCCTTCATTTTTACATTTGTAAACTGAAAGAATAGCTATGAGATGATTGTGAGGGTTAGAAATAAGGTATACGTTTCATGTCTTCTAGCAGGTCTTCAGTAGGTGGAAGTAGTGATTTGAGTTGCTGTTGTTAAGTGTGGTTACTAGGGAGTTCCAGAGTTTTAGAATGCATCCATTAGTCATGTAGATGGAGCTCTTTCCCAAGAATGTCACCGCCAAGGGAAGGAGGACACTGAGCAACACGTTATACACGGGCCTTTGGGATGGATTGGAAGCAAGAGAGACTGGAGGCAAACACACCAGTTGGCTTTTGCAATAACCAAATAAGACAAGTAACAACTGTGAACCATTGCACTAGCAGCAAGAAGAATGAGGAGGCTTTACTTTGAAAGAGATTTTGGTAGCTCGAAGTTGAAGTCCATACATTCTGCTGATTAGCAGTGTGGTGGAGGAGCCATTGAGCCCTGGCGTCCTGCGTCGGTCACCTGTGTGTGACTCAGGGTTCTGTTCTGTTAGACCAGGCGTGGACCAGTATAATTGCAAAAGAAAATGCTGGGGTCCAACAAGTTGTCGATTTTTATTGTTATTTAAGAACTTTTTAAAACCAGAAACATAAGGGAAAATAACCTCAGACCAAAGGAAGGTTAGTACTTCAGACTGAATACATGTTTTATAAAAACTACATTGACTTAATGTTTCTTATTTCATTCAGACCAGTGAAAATTCTTATCCGTCCGTAAACTTAGGTTAACACTGAAACGGGGGTACACAAAAAGAACCAAATTTCAAGAAGAAGAAATTAATATGCTTGATGGCAGTAATAGCAGCCAGCATTTGTTGAGGGTTTTTTGTGTGCCAGACACTGTTCTAAGTGTTTGCATTTGTTAGCTCATCAACATTAAGTAGCTGACATTAATGAAAGCACATTAAGTGCTTTCATTGAAGTCTGAGCAAATTATTTGGGGAGTACAGTATGAAGGGGTAATGAATTCTGAAAGTAATGGAGAAGGCTTTGTGGAAAAAAGAATATTTGATCTGAACTTTAAAAATCAGTAGAATCTCAGAAGCTTCTATACTTGTCTGTGCTTTGTTTCTTCAGTGCATTTGTGGTGCTGCATTCCAAGCTGAAGAAGACTTTAATCACTTGGTAGATAGTCCTTGCTTCTCAATGGAAACCAGTCCCAGTTCTTATAGACAGAAAAACCACAGAACACAGCAGGCTTTCAGTTATATAGTGAGTTAATATTTGGAGATACAGGTGTTGGAATGTTACACTAATCCACTTAGGAAACAGTTACAACAGAAATTCAAAGTAGCTAAAATTTTTTCATTACCCTGTATTGAAAAGGACAGTGAAATTTAGGATACCTTTTCTGAACAATCCAAGAATTGAGTTATTTATTTTCAGTGTTTAGTTCCTTGGATTTAATGTTCATAGTGATGGAATCTGTCTTAAATAATGTCTAAATCATTTAAAATCTAACTTTTGGGACGTGGTTTTGAAGGAGGTGTTTGAACCTAAATCTGCAGCAACTTAATAAAATCAAATCTCATCTCAGACTACAGTTGTTAATTATAAACCAGGAGGATAACCCTTAAATGCAGGAGTAGTCTGTTTCTTCATATCTGTGATTTATGTCATGGAGATAAAGGAGTGTATAGCTGAGTTTTTTAGTATGTTTTAATTAAATTTTTTATTGGGTTAATAAGCCTCCTGACCCTGAATATTGTGTTTTAATATGTAATGCTTTTTCCTGTTTTCACCTGGATTCAATGAAATGTTGTTTGTTTTTATTTACCAGGAAAGGCCGTTGTTTACCTTGTGGCTTTCCATCTGTTCTTTGTTATGTTTGTGTGGTCCTATTGGATGACAATTTTCACATCTCCCGCTTCCCCCTCCAAAGAGGTAAATTTAATGTTGGTAAATTACCAAATGCTTTCACTAATTATGGAATTATTTTCCCTGTGTTATCTTTGTTAAAACTTTATTGTATAATGCATCTGTTTGTTTCTGTTCATAAATTTCTTGGCAGCTGCATTGTGAATGTGAGTCATCAGCCGGTTCTCAGGTACAGCCCCTGACCTAGTGCAGTAAAAGCTCCACGATGGTGCTAAGGCTTGGCTGCACTGGTATTTTTCTGCCATGCTACATTTTCTTAAAGACGTACTTTATCACTGGAGTGAAAAATCTTAAGGGACAGAATTGATAGGAAAGTAGAGTTTCTTTTTAGAAACCCTCTTAACATTTATATTTTCTCAGGCCTGAACAGATACGCTGCAACTAAAGTGTTTTGATTGTGGGAAACAAATTGGACTGTTGCTTATGTCACCTAGTGTGGCTAGTGTTTTTTCTGACTCAGGGTTCCACTTGGAAGTAACGTGCAATCACGTTTACGTGGAGCACGTTTGAGGCCAGTATGTCGCTCTTGCCTTGATGTAGCCGACCTGCAGTTTGCTGTGGCCAGATGGTTGAGGCCGTACTCCAGAGCCAGGGTCATCTGAGCTTGCTGTTCTGCTCTGACACATATGAATCACAGCCTCTGTTTGCTATTTGGAAACTGGAGCTGACAGGAGTGCCCGTCTCTGTAGGATGTTGTGAGGATTAAGTGAGGTTCATGTAAAGCTTTTTTAATGTACGACCTGGAATGTGGTTGGCATTCAGATTCTGGATGACAATAATAATATGATTATTTCCTTTCATATTAAATTCATCAAAATCCATTAAAAGTTATAGGCGTATGTTTAAAAATTATCAACTTCCCTTCAGCTTCTTATAGAAGAACATATATGCAGAAAAGTTTACATACCATAAATATACACTTGATGAATTTTCACGAACAAAACACATGAGTGACCAGCATCCCGTCCGAGAAGCAGAATATGGCCGGCGTCCCGTGAGCCTCCTCGTGCTCCCTGCAGCCCCTGCTCGTGCGACACCGCCCTGCCCGCTGACCGCGGCGCCCGGCTGGCCTGGCTCTGGGCTCCCTGTGGGTGGGGTCGCCCAGGATGTGTGCTTGCGTGTGCTGGCAGCCTCGGGGGTGCGATTCGCCCTTGCTGTGGGCCACTCGCTCTCGTTCTGTGTGGCACTCAGTTGTGGTGTGGAACACGGTTTATTTATGAGTCCGCTGTCAGTGGGCTCGGGCCTTTGGGCAGCTTCAGTTTCAGGTGCTGCTGATCGGCCTGCTGCAAACCTTCCCGCGCGTGGACACACACGCTGGTCTCCTGGGCGGCCTGCGGGGCGCTGCGTGCAGGCTTGGCGGTGTGGGCAGTGCCCGGCTGTCGTGTGCCCGTTGTTCCCACTGGGTGCTTTTGTTTTAAGGGATGATCAAGCCATAATCACACTTAGTGCTTCTTGAAATATATTCTTCAAACATTTGGTAATAATTAGTCAACCCTTAAAGTTAGGTTACAAACTGCCATCCGTATCTTAATCTCTAAGTAGAAAAGGACCAATTTTATTTAATCAATTCCTAGTAGTGATGGCTTATGGAAACATAGTGTGTGTAAAAGTAAATGGTTATTTTTACAGGAAATAAAAAAGAAAGAAAGAAAAACAGTTGGTAATACTTTTGAGAAGCAGTATCGCATAGAGGTTAACCCTCAGACCGGCTCCAGACTGCCTGGGTTCAGCTCGTCCCTGTGCTTCACTGGCTGCGTGGCACTGGAGACTTACCTTAGCTGTCTGTGCTCAGTCCTCCCTGTGAGACGAGGGCGGTAGTAGCATGTCCCTCGTGGGCTCGCTGTAGGGGTTAAATAAACTGATAACACGTGTGTCTGATTAATAGTGTTTGTAGTGCTATGTGATTAGTGCTATAAGTAAAGTGCTTTAAAAGTGCCTAGCACATACTAAGTGCCCTATGTTATTTTTTCTTCGGTTATTTTTGCAATACTGCACCCGTTTAGCATTTGGCCCAGGGCTTAAGCCTTTCCATCCCCTCCATCCTTCACGCCTCTGTCCCTGTCGGTGCAGCTGACTGCCCCGCTGTGGCAGTTCTGCTGCCCCATCCTGGGCCCCCTCGTCCAGTGTTGCAGCTTCCTGTTTCCTTGTTCGCATCACTGTGTGAAACTGTCGGGTGCTTGAGGGCAGAGCTCACTTCTGTCGTGTTCTCCACCGTGGCCCTCGCCCACTCATCACGTAGTGGGTGTTGAGTGGGTCCTGGCTAGATTCGTGATTAAATCATGAAGGGCCAGCTGAGCTGGGCTGTGGTGACCACCAAGCACAGGAACTGAAGATTCTCCGTCAGCTCCGGGGGCTGCCTGAGGTCGCTCTTTACAGGAAACCTCACAGCTGGGAGGTGGCACTTAGGACTCAGGAAAGGGCCCCGTCAGCCCAGAGGCTTGAGCAACACGTGGGGGTTGGCCCTAGGGAGTCAGTAGGATCTAAAAAGCAAAAACTATACCTTTTTAGGGAAGCTAAGTTATAAATCCAGGCATTTCGCAGCCTCCCCCCCCATTACTTCAGTCAGCAATTATTTACTGATTTTCAGACTGGTAGGCACTGGCACTGAAAACAGCCAGGCAGATACGGTCTTTACATTTAATTTATTTACTTACTTTTTAGGGAGAGACATTTTAAAGGGAGAGACGTGATAAGTAAACACATAAAATAGTATAAATTGTGATAAATTTAGAAAAAGAACATGATAGGGTAGAGCGTAACAGTAAAAACTGTTAGGAAAAAAGCTACTTAAGATACTCTGATCAGGGAAGTCTCTGAAGTGGTATTTAAGCTGAGACCTTTGTATATGTGTCTTCCACCAAAGTACAAGCTTTCTGAAGGAAGAATCTTTGTTGCTTATTGCTGTATCTTCCTTGCTGATGCTCAGACCTCGTACATAGTAGACTGCTGAATACTTGAGTGAGTGAGTAGGGAGGGGAAGCAACGTATGAAAAGCTGGTGGGCGCCTTCCATCACTGAGTGTCATGTCATCTCTCTGAAAGGAGACACGGGCCCATCGCTTCTCTGGCCACCCAGCAGAGGTTGCCAGGGGGCTGCAAGACACAAATCTTGTCCATTTGCATGATGTGGAGACCCTTTGCAAGCTGCAGTCTTAGTGACTTCATCTCCATTGCTTCTTCCTGGAACTCTATGTTCAAGTAATGTGTTCCCCTGAATATCCTATTTTCATATCTTTGTGCTTTCCATATGCACAAAAGTTTCTTTTGCCAAAATTCCCTTTCCCACTTTGTCCTCCTGGAAGATTCCTGTTTATCTTTCCCAGCCCAGTTTAGGTACCACTTCTTTCAGGAAACTTCCATTGACAGTCCCCATCCTTCCCAGGGGAGCTTTAATCATACGGTGTAAAGAATTGGTGATTTGTAATTTGTAATTCTTTGTTTACATGATTAGCATTTGTACTGGAATACACTATAGGAGTGTATTTTTGAAGGCAAAGGCTGTATTTTTATTCTCTTTGGATCCCTGGTACCTGGGACAGTGTCAGGGTCTTAATTGGTGTTTAACATATATTTAAATTGAACCATCTAAACACTGAATGTAAGATAATGGCATTTCATAGTTTGAATTCTGTTCAGTAGTATTCAATGACAAATAGTCTTATAGGAATAATTTCAAAAATTAATTCATTTTAAGTTTTGTTTTATTTCTCATCTGAAATCCTGGTGTTGTTTGAGATTTTCATTTGGTTTAAGCTTTTCATAATTTATAACCTTAGTTCTTAAGGAAAAGTAATGATTTTGAGGCCTGGCTAGAAACAGTTCAGCCAGGCCTCAAAATATGTTCAGATTTTACAGGGAAACTGTAAAATTTGATTAGCACATCTCTTATCCAAATATGTATTTAACAGCATAATATATGATTTTTATTCTCTGCCATGAATGTTTCAGAGATGCGTTATATCAGGGAAGAATTTTCTAGCAAGTTAGAGTTCTCTTAAAAGAGAATGGGCCACCTTGCAAAGTAAGAAAGTACTCCTGTACCTGGAAGTGTTCCGGCTTGCCTGGGAGTTTAGATAAATGACCTCTAGTCTCAACTTGAAGATTTTGTGAATTTTTTCTGACTTCTTTCTGTCCTGTTCATCTGTCTGTGTTCCTTCTTGTCCCTGATAAGTAATTTGGGGATTTCTTGTCTCACCAGCCTTTGGCCGTGGGAGCCAGGCGAGGTAATCTAGTCTGAAAGCACTCATCTGCATCCTGGGCCGTCGTGTTTTGGTCAGGTTAGAGAACGTGTATTTCACATCAGCAGTTTAGAGGGAAACATGCTAGCCTAGAACTCAGGAGGCTTGTATTTTTGTATCAGCTCTGCCAGTAATTATACATTCTTGGAAAATTCCCTGAACTGCTTGGAATCACAGTTTCCTCGCCCCAGCACTCTTAATACCGCAGCCTGCTCTCGCCCCACGTGTCCCAGGAAAGGCTGCATTGACAGGCTCTGCAGTTACTGGTGTGAGGCAACGGGAGGATGGGAGGTTTGGTATTTGAATTAGCAGCTAGACCCAGATACTCAAAGTTTAAAAGATGAAATTCCAGCCATGACTCCTTAGGGCTTTTCAAGCAAAGCCCTTCCAATGAATAAAAATTGAGGAACTGTGGTGTTATAATATGACCCATCAAGAGCAAGCAGATAGTAGGACCCCATGCCTGTGACTTAGCCTGTTACCCAAAGCCAGTGAATCTTTGGACATCCTTCCAAAAATTAAAGATCTCTTAACACTAACTTTCAAACACCAGAATTTTTAACCAGCAGAAAATATATACTAAGCCCTTTTTGATGGAGAAAGTTAATTTTCTCTGGAAAAAACAAAGATGTAAAAATATTTAGTTCTTATATTTTGCCATCATTAGTATAGAGGGCATTTTTTTTTTAATCTATCACAGGTATGTAGTTTTGTTTAAAAGTGCTTGGATTTAGCCTCTTAAAGAAATTTGAAGACAGGTTTTGCTTTCATCAAAGAAAATATTTTTGTTTTTTTTCTGTTCTGGATTAAACTTTGCTTTTCTGAGCATGATAGTTAATAATATGGGGTTAAAAATAATTAATAGTTATTTCTCCTTTTATAGTTCTACTTGTCCAATTCTGAAAAGGAACGTTATGAGAAGGAATTCAGCCAAGAAAGACAACAAGAAATTTTGAGAAGAGCAGCAAGGGACTTACCTATCTATACCACGTCGGCTTCAAGGAGTAAGAATAACAAACCTTAAGCTTTCCTTTCCAAAGAACTTTAAAAATATGGTCATTTCTGCCAAGATATATTTGCAGGATTTGAGTATTAAGTGGATATTGTGATTATAAGTAACATTTGCAGGAACAAGATTTTCCTGTGTTCTGTGTCTTCTGTGGTATTTCAGAGATAGATGTATACATTTTTCAGTATAGATTTTTTAAAGGGGCTGACTTTAGTATGAATCTCTTTTCTCTGCATGTTCTTTTTTTTCCCAGCTCAACCTTCATGGCTAAAATGTTTGTTATTTTTGGTAAACTGTTTGGAAATTCTGGTTTGAATTTGAATATTGTGTGTCATCACTGAGTAATTTTTTTTAAAATCAAGAGTGTGCTAGCTTAGAATGTGGAGAAATAAAAGACACAAAGGGGAAGAAACTTGTTCAGGGTTGTAAAGCTAATTCTGAGAGCCAGAGATTTGAACTCAGGTTTCTCATTCCGAAGCCGTGGGTGTTTCTACTATCCTGCTGCCTCCATTGCCGTGTGTGACTGAAAAGCAGCTTCCTTTTCCCAGAGGTGGAGCCTTATGACAGGGGTGAATGTGTGAGTGGCCAGACTGGATGTTCGAGTACAGGAAATTGCTTTAAATTGTGTATTATATGCCTCGTTAATTCGTTCAGATCCCAGTAGATGGTAATAGCTGGCAGTTATTCTAATCTGAGTTCTTCACACACATGAACTCATTCAAACTTCACAGCTGCCTATGGAGGGAGAGACTGTTGTCTCCATTCTGCAGATGAGGAAACTGAGACACAGAGGTTAAGTACCTTGTTCCAGGCCATACAGATAGTATGTGAAAAAACAGGGCTTTTGAGTAGGTGCTCTGGCTCTGCACCCCACTGTGCCTCTCAGCTCCAAGGGGAAATAAAGGAACTTTCCCTTTCTATAATTATGTACATATTCTGACTAAGGAAACTTAAAATTTGTGCAAGATTTTAGGAGGGGATATTTGACCAACGTTTTAGTTTTTCATGCATTTAATATTGGCATACCTTGGAGATACTGTGTGTTCAGTTCCAGGTCACCGCAGTAAAGCGAATGTCCCAGTGAAGCGAGTCACATGAGCTGGTTGGTTTCCCAGCTCACATGGAACATGACTTCTCTTTTCTTACCCATTACCCGTAGGCAGGATGTAGCCATCACTTGTGACTCATTTCCAGTGAATGCAGTTGTGACTCACTGTCCCTCAGTCCTCGTGCTCAGTTCACAGGAGTGGACTAGGGGGGAGGGGTGGGCTCACACGCCAGGGGGTCTGAAGTCTCTTCCGCAGAGAGCAGTTAGAGGCCAGGCAGGCGCCCCGGTGGGAGTCCTCCACACTGCAGAGGTCGGGAGGGCTTCTGAGTTAAAGAAAGACCCATGGTAACGTGTCTTGTTGCCAAGTTTACTTTGGAGGCCATCATGTGGAAGAAGGTTAGCACCTCACTGTAATTTTATTATTCTCTATTCATCCAAAATAGTAGCTTTAAAGAATTTATTGATTTGTGAAGTCTTGGGACATTTCCCTCAGGAATCTCAAAGATCTGCTTTTAAATTTCACTCATTTAAATTTCAAAAACCAAATAAATAAATAAATTTCAAAAGCCAAAACCTCAGGTTCTGAACTTTACAGATTCAGGTGGAGCTCTCGCTCCAGTGGACTTTGTACTCTCCACTTTTTTTCTGTCAGTACTTGAGCTGAGTGGGGAAAGGAAGCCTTCTCTGAGCCGACTTCCTCTTATTCTCTGACCTCTCTCCTGCCTGTTTTTCAGTCTTCCTTGAACTAACTAAGCACAGCCCCACCTCAAGTCCTGTTCTCTCTGCCAGATTCCTTTCTCCCCAGATATCTATGTGGTTCACTAACTTCTTCCTTCAATTTTGGTTTGCTTAAACGTCTCTAAAATGACAGTACACCTGCTCCCCTTCCCTGCTGCAGTTTCCCATCAGCACCTCTCACTCACATACTGCTCTTGTTATCTTACTTATTACGCGCCCTTTCCCACTGGGATGTAGGTTTCATGAAGGCAGCGACCGATGCCTGAGCAGTGTCTGTACCCTAGTAGGTGCCCACTGTGTTTTGAATGAATGAACACATAAACTGCATATATTAGAATTCAGTGGGAAGAATTTCGGAGTTTTTTTCAATGCTGTGTTCTCAGTTTTGCTATTCAGTCTGAGTTCTGCCGCTCAGTTACGTGTTTGACCTCGCACCAGTCACTGGTTTCCTTCGATCTGCTTTTTCATCTGAATGTTGCCAGACCAATTTCATTTCTGAGATTCCCTTCTGTCTCTTGATGTTATGATTTCAGAAACTCTCCAGTGCATTTTGGTATTATTTTACAATTATTAGTCGTCAGTTTCCCAGCGTTGTTTATAAGAAATGAAAGTAACTTTTACAGTCAAATTAATTAAACTCTAAATGTGCATCCTTCAACAACTTCCTTTTAATTCTTTAATGTAGCCATCAGATATTGTGAGAGATGTCAGTTGATCAAACCCGACCGTGCTCATCACTGCTCAGCATGTGACATGTAAGTGTTACTGACGCATTTGCTTCCACTTAACGCAGCACTGGAAGTGGTGATGGGAGAACAGAAGGGGGAGGAAGCTCCCCAGCACTGCATCCTCTCCCGTTGTTTGCTCTGTGTACAGAGCTAACGTAATGATGTGTATAAGCTAGAACACACTTTGAAGGACTCTTCAATAGTAGTCCCTGTGCCAGTTGTTAGAATTTTCTCTAAGCGTGTGTACTTCCTGTGCTTAACGCTCAGGACAATATTGATGAGCAAGTAACATCCCTTGAGAAAGGTAATTTAATTTCCTGGATCAAAAAGGCCATAATGACAGTTTTCTTGTTTTTTATTATTCATTTTAATATCAAAACCTAAAAAACCCACAAAAATATTGCTTTCAATTACCGCCTGTGACATTGTTTCCAGAAAAGTTAGAAAGATTTTATCCCTTATGCTCTTGTAAGAAGGTAGTCTGTTAAAGGAAGGGCCCCTGTGTGGAAATCCCAGTTAGTCCCAAACTGCAGTTGGACAAGCCTGACCTTCTAGGTGTCAGTTTGCTTATTTGTTACACTGTTTGAGAAGATCTGTGGTCTGACTTTATACACATACAGGTTACATGTACTGGTGGGGACGCACATTTGGGGATTTTTTTTTCTGATTATAAAAGTACCGTAGTTCCTATCCACGGGATAGAATTTGATAAAATACGTGGGAAAAATAACCACCTGCGAGCCTGATAACATTCTAGCAATATTTGCATGTGAAGGTTTATTTTTATGACTCACACATGTTTAAAATAACTCTTTTGATCTTTCTCGGCTTATTTTGTGAGCTAGACCTATCTTGTGTACCAAGTGCTATATGCACCATATCTGTGTTAAAATGCTATTGGATGTGGTCCAAGGGAGCTGGCTATGCTCAGCTGAGTTCCCAGCATGAAAAGTCAGTACCTCCTATCTACAAAAGTGTTTGTGTAAATACCAGAAATTTTCTCTAACCTAATGTTTTCTAGGTTGGTTTTTCTAAGATGTATTGCTAAAGGGAAATTTTTAAGTCAAAAAAAAAATAAAATTATCAGAAATTAGGAATTTTTCTACATGGATTTTCTTATGCTTATTTGTTTCTTAGATGTGTTCTTAAGATGGATCATCACTGTCCTTGGTACGTATGAAAAATAGAGGAAGTGACATGGGGGTGGAGAGGTGGGAAGGAGAGAACTTAGAGGATTTACGTCAGCGTTCCTCAGTCTGGTTGGCAGTTTAGTCATAGGTATCAAGATTGATCTACTTTCTTATTTCTGTTACATGTTTTTCCTTTAAAAATATATTCTGATGTTATTAACCCAAATAACTGTATATTAATAATTAACATTAAAATTCCAGATTTCTTACAGAATTTATTAAAAACTCACATCTATAATTAAGACACTGCTCCCTACTTCCTAAATGGCCCATTTCCAAGTCACAATGATTTTAAGTTTTTGATCTGTCTTACTTGTTATTATTGTGGTTGAAAAAAGTAAAATTTACCATCTTTACCATTTCTAAGCACACAGTTCAGTTGTGTTAAGTAGGTTCACACTGTTGAGCAACCAGTCTCCAGAACTTTTTCATGTTGCAAAACTGAAACTCTGTATCCATTAAACCATTCCCACCAGTTTCTAGCAAACACCATTCTAGTTTTTGTTTCTGTGAATTTGTCTTATTTTTACAATGTGACTTTCTTTATTCTTCTAGGGTGAATAACTGTGTGGGATTTTCTAATTACAAATTCTTCCTGCTGTTTTTACTATACTCTCTATTATATTGCCTTTTCGTGGCTGCAACAGTTTTACAGTACTTTATAAAATTTTGGACGGTAAGTCTTGTTTCTATCTTAAAATATATATTTAAGACTTTTTAAGATGCCATATTCATAAAGGATTCTTTCTTTGTTTAAGTGGATATACTTTATTTTAATTCTACTAGTTAGAATTCATAATGGCTCAGAGGACAGACGGGGTTGAAATTTACCTTCTTATATACATGTTTATTTGTAAGTAAATGAATGTTAAACAGGATATAGTGAGCTTTTTTCAGTAATTCAAACTGTTTTCAGTCGCAGTCTAACAGTTGGCTATCGATTTAGAGAAGTAATTACTTTTATTTGAGTTGATGAGACTTACACGGTTTTACAGTAAAAGTGAAATCCCCAGCCCCATGGAACCACTAACCTGTTTCCTGTCTATAGATATTAATCCTTTTTCTGTTGTGAGTTACAAATGTTTTTCCACAATTTTGGTTTATGTCTGATAACTGTTTTCTTTTCTTCTTATTGAATCAAAATTTTATCTTTTTGAAGCATTACTTTTTATTTATGATCTCTGGCTTTAGTCTGTTCACTGTAGGTTTATACACATATTCACTGAGGTTTTCTTCTAGTATTTTTATTGTGCTTTTCCCCCCACATTTAAATGTTTCATTTTGAAAGGGGGATTATTGTGCTGAAAAACTACTTTTGTATTTATTCTTCCTAAAAACCCTATGAAGGTATTTTAAAATGCAAGTTTTATTATAATTCAGGTGTGGTGAAGCCAACAGATGAGGAGATGATCACCACTGAGAAGATAGTTTGTAACTCACAGTTTGCAAGGGAGGGGTCATGCCACATCAGGCAGGGCCACCCAGGGACGCTGCAGAGCCTTTACTGTGGCGTCTGTGCGGAAGGCGGGTGCGGCAGGGTGAGTGCGCCTAGGGCTATCTAGTTGAAATCATCTGGTGGTCTCTGGGGTGATTAGGGCAGGGCTGTATGACTCCCTGGAGCGTGAGAGCCAGACAAAGGAGGTGACTTGAGTGTGGGCTCTGGGATCTGGATCAGCTGTTTGTATGCCGAGAGGTGCATTCCTTGTTATCTCTGTAAGAATCCACAGCCCTGGGAGAGGCACTCTCCCCAGTCAGCAAGGCTCCAGATGCCCGAGCATCAAGAACACAGGAAAGAAGAAAATACCGGTAATGCAGAAGGAACTATTATTATTCCAGTTTTCAGAGTTGGAAGCTGAGGTGGGAGAAGTTAGGAAGCTACTCCAGGTCTCATTCTTAATAGCAGAGGAAGCCAGAATTTTACCTTCGATCTGTGTGTTTCAACATTCAGGTACTTTCTCCCTTGACTTGCTACTCATAGTTGTAAGTGGGAAGAATATAATTAAAGCCCTGAGTCATTGAGCACAGTCATTTTCCCAGGAAATGTAATACATTTCAGATGGGTTTTCATTAAACATCAGTAGATTTTTAACCTTGTGTGTTTCAGACCAGGCTGTGCGAGCACCTGCGCTTCCGTGCGTGTTAGGAATGAGCAGTTGTGTGTGGTATCAGCCCAGGACATTCTGGCCTCTGTTGCCCCCTAGCTGGGCAGCTTGGTTCAGTTTGCAGCCTATACAACCATATTCAGTGGCCCTATTTAAATGAAGATGATTCAGTGCCAGATGAGTGAAGTCCAAGTTACAGAATTTCACATTTCTTTATCAGAACTTTTGCAGTGTTTGCATGTAATGATTTATTAATTAAATAATAAATATTTTTAAATTTAAATAATAAATTTTTTAAACTTTTTACGATTCACCATGAGTAAAGAAAGACTAATAAACTTAAATCTACCTTTTTCTTCATTCATTCAACAATTACTATGTGCCAGGCAATATTCTAGGCACTTGGGATATAACAATGAACAGAACAGACAAAGAGTCCTGTCTTCATAGAACTTACTGTTGAGAAGGGGGAAACAAATAATAAACATAATGAATAAGTAAGTTATATTATATATTAGAAAGTAAACGCTATGGGAAAAAAGTAGAGCAGGTTAAGGAATTTTACACGTGTGTGTGGGGATGATAGGGACAGGTTACGGTACTAAAGAGAGTGGCATGGACCTCAGAAGGTAAGATTTGAGCAAGACTTGAAGGTGGAAATCTGAGAGAGTACTTATGCACCTAACAAAGGAGCACCTAAATATATAAAGCAAATATTAACAGAAGTAAAGGGAGAAATAGACAGTAAGAGAGTAATGGTAAGGGTCTAATATCCCGCTTTCATCAGTGGGTGGGTCATCCAGACAGAAATTCAGTAAAGAAACAGACTTAAATGACACTTTTGTCCAGATGGACTTAACAGATATACAGAACACTCCATCCAAAAGCAGCAGAATACACATTCTTCTCAAGTGCACACATAACATTCTCCAGGATAAGTCGCATATTTTATAAGTTTAAGAATATTGAAATCATAGCAAGCATCTCTTCTAACCACAGTGGTATGAAACTAGAAATCAGTTTCAAGAAGAAAACTGGAGGGTCCACAAATACGTTTAGATTGAGCAACACACGACTAACCAACCAATGGATCAAAGAAGGAACCAAAAAAATATCTTGAGACAGATGAAAATGGAAATCCAACATCCCAAAACTTACAGGATGCAGCAAAAGCAAGTTGTAACAGGGAAGCTCATAGCAATGAACTCCTGTGTTAAGAAATAAGAAAGCTCTCAAATAACCTAACGTTGCGCCTCAAGAAACTAGAGAAAGAACGAACGACGCTCAGAGTTTGTAGAAGACTCAGATAAAAGCAGGAATGAAAGGGGAGACGTTGCAGCTGATAAGTACGAAGGATCAAGGAGACTGCCGTGAGCAGTCATACGCCGGAATACTGGACAGCCTAGAAGAAATGGATAAATTCCTAGAAACATACAACCTGCCAAGACTGCATCATGAAGAAATGGAAAATCTGAACAGACTGAACAGAAAATCTGCATCATGAAGAAATGGAAAATCTGAACAGACTGATTAATACTCAGGAGATTGAATCAGCAATCAAAAGCCTCCCAAGAAACAAAAGTCCAGGACCAGGTGGCTTCACAGGTAGAGGGAACACCTGTCCTTCCCAGACTCTTCCAAAAAATAGAAGAAGGAACACTTCCAGGCTTATTTTATAAGGCCAGCATTACCCTCATACCAAAACCAGACAGGGTCACTGCAAGAAAAGAAAATTACAGGTCAGTATCCCTGATGAACATAGATTAAAAAATCCTCAACAAACTATTAGCAAACCAAATTCAAGACTACCTTAGAAGAATCCCATCCCACAGTTGAGTGGGATTTGTTCCAGGGACGCAAGGTGGTCTGGCACCCGGACGTCAGTCAGTGACAGCCCCTGTTAACAGATCGAAGGGCGAGATGACGTGAGCGTCTCAATAGACTCAGAAGCAGCGTTTGAAAAAATTCAACATCCCTTTATGGTAAAAACTGTCAGCAAAGTGGGCACAGAGGGAATGTGCCTCATCTTTAAAGAGGCCATATTTAACAAGCCTACAACTGACGTACTCACTGGTTAAAAGCAGAAGACTTTCCCCTGATAGCAGGACGAGACAGGGATGCCCTCTCCTGCCACGTGTATTCAACAGAGAATTGAAAGTGTTGGCCAGAGCAGTTAGGCAAGAAAAAGAAATAGAATGCATTTGGATAGGAAAGGAAGAAATGAAACTGTCTCTATCTGCAGATGATGTATTACATATAGAAAATCCTGAAAACTTAAAAAAAAACTGTTAGAACTAACAAACTCCGTAAAGTTGCAATATACAAAATCAGTATATAAAAATCAGTTGCAAGATACAATAAACCTCCTAGAGGAAAACATAGGCAAAACATTATCTGACATACATCTCAAAAATTTTCTCCTAGAAGAAATAAAAGCAAGAATAAACAAATGGGACCTAATGAAACTTACAAGCTTCTGCACAGCAAAGGAAACCAGAAGTAAAACAAAAAGAAAACCTACAGAATGGGAGAAAATTTTTGCAAGTGAAACTGACAAAGGCTTGATCTCCAGAATATATAAGCAGCTCATACGACTCAATAAGAAAAAAATAAACAACCCAATCCAAAAATGGGCAGAAGACCTAAACAAGCAATTCTCCAAGGAAGACATACAAATGATCAAAAAGCACATGAAAAAATGCTCAATATCACTAATTATCAGAGAAATGCAAATCAAAACTACAATGAGGTATCACCTCACACCAGTCAGAATGGCCATCATTCAAAAATCCACAAATGACAAATGCTGGAGAGGCTGTGGAGAAAAGGGAACCCTCCTACACTGCTGGTGGGAATGCAGTTTGGTGCAGCCACTATGGAAAACAGTGTGGAGATTCCTCAAAAGACTAGGAATAGACTTACCATATGACCCAGGAATCCCACTCCTGGGCTTGTATCCAGAAGGAACCCTACTTCAGGATGACACCTGCACCCCAGTGTTCATAGCAGCACTATTTACAATAGCCAAAACATGGAAACAGCCTAAATGTCCATCAACAGGTGACTG
Source organism: Camelus ferus (assembly GCF_009834535.1). Classification (NCBI taxonomy): domain Eukaryota; kingdom Metazoa; phylum Chordata; class Mammalia; order Artiodactyla; family Camelidae; genus Camelus; species Camelus ferus. The sequence continues at coordinate 23,493,524 of NC_045709.1, forward strand.
GATAAAGAAGAGGTGGTATATTTATACAATGGAATACTACTCAGCCATAAAAACCGACAACATAATGCCATTTGCAGCAACATGGATGCTCCTGGAGAATGTCATTCTAAGTGAAGTAAGCCAGAAAGAGAAAGAAAAATACCATATGAAATCGCTCATATGTGGAATCTAAAAAACAAAAACAAAAACAAACAAACAAACAAAAACAAAGCGTAAATACAGGACAGAAATAGACTCACAGACAGAGAATACAGACTTGTGGTTACCAGGGGGGTGGAGGGTGGGAAGGGATAGACTGGGATTTCAAAATTGTAGAATAGATAAACAAGATTACACTGTATAGCACAGGGAAATATACACAAAATGTTATGATAACTCACAGAGGAAAAAATGTGACAATGAGTGTGTATATGTCCATGAATGACTGAAAAATTGTGCTGAACACTGGAATTTGACACAACATTGTAAAATGATTATAAATCAATAAAAAAATGTTAAAAAAAATAAAAATAAAAATAAAAATCAGTTGCATTTCTCTACACTAAAAAGATTATCAGAAAGAGAAATTAAGAAAACAGTCACATTTACTATTGCATCAAAGAGAATAAAATACTTAGGAATAACTTTAATCAAAGAGATGAGTCTTTACACTGAAAACTAAGACACTGATGACAGCAATTGAGGAAGATACAAATAAATGGAAAAATAAACTGTGTTCATGGATTGGAAGAACTATTATTGTAAAATTCCATACTACCCAAGTAATCTACAGGTTTATCACACCTCGTCAAATTATGATGCCATTTTTCACAGTAATAGAACAATTCTACAATTTGTATGGCACCACAAAAGACCCCAAACAACCAAAGCAGTCTTGAAAAGGAAGAACAAAGCTAGAGACATCACAATTCCTGATTTCAAATTATATTACACAGTAGTGGTAATCAAAATAGTGTATTTTATTGGCATAAGAACAGACATGGATCAATGGAACAGAAATCAAAGGAGCCCAGAAATCAACCCGTGCGTAAATGGTCTATTAATTTATGACCAAGAAGTCAAGAATATACGAGAGGATATGACAGTCTCTTCAGTAGATGGCGTTGGGAAACCTGGACCTTTGTCCTACACCAGAGTCAAAAATCAACTCCAAGTGGATTAAAGACTTGAACATAAGATCTGAAATAAATTTTCTAGAAGAAAATAAAGGTGGTAAGCTCCTTGACTTCAGCCTTGGTGGTAATTTTCTGGATTTGACACCAAATGAAAAGCAACAAAAGCAAAAATAAGCAGCTGAGACTACATCAAGTTGAGAAGCTTCTATACAGCATAGGAAACTCAACATCATAATAAGGCAGCCTACTGAATGGGAGAAGGTATTTGCAAATCACATATCTGGTAAGTAATATCCAAAATATATTAAAAATTCCTACAACTCAATAGCAAAAAAAAAAAAAAATCAGATTAAAAAATGGTCAGAGAATGTGAATAAACATTTTTCCAGTGAAGACATGCAGACAGCCAACAGGCACGTGGAAGATGCTCAGTATCGCTAGTCATCAGCGAGGTGTAGGTCAGAACCGCAGTGAGGTACCACCTCACACCTGTTGGAATGGCTGTTATCAGAAGACAGCAAGTTTTGGGAAGGATGTGGAGAAAAGGGAGCCCACGTGTATAATTGATCTGAATGTAAATTAGCACATCCACTATGGAAAACAGAATGGGGAGTCCTCAAAACATTAAAATTAGAATTGTGTGATCCAGCAATCCATCCGCTTCTGGGCATTTGTCCAAAGGAAATGAAAATACTAACTCAAAAGGCTATCTGCACCACTGTGTTCACTGCAGCATTCTTTACAACAACCATGACATGAAAGCACTCTGGGTTTGACGGTGGGCAAAGAAAGAAACTGTGGTACAAGTATGCAGTGGAATATTATTCCACCATAAGATGAGGAAGTCTTGCCATCTGTGACAACACAGATGGACCTTGAGGGCATTATGCTAAGTGAGTGAAGTCAGAGAGACAAATACTGTATAATCTCACTTATATGTGGAATCTTAAAAAAAAATCATAGCTACTGAGAACATTTTGGTGGTTGTCAGAGATGTGGGTTGGGAGATGGGTGAAGTGGGTGAAGGCGGTCAAAGTAAGTCCCGGGGGTGTAATGTACAACACGATGCTTGCAGTTAAACAAGTATGTTTGAAAGACTCTTAAGATCTTAAATGGTCTCATCACAAGAAAAAAAATGTGACTTTGTAGTGATGGATGTTATGCAGACTTACTGTAGTGATCACTTTGCAGTATGTACACATATGGAATAATTATGTTGAATTCCTGAAACTAATATGTTAGATGCAATTATATCTTACGTTTTTTTTTTTTTTAAGAGTAACCATGGTAGGCGTCAGCAAGAAGGTAATGGTTGAGCAGAGACTTGAAGTGACTTAGTGGGGATCTGAGAGAAGACTGTTTCAGAGGAAACACCTGAACTTCAGAGTAAAGACCCAAGAGGAGGAGCAGTGTGCAGGAGACCAGCGGGAGGGTGCCTGAGGGGAGGCTCCGGAGGCGGGCCGAGTGGAAGGGCTTGGAGGGTGTCGCAGGATGGCAGCTGCTCCTCTGAGGAGTGGGGAGCAGCGGGGTAACGGGGTCTGACTCTCCGGGGCAGTGGCAGCACCCATCAGAAGGCTCCTGCAGAGCCAGAGGAAGGGCGAGACGGTTAGAGCGGGGTTTTAGAAACTACTCATCAGAAGTTTTTTTAAAAAGCTATTTGCTTAAAGTTTTTTTAATTTTATTCTTTCCTAGATACAAATCTCTGTTACAAAAACTTTGTGGAAAGGTGTATAAAGTGTACCTGAAGTGTGCTTACAGAGCAAAATGTCCTTTTGTGTTTTTGAGAAAGTGTCGTCGTTGACCTTTAGAGAGGCTTAGTGTTCCTTCCAAACGTGAAAGGTTTATTGTAACACTAGTGGGCAGGGTAACCTTACATAAAAAGTGGTTTCTTAATACGTTGTCTCTATTTGTACAAGCTTTGCCGCAGGAAATCTACAGAGAGTTGTCCAAAGGTAAAATGCGTTATTGCCATGACATTCTTGCCACCTCTTTTGTGACATTTGTAGTGAATGTGTGTAATACTCATTTACTTCACAAGATGGGGAGATAGATATGTTCAGAAGGTATTGTGGTTGCTCTGGAAGAGAAGAGATAAATTACCCAGTGCTAAAAGCCTTCCTCTTAGCTTGTAAACGACATTTCGAGCGAGCCGAGCAGCTCCTGTGCTGTGGAGGCCGTGGGCTGCCTGCCCAGCGTTGTCGTGAGAGCAGGCTCTTCAGGCCGCCTCCTGCTCCTTTTGCTGGGTGCTGACTTCGTCTAGGTTCAGACTGCTTCTGTTGAAATGAATACAGCTGCAGCAGCGGGTAGCAGAGAAGCTCTCTTCACTCACTGATACCTTGTGGCAAACTTACACACCAAAATTGGTTTATTACAAAAAGGCTCCATAGGAGTGGAGCAGGGATTAACAAGGTAGGAATGCCAGGTGCGGAGAGGTCGGCGCGTTCTCGGTGGCGTCCCGAAAATAGAGATTAGGGAGGCCCAAGAGTCACGTTAGCACACTTACTTCCTGGTTGGCAGCATATGTAATTAAGCAAATGTTTTAGCATAGATGGGGAAAAGGCTCACATAGCCTGATGTTGGAGAAAGCTTGAATATATGCGTAAAGTTCAAAAGAAAGATGTTGTGTAGAAAAGGTCATCTTTGTATTTTATTACTGAGAGTACTGCTAAAATTTAAGAGCAGTTTTTAAACGACCCTCCCTGACGTGTTACGTAAGCACGCCCAGTTCTCTGCTTTGGGAATTGTTGCTTTGGGTATATTATCTGATTTATTTAACTACTCTTTTTTTTACTCATCAGTTTTTTGGTGAATTCAACTTTAGGAAGAACCAAATAATAAGAGTGTATTTTAGAGGTTGACTAGCCTCAAAAATAAATCTTTTTTCTTTCCTCAGAATGAACTCTCAGACACACGTGCAAAATTCCATGTCCTTTTCCTTTTCTTTGTGTCCACAATGTTCTTCATCAGCGTGCTGTCACTCCTCGGCTACCACTGCTGGCTCGTTGGAAAAAACAGAACAACAATAGGTAAGAAGGTTAAAATAAACCATAATTATTTAGGAAGATGGCCACAAACGAATTTGAAATCCAGAGAAGAACAGTAGATGATAAAAGTAAAGTAATTCTGTGTTAAAATGAACTGTGACCAGATAGAGACAGCGGCTGTTGAATAAATGTCCAGGTTCATTATTTGGAGAAGGTTGAGTGAGACTGATTTTTATGTATTTTTTTTTAGTAGTGAGTTGTATATAAAAAAAGAACTGACTTTATTTTATAAATTTCAATGAAAGCTGTTTCCTGCATTTATAGTGTCTTTTCAAAATATGAGTCTATGAAAGAGATATAGATGTACATGTTATAAGGAAATTTGTTCTCACATTGCAAAAAAACATTTTAATCCTTAATTACAGCTTATCATTTAGCTAAATCATATTTCTTTCCTTTTTCCCCACATTCGATCACACAGTTTCCTGGCACGTGTTTCATGCCTGAGCTGAAGAATAGTGTTTTTGACATGGTTAATCACTTCCATGTTTGTAACATTTGACAGTGAAATTTACCTGTTGTATCACTCAGATTAGCACTTAGGTCCCTTTTTTTGTTCATTTTGAAAGTGAAAATAAAGGGGAAGAATTCAGTAAGCTACTCAAATAATTGGACACACACTTTAGACAAAGGTGGTATAGCATTGCTCAGACCAAACCTCCGGCATGTGCGCTGCAGCACCCGCCCTACCAGACGTCTGGGTGTTGGTACCGTACCGGACACAAAGCAGGGATTTGTTGCAGTGTTTCTTAAGAATGTTAAAGGCTCCCTGCTGTCTGAAGCCACAAATCTTCCAGAAGAACTGGAAGGGGACATGTTTTAATAAAGAAAGGTGTGGCATTTTAGGGAAACTTAGATACTTGTATGTTTGGATCATTTGCATCTTGTGTCTTACTGAGTCATATAGAATGTGATGGGCTCCTGGGGGAAGGACTGTGTGCCCCTCTTTCCCAGCTTGCCCTGCTGTGGAGCTCCCCTCCCGTTCCCCGCCTTCACCCCTTTTCCACGTGAATAAGTTTCCATTATCAATGTATCCTCTTCACGGAGTATCCTGTCACCTCCTTACCTTTAATCAGAGGTGACAAGGCAGGCCTCATGCATCTTGCTCTGAAGACCTCCCTCAACAGCTAAACGCTGAGAGATTTCACTTAGAGAAGGAGATTTCTTCTTTCTGAAGTTGATGACTCTAGTGACGGTGGGCCTGTTTTCATCCGGCATCATTCTGTAGGAGCTCTGCAGTGGCCGACTGCTTCCCGTGGGCACGAACATCTAATCAGCCACACTCCCCACCAGCCTGCGTCCCTTGTTCCCCGCCCAGACCCTGGCGATGTCTGAGAGAGGAGTGCTTCCTAGGAGACACGTTGTTCTCTTAAAAACAAGCATTTTCAAACTTTTTTTGCCAGTGACTACAGTAGGAGATGCATCATTTTATATCACCTAGTGTATGCACACGTACTTATAAAATTGTATAAAATAAGCAAAATTTTCATAAAACATCATTAATGCCTACGGTGTCCAATGTACTCTTGTATTTTGTTCTAGTTTTTTTAAAAGAAATGTTGGTTGTAGACCACTGATTGATTTCACAGCCTATAAGGGTATCTTAGCCCACACTTTGAAAACCAGTGCCCTGACGCACCCACGCCGTCCATGCCGGCCTTGCTGGGCCTCCACTGCTGCTTCCAGCTGTTTGTTCTTCTGTCCCTCCCTCGAAACTGTCCCCTCCCTGCCTTGAGCTCATGCCTCACGTTAGCGTTCGGCGTGCGGACCACCGCCGCGGTCCCAGACGGGCCACCTGGTGATCCTGCACCCTTCTCCCAGCCGTTCCTTTCCCCTGCGGCCTCGTTTCTCACCCCTCCCATTCTAGCTTCTGCGTGAACGACTGGCAGCCCCCAGCGGCCCCTCTCATGACGCGGGCACCCCGGCGTCTCGCCCCGAAGCCATTGTCGTGGCTGCAGGTGTAGAGCCTCAGCCTCACCTCGGCCCTCAGCTCCACTTGGCAGCAATGTCATGTGTTTCATCGTTCTCCCTAATTTCCTTACCTATGCTGTGAACCCTTCACAAGTAAATTCTTACCTTTAAAAAAAAAGATGTATTGAACACACTTCAGTAGATTTTCAGTAGTATTACATAATGTTTTTGACCTTTTTATTTTGTAAGGGTGATGAAATATTCAGAGGTTATATTTTTACCTGAATAATTTTCAGAAATTTATTTTTAAGTGTTACAAACATAGTATTTATTTTAAATTATATTTATGGCTTTTTATATCAAAGATACAAAGCAAGAAAATTGATACTATCCTCCCCTCCTATAATTTCCAAATAGATTAACCCTTTCCTTTTATGATACATGTAACAGAATCGTTCCGTGCGCCCACATTTTCGTACGGATCTGATGGAAGTGGTTTCTCTCTTGGATGCACTAAAAATTGGAGAGAAGTCTTTGGTGATGAAAAGAAATATTGGCTACTTCCAATATTTTCAAGGTAATTCATAAAATGCAGGCCTCAGAAATTAGGGAATCTGTGATAGTTTCTGTCTCTCTTGTTAAAATGCCTTAGGATTCAGAGAATACAGTATATAACGGCAGCCTTAAGAGCCTTGGGAATGAAAACTCGAAATAATTACGCGAAATATTTTATTTTTCATGGTTTCCTTTTTATTAAGGTAAAGGAGAGTTTGGGCATATATTTGAATGGGAATTAGGAGAAAAAGATGATTCATAGAAAATAAGACTCACTCTTTTTCCTTCAAAATGAGAATAAGTTGTTTGAAGTAAAGAATCTATATTTATTAGCCCATATCTTCAAGGATTTCCAATACAGGTTATGTATTCTGTTGTGTCTTAAAATCAAAAAAGACCCAATACTTAGTGCAGCTTTTACCTCAAATCCAAACAAGAACACGTGCTCAAGCTGAGTCATAGTTTCCTTTTCTCCCGAATTGTGGGCTGTCCTAGGCCGTCTTTTATACCAGAATTATTACAGAAAAGGAGAGAGTGCTTGAAGTTCAAGTACCGTATTTGTGTTGTAGGGTTTTTTCCTTAACTAACTGTATTGCCTACTATTTTGTCTGAAAGTGATCTATTTTTGTCTTCATTTTTGAAAGACATTTTTCTGTAGCATAGAATTCTAGATGTTGCTTACATTTTTTCTGATGAGAAGTTTGTGGTCATCTTTTTATAATATCTTTTTCCTCTGGCTGCTGTGAAGACGTTCTGTTCATCATTGGTTCCATGAAACTTGATTATGCTGTGCCTCGGTGCGGTTTTCTTTGCTTCCTGTGCTTAGGATTCTTGAACTTCTGGGATCTGTGATTTTTTAACTTGCATCAGATTTGGAAGATACTTTAACTACTGTTTCTTCACGTGTTCTTCTGCCATCCCCTGCCTCTCATTACTGCAGGAGCTCCACCTGCACATCTGTGACTCTGCTGGAGGGTCTGCCTGGCTCACCAGGGGCCTGTCCATCACTTTGTTCACTCTTCCGCATTTCCTTTGGGTGCGTCTTCAAGTGCATCTGTCTCTCCAGTGCACTTTATCTGTATGAAGCTTTCCTCTCTGGTTGGAACACAGACTGTTTTTTTGTTTTAAGGTTATTTTCTCTAAATGGAAATTTCAGTATTGGCAGGTGTTTGTGTGTGTGTGTGTGTGTTTTATTCCCTTCTTTAAAGATGTTGCTGCATTATCTTCTGTCTTGTGTTGTTTGTGACAAGGAATCAGTTTTGTTCCTCTGTTTGTACAGGCATGCCTCGGTGACGTTGCAGGGTTGGTTCCAGGCCACCACAATGAAGCAAGTATTGCAATAAAGGGGGTCACACGATTTTTTTGATTTCCCAGCTGTAATAAAAGTTATGTTTACACTAACTGTAGACTGTTAGGTGTTCAATAGCACTATGTCTAAAAAAACAATTTACATGCCTTAATTTAAAAATGCTTTATTGCTAAAAAATGCCATTCATCGTCTGAACCTTCAGCAAGTCATAATCTTTTTGCTGGTGGAGGGCTTAAAATATTGCGAGAATTACCAAAATGCAACCCAGACAGGAAGTGAGCAAATGCTGTAGGAAAAATGGCCCCAATAGACTTGCTCAATGTAGGGTTGCCACAGGTCTTTAACTTGTAAAAACCACAGTATCTGCGAAGCGCAGCAAAATGAAACATGGTACATCGAGGTCTGCCTGTCAGTTCTGTGACTTTTTCCCCTGTAACTACTTTTGAGATTCTATCTTTATCACTGGTTTTGAGTAGTTTGATAGTAATTTTCCATGGTGTGGGTTTCCTTGTGTTTATCCTCTCTGGAGCTCGTTAGGCTTCATGGATCTATGAATTTATAGTTTTCATCAAATTTGAATAATTTTGAAATAATTTTCCGTCTTTTTCTACCTGCTCCCCTCTTCCTGTGCCCTCGGGTCCTTGTAAATAAATACTCATTGTGACCCAGAGGTCACTGCTGCTGCCCCTCTCTGCCCCAACCCCGACTGTTTTCTCTCTTTGCTTCAAGTTGGATAGTCTCTCTCGTTATGTCTGTAAGTTCACTAATCTTTTTTTCTGTACCATCTAGTCTACTGTTAGGCTCATCCAATGAAATTTTATTTCAGATATTATATTTTTCAGCTCTAGAAGTTCAATTTGGTTCTTTTTTTACATGTTACATTTCTCTTTTCATTATATCCACTTTTTCCTGTTAATTCATGGACATATTTATAGTCACTATTTTAAAGTCTTTGTTTCAGGTTTTCACGGTCATTTCTAAATCGTTTCTATTGACTTTTTCTCTTAGTTGTGAGCACATTTTCCTGCTACTTTTTCTGCTGGTAGTAATTTTTGATTGGATGGATGGCGGACGTTTTGAATTCTGAGTATTTAAATTTTATTGTCTCCCTCTAGGGAATGTTGAGTTTTGTTTTGGCAGACAGTTAAGTTGCTCGTGTTCCAGCTTGGTCCTCTTGAGGCTTGAAGATTCGTTAGGTTGGGTATAAAGAAGCAGTTTAACTCCACAACAGAGGGGAGAGCCTAGTGGGGTCTCTACAAACGCTAGTGTCCCATGTCTCTACTTGAATGGCCTTCAGTGCTCTGTGAGCTGGGAATCCTTCCCGTCTACTTTCCCAGATTCACATGTTTGGCCGAGTGTTCATCCGGTGACTCCGGGAAAGCCCTGTGCAGGTGTCTGCACTTCCCTCTCTTCCCAGCTCTGTCCGACAGAGTCAGGCATCTTCAGTTTCTCGAGACCCCCGTCTCTGCCCCTCAGCTCAGTGGGACTGCCTTACTCTGCGCCTTTCCCCTCCTGGTGCTCAGGTTCTGCAGAAGCTGGGACTCCTTGTCAGTGCCTCGTCTTTCAGACACCACGGTTCTGTGCTGCCTGTTTTGAAGACAGTTGTGCAATAGGAGGCCAGTCCATCTTGGCTGGAAGTGGAAGTCCCTGTTGCACACGATTTTGATGCGTTTAGAATGTGGCAGTAAGGCATAGCTGTACTTCCTTTAGGTTGTAAACTCTTTGAGGGCAGAGATTTTCTCTTCTTTTGTTCACTTGCTGTGTCCCTAGCACTTAAAATGGTGCCCGAGTGGGGAGAGTACAGCTCAAGTGCTAGAGCACGCGCTCAGCCTACACACGACCCTGCGTCTGGCCCCCGGTCCCTCCTCTGAATAACTAACCTGACACCTCCCCCCTCAAAAAAGTGGTACTTGAAACATCATATGCATTCAGTAAATATTTGTTTAATAAATTTTGTTGAATGAATAAATAGGTGAAACTTATATCATGAATTTCAGTTCAAACCTTGATGATGTCTTAAATGATTGTGATAAGCAAGTCAGCTACCCAAATATTTGAACATGTATGTTTGAGGTATCATAGCTTTAATAGGCACCGTAACCTCAACAGTCATGTAAAGTATGTTTTTAAATATTTGTAAATTATTGAAGAAAAAAGCTCATTTCTTCAGTGGAGGCTGATAACCTTCTAAATTAGAAATCTTTGGACTTATACTCTGAAATGACTAGTTATGATAATTTCTTTATACTATGCCTCTGAAAAACAAGTGTTAAATTTGACCATTTTGCTCTAACTTAATATAATTTAAACTATCACCAGTATTTTTCATTGTACAGTCCGGGTGATGGCTGCAGTTTCCCGACTCGCCTGGTGGGGACGGATCCAGAACAATCTTCTGTTTCAAACCAAAGTGAATATGCCAGAAGGTGTGCTTCTTGTCGTTTCATTTTTCAGAGTTCACGATAAAGCAAACCATGTGTGTCATACAAAGATGAACACGGTGTGATGAAGCAAGCCAGTGTAGACAGGGAGAGAAATTATAGAGAGTTTTTAACTGAGGATTATTCTGTGCATACACCTGATGTGCTTCAGATAATCATATTTTTATCATCCAAACCGAAACAGTTTTGCGAGTTAGGAAGTGAGTGCTGTGCGTAGTTGAGCCAGGGCAGTCACGTGACACTGCCCGCGTCCGAGCACGAAGCACAGCTTCCCTCCTTGTGCTGCGTCTCCCCTGAAACTGAAACCCTCTTGCAAGGTTGGACTATGTTGCTTTGTATCAGTTAGTTTTCAAAGAAGTTAGTCGCTGTACTGTTTATTTGATAAACAGATTTTAACTGTAGTGTGAAAATAATATTAGTGAGGATTCAAATGTACAAATGCAGAGTTTTTTCTTACTCATTTTAGAGGATATTTTCTCAGGGTCTGTATGGTAAGCAGACAGGTTTACAAGTTCAGAGAAATAGTTTCTTTTAAATGAGATTGTAAAGAAGATAGATACCCTTCTGTCAAAGTGAAACCCTTGAAACTTAATTACTCCAGAAATAAGTTGTGGGGGAGGAGGGATTAAAACTTCCAAGTTAGCAGATGAGTTTCAGGAGCGCGTAGGCCTTCAAGCCTAGAGCCTAAGGCCTTCTGGGACCTCCGAGCGCTGACGTCTGCTGTAGGTCTGAGCAGTTAGCGTCCAGCTCTGTAAGGGGAGAGCGGTCGTGCTGCCTCCGGGGTGGCTGTGCAGGTTGCGGTAATGTGTAGAAAGCACCCAGCTCCGTGTCCAGCCCGGAGCAGGCACCCAACGAATAGTAGCTCCCTTTCCTTCTTCTTCTGCCCTCTGTTCCCTCCCTCCCTGGACCTCTTAGCTAGAAAAATAAGTCTACGCTGAATCACTGAATCATTTTTTCCCCTTAGATCTATACTGCAGAGGTAGAAAGCAGAAAACTTGGGAAATGACAGGTAACTTTTGTCCCGGCCACAGACACAGACCCTCACCTGTCCTTGTGCTGCTTTATGGCTCGTGGTTAACATGGTAAAAATGTCTCAGACTGGCCCCTGCAGCCTCTTCCTTTTGTCTGATTGTTTTCACTGGCAGTGCTGAGTACAGATTCTTGGGTCTAGAGAGCCATTTAGTGGGGGGTTGGGGGCATTTTTTTCTTTTGAAGACGGAGTTTTTTTGGAGTGCTGAGATCTCATGAGTTGCCCTCATATATTAGGAGAAGGAATACTAATTTGCTGCTTATTAATTAAGTACCCTTAATTGAGCATTAAACTGTTTACTAAATTATTTGCTCCTCTTTTCAGTATTGGCTCAAATCAGCCCTTTCCTACTAAACCGCTTAGTGAATCAAAAAACCGCTTGTTGGACAGTGAATCTCAGTGGATAGAGAATGGACCTGAAGCAGGTGCTGTTGGATCAGGTGAGACTTACCATCTGAAAACATGGCTTCATCTGGCTAAAATGAAAGAGTTAATAAATGTGGAAAAATCAAAACATGTAATGTGATATTTTGAAATACTAAAATATGTGAAACTTTTAAATAAAATATCTTGAACACAGGGTGCTAGTGTCCACAGTGGCCTCTCTGGAGGCGGGGGTTGAGCGGGCTGTGGTGGCTGCCCCATGCGCGCTGTGCACGGCGGGGCCGCTGTTGCTGTTCCCCAGCCATGGATTTTGTCACCTCAGATGTAGAGGGTTCTTTGGCATAATATTCTTAAAGGTCATAGCTTTTGCTTATTTGAAAATAATTTTGAAATGCATTGTCCTCTTTGGCTGTCTTGTCTTAGTATAAAAAAGAGTGCACTGAATATATTTTAACCTTTTCTTGATGACTTAATCATTTGATGAATTATGGATACATTATAGAACAATTGATAAGATAGCAGTGGGCTTTGCAATCAGACCTGGGTTTATAATCTAGCGTGGTCATTTACCAGCATTATAGCCTAAAATATATCCGTGGTTCTTAATAACAGTAGTAATAATGTTCTTCTTGCACTGTAGGAAAATGGTTTGGACATTCAGATCAATTTATACTAACTGAAGGAAATACCCTAAAGCTTGAAAACTTGCTGTCAGACTTTCTGATTTGTCGCTGTGGTTGGTTTGGCTTTCAGCAGCATTTCAGTTCTTCTGTTAGCATCGTGAGGACCTTCGTTAGGCTTGGTAGACCTTCTGTGTGAGGTCACAGGAAACGTTTGTTTTGTGGACTTTCAGTCAGTGCTGCTGAGCATCCTCAGAGCCAGCGGACGTGTTTACAAGGATAAGATAAAAGCAGACCTTCAGATCTTAGCACTTCTGTTCTTCCAGGTGACAGACGGTTGGCACCAGAAGCCTATTTAGTGCTTACATAAGACTTGCTTTTACTGTAATCATCAATTTTACCATTTGGCCAGAAACTGAATACTTCTTTTTGTCATGTCATATATAATTATGTGCTTACAGGGACAAATAACCATGTTACAGTGGCAATAGAAAATTGAGTTCCACTTGTTCATAACTAACCAATTGAATAAGAGCAAGGTAAGACAGTATAAAGGTAATTTCCTTGAACAAATGCAGTTTATTTGCGTGTTATAATCTCAAAACGATTTGCAATTCGCTCTTTTTTTTTTTTTTTAAACTCTTTCCATTGTGTCTGCAGTCAGGTAGGTCAGGAAAGACTGGAAGGTGACGTCTGCCTAAATCCCGTTTCTCTTACGCTCCTGCGCAGTCTCAGTGAGTGTTGCTAGACTAATTGAAGAAACTAATGCAAGTTGTTTAGGATTGGTAGGTGGACAGCTAACCTTCTCAGTAAATGGCACCTTATGAATTAGTTTAAGGGGGGGAAAAAGCTGACCTTTGCCCACTACTGAAGAAATCTGACCCAGAGAAGAGTGACTAAGAGTACAGGCCAAAAAAGGGACTTAGAGGTTCGTTGCTATTACTTACTGGGCACGAGATAAGCAGAAGAGCACCTCCCTGCAGCCGAGTCGCGGGCCAGCGATGCCGCGGCCGCCGTGCGGCGGGAGCCAGAGCGAGGGGATCTGAGCGGGACGGGGGGTCCTGGGCGGCGGGCCCGCTTGGCGCTGCGGGGCGGCGCCGCGCAGCAGAGAAGCCGCTGCCGCGCCCGGGTCAGGAGCGGGGCGCGGTGGCTTGTGCGCGGCTGTGAGGCGTTTGGAAACCTACGTGTCGTGTTCATTGGTCACCTGCTGCTACATAACAAATTACCTCAAACCTAGCAGCTAAGAGACAACACGCCACTAGGGCCTCGGTTTCCTGTTCTCATCTGTCACCTCGGCTGGGGCCGTCTGCTCCCTTGCTTGGTGTGAGTCGTTAGTGCTCAGTTCCTGGCAGAGGACCCTGAACCGGTGTCCAAGTTACAGCTGTTGGGCGGAGGGCAGCGGGGACCGCAGGTGGGGGGTCACATGTCGCCGGCAGGCCCCTGGGGCCTGGTCCTCAGCCCTCAGACCAGGCTCCTTCTCCTCATGGTGGGGTAACGGCGGGCGCTCGTGGTTGTCAAGAATGCTCGCTGAGGTCCCACAGACCCCCGAGACAGTCCCCTCGGTTTGTGTCCAGAATGGAAGGGACAGGGGAGAGACTCTGCCTCTAGTGAGCGCTCTGTGCATCACTTCAGGGAAGGACAGTCAGCATCGATGCCTTATTGGCTGCTTCTAAAAACGATTATAGTTACTGTAGTATTAGCAGCGTTCTGGTCGTTCTTTCCTTGCCTGTGGTAGCAGCTTTACACCTGAGCCCAAAGAATCATTTAATGGGTCTCATTTTCAGAAATACAGGATCAAGTTAATCAATAATTCAATTGTTTCTGGTTTTATAGGTTTATGAAAACATACTATGGACTGATATTTTCATTTCTATTTGCAAGAAAATGATCAATGGAATGAAATAGTTGAAGTATAACAGAAGACATATTTTTTAAAAAGGAAACCTTTGTGTGAGACCGCTGGACCCACGGGAGCACCTCTCAGAGCGGGAAGACGCCTTAGCCTTAAATGAGCCCATTCGGTCGACGCTGACTTACAGCCACGAGCGTGACTCGGACTTGCTTTGGAAATAACACTTACAGTTCTGACATGCTGCGGCATGAGCTATCAGGTCACACGTTAACATGGCATACGTAGTTTTTGATCCCTGAGTTACATTAGTAGAGTTATTTCTTAGTATCCATGTAAATTTTCACTCTAGAAAACAAGCTAAAAATTTGTGTCCAGTGATGTAGGTCAGCGTGGTGGCTGAAAGCGAGTAACAATATCCAAATTACTGCTGCTTGTGCTGTGTGAGGGAAAGAAAGAAACTGCTTTTTTAAAAAAAATCTGGTGTTTGCTAATTTATAGTTACTGTTTTATACTTTCCAACATTTTTAATAAAGTTTTTTTATTGTTGGCTATTAAATAACACTCAGAAGGATTTAGATAACTAAATATAATTGCTTAAAACATGGAGTACATTTGTATAATTCACTGAAGGCTTCGTTCTAAGCATTAGTTAAACCACGTGTGCTGTTGTGCCCAAGGGTTAAAAGAAATGTGGCCGTGTGAGACATTTTTGTTTCTCTCTGCTTTTCGAAGTACTTTTTTGTTGAGCTTTCATGGGTATCTATACAGGCAGGGAAACAAAGGTTACACGTGTTACAGAAACACAGTCACAGTAGGAGCAGGTGGAGGTGGCCAGAAGAAAAGCGAAGAGAAAGATCGACCGCAGGTCAGCTGTTAGAAGACACTGAGTGCTGCCTGCTCTTGAGTCGGCTCCCAAATTTCAGCTTAGGGAAGCACTGAGATCTGCTTTGAAACCTGTTAAAGGAATACTGTAAACTGACAGAGGGTGAAGCTGTTTAGCATGACACTGTTCTCAAGGAGGAGATTCGCACCTGAGCCGTCGTCCGGAATCTCTGTTTTCTGAGGGGTGGATTCCGCTCTTAAGTGCAGGACGTGCAGGACGTGCAGGCTGCCCTGACAGCAGCCTCTTTCTGCTTCGACCCAGCTCTCCTTTTTCCTTTTGAAACCCAGTCTAAACAACAGGACTTGGCGCATTAATTCTGAAGAAATAGTGTCCTGTAAAGGAGAGACTGCACAGCTGCTGCTGCCGTCCTTCCTCATCCTCACTGCTTAGCCGGACATGCACACACACCTCATCACTTCTGTAATGAGACCGCTTTTAGCGCCGTCTGTGTGTGCCACGATTACGGTTTCCTGTCTGTAGAGTGGGGCTGGGGCCGGGCTGTTGGCATGATTTGGGCTGGGTGCCCTCTAACAGTCTTCAGTTCGTAATTCTGCACAATACCGTATGACATCCACCCAACAAGTATTTTTGTAGTTCCTTCTGGATGCCAAGCAATATACTAGAGATAGCTCTGTGATTTCCTAATGTAGCATAAGTTTTACAGCCACATGCTCCAGGTTTACAGTTACAGGATTTGTCTAATTCTGTGGGCTATGCTAATATTAGATTTTAAAGGGAAGTAACTTTTTTTCTCTTTGAACCAGAGGAATGGGTTAGCTTTGAAAATGCAGTTTGAAATGCTGTAAAATATGGCTTCTTCCACCTTTATTTCAACTCTGCAGTCTTAGTAATCTTGATTCTAGAAAACTTTTGTATGAGAGTTAGGGGGCATCAGTTACCAACCAGAAATGACACTTAAGTTTGGCAGTTTGCATGTTACAAGGAAATGACAATGAACGCATGTGATGCTTTCAGAAACGTCCTCCTGGTGCTTGTGGGTATCTCTGCGTTGTCGCAGGACTGGCTGGCACCTGGTTAACCACTGAGGAGACTCACCTTTCCCCTCAGCCTACTCGGGTGCTTTAGTGTGTTTTCTTTTAATTTTTTATTTAACATCATTTTTAGTAGTAAACACCTTTTCAGAAATTTTCAGCTAAAGCCTTTTACTTTAGTTATCTTTGGTTTAATTAATTTATGGCCAACATTTGCCACATTCTAAGTAATTTTTGGTTGAGTTCGTTCATACATATTCGTGACTGTTCAGCAAGGGCCTGCAGGCATGTGGGAATCCGGGAAAGGCTGCCTCTTGGGTAGTTCAGCTGGTGTTGAGTCGTGCTGTCAACTCCTTGGGGGAGAAATGGCCAAAATGAGCCTTGTCAAAATGTGTTAGTACTACCTTTGGTCTTTCAAACACTTGAACAATTGTGCTGACATTTAAGGAGAATAAGGTGGAATTCCAGGTCTTGCTTTTCACATTAAAAACAAACTAGACAGGAAACTTGGTTTTACCTGGGCGTGTACTTGAATATTCTGTCCCTGAGGCGTCTGACCACTGTCACTGTGCCAAACCCAGGAGCAGCTGCAGCCCGTGGTTACTCAGCATACAGTTTAGCTTCATCTCTGCATATGGATGGTTTTCTTAAAATCCTTTTACATATTTAGTGGTTATGATCTCGTGTGATAAGTTAACTGTAAAGTTAGTTTAAATCAAATATGCAGTGTTTACTTGAATTCTGCTTCTATTAGAAAGCAAATTTTGACTGTTTACAGGATTGTTTAAATCACAGTTTTCCAGATGTGTGAGCTTTCCCTTCGGTCATCTTGCAGATGCATATTAAGGGCTCAGTGTTAGGATCTGCATATTTGGGGCAATGAAAAGACGTAAGACTTACAAATACATTTCACTTATATTTTGTTCTAAGGACTGGCACTGCTGTCAATGGAGAGTATTTTTAACTAATCTGTTATTGAGAAATTAATCATATTTTTGCATTTCAGCCAACATAAAGATCATAGCTACTATTCTGTAAGATATAGCTAATCTGTAATCCTGAAATTCTTGTGTTTCATATGATCTGAACTGTATTTTACAACTTAAATTAAAAATGCAATATAGATTCAGAAAGGTCCATATTTTTCTAACAACTTCACTTTGTATTATTTTGTTGGGTTGCATAAAGGAGGAATTGTATTTGTATTAAAAGCTTAAGAAAGCTGTTGGGTTTATTGTATTTGTACATGATTGCAGATGAGTCTATGCCCATTTTAAAGAAAAGATGGACACTATTTTAAAGTGATCTTTAATATGTTTTTATATAAACACATCTGAAATACAGTTTACTTTGATGATCTTTACTTACTAAGTCCCATAAGTCTTGTATTTGTTTCTCATAAGTGTAACCCTGGACCATGACTTAATGTTAACTCTTTGCTTTGTCTTTTGGGTGGCCTAACCTACATTAACATGAAGCCGGAACATTTTCAAAATATTTCTTCCCAGAAATCATCATCATGATTTACTTTATTAATAAACAAAATCCTGTATTTGAAGTTTTTGTTTTTGTTGTTGTTGTAAGTGGCATTTACCAAATGAGAGAATAACCATTATTTTAGTCATTATGGAAATCTGGTAACACATAGTGTTTAGTTAGAGAAAGAGGTCTGGCTGGTAGTTTGGCGTAACCACATCTAAGGTAGGAATTATCTGAGTGCAGCAACATTGTAGTTTCTTAGGCTAGGAGTACAGATTGCTTTATTCACAATGGTTTTAACTTAGCTTTTACTAAACATAATTTTTTTTCTTTCTTTCTTTTTTTTTTTTTTTTTTTGAGTAAAGGTTGATTTATTCAGAGAGATACAAACCCCATAGATATAGACATAGTGCTGGCCATCTCGGAGGACGAGGGAGCAAGAGAAAACATAATTTAATTTTCGATTCAGAAGTGACTTTAGGGTTGTAAGTACCCTCGACACTATAGAAGTTACTGAATTGTGATTGTTGAAATGCCGAGTAATAGATTTTATCTTTTGTAGAATTCTTTTCTACACAAGAACTTGTGCTCCAGTTCCCTTCCAAAGGAACGAAGTTTTGATATTTAAGGCAGCTGAATAAAACAAGAAAGCTGTGAGATAGAGCTATGATTCCCAGCAGTAACGTTTCAAAATATCTGCAGGAACCAATATAGGTCAGTAAAGATAAAGCAAACTTTTGGGGGCTTGGACACCCAAAGAGCAGAACCGATGACGCCACGGGGGCCTTACTTCCCTCGTTTCCCCTAAGCTGGCCCTTGGGAGCCGCTCTGGGAATGTCTGGTGATGTTGGCCTCCTTCACCAGCTCTGCTCACTCCTGTGCCCCAGGAGCTAAAGGGGAGAGAGCTCACTTGGTTTCTTCCGTGTAGCAGGTTTCCACGGTGTGTGAGCAATCCTGTGAAGTTAACTTCATTGACTTTAACTGCTCTGTGTCATTTCCTTATATGTGATAAAGGGGACTGGAATGCTGTTTCTACTCTGACTTATCACGTGCTGTTCAACCAAGAACGCCTCCTCCCTGCCTGTTCTCCGTGAGGCGATCCGTTCATCCCGGCTTTCACCTCCGTCGCACTTCCTCAGGGCCTCCAAGCCACACTGACGTCTGTGCTGCCTGGAATACTTCTGTCAGCCATAGACACATTTTCAGGTCAACCCACTCGATTATAAATTGTTGAGAACTTCCTCCTGTTGTGGACTAGTCCACACTGAACGCTGACACTGCTTGATCGCCACAGCTTTATAGTAACTCCTGAAACCAGGCAGCGTAAGTCCTCCTCTTTGGTTTTCCTGTTCACAGTTTTTCTGGCAATTCTAGGTCCTCTGACTTTCCATGTGGATTTTAGAATCAGCTAGTCAGTTTCTACCCACAAACAAAGTGTTTTAATTTTAAAATTTTAATTGGGATTCCACTGAAACTACAGATTAGTTTTGGTAGAACTGGCAATAGTTATCATATTGAGTCTTCTGACCAGTGTACACAGGATCTCTCTCCATTTCCTTTGGATTTCTTTAATTTCTCACACTTTGTAGTTTTCAGTGTGTTGGTATTGCACATCTTTTTTCAGACACACCCCTAAGTAATTTAGGGGGGTGACCCACGGCCAGGTGGCCTTCCGCCCCCATCCCACACTCCCTAAGTAATATTTTTAATACTACTGAAAGTGGCACTTTTAGTTTCAATTTGCTTGTTCATTGGTGGTATATAAAATACAATTTGTGACTATTGATCTTTTCTTTTGAAGTACAGTCATTTACAACATGTCAGTCTCTGGTGTAATGTGTAATGTCCCAGTTTGACTACTGATCTTTTATCCTGCAGCCTTACTAAAGTTACGTGGTCCTGCCACATGTAACTCAAACACCTCATTTCTGCCGTTTCCCAGAGAACCTCCCTTCCTGAGTCCTCCATCCTCCTGCTCGTCTGGACCTGCCGACTTTTCAGCTTCAGGACCGTGGTGCTGGTACTGCTGCCCCCAGCTCTTCCACGTCCATTCCATGCTTCCCCTTGTTTGACGCTAGCTCTGCTGGGGCCCATCATCCAGGGGCCTCCCACATGAGCTTCCTGGTTGGGGGGCTCGCTGCCTCTGTTCTACTGGCGTTTATTTAGGTCACAGCTTTCTTCCCTTGATTGTCAGACATCTCTATCCATCTTTTTTCTTCCAAAATATTCATTGAAATCTACTTTCGTTCCCTTCCTTCTCAAGGGTTAAGTATTGCTAAACTCTTTACTGTCATCTCACCAAAGTTTTGGGAGAGAGAAGAGAGAAACTGTTCCGTTCATCATTGTAAAGGAGGCCTTGGCGCGGCGTTCGAACACAGGCGAAACGAGCACGTACACAGCAGGTCCGGTGCCATGGAGGCGGATGCATTCGCGAGGACGGCTTCGGTTCCGTCAGTGACTGAGGCTGGGTCCCTGGTTGAGTGGGATGGAGGAGGGCCTGTAGATGGAAGGCTCCTGGACAGAAAAGGTAAGAGTTATCTCACTGAATAGGAAGTTGCACCAATCAGAGAAACACTCATGGGCCAAATTGTGTTCCCCCAAATTCGTATGTTGCAGTCCTGACTTCCAGCTAACCTTCTTTGGAAATAAGGTCTTTAAAGAGGTAATTAAAATGAGGCTGTGAGGGTGGGCCCTAATCCAGTACAGCTGGTGTCCTTACAAGAGGAGGACATTTAGACACACATTGATTCCAAACATGTGTCAACACGGTGGGACAAGCACATGAAGACAGAAGGTAGCCACATGCAAGCAGAGGGGAGGCTGGAACAGAGCCTCCCTGCAGCCCCCTGACAACACTGACCTGCCCTGACCTGGCCTTCTGGCTTCTAGAACTGGGAGGAAGGAGGACATGTCCGCCGTCTAAGCCACCCGGACTGCGGGGTTCTGTCACAGCAGGCCTAGCAGGCCAACACTCGGGAAGGCGGCTGCGCAGCTGGGTTCTGGTCTGTGGCTCGTGGTCATGAATTTAGACAGAAACTAATAACCCTAATTATGTGATTTCCCACAGCAACATTCAGCAACCAAGTGGGTTTCAAACAAGGAAAGGCAGATGGTAGAGTTCATCAAGGGAGTTTTCCAGTGACTACGCTGGAGAGAGGCAAAGACACTTAAAGTGCCCGTCGTGTCCTAGTTACATAACAAAGCATTCTCCACCTAAGCAGCAAGCTAGGAAATAAGGAGCCGTACAGTAGGCCACAAACTTCTGTTGATTCTGCCTCTTAAACTCTGTACCCACCATACAAATTCAGTACATAGCTGGTTACTGTAATAGCCACCAGGTCTCTGTTTCCAGAGTCTTCCTCCAACAAGCCCCCTGGACAGTGTTTTCCACTAATTAGACGTTTTCCACGCGTCCCCATTACTTCCACGGTCAAAGCCAAACTTCAGGTGCCACACAAGACCTTCCATGCTCTAGTCCCTGGCCACGTCTTCAGCCTCACTGTCTATCGTTGCTCTTCCTCACTACACTGCATCAGTACTAAACTGTGACAAGCCCGTGAATAATCACCTCTGCCTGTGATTCCTGCCACCCATCTGCTTGCCAGGCAGGCTAAGAACTTGCTCAGCGGTCACCTCCTCCTGACTGCTCAGGCACGGTTGATAAATGGCCTACTCCCTGGACTCTTTTCATCCATGCAGTCAGTCATCACACTGCATTTTATCAAGTGAGACAGTAAACTTGAGGTTCAAAACCAACAGCACCGGGTCTGACTCGTGACCAACCCTCTACAAGTATCTGAGACATGAGCAACTGGATGGAAACCCCAGGAGCTGCAATATGGAAAGAAGCTAGGGAATGTTCATAATGCATAGGCTGACACAGATGGTTTACTGTATGTGTGACTGTGAACAGCTCAAGTGGCAGTGAGCTTTGTATTTAAAAAAAAAAAATTTATGATGGCTGTGGCATCAAGTTGCGGAGTTTTCAAAAGTCAAATGTTTTACAGCATTGCCTTGGCTGAGAAGTGACTGAAACAAAGCTACAATCTTTTATTCATAGCAGCTGGTGTGCTATATTAAATGAATGTGTCCTTGACATAAACCTAGTCCTGAGCTCTACCTTTACTGTTTAACTGTGTTAACGGGAATACTGCTGACACTTCTGAGCCTGTTTCTAACCTGTGCAGTGGGGATATCTATTTCACAAGATTATCTAAAATTAAATAAGGTTAACTGTACATTAAAATGCCTCTCTTCTCATGAATCACCTTCTCTTCCTTCAGACCCAGTGTTTTATTTTAGCATCCTTTTGCTTCTCTGAGATTCAAGTTAACCATTAATTTTTCAAACTCCAAAGTGTAAGGAAGTTTCTGACTTATGTAGAGACTGGAGCAATAGAAGTGGCTGTGGTATGAAGCAGGTTCCCCGCATCCTCTTCCCATCACCTAAACAGCATCTCCAGATATAAAAGATATACTAGGTTGCCCATATTCACCAGAGACACTCCTGTGGGCTCTAAGTATATGCCACCAAGAATTTGACATATTATTAACAGTTCAGCGTGGTTATACATTCAGCTATCACATGTCAGTTACCTCAAGTGAAATGAATTAAAAAAAATTAAGGTCTGCACTATACCCTACACATACTGATGGAAGATATTAAAAATGTGAACCATGTAATTAACTAAACATGGCATTTTTGTTAATGAAAAGAACATTCAAGGCTGGCACTCTTACCCATTAGTCTTGCTGTTTTGCTTTCTGGGAAGCCATTTGACAACATGCATCAGAATCTTTAAATCTTTTCTGGCTCCCACTTCCTTTTATCTCAATCAATATATGTTCAAAAAGTTAATGTGTATAAAAAGACTAAAAGAAAAGTTATATATGAAGATTCTTTCATTTCTGGGTAATGGGATTGTATTTTCTTCTGTTTTGAAAACTTCCTATTAAACAATGCAGAGCAGCTGAGATTTCTGGATTATACAGTAATCCAAATCCAAGTTGCTCTCATTCCTAGAAGAGTGACTTTGCACAAGTTTCTTAAACGTTTCCGTGTATGTAAAACAGTTCCAAGTGACAGGATTACTGTATTTGGTAACACATGTAAACCACTTGACGTTTTTTATTATATTTATAAAAAGATTTGAAAAAAAGTCTTCAACTGGTGAACTGTATTATGTCAACATATCCCAATAAAGATTTTTAAATACACCTAAGTGGACAGTTCTGCTAAATACGTCTTTACTTCATTTAAATGTCCACTTTTAATAGCAAATCCCAGAAGAAAACGCAGTTTTCAAGAGTATGTTTAATTGAAAAAGCACACTTCTTCATTTACGCTCAGGCAACTATTTTTGACAGAAGGTAAACGAACTAACGTTGCACCACAAAGCCCCAGCGAGCACATCCCACGGAAGCACAGGAGCCGGAACACAGCCTGTGGCTTTACTGCAGCACCGTGCACCCTCCGGGACCAGGGCCCTCCTGCTTTCCTCGTATCGGGGAGAGAAATGAAACCGACACGACCGAGACGAGCCTCGGGGCGGCGGGGAGCGCGGAGTCCCGGACCCCCGTCCGCAGACAGTCCGCTCCCGGCGCCGGCGGCTCCGCAGGCCGCCCGCGGGCTCCCAGGCATCCCTCGGCCGGCTGCGGTGGCTCGCGATCAGGACCACTTCTTGGTGACGTCGAGGTGGGCGAGCTGGGCCTCCAAGGATCTGTGCGCCGGGAACCGGGCCGCCTGCGCCGCCTTGATGGCCTCGAAAGCGGCCGCCCTGCGGGCCGCGGCGTGGCCGTACTCCTGCTCGGCCGTGAGGTAGGGCCGGCTCAGCCAGTAGTGGTTCTCCGTCTCGGTCTCCAGGCGGCGGACCATGTTTCGCTTCGCCTGGTCAGACACGGGCCGCGGCCGCGGGTGCTTCCCGGTCCACTGCCTGCCGGGGATGCGGCTGCGCCGGAGCAGCGCGGTCAGGAACATGGCGCCTGCCGGGACACAAGGCGGGGACCTAGCGGCGCGCCGGTCGCCGGGAACGCGCGCTGCCGCCCCCGCGGCGAGAAGGGAGCCCGCCGCCGTCCGCAGACCAAGCCGCGAAACGCGAAGCAACTCACCTGCGTGCGCCTGCCCCGCCGCCCCTTCGCACGCCGGCCGACACGACGCCGGAAGTGCGACAACACGACGCCGGAAGTGCGCCCCTCCGCCGCGCCGCCCGTCTCCTCGCGAGAGCTCAGCTCTCGCGAGAAGAGATTTGAGCGGCTGGCGGAGCCAATGGTGCTACTGGCGCCAGCATTCAAAAGAGTGCGGGAGCTGAGGCCGAGCTCCGGGCCTCCCCGCGCCCCCGCCCGCTGGGCTGCGGTCTCCCATGGACCTGATCCGGAGCCTTTGCGGGCAGCTGCGGACTCTGGCCGTCACCCTGGACAGCGAGACGGCGCGGCTGCAGCGGGCGCTGGACGGAGAGGACAGCGGTGAGCGAGGCAGGGCCCGCCCTCCGCCGGGCGCGCGGTGTCGGGCGGCGTCTGTGGGCCGGGTCCGCGAGTTACAGCCTCGGCGCTCCCCGGCGCGTGCGAGGGGCTCGCGGGTCAAAGCTCTCCGTCGCCGCGTGCCTCCCGCCGCCGGGGCCCGTCCCCCCCGGGGCCCGTGGCCGGCACAGACGCCGCTCCTCCGTGCTGCTTTTTAGACAACAAGTGCAGCACGATTCTCCACCACCAACGTGTGCGTTAGAGGATTTTGGAAGTTGTTGCCAGAGCAGTTCAGATTTTGAGATTATTTTCTAAGTGTCGTAATTGTAATGTGCCTTAAAACACTGCACCCGGTGGACGCAGACTCCTTTTACTTTCTATCGTGAATAGTTTTCCAGCCATTTTAAACTGTTTTTACTGTGACTGTGAAAACAATATATGTTCATAGCAAAAGTCTGAGATAATGGAAAGGTGAAAGAAGAAGAAATATTTTTCCTGTAAATCCAGCATGAGAAGACACTACTATTAATATTTTAGAAAATTTTCTACCATTCTTTAGCATTGCTCTGTTTTTGATTTTGTTTACATAGTTGAGATTATGCTGGAAGACACAAAATTGTATTAACATTTTTGAATTTTTGATGTATAACTGAATTTGCTTTCCATAAAGCTTGCGCTAATTTACCTTCTTACCACCATATTACCTGTGTACACAAATTCTTTATTTACTTTTGCTTTTACAAGAAAAAAAATGGAATAATTTTTCAGTTCCTGGCCCATATGTATTACAGAAATTATGGAATTGTGATAATTAGAGAAAATGAACACCCATAATTGCCCTTTTATGTGCACAGTGATGAATCTTATTTAAAGGATACAATTCAGTGGATTTTAGTTTATTCACAGAGTTGTGCAACCATCATCACGTGAAGTTCAGATTTTCATCACCCCTAAAAGAGCCCCCTTGGCTGTTAACAGCCACTCGCCATAGTCCTGCCCCCACTCACCACACTGCCTTATGCACCTGTTCATCTACTTTCTGCCTCATAGATTTCCTGTTCTGGACATTTCACATAAATGGAATTGTACAGTACATAGTCTTTTGTGACTGGCTTATTTCACTTAGCGTAACGTCACAAGGTTTATCCATGTTGTGGTAGCACGTATCAGTATTTCATTAGTTTTATTGCTGAATAATATTTCTTTGTATGGATTTACCACATTTTGTTTATCTGTTCAGCAGCTGATGAACACGGGTTGTTTCTGCTTTTTGGCTATTAAGAATAATGCTGCTATAAACATTCATGTGCAAGTTTTTGTGTGAACATAGTGTTTTCAGTTTTCATGGTATACATTTAGAATGGAATTACTGGGTCACATAGTAAAGCTATGTTTAACTTTTTGAGGACTACCAAATTATTCACCAAAGTGGATGCACCCTTGTACATTTCCACCAGCAGTGAATGAGGGTTGCAGTTTCTCCACATCCTCAGCAACATTTGTTGTTGTCTGTCTTTTTGATTATTAGTTATTCTAGTGGGTATGAAGTACAATATCATTGATTTACATTTCCCTAATGAAAACTGGTCAACTTTAACAGGTGGTATAAGAGAAGATCTTGAAAGGAGGCATGTTTTAGAAAAGAGAAATCTTTTCATAAATGGCTTTTACATTATATATGTGGCCAGCTGATTAGTAAGAAGGGTGCGTAAAGGATGCCAGGTCTGCTGGACACTCATGGAAAAGGAGAGTGGATCTTGACCCTTACCTCATGCCACTCACAAAAATCAATTCTAGATGGACTGTAGCTCTAAGTACAAATGGCAAAACAGTAGAACTCTTAGAAGAAAACAAAAGTATTTGTCATGGCAAAGATTTTAAAAATAGAAGCCAAAAAATGCTCACCATAAAGGAAAAAGTTGCTGAGTGAGACTATTCCCTCCTCCCCCCCACCCTGGGCTGAGTGCTGATTATATAGGTATATTCACTTTAAAAGGTCATCAAACTATATACTTATGACTTCTGTACTTTTCTGTATGTTATAGTGTAATAAAAATTTTGAAGAGGGCCTTAACACTTCTCTTTGCAAATGACAGGATATAAATTATAGTATCTACAAAGACTTCATAATTCTAAGAAACTATCCTAAATTATACTTTTTGTTCTTTTTCCTCCTTCCCTTTATTATACTTTTTCCTTTCAATATTCAT
This sequence comes from Camelus ferus, assembly GCF_009834535.1. Classification (NCBI taxonomy): domain Eukaryota; kingdom Metazoa; phylum Chordata; class Mammalia; order Artiodactyla; family Camelidae; genus Camelus; species Camelus ferus. The sequence goes on from NC_045709.1 coordinate 23,519,804, forward strand.
ATTGAAGACTTTGAAGATTATCCAATGAGAGTTTTACATGACCTTCATTCGGAAGTCCGGACTCTAAAGGTATCACTCCTACAGTATTAATTTATCATTTTTATATGGTAATTTAAAAAATCTAAATAGACTTAGTCAGAAGTTAAATTAAAATGTACTTTCTTTCCTCATAAAAGGATGATGTCAGTACTCTTCTTGATAAAGCAAGTTTGGAAAGTCAAGACAGCATTGGTTTCATAAAGGCAACAAAAGTACTGATGAAAAAAAATTCAGTGGATATCATGAAAATAAGAGAGTTTTTCCAGAAGTATGGATATAATCCACGTGCCGAGACAAATCCAGGTGTGAACAACTTGCACTTTATAGCATTTGGTTTAGTATTAAAGAAGGCAGCACGAGGAAGCCTGCTGTGGGCTTGGCCCTGGTTTGCGGTCCTGGCTCTGCCATTCTGTGACATCACCGATCATCCCTTGCACAGCAGTCACTGTGTGCTGGACACAGGGCTGACCAGCGGGCAGGTCAAGGCCATCCTCGCTCTCCTCTGCGAGATGCTGGCTGAGGACCAGCGGTGCTGGACGAAGGAGGGGGCAGGATAAATCTGCACGACTTGAGGCTACTTGGTTCCGTTCTGCCAGTGGACAGCTGAGAGAGCAGCCTTAAGGCAGGCTGTCTCACTTTTCTTGTTCTCAGTTTCTTTCACAGAATGAGAGGTTTGGGGCTATCTAAATTGGTAACATCCTTTTTAGTTCTAAAATTCTAATGAAGGGCAGTATATCATGGGTGTTTAGAGTCAAACTGCCTGAGTTCACATCTCTAATTTACCACTTACTGGCTATGTTACTTTGACCTGTTACTTGACTTTGTACCTCAGCTTCTTGTCTGTAAAGTACCAATGTTTAATAGTATCTACCTCTGAGGTTGCATAAGGATTAAATGAGATAAAATTTGCTTAGAACAGAAACTGCTATGCTCATCACCCAGTGTTCGCTCTTGTTACGGTTACCCCCGTACCTGTGAGTAACTAGCTTCAGCATGCTTCAGGATGATCTTTGTACATAAATAAAGCATTGATTAAATTCACTAAATAGGTATCAGAGGTATATTAAACAGCCCACATAGTGAGATGAAAAGAATTCGGGCAGCTCTGCTGTGAGCAAGTGGGCTTTGGTTACTCAGACACCGGTCCTGCCGGCCACTGCATGTGTGCCCTTGGATGATTTCTCTCAACCGCGTTTCCTCGCTAGTGAGATAGAGATGATAATAGCCCCCCTGAGGGGTAGTAATGATGTAATAAAGTAAAATAACTTTACTTTATTAAACTCATCAGTGACAGCCTTGTGATAAATATAATAGGTTTTCTGTAGTTCTTGCCACATTTCTCAGCATTAACAGAAAGTACAATGCCAAAACAGATCTCAGTGAACCAGCAGCTCTCCCAAGGGCCCAAAGCCAGGAAATCAAGTTATAGCCCCCCACCCCCCCTGTTTTCTTTAAATGGTGCAGCCTTCAGATTTAACGTGCCCTGGCTTCTGCACACAAAACAGTACCCTGTCCCAGTCATTTCAAATCAAACAGAGAAACAAAGAAAGTTTTATCTTCAAGGAAAGTGTGTACCTCTTCACTTCCTTCAATCTGTTGGATCGCTTAGCTGGTCAAGTAAATGTACAGCCTAAATTTATCCCTTTCCTCTGCCTTTGGGCTCAAAAGATTCTGACAAGGATCTATACCAATGTCTGATAGACCCCATTTCAACTATAAACCTTCCTTTAAAACATGGAATAAACAAACAAAAAAGGTTATTATCAGGCTTACAAAAATACATTCCAGTTTATAACAGGAAAAGTACAAATATTTTTTTCTTAAAACGAATGCAGTCCCAGTCTATCCCTTCCCACCCCCTGTCCCCCTGGCAACCACAAGTTTGTATTCTGTCTATGAGTCTGTTTTTTTATTTTGTATTTATGGTTTTTTTTTTTTAGATTCCACATATGAGCGATCTCATATGGTATTTTTCTTTCTCTTTCTGGCTTACTTCACTTAGAATGACATTTCCCAGGGACGTCCATGTTGCTGCAAATGGCGTTATGTTGCCGGTTTTTATGGCTGAATAGTATTCAATTGTATAAATACACCACATCTTCTCTATCCAGTCATCTGTTGATGGACACTTAGGCTGTTTCCATGTCTTGGCTGTTGTAAATAGTGCTGCTGTGAACATTGGGGTGCAGGCGTCTTTTTGAAGTAGGGTTCCTTCTGGACATATGCCCAGGAGCGGGATTCCTGTGTCCTATGGTAAGTCTATTCCTAGTCTTTGAGGCATCTCCGTGCTGTTTTCCACAGCGGCTGACCCAGACTGCACCCCAACCCGCAGTGCGGGAGGGCCCGTTTCCCCACAGACCCCCAGCACTTGTCATTTGTTTCACCCGCTGTTTCTCACACCAAAACTAGCCTTTCTCCTCCTTGAACTCTTTGTTGGCGTTCTAAGTGTCATCTAGATCACTTAGCTCGAACTGAAGTTCCACACCAAGTTCATTCACTGGTGGTGCACCCAGGAAGTGGCAAAGGACTGTGTGAAACAGTACAGTTGTTGGTAAGATTGTCCAGTCCAAAGTGCACGGTGTGGTGGTGAAGCACGTGGGGCCTGGAGTCAGACACAACCTGTTACAGGCTGACAAACTGTCTGTCTCACCAATTTCTCCTATTATTTCTTTCAGCTAGACTTGATACAGGTGTTCCAGACTGAGCATAAACATTTAGATTTGTATCACAGCCTTTCCTTTTACCTTAGCATCTGTAAGTTAGAAATCTAAAGTTATATTAGTATACGTTGTGTTAAATCTATAGTCAATTCCACACTAATTAATGCCATTAAGTGGTAAGATAGCTTCGTAATTTAAGAAAGACGGGTAAATCACATTAACTGAGGAAGTAAGGAAATTGGACTTTAATTTGTGGGCACTGATTTTTCATCTTGTAACATTCTAGTTTACTTCCCTTCTCTAATGCATCATCAAAATGGGAAATGGGTGGACAAGTGGCACATGTCAGAAATTTATTAAGGGGACAATTGAAAATGAGGAGAGGATCAGGACTTTTGCTGACTTGGGACATTTCAAATGGAGCTATTTTATGTGGTTTTAGTATATGACATTTTCTGGTTTGATGTTTGACCAAAACGTGACCTTGATTTTTCCTCCCAGCAGATGAGCAAGAAGTCATTGACTCTAAAGCAGAGGCCACTAAACATGAAAATGTTCAGAAGCCTGATGTGGAGGATGACTTGTCTGGCTCTGCTGTTGCGAGCAGTTCTGTTTCTGAGAAGTCTCCACGCAGTCCCCAGCTTTCAGATTTTGGGCTTGAGCGGTACATGATAGCCCAAGTGCTGCCAAGCCCTCCCCTGGCAGTGACTGGCCGTCAGGAAGAGCCAAAGCTTGTAACTCCCTTTTCCAAACAGTCACTAGCAAAAACTCCAAAATGTGCACTGAAGATGGATGATTTTGAGTGTGTCACTCCTAAATTAGAACACTTCGGTGTCTCTGAATATACTGTGTGTTTAAATGAAGATTATACGATGGGGCTTGAAAGTGTGAGGGATAAAAGGTGAGCAACTTTCTTAAGAGGCACATTTCATCTGACTTTCTAAGTCTTATTTATTGATTTTTCCTAGAAGAAATATGTTTCAGACAATATTTTTCTTCAGAGGTTTTCAGATGCTTCTATTTCACACTTCCCTGAATCACCAATTCCATCAGTTAAGTGCGAGCTGTTAGTTTCCTTGTTACATGATGTAGAAGGAGTGATGAGAGCCCGAAAACAGATGGTACTTGGTAGGATAGAGAAGAGGAGAGAAGAGGGGATAAAGTGACAGGTAAACTACTAAAAATGTGTGATCGATTCGTCTGGAGACCTGGGAGGAGAAGAGGATCTGGGGTGAGTCACAGGTTTCTGTTCTGTTGCTCAGGATGATGCTGGGGAAGAAACGCGCGGGTAAAGGTGATGTGTGTACCGACGGGCTGCTGTTGAGGCGCTCTTAAGCTTAGGCACCTTAATGTGATTTAAAGCTCAGTGGTGAACTTTACGCTAGACTAAAGAGACTGGGAGCGATTGGTGTGGAAAGGGTAATTAAGAGTTACAAGGGAAATGAAAGTACTGTGTAGCCAAGCAGCCAAGCAGCCAGGCGGCATCTGAAGATTGATCTGTACCTTTAAGAGCCATGATTATTAAAGAAGGAAGATAAATGATCAACTCAGAGACGGGAAAAACACCTACAATTCTGGGGAAAAGAGAAGGGAGCAAACACTAAAGATCAGATAAAACGTCATTCCGAAGGACCTGGAAGGGTGGAACTCATGTGTTCAGGAGCTGGTTCTTATTTAAACATAAGTGTAAATGACAAAATTAGGAACTACAGGCTCTTTTTTTCTTTGTTAACCTATTAGAAACACTGTATAGTGTCGTATCGGGAGATTGAGAAAGGTCAGAGAGATGAGAGTGGTTTGAAAATGACACAGAATTATCAAAACAGATTCGAAGCAGAGAACCTGGACAGACCAAAAATCAGAGGAGAAACCTGAGAAAGTTGTCAAAGAACTAGCTCCAGAAGGTTCTGGGCACAGATGGCCTTCTGGATGAGTCCTTTCATAACTTCAAAAAGAGAACATCAAGGTTCCATCTTACATAAAAGTTCTTTTCCTGAGAAGGAAGCACATGTTCCGGTTCAGGTGCCAACACCCAGCCTGGGGACCATGAGACTCAAAGCCCCCTGTGTTGTGCTGCGTCACTGGTGAAGTGGGTGCAGCCGTGCCCACCCGGCCTGCACAGAGTCAGCGGGGTAAATGGATAAAAAGTTGTAAACTGCCTTAAGAGTGGGACACTGTGAAAATAATGATCCTTAAAAAGCAGTGTCAAAAATTTTGAAGTAATAATTAAGAACTGTCACTCTCAGGGGTTTACAAACTATCCCTGCAGCTCAAATGCAGCTTGCTGCCTCTTCTGAATAAGGTTTTATAGGAATAACAGACCCAAAAATGTTATTTTTCCTAAAACTAGAATAAAAGAGAAAACTGTGGTTTAGTTTGAGATTGATCCACCCTTGATACTGACACAAAGCACAGAGAAGGAAACTATGGCCTAATCTAATTGTGAATATAGATGTAAAAATCCCAAATAAAATACTCACAAATTGAATTCAACAGAATGTTAAAACTTTAATGGACGACTTCCCCGTTAAGCTTATCCCAGGAATGCAAAGATAGTTTTAATATTTGGGAACTCATAAAATACATCATTTCTATGATTCAATAAGAAAAAAAAGTAGAAAATCTCAATAGATGTCAGTAAGGAATTTGATAAAATTTGACACTTGTTCTTCATTTAAATGCTTGGTCAAACTCTAAATAAAAGGATACTTTGTTAATAAGATAAACAATATGCGTGGCTAACTCAGTAGCGAGCTGTCACCATTACTGAGCATCGCTCTTGGTGCTCTGGCCAATGTAATGAGACTGGAAATAGAAATAAGTCTTATTCTGATATACTTCCAGGCTGTTTTGTACTTGGGCAACTCGAGAAAATCGCCTCTAAACTTTCTAGAAACAGGGAAGGAGTAGCTCAGAGGTAGAGCACATGCTCAGCACACGTGAGGTCCTGGGTTCAATCCCCAGCACCTCCATTAAATAAATAAATAAACCTAATCATGTGCCCCACCGCCAAACATAAAAACAAAAATTAAAGTTTCTAGAAATAATAAAAGTTCAAGAAGGAGGCTGATCTAAGATGTATTTTATATAGCTTTAAGATAACCATTTAAAATAGTATACTTTCCTGTATTGATAACTAATTGGTAAGTATAGTGGAAAAAGTCGTTCAGATGTGCAACAAAAAAGTAAAATACCCCTGCCAGTTGTATGTGAAAGTCCGTATGATTAAAACCATTAAATATTTCTGAATTGTATTAAGGGGAAATTAGGATGAAAAAAGATACCATATTCCTGAATAGAATGACTGGATATTATTAAGATATTACATCAAGTTAATTTAGTGATGTCATACAATTACAACAAAACTTCTGGGGATTTTTTTTAAGGTGGAGGGTAAGGGATATTTGACAAGATTATTCTAAAATTATTCAGAAGAATATAAAGTGAAGGTAGCTAAGACAATAATGAAAGCCAGCAGTAATGAGGGACTTGACCTACCAGTTACAAAAATGCACAGAGCTACAGTGAGTGGAACAGTGTCAGTCGTGACAGAATGGGCCGGAGCAGGAGCAGAACAGCCCGGAAGCAGCCTCTAACTCCCAGAAGAATTTTACACTGAAGGTGTTTTTGAAGTATGGATGATTCAGTAGGTTACGCTTGGGCCCCTGGTTAATTGGACCATCTTACGGTTTTCAGAGGCACTTTTCTTTATAACTGTTTCAGACGTCTGGGTCATTGGCTGGAACAACCTTAGTAAGATGACAAGATCAGTCAGTTCAGTCTGAAAAATGACAGGTTCTTAATCTACTGGTATAAAATTCCACTTTACGATTTTGAAGCTGTGAGCTATCCAATTTCTATATTTGAACTATGAGTCGAACTCATGGCTTTCTATAAGTGAGGGATTGTAAACCCACTTGTAAGTCAAAACCATCAATACAACATGGTTCTTAACCTTTTCTGAGCCATGGATCTTAACATTTGCAAACAAAAAAAGGTTTGTTCCATGGGACTCCTGCTCTGTGAGATATAAAGGACTGTTCGTCCAGACTTGATGGTATACAGTAAGATTAAACTTTTTCCAGGGGTTTAATATTAACTTCTTTTTTAAACTTACCATTTCCCTGTGAATTGCACCAGGGAGGAGGCCGCAGAAACAGAGCCAGTGACCAGCGATAACTTCTTTGCCACTCCCAGCCTTGTCACGCGGCCTCTGGAAGAAAGCGGTAAGTGTACAAATCAAGTTATTTCTCAGCTGTGCTCCTTCCAGACTGCCTTTGTACAAAAACGGGCCCCAGCACCTTAGCCGTGCAAAGAGCCTTCTGCGTCTTCTTGGCCCACAATACTGTGTGAGTCACAGGAAGCACCCTTCTGTTCATGTTGAGCACGATTTCATACAAGAGGAATATAAATTTCTGGTATGTTTTTCATACTCTTCCTGATTATATTTTGTATTTGTCAGCTTGTTTGTTTTCAACATTTTACCTTAAAACATATAAATGTATATTCATTCACCAATCTTGCTATAGAGCCAGTAAATAGCTTTTAGAGTTTTAACTTAGCTTCAGCCCATTGACTAGAGTTCTACATTATCTTCCTTACATAAGCCACACCCAGAATACATCTGCTCTCTTCAAATTTGGGGTTTTTTTAATAGTACAAGAAATTAAAATTATTTTCATGTTGTGTTTTCATATTTGTCCCAGCAAACATGAAAACTGGTTTTCATGCAAATATAAAAAAATCCTAGAGTTTTATTAGTTTCTTCGAATAATGTTTTTTATTAATGAAAGTAGATTTATTTAGGGAGACACACATTCCATAGGCCGAATATGGTTAGTCTCCGAAGGGAGAGCCGCCCCAGGGCGTGGGGTTGTCTTGCAAAGTGAGAGCAGTCTAAATAATTATTTTTAATTGTCTGACCTTATACCAAATTTAGTGGCAGATTTTTTAAAATAACTTGTCAGATTTTTCCAAAGCTTTGGGCATATTTTCAGGAAAACTCTTTTTGTGCTAATTTCACTGACTTGTTATTAAATTAACAAGTACTGTTGGCAGAAACAGAATTGAAAAAATACAACTGATTCATAGGAAACTTAGAGCTCAACTTGCAGGAAAGAGCACAGCTCTATTAAATAGAGGCCTTTTTTTTTTAAAGAGAAGGATTGAACTGCTACCTCACACCTTACTCAGAAATCAATTCCCAGCGGACCGTAAACTTTTCTCAAAATGATAAAGAGTATCTTGATGCCTTCTGAAGGGGGTGGAGTTTTAAAGACGCGTACTGACCGAAGTCCTTCAGCGCACTTGAGCAGTGTATTTTATGGCAGGAATGGAATGCTTTGGTTTATCCGTTAGTAATTGATTAAGTGAAGGCTTGTTAAGAGATTTTTCTGTTGTTTTAGTTTGACCCTATGATGATACTAAAGGATCATCATTACCATTTTTATGGTCTAAACTTAATAAAACGTAGTGCTTACCATTGCTTCCTATATCCCATCGTTCCTCCTGGGTTTGGTTTTCTTCTTGTTAAAGAAGGTTCTTTCCGAGACGTTACTTCCAGCCTGTGTGAAGTGGCCTCTAGTTTTGTATGTCAGGTCACTCATTCTTGAGTGATGACTGAGCTAGAGAGAAACCACCAGGCTGGCAGCTTGTTTTCCTTGAATGTTTGAAAGAAGGTGTCCCGCTGCGACCTGGTGTCCGTTGCTCCTGTGAGCAGGGTGCTGCTCGTCTGCTCAGCTCTCCGTAGGAAATCTGTCCTCTCTCCCTGCAGCCTCTAAGGTTTTTGTCTTTATCTTTGATGGTCTGCATTTCTCTGCAATATATGTGTATGTTTGTTTTTATATATTATGTTTAGAATTTGGTGTGTTTTTTTAAGCTAAGGACTCATGTGCTTAATTCTGAAAATTCTCCAACATTCTCTCTTTAATAATATTACCTCCCTCTTGATTCCTCAGTTTTTTTCCCTGAATCTCCTGTGAGACATATTTCAGCCCGTTACCCCTCGGCCTTTTTGGTTTGTTAGCTTCTCTTAGGTGTTTTTTTTCCCTTTCTCTGCACTGCTTTGTGCTTTAGTTAGCGCCTTCTTCCGATTTGCTATTTCTCAGAGTCTGAATTATTATTGCAATCCATTGATTGAATTTTTTACTCCAGTGACTACATTTTGTTTCATACTTTTTCCTTTCAGATGTGACTGTTCCTTTTTTTCTGTATATATTTTCTGTTAGGATTTCTGTGCCTTCATTTACCTCTTTGAACACTTTAAAACACGTATCTGAAAGACCATGGTATTGGTTCTCCTGTTTACTGCCCTGATTCTCCTTGACTGTGACGTCGTCCTCAGATTAAGCCACCGTATTCAGTGGGAGCCCCGTGCGCCGGGGGTGTCGGGCCCCAGCCAGGGCCCCAAGGGCGCACCAACTGCAGACGAGTTTTCAGGTTAGCTGCTGGCTCGGGATCTCTGCGCCAGACATGGGGGGCTCAGAACCCACAGCTCCACATGGTGTGGACCTGATATTCCGACTTCTCAGTATTCTTCCAAAGACGCTCCCGTTTTCTAGCCTGCTTTCATCCTGTCCCCTGGAGCCAGTGCCAGTGGGCTGACACTTTCTAGTCCCTGGTTTACAGCCTCACCGCTCTTCCGGGCGCTCAGGCTCATGTGTGGTGTCCGTCTCCGGTTCTCACGCAGCAGAGCTGGTGCCCTCGGCCCCTGCTCTGCTTGTCTTAAAACCCCAAGTGTGGAGGTGTCTGCTTGGAAGTGTCAGATTAAATAGATGTTAACATCTTGCTACATTGGCTTCAAATCTTTTTTTTTTAAATTAATATTATACATAAAGCTAAACTCCCAGCCCCACGCCAGTATTCCCCTTCCCCCCCAAAATAACAATTACCCTAAAATATAGTTGTGTTGTTGTAAGGTTTCACGGAAGTGGCAATATCCAATTCATGTTCTTTTGTCTCATGCCTTTTTCAATCAACAGTATGTTTTCTGCAGTAATCTGTGTAAATCCAGTTCATCCATTTTCGTTGTGAAGCAGTATTCCATTGTATGAAAAAGCCGTATCGTATTTATTCATTTGCTTATTAAGGGACAGTTAAATTGCTTGTATTTATTTGTTTTGTACCGTTACAGGCAGTGCTCTGGCTAAACTGTCCCTTGTACACCTGTATTTCTCACATCTTGGAGTAGAATTTCTAAATCAAAGGGGAAGCACATCTTCGCTTATTCTGGAGAATGCTAAGCGGCCCCCGTACAGTGGCCGTTCTTGTGACGCTGCTTTCAGTCACAGAGCTTTAGAGTGAAGTCCTAGGGTCTTGGGGGGCAAGCAACCTTCTCACCATCTTTCTCCTCCTTTTTCTTCAGAAATTTGATTTTCTCATAAAGGTCTTCTGTAGATTTTAAAAGATGTTTATGTGTTGATCTTGTCTTCCTTGTTGCTGTTACAAAGAATACCCTTTTTCAAATATGCTTCTGTTTGTTGATTTTATAGAATAACTGTTCATGGTTGCATATTGCGCTTGGACCTTGCAACCTTGCCAACTTCCACTAGTGCTAATGATAATTAGATGTGTGGTATGACACCTTTGTTTTCCTGTCCAGTCAAGTACACTGTACTTATAATTTAGTAAGTTATTAATAATAAAGTGCACAAACTATATGGGCAGAGACTATAACATAAAAGTTAAAATCTTTATTTCAACTTCATTTTCATGCCCCTGCATGTGTCTTCTAGATGCTGAGTGTTCCCAGTCTCCCTTGGCACCTACATTCTGCACTCCCGGTTTGAAAGTCCCTTCTACAAAGGACAGCACAGCTTTGGTAAATTTCCATGAACTTGAAACACTAATCTTTTTCCTAGTGAATCACATACGCTGTTTCCAGGCTCAGTCTAAAAAACGTAGACTGATGCAGTCTTTGGGAGTGTATTTACAGTGTTTCTGGAGGGTTCTTTAACAGCATATATCAAGAACTTTAAATTTTTTGTTTTGCCCTTATCAATACTGCAGTTTCTTCCTCTATAACTTCCTTGTTATAAATCTTTGTCCCAATGTGCCTTCATAACTTTTACCTGTGTCAATTTATTAAGGCACATTGGGACAAAGATTTACAACAAGGAAGTTATAGAGGAAGAAGCTGCACTATTGATATGGGCAGAACATGGGGACAGTCAGTCAAATGATAAAGGGGAGTGAAGTATATTAAGGTGAATCCGTTAAGATCTAGTGCCATGTGACGGGCATATGTTTTGAAAAACAGATAAGAACATACAGAAAGAACGTTTTCAAGAAACATTTAATGATAAAATGATTTATCTGTATATATAGACATACACATGTGCCCACATACACCTGTATTTTATTTTATGGAAAAGGAAACACACCAAAATGTGGTTATCTGTGGGTGATAGATTTATGGGTGATTTTTATTCTTTTTTCCCCAGTTTTTCCCAGTAAACAAATTTACTATCTAATCAAAACCTCATCCCTTTTTAAAGTCAATATGAACACAAAACAACCAGCCTGGCAGGCTGGATCATCCAGAGCAGCGATAGAAATGTCCTGTGATGTGTGTCCAGTGTGGTAGCTAGCTCCTGAGGACATAAAATGTGACTAGTGCACCTGAGGAACCAGTTCTCAGTTTTTCCAAGTGTTGTTAAATTAAAATTAGATGTCAGCAGCGCCACGTGACTCGCGGTAATCCACTGCTAATATTCCTGCTCGCGCGGAAGGCACGCCCCGCCTCGTCCCCTCTGACCTCAGGGAGCCGCGCCAGGGCAGCGTTGAGGGAGCCGCTTTCTCCCCGCTGGGAGTGAGGGCAGCGCCCATCCGTGCTATGCCTCTTGTCTGGCCCAGGTTGGTGTGGCCTGAGTCTGGGTGGTGAATCGCCTGGATCTGGGGTTCAGTCAACGAGTTTGCTTAGCTTTCCCACGAAGCTCAGCCTAGGGTAATGAAGACGGTACCTGGTCCTCCGTACGCCATCTTTGTGTTCCTGATTGTATTTAGTCCTCGGTCAGGGAAGCAGGGGTCATTTTGGGGCCTACTTAGAAACCCCAACAGAACTAACAGTTGACTAGCAATTTTTATTTACTCTGTCACTTTATACCATCATACTTTAATGGTTTCTTTTTATTCAATAGGTGTCCACAAGTGACCCACCGTCAGAGACAAACAGCTCAGCAGGTGGTTTGGAAGTGAAAGACCGCGCGCCGCTGGTTTCGACCTCAGACATGCGCTTTGAGGGCTTCGCGGACCCCCCTTCTCCCACGATTTCCTCCTACGAGAACCTGCTCCGGACGCCCACCCCGCCGGAAGTAACTGCAATCCCAGATGACATTCGCCAGGTTATCTTTCTAGACGTCTTTTTCTGTTGGGCTAATGTGCTGGTTTGGACCTAAACCTAAGTTCTGGGCTGTCAGGCCCTCCGAAAACCACCTGGCGAAGGCTCTTCAGAGCTGGGCACCAGCTAGTGGCGGTGTCGTTCTCTGTGCCCTCATGAGGCATCTTCTCTTCACGTCCTGTTCTGAAACGTGTTGCGATACTTTCTAGTCATTGTTCAGTGGCGATCACCACGTTGGCCCGCCTCCCTCGGTGCTTCCCTCAGAGTCAGAAATGTCACCCTTACGGCGACTGAGGGTCCGAGTACAGGAGTCACTGTATCGGTGTCTATTGGACTTGACACATCCTGGACCTCAGCTGGAGAAATGCTGGTTTAAATATGTTCGATGTCTGATTCTATGTACAGTGTAATTTGCTGGCAGTCTGCTGCTGATTTATAACAACTGCCAACTCTAGTGAATAACCACCAGCCAGATTGTCTGAGCACCATGCTCCCACCCCGCAAATACGGCCGTAGGGTGGGCGGGTGTAACTTAACTGGGTGCAGCTCTTAATAACCATCCGGGAAACCCTCCTAGCTTACAGAGAGCTAAGAGGAGGGTCAGCTGTGTGGGAAAACACCCATGTGCCATTGGCACGGACTCGTCCTAAGGTCAGTCCGGTGTTTGTTACCCTCTCTCTGTCTCCACTTCCCTGGCATCGTCATAAACAGGGGGAAGGAGCTCGCTCTGCCTGTGGCATCCTGTGTTTCCAGTTTGCCGTGGTGGTCCTGCTCTCTGATTTCTACATGAAGGAGGGGAACCTTGTACTTCACTGTCACCTCTTTGGGAAAAGCTCACGGCTGACATTTCAGATTCTTGTCTTTCTAAGCTTTAGAGCTGATGCGCTTTCTTTTGAGCGATTATCTCGCTGCTTCCTGTCTGTGTTTTCTGAACGTCGTTATCGAGCCTCGCTTTGCTCTCGGGAGGCTCCCGTTAACCTCGGGGTGCACTTCAGCAGGCTTCAGAAACCAAGCCTCAGCACCCAAGGTAAACTTCTGAAATCACCATCTTCTCTGTGCTGCTGAAATCTCAGACTGCTTCAAGTAAGCCACAGCTTCAGATTTTCCTTGGCTTTCCTTGAATGTTTTATAACACCTTCCAAGCTGACATTACATTGTTCACAGGACTAGATAAAAAGGAATTTGCTTTGTTTTAGATTCTATCAAAGTACAACTCAAACCTCGCTACTCCAGTGGCAGTTAAAGCGGTGCCGCCCAGCAGAGGGCTCCTTCCTCGACACGAAGGGCAGAACGTCCGGGATGCTGGCAACAAGGAGAACTGGTGAACGTGAGTGTGCCCACCCCAGAGGAGCGCGTTCTTTGAGGACAGCATTTGGAAATTCACGTCTGAATGGCAGTGAACATTCCTCCTTGACATGTGCCGGCTTCAGGCAACATCCCCTTGGTACCACGCCCGTGATTCCTGTGTCTCCGACTCCCACACCGGCATGTTCAGTGATGCCACGGGGAACCTGTTCCCAGCTATTCTAGAAGCATAAACTAGATGGTTGCGTGTTGTGTCATTTGTTTTGTTGGTGGCTATTAAGTAGACTTAGTTGATACTTTTTATTTGTATCTTTCCACAGAAGCTGCGGTGGGGCCCTCCTTCCATTACGGATGAAGCGAAGCTGCACCCCACCCCCCACACCTTCCCCTTTTTAAAAACCAGTTCATATTAAAGATGAGAAAGGACACTGGTAGCCTAGTTTGCTTTTGATTCTGTTTGGTTCAGTTTGGTTGCGTTTAACCCCAGTTGTCAGTGTGTAGCTCAGTTACTCAGTTCTGAAAGGTCATTACTGTTTCACTGATCTCACATTTCCCTTGTCTAATGGACCAGAATGATATAAGTGATATTAGGAAGCAGGACAAACAGTCTTTAAAATCTCACTGTTACCGTCTGCTGCTCAGATGTGGCCACCGTCAGTCCTCAGGCTGGATGCCTGTCGCGTGGCTGGAGCCGGCCCCTTGCCCTGCCCTCGTCTCCTCTCGTGACTGTCTCCAGGTCTCTTCCTCCCATTTCAGCAGTGCTCTTTCAAGACAGTGCTGTTCACAGGTGACAGCTTCGATTACTCTAGGGAAAGAGGGACTCACATGCCTAGGGAACGGCACTGTAACAGGCCTCAGACACTCGGAGTCGGGCCCACGCTGTGTCTGTTCTGTCCTCTCAAACCCCTCTCCCCAGCACGTGGCTGTGACCCCTCCGGTCCAGAGGCCCAACAAGGTCCCGCAGGACCCTCTCTGCTCTGTGGCCTCCAGAGCCGGCCCCTCGCTTCTGGCAGCCCTGCCCGTCGAGCCTGGCGGCCTCCCGATCTCCGCGCAGCTGCAGAGTGGTTTTCCCTGGTGACACTCGTGACAGCACTGTTGGCAGACCACATTACGGCCAGTGCGGAAGGGGGACCTGGCGTGTCGAGGAGACAGTTAGAGACATGAGCAGAAACAGGTGACGAGGGGCTCCCGTGGCTCAGCTTCGGGGAAGCTGACGCACGAGATCGCCCTTTCACATTGTGCCCTGAGAGTCATGTGCTCTCTTCACTTTGTCAGAAAATCGGCACTAAAACAGAACAACTTCCTCTTTGTTCTAGGAATTACTATGCAGTTATAATTATTTTTTGCTAAATTTCACGTAAAATTTGAGATACTTAATTTTTCAAGGTAAGCCCTGGTCCACCTTGTGTTTGTGGCAGCCTTGTCCACTGTTTACCGTCGTTCTGTGTCCGCAGGTCCACAGGGCTGGCGAGGTTGGTGGAGGGAGCGAGTCCATTCAGGGTGTGCCGAGGCCTGAATCCTGGAGTTCTCGTTTCAGCAGGTGGAAAGAGGCAGACGAATCTGGCAGAGAAGACTGAAAAGACGCCAGTGAAGCAGGCAGAGGATGCTTCAAGGAGAGTGACCGATCCCATCAGCGCTGCTGAGAGCCCAAGAGGAAGGAAGACGGCGTCTCCTCTGGGCTTGGCGGAGCTGATGTTACGGACAGCACTGAGGCGTTCTGCCGGCGCGCTGGGCACATAGGTCCGGGCAGGAGACGGAGGTGAGGCCGCAAAGACGATGACTGTACCTTGGCAAAAACGTACAACGCAGAGGACAACTTTACGGGGCAAGGACCAGTGTAGCTGGGTGGGAGCCAGCTTGCAGTGAGCTGAGGACAAAAGGCACTATTTTTGGAAACAGCTGTTTCAACTCATCTATTGTTGGCTGTGCACCTAGGTTCACAGCTGCTGTGGGCGGTTACTCACAGCGGGTCTCAGTTTCACCTTGAGGGGAGACCGCGGTCACTGAACCTCAGTGGTGAAGGTTAGATGCCATCAGCCCGGGCGGGGCTCCGCACAGCTCAGCACTCTGTAATTAGCAGCTCAGTTTGTGTGCTGCCTTCTCAGTTTCACAAAAACCAAGTTTGGAATTTGTGTTTGAATAGAAAAAGGTGGGCTGAGTTCAGCTCTATTTAAGAACAGTTGAAATCTTAAGAGAACTTTAAGCCTAGCCTAGCCGGACAGTTTGCCTGCTTTCTCTCCCCTTCGCACCTGCCCCTTAGACGCACACACACACACACAAAGCTAATGCCTGAAACATCACCTGCGCTGACGGCTACTCTGGGTGTAAAAATTAACTGATCTTAACTGACCCCCTGTCGAGGACCTGCTGAGTAACTGAAAATGCCAAGTCCCCGCACGGTGAGAACGGGCGGTGCACGTGCCCCGGCTCCCACTCCAGGTGGGAGGTGCTGCATGATGAGCCGAGCTGGTGCTGCCGCGGGGACCGGTCTCTGCCTGAGCACAGTCGGTTACTCACCCAAAGCCACGCTGGCCACAGCCAGAGAGGTACGTGAGGACCAAGGACAAGTGTTTTGCTTTGTAGCTCTCTATGCAGTGATAAACTGCTTTTGGTGAAGTTTGCGATCTTTAAAGGAAAAATTCCATGTCGGGACATAGAGATGCCAGCAGATACATGAAAAGGCGCTCAACATCACTCATCAGGGAAATTCACGTCAAAACCAGAGATACCACCACCCGCATGTCAGGTGGGCTGCCATCAAAAAGACCACAGGTAGGTGTTGGTGAGGATGTGGAGAAGAGCTGTCTGCAACCCCACATTCACTACGATATTGTTTACAACAGCCATGATGTAAACAGCCTTAAGTGTCCATGGGGGGGGTGAATGGATAAACACGCTGTGAGACACACACGATGGAACATTCAGCCATTAAAAAAGAAAGAAATCTTGCCATTAGCAACAATATGGATGGACCTTGAGTGCATTATGTTGCATGAAAATTAGGCAAATACCACATTTTCTCCCTTATATGTAGAATCTGAAAAAACAAAGCCAAACCAAACTCACAGATACAGAGGACAGACTGGTGGTTATTAAAGGGGAGGGGAGTTTGGGGGGACAAGAAGGGTGAAGGGGTTCAACTGTCCGGTGGCAGGTGCTAACTGGACTTACTGTGGTAGTCAATTTGTAGTCGGTTTATTCTGTGCACCTGAAACTAATACGTTGTTATGTACCCGTTTTACCTTAAAAAAATAGAATTCCTTGTTGGAACCAAGCAAATAAACCACTTTATATTGAACTAGTGGGAGAATAACCTGGCAAACCCCCAGCGTAGGAGTTCACACCATCATGAAAAGTTAGCCGAGAAAGTCCTTATCTGAGTTCCTGCCTTCCTGATCTGCACTGTACATCTTCTCCACAAATAGGAAGGTAATCACAGCTCCTCTTCAAAAAAAAACACGTTTAAGTGAATTTTATGAACTAAGGTTTGAGGCAAACTGCAGGGGAGACAGGTGCCAGAGCTGGGAGCCAGGCTCCTCTCTGCCATCTGCTGACTGCACAGGGACCCCCAATTCCATAATCACTAGATTTTAAAACAGCATCAAATTACTTTAATTTTCCTTTGCTAGGATATTTGCTAGTACATATTTTTCATTTTGGAATACACGTTTTCAAAATGTCCTACTGTACTGAACTAAAGGTGACTGAGATCGTCACACCGCACTGTTACACACTGCACAGCGAGGCTGCACCTGCCGCGGGAGCCAGGCCGCCCTGACTGAAGTCCAGCTTGGGACTAACATTTGTTCCCTACGTGACAGGCACTATTCTACCCCCTTAGCAAACATTTGTCGCAATCCTACGGGCTGTTTCCTCCATTTTACAAACTAAAAAAAAAAAACAAAGACTCAAGTAACTTGTCCGAGGTGGCTACTGCTGCAACCAGATATAAATGTCCAGCCCAACTGGTTTGAACCAGTCCACACTCTGCCTCCCAGGTCAGACCTCAGGTACGCCCCACCCCTCAAGGCTCCTGACAGGGTATAGGCGCCCCACTCTCACCCCGACCTGCTCCCTGGCCCTAAGAGTCCCCTTTTGTGCCCCCCCCTTCGTCTCCAGGCAACCCTCCACCCTCACGTCAGTCTGTGCTAACCCTTGTTCCTCTACATGAGTCCTGCCCTCAAAGTGCCCTTTTCTCCCCATTCTTAGAACATGAAAAGGCGTCACTGTGGCACCGGTTCTCCTTGCCTCTAACTGGCAGACACTGTCCCGTGGTTCAGGCGGGCCCATCTCTCCCCACGGCTCCCCTTCCCGACTCCAGGCTCCCGCGATGACGGACCCCCATGGTGTCCTTGTTCTGCCCACCTGGGCTTAAACACACCCAACTCCATTACTCAGGAAAGCCCCAACAGAGTTCAACCCTGCCCCAGGCCCTAGAATTTTCACACTCAAGTTGACTGCAACATATATTTAACAATACAGTTTTACATAGAATGCTAAGAGCACTTTTCTTCATATTTTACAGAACTTGAAACATAAGGACTTTCTATTAACATTCATACCATAGCAAAGCCAAGTCTAATTGCTAAATAGATGCATTACAATTTGTTTAGTTTAAAGGCTTAATGGCAATAAGGGGGGAGGAGAAAGCAGTTTATTTTACATAACTGAATGAAAAATAAATTCAAGAAATAGCAAATAAAATTTAATATGGTCGCATGCGTCCCGAAGGAGGTGGTGCCCGATTTGGGGGGGTGATCGCTATGTCCAAGTAGTCTCCTATTTGGAACTTCTGTGACTGCAGGGTCATGGAGTCATCCGTCCCCTTCCTCCCAGACATGGTGCTGCCGATCTCCTTGACTCTGCGGGGAAGAGGCCAGCGGTTAGCGGAGGACAGTCACTGAAACCTAAGCGCTGCCGAGTGCACGTGGGCCGGGCTGCTCCGGAGCTGTGCTGTCAGGACCGCACTAACCCCAAGCAGGCATCAAGACAGTCCAGGGTCCTCCCGCCCATTGAGGAGGTTCAATAGAGGGGTTATCTAACCGGTAAAACATGCCCAAACCAAAGAGGTCACTGCAGGAATTAGAAATGAAGCCACCTACCTATACCCGGGCCTTTTAAGATCCGTGAAAACAATTGCAAAATTGAAGTGTGTGCCCTTCTTCCTAGCCTCTGGGTAGACTTCTTTCACTAAACTAGTCAGTTCTTTCAAGGTTGCGTCCATCCTGAATATTTTTTAAAAAAAAGACATTGTATTATTAACATAAGGTTAATCAGCAATAATACGACAAGGATACTGACACACAACGGGTTAATTACACGTGTCTCAATTACAACTTACGTTAGAAACGTCTACAGTTGAGTAAATTCTGAGGCACCTAGTAACACTGCCTGCCCCCAGATATTCCCCTGACCATCCTCAGTGTCCGAAACTTGATGAATTAAGGTCAGACTGCTAGTATGCTGAAGGGACTTCAGAATTAGGCATGCTGTCTTTTGCTGCTATGTAACATCTTACTGGCCTACTAGTCCAAATTAATCCAAGTTCTTAAAATAGTTGTTCTTCATTATTTCTAAGACACATACTTTCCCCACATTTTAGCATCTCTGAAATTGGAATGCATCTCAGAATCAGTGTGATAGAAAAGCATTTTCATAAAGATGTGCAGTGTTTTCCTTTCGAAGATTGACTGATGAGTTTTACAATAGACGGAGTCAAAATCAATGAAACACATGGAACTCTACACTAAGCTTGGCCTCCTCTCAACATATATTCCTGCGCTGACAGTGTCCATCTGACTCAGAACTCAGTATAGTCCCTTGAGCTAATACGGCACAGTCTGGAAAAATCTTCCAAAATATAAGCGTCCTGGAAACACAGCAAACTAGTCTAAGTTCCTGTACTGTTTTTCTTTCATGATAACTGGGAATATGAAAGGGGGGACTTGGAACTTGAAGCACCGCCGCCTGACATGCTGTGTGGTGACACACGGAGGCAGGGCGCCTGTGAAGATGGGAGAGCTCTACTGTGTAGCACAGAGCAGGGAATCCAGCATCCAAGACACCGCTCAGCTTCACCTCCGCACCCACTGACACCTCTCCACCTCGTCACATTCAAGCAGAACCTCGGCTCCAACTGCACGAGTGAAACCACCTGTGATGACCACGGCGTCTCTGCTCTCCACCACCGCCGCCTCCATGCCTGCAACAGAGCTCAGCAGTGCCCCCCAGTGTGCCCCGTTTCACCACCAAAGCCACCACCACCCGCCAGTCGCCCGTCTGCAGCCCGCTGTCTCTAACCTCTAAAGGCAGATCAGATCTGTACTTTCTCCATCCCACCATCACAGCTTCAGTCCAACCTCTCATTATTCAAATCTTTGTATGTTGCCTTCAGTTCACCTCAGTGTTTCTTCTGCCTGATACGCTGACGTTTACTCTGTTATCAGTTATTCCCTGGTACACAGTATGCACTTACGACGTGTGCCAGAAAGGATTCTTCCTTCCTAGCAACATTCTCCAGAGTGTCTGCTTGAGGAGTGTGGTCACACCCTGTTATCAGTTCTGACATGGCTGAGGACTGTCTTCCCAGACCAATGGTTGGGAATGTTGCTCTCCAACCACGAGCCTCAAGCATGACGAACGTAAGACTCCCCCGGGTTGAAGTCTTTGCTGGGTGACCATGAGGGTTAACTTTATGTGCCAATTTTGAGAAGCACAGCCCAGTTCATAGGTGTTGTGTCAGGTAGATAGGATTAAAGTCTACACGAGATTTTTAAAGGAGATTATCCTAGATAATCTGCGTAAATCTCAATCTGAGTGGGCCTCAATCAGTGGAAAAGACGCACTTTCAAGACTTCCCTGAACAAATTTCAGCAGCTTATGCTGGAGAGTTCTGGACTGCCCTTCCTGGTGGCCTGCCCCACAGCTGAGGTCTTAGGTGCCTAGGCCGTCCCCACAATTGTGTAAATCAATTTTCTGTAATAAATCTCTTCATATATATCTCCTACTGGTCTGTTTTTCTGGTTGAACCCTGTTACAGTCACCTAGATAATTCTCTTCCAATAAACAACCTGCTTAGCGCCCACCCAAGCGCAGGATATACTTGCTCCTGCGGCGTGCCTGTGGGTGCTCCCCCAGCTCCGCACAGCACTCTGGACTCTGGCAAACTCAGCAAGCTTCTGCTGTGCTCCTGTGGACGCCACTCCTTTCCGTCGACTTGTCTTCGGGCTGCCCCTCAGTCTCCTTCTGCAAACGGTGAGTTCCCAAGGCTGTTAACCAGTCTCCCCTCGTTAGAGCTTCGGGAGCGGCGGCAGGCTGAGCTACCCCTCCGTGACCACGTTGTCTCTCTGTCTTCTCTGCCACCATTTTGAGGTATGATATAATGTTGTCTTTCCTTGTTTGGTCGCAGTTTGTGGACAGGACTTTTTGTAATTTCTTTCCTGATTGAGAGTACAGGTCCGTGGAACAATCCCACCCTGCCATCTCCACCCAAAGTCTTACTTAGTATTTATTCATCTGCCTTCTCTCCCAGGTTGAGTTCACTCTAGGGAGGGGCAGTACCTTCTTTATACCCTTAGGGTCTAAGCAAAGCACCTGGCAAATAGGAAGTGTTAATTTGATGGAGAAAATAAAGACATAATCTCTGAACAGAGGTTCAAGTTAATCACCAATCTATTAGTAACAGCTCTTCCCTACAAGCTAAATCAAGCTTCCTGAGCTGTTATCCTGGAATAATACTGAACTAGACTCAAACTACTACATGCAGAAATTTAATAAGTACCTCCAAAGAGAGAAATGAGGTTCCAATATTTAAAGAACTGAATTCTAGTACACTGGGTTTACAATTAAAATTACACCCCTTCTTAGGAATGTAAAAGGCTGTATGTAGAACAGTTTAGCAGTTCCTCAAAAACTTAAAACCCAGGAGTGACCATGTACAATAGAGCGATCTCATTTCTGGGTACATACTCAAAAGATACTTATGCACCCACGTTCATAGCAGCATGATTCACAATAGCTGAAAGGTGGAAACAGCCTCCAATGTCCATCAACAGACAAGTGGACAAACAAAACTGCATAACCAGACAATGAAATATTACTCAGCCGTAAGGAAGAATTAAGTCCTGTTACATACCACAACGTGGATGAACCTTAAAAAACGTAAGTGAAATAAGCCAGACACAAAAGGATGAATCTGATGAGTCCACTTACATGAAATGCCTAAAACAGGCAAATTCAGAGACCTAAAGCAGAGTAGTGTCTAGCAAGGACTGGGGGGAGGGAGGAATCCTCACCGTTACTGCTTACTGGTACAGAATTTCTTCTAGGGAGAACTTAAAACTTTTGGAAACAGATATTGGTAGTGGTTGCACAATGTGAATATACTGAATGCCACCAAGTGGTGCACTTAAACAGTTAAAATGGCACATGCCACATGTACTTTACATAACAGATAAAAAATTTTTTAACATACACCTTTTAAGGCTACTAAAAAGCCATTATGTCAAACCAAGGACTTACATGCAGCTTGCTGTATGTAACAGTCCTAATCAGACGTGGGGTAAGGAAGGTCCACTTAACAGGGAAACACCCAACCGCAGGTCTTCAGGCAACACATCAAAAGCTTATCCACTAAGCACCACATCAGAACACCGGGGTTTGCTTTCGTGATGCTGTGGCACCTAAGGCTTGGTACTACGTGGACGTGCTCTCCGGATGGCAAACCTCACTCAATAGCACCACATATTCGACCACGAGCCCCTCAGGGGCGGCCACCGCGTCTTAACGACCCAGCAGCCAGAACAGCGAGGAACCTCGGGTCACTTCCTTACAACCCCAGAGTTTTCGCACTAAACGTAGAAGCGCCCCAAGAGGAGCGAACACCCGCTCCCCGACCAGCTGAGACCGCTAACTTCCCGCGAGCTGCGCCCAAAGGCCCCGGCGGAAGGGGGGCTGCAAACGCGCGGACGGGCCCTCAGCGGCCCAGGGACTCCCGCCCGCCCCGGCCCCGGCCCCGGCCCCGCCTCACCAGGTGTAGATCTGCAGCTCGCTGGACGGCACGTTCCCGCGGGAGAACTCGTCCATGCGGTGGTGGCGGCCGTTGTTGGTGGTGAACACGCGCAGCAGCAGCGGGCAGGTCTGCGGGGCGGGAGGCGGCGGGAGTCAGGCGGCGGCGAGCGCGGCCGCCCCTCCCTTCCCTTCCCCGCGAAGCGCCGCCGCCCCCGCCCCAGGCCCCCTCCGCCTCTCCTAGCCCGCACCTTCTCCCGATCGATGGGCTTCTCCGGCTCCTTCTTGATTTCCTCCTGGGTAACGCGCGACTCCACCGCCATCTTCCTTCTGCGGCCCGCGAGACGCTCGCTCTGACCTCCGACCCCCGCCGCGAGCATGAGAACCACAGTTCTCGCGAGGAGAGGCTCGAGATTTTATAGAAGACCGGCGTGGGGGCGGGGCGTCCCCGGCGCAGGCGCACTAGGCGGCACGGAGCCCGCGGGGCGCGCCTGCGCGCTGCGTGCGGAGAAAAAGGCGGGCGCCGGCAAGCGGGTCGCTGCGAGGCGGTGGCGTCGGTAGCCAGCCTGAGAGCTCGCGCGCTGAGGGAGGGAACCGAGGACCGCGGACGGCGGGGTGCGGAAGGTAAGCGAGCGCGCGAGCGTTCTGGAGTGGAGTGGGCTGCCTTCATGGCCGGTGGCCAGGGCTGCGTGACCCGACGGGCGCCAAGCAGAAAAGGCTGGAAAGTCTGACGAGATTAGAGTGGAACAGGCAGCGTCGCGGGGAGGGGAGAACGTCCGCCCCGGGTTGGGAGGGGCCTCGGCGAGGCGTACGGCGGGCACGGGGCCGGGGAGGGGGCGGGCAGGTGTGGGCGCGGGACGCTGGCGGCGGTCGTGCGGGCCGCCTTCGCGCTGCCAGTCCCCCTCCCCGGGGACGCACGCCCGACACCCTGCGAGGATGTGCTCGGCCGCACGGCTCGTGGGGACGGAGAGCTGGAAGCTGCCCCGTGTCCAGGGGCCCGACCAGCGGGGTCCTGCCTGGCGGCAGCCGACACAAGCCGCCTTGGGTAGCTCGCGGCAGAGCGCGTGCTGAGCGCGCACGGGCACCTGGGTCCCCCACCCCCACCCCGTGCCTGCTCTAAGGTAAAGAAACCGAATTACCTCCCCCGCAAGGAAAACAGAAAGAACTAACTAAGGAGTGAGCAAACTACACTACGTGCAACAGCTTGAATTTCCCAGATTGGACATGTGTATTCCACTCCTGTTAGTATACCCTGTCCCTGTTAGTATACTGCTACGCCTGAGCACCAGGCAACACACTGAACACTGTTCTAACATCTTTATTCATAATAACTGGAAACAATCTGAATATCTACCGAAAGAATATTCATAAAGTAGGATACTAAAAAGACTTGAAAGTAAATGAATGAGTCAACATGCTTTTTTAAAGGTGGAATTTTTTTAAAAAACAAGTCACAGAACAATACATACAATAGGATTCAGTTTATGAAGAGCTCAAAAATAGAAACAACTTTCCCCTCCCCTTCCAAAAAAATGCTTTTTGGGGAAACAGACACAGATGTTCAAACTACAAAGAGAAGCAAGGAGATGAAACACTAAATTCAGGAGAGTGTCCCCTCTGAGAGTCAGGGGGTGATGCAGTGTGTGAAGGGCATCCAGGTTGCTTCTGAGGTGCTAGGAATGCACTCTTTCTCACTAAGAGGGGTGTGGTTTTTTATTCTTTACATTGTAGCTAAACATTTTAGATCCGCTTATGTGTATGTGATTTGTATCACGTGCTTACGGATGGTATTCAGTATTCAGTTTTTTTAAAGATATTTAAATTTCCTCCTCAATTCTGTGATTCCAACATTAAATATTTTTCAAAACCTCCGGAGTATAAAAATACAGACACATGAGGGCACTCTCGTCAATCAGTTAAAGGGAAAAGATAGAACCTGTGAAAATGAAGAACCTCACCACCTTTTTTTTATTGGTGGTATTGGGGCCTTTAGTTTCTTTCTCAGCTCTCATTTTGGACCTTTCCAAATAACAGTCTCACCAAAACAGAATTTCCCAATACCTTGAGGCCATGGAACTGAAGCTACATTTTAGAACAGTTAAGGTAGCTTTTCAGCATCCCTCAGTCCACCTAACTTGGCCTTCCAGGTCCAGCTCTGAGCACAGACTATACTATGTAAGTATAGGCATCATTTCTCTTTCTCTTTAGCATTTGCACAAATGAGTATTACACTTCTAGGTATATACCCAAGAGAACTGAAAGCAGGAATTGGAACAGGTAACACTAATGTTCATAGCAGCATTGTTCACAGTAGTCAAAAAGTGGAAACAACCAAGTGTCTGTCGACAGATGAATGGCTATAAATACCATGGAATATGATTTAGCCTTAAAAAGGAGTGAAGAACTGATACTTCCCACCACAAGGATGAGCCTTGAAAACATTGTGCCAAGTGACATTATCCAGACAGAAAAGAGCGAGTATTATATGGTTCCAGTTCTATGAGGCATGTCTAATACGTAACTTCCTAGGGACAAAACACAGAATAGAGGTTAGCTGGGCCTGGCAGGAGGTGGGAATGGGGAGCTATTATTTAATGAGTACAGAGTTTCTATTTGGGACAATGAATAGTTCTGGAAGTGGATAGTGATAATGGTTGCACAACAATGTGAATATACTTAATGTCACTGAATTATACACCTAAAAATAGTTAAAATCATAAATGTAATGTTATATATATTTTGCCACAGTAAGTTTTTTTAAGAGTGAACATTTGAGGTATGTGAAAAATAGGTCATCGAGTTTTCTTTACTTCACCTTTTCTTGCTCTCTCTCTTTTTTAAAACATGTTCTGGCATTTTGAATTGAGGGAAAGGTAAATTATCCTAATTAAAATCAGAAAAAAGTAATATGAAGTCTTACAGAATACTCCTTAGTGACTACAGCTCCATGGCTGCTTCTGCTGTTGAAATTAAGAAGGACAGCTTCTCATGGCAGGAAAACAGATATTCTTGAATATGTATGAAATGTGTTTCTGGAAAAGACTTAATGGAGTATGTTTGTTATAGAATTTTCTGACTCTTATAAAAGTTGTGGATTATAAATTTGAACCTCTCTAAGGAGTTATTAAAGCTTTTCAAATTACTTTTTCCTTCAGATGCATCTGTGGGAGACCAGGTGTATGGCATTAATAAGCCCCATATTGATTTATGGGGTTCTGTTTCACAAAGTGTTTGTAAGCACTCAGTAAAGCATCTGTTTGTTGCCAAGAGCGGGAAAAATATATGCATTTCCATAACCATTTCTAGAAGAATTAAACCTACAGGCAATATAATTATTACTTTATTACTTAAAAGACAGGTGGTTTTATATTACCCTGAAAACTGTGTTTTCACAAATGAGCATACATGCCTGCTTGGCATTAGCGCTACAAGCAGTGCTGCGCTGAACCAGTCCTGACACTCCTAACCGGTCTTGCAGTGTCACCTCCAGCCATTCTTCACGTTACAGCTGGGCATGGGGAGGTAGCGTGTTTAAAGGCTGCTCCCACTAAAACACACTCTGAGGTATGGGGTTTAGGAATCCACTTTTTGTCCCTTTCTCAGGTTGTTCTCAGAACCATCTCACTTGTAGATTTTAAGCCAGTGGAACAGAATGCCAGGTCACATTTGCTTTTCAAAGAGTGGAAATATCTCTGGCTTTTTAAAGTGACCCCTTATTTTAAGCATTTAAATGATTAGATTGTAGATAACTTTTAAACTGTATGCTTTAAACAGTTTAGTCAGTTTAGTAGCATTAAGTATATTAACATTGTTTCACAGCAGCTCTCCAGAGATTTTTCACCTTGCCAGGCAGAAACTTGATACTCATTTATCAAGGACTCCCCATCTCTCCTCCCTGACACCCAGCCCCTGGCAACCACCGTTCTACTTTCTGTCTAAAAAGTGAATTTAACTATGCTGGGTACCTCATATAAGGGAAGTCGCACTGTATTTGTCTGTTTGTGTCTGGCTTATTTCACTGAGCATATTGTTCTCAGGATTCATCCATACTGTAGCATGTGACAGGATTTCCTTCCTTTATAAGGCTGATCAGTGTTTTCTTTCGGGGGGGGTAGTTTATTTATTTATTTATTTAATGGAGGTACTGAGGATGGAACCCAGGACCTTGTACATGCTAACTCCTAAGCACGCACTCTACCAGTGAGCTATACCCTCCCCCTGATTAATGTTCTGTTGTGTGTATGTGTCACATTTTCTTTACCTATTCACCTCTCAGTGGACACTTGGGCTGCTTCCACCTCTTGCCTATTGTGAAACATGCTGCTCTGAACACGTGTGTTCAAAACCCTGCTTTCAGTTATTTTGGATGTATACCAGAAGTGGGATTGCTGGATCATATAGTAATACTATTTTTAATTTTTTGAGAGACCACAACACTTTTCCCTATTGCCTGCACCATTTTACATTTCCACCAATAAGGGTTTTGTGTCTGTGTGTCTGTGTATTTATATATGCCATATAAGAATATTGAACATTACTATTTTATCAAGTGATTTATGGGTATTATTTTTTGGTTTTTTTAAAATTTTTTTTAGCCTTTTGACCCTCTTCACCCATTTCTCCCACTCCTAACCCCTCCACCCTTGCCTCTGGTAACTATCAGTCTATTCTCTGTATCTATGAGCTTGGTTTTGTTTGTTTTACGATTCCACATATAACAGAGATCATATGGTACTTGTCTTTCTCTGTCTTATTTCACTTAACATAATGCCCCCGCGGTCCATCCATGTTGTCACAAATGGCAAGATTTCATTCTTTTTTATGGCTAAGTAGTAGTTTCTTATGTACAGTTGAGCTTTATACATTTGTCCAGTGGTGGACACTTAGGTTATTTCCATATTTTGTCTATTGTAAATAATGCTGCAGTGAACATGGGGTACCGATAGCTTTTTGAGTTAGTGTTTTCACTTTCTTTTGGGTAAATACTCAGAAATGGAATTGGTGGATCATATGGTAGCTCTGTTCTTAATTTTTTGAAGAACTTTCATGCTGTTTTCCATAGTGGCTGCACCAAGTTACATTCCCACCAAAAGTACACAAGGGTTCCATTTTCTCCATATCCTCACCAACACTTGTTATTTGTGGTCTTTTTGATAAAAGACATTCTAACAGGTGTGAGGTGATATGTCGTTGTGGTTTTCATTTGCATTTCCCTGATGATTAATGATGTTGAGCATCTTCTCATGCACCTATTAGTCTGTCTGTTTGTCTTCTTTAGAAAAACGTCCATTCAGGTCCTCTGTCCATTTTTTGATTGGACTGTTTTTGTTGTTACTGAGTTGTATGGGTTCTTTATATATTTTGGTTATTTACCCCTTCTCATATATACAATTTGCAAATATTTTCTCCCATTCAGTAGGCTGCCTTTTCATTTTATTGCTGATTTCATTTGCTGTACAGAAGCTTTTAAGTCTGATGTAGTCCCACTTGTTTATTTTTGGTTCTGTTTTGGTTTTTTTTTTTTGGTTTTGGTGTCAGATTAAAAAAAAAACATTGCTAAGAACATCAACAGATGATTGGATAAAGAAGATGTGATATATATAAACAATAGAATATTAGCCATGATAAAAGAATAAAATAATGCCATTTGCAGCAACATGGATGGACCTAGAGATTATATATTAAGTGAGGTAAGTCAGACAAAGATGAATGTCATATAATACCATTTTTATGTGGAATCTTCAAAGAAATACAAATTTTATTTACAAACCAAAATTAGACTCATGGACATAGAAAACAAACTATGGTTACCAAAGGGGAAAGGGTAGGGGAGGGATAAATTAGGAGTTTAGTATTAACAGATACACACTACTACATATAAAATAAACAACAAGGTCCTACTGTATAGCACAGGGAACTATATTCAATTTCTTGTAACAACATATAATGGAAAAGAATCTGAAAATATATATGTGTGTATGTATATATATAACTGAATTGCTTTGCTGTACACCTAAAACTAACCTTGTAAATCAACCACACTTCAATAAAAAGTTAAAAAATACACAAGAGAGAGGATTTGAGTGTCAGTGGAGATGGGGGAGGGGGAGTTAACGCCTCCGTATTGAGTTTCTTTTTGCACTGAACATACAATACTTCTAGAATATTTTAATTAAGTTAAAATTGCCTTTATAAGCTGCTTTTATCATTTACAACATATAAACATCTCCATTAGTAATGGGAATACAGTATTCCATTCCAGGGATGTACCAAAAATATTAAATTACCTGCATTAGGTTGTTTTTAAGTTTTTTAACATTTTTAAAAAACTTGGACATGTATTCTTTTACATACTTGCATACTTAAATACTAATTTTTAAAAAGTTTTCAACATGGAGATTTTCAAATATATGCAGAAGTAGAGAGCGCTACTGTGACACTGCAGGTGTCTGTCTCACCCACCTTCCACAGTTATCAACGGGGAACATGCCTGGTTCCAGTGATACCTCACTCACTTTCCCCTTCCCAGATTATTTTGAAGCAAATCCCAGAAACAATATTATTTCATCTGTAAATATTTCAGTATATATCACTAAAAGATAAGATTCTTCTTTTAACACATAACCATGATACCATTATTACTCCTAAAATTTTTTAAACATCAATTACTTTGTATTATCAAACAGGCAGTCAGCATTCAAACTTCCAGT
The DNA here is from genome assembly GCF_009834535.1 of Camelus ferus. NCBI lineage: Eukaryota > Metazoa > Chordata > Mammalia > Artiodactyla > Camelidae > Camelus > Camelus ferus. Next base: position 23,548,861 of record NC_045709.1, read on the forward strand.
TGTCTTTTTGTGTGTGTGTGCAGTTTTTTTATCAGGATCCAAATAAGATCTATGTCTCCTGGTTGATACGCCTCTTAATTAGCTTTTTAAAGCAGCTTGGTTGAGGTATTATGTATGTAACATAAAATTCACAAACTTAATTCTCCTTTAAACCATAAGCTCACCTTCCATCTCTTTTTTCCTTGCAGTTTTTTTTATGAAGAAAGTGGGTTGTCTGTCCTGTAGTTTCCCCGCTTCTGGCCTTTACCAAGTGCAGCTCCGTTTGAGTGTCCTTTAGCTGGTGTCCTGTCCTCTGTGTTCCCGTAAATCAGGAGTTAGATTTAGATGCTAGATCAGGTTTAGATTGGAAGCTTTTGGCAAGAGTGCTTCACAAGTGGCAGTGGTGTGTGCTTTCACACTTGCTGTTGATACTTCTTGCCAAGAGCCCAGACGAGGGTGACACAATGGTAATGTTCTAATTCCATCTTTTTTTCCTCATTTATTAGCCGAACAACTTTGTAAACAGAAGCCTCCCCTCGTCTACTATCTGGTTACCCAGGACCACAGTTCATGTTGGAAAGGCAGAATATAAATACTTAATTCCTTACTTTTATTTACCAATTTTCAAAATAAAAAGTTGGTCCCTCACGTTCTCCCAAGGTGACCAAAGAGGGTGTTGCCGTCGGTTTTAGTGTCCTTGTGAATTCCTAGATTTTGACATTTTTAAAGTATTTCAATCCAGTGTAATCACTTTATTTTTGTTCAAATTGTCCTTTCTTTAGCCAGTGGAAGCTTCCAGCTCCATCCCAGGTCTTTTTGACTTGACCCTAGAACTCTCTGCTTCCCTGCTACTTGGCTCCAGAAGATACTCAGGCTCATTTCCACCCACTCACCCTAGACTCTAATATGTCATAGACAGAGGAAAGCCCAAGGAAACAGACAAATGAAAAACAAACCAAAAAAGCAGCACTCAGAACATCTAGGTTTTAACTCCTGACTCTAACCCGCTGAGATTTCATTTTATTTAGACAATTGTTAAACTCTGATTCTCTCTCTTTTTAATTGTTTCCCTTTGGTGCTGTGAAGATAATTAGAGCAGGAGCAACAGTGGTAGTAATGACAGTGATGCCAGAGTCTGGGTTTTTGAGAAAATAGGGAATCTGTAGAGGTACTTTGCAGTGGGCTAGGCCTCCTTCAGGCTCCTTGATGCTGTGCTGTGTCCTTTCTTTAAAGTTTCTTTTTGTGTCCTGTTAAATGAAATGCAGCTTCCTGCTGTGCAGAACAGAAGGAGTAGTTCCTCTGCTTTTTCATCAGAAAACTTAAAATTTTTCTGGCAATTTTGCAGTGATTGACATGGCCACTTTCCCACAGTTCTTCCTCATTATTTTTACGCTGGCTTTGTCCTGAGTACTGAGCTTTCTGTGGCCCCGTGAGCCGTGCCCTCGGCCTGTCCCCTGGCTAGGAGGACCGGGGGCCTCTGCTCTCCCCGACCCCACCTGCTGCGCTGCCTGGGACCATCGAAGCCCCTTCCCACCATCGTGGGAAGCCTGCCAAGGAGGGGAGGGTGACACCGAGAAGAGGGAGAAAAGCTGAACCCGGACTGGATGCTCGGACCTGCCAGTTAGCCTCAAGGATGAGCCTCGTGGTGGGAGTGGCCCGGGAGTATTCACTGCTCACGAGTGTCCATGTTTCTGCAGCAGCAACGTTAACACAACTGACCAGCGTCCCCGAGCCAGGTGCTACCTTCAGCACTTCACATCCACCCCTCCAGGGAGGGGCACAAAATCCTCGCAAGGTAAATGCTGCTCTCCTTCCCTTCTCTTTCAGGTGCGGAGACCCTGAGGTGCGGCCTCACCCTCGTGGGGCTGCAGGGATGCAGTGGGGTCCTGGCAGGGGGCAGCCCATAGCGGCTTCTCCTGGAGTCCTTGTCAGCACAGCTCAGGGACAGAGCTCACAAGCGGATCCAGACCTGGCCCCAGTGCAGGGCCTCACCCAGGAGAGTTTGCCGGCTCAAGGGTGCGCTGCCCCAACCAGAGAGGCTGCCTGGAAACACTTCATTGTTTTTGTTTGTTTGTTTGTTTTGACATTTAGAAAACACTTATTCTTTCTAGAATATATACTTTATATATACATATATATGTGTGTGTGTGTAAATATAAATACACACGCATATTCAGATGTCCCCCTTGAAACTGTGACCCACGCACATTAACATTATCCGCCTTAAACAGGTTGGGTGCAGAGCCACCTGTTTACTAAATCAGCAAGTGCAGTTTGTCTCACCCCTTAGGTTTCAGACCTGCTCGGCCCTGTGATGCCCTGGGCCCTCCAGGATTTCAGATCAGCTCGGGGTGCCCTCCCTCCGGGCCCACAGCCTGGCACACACTGCTGGACCTGCAGCCTCAGCGCCGACCTCGCTAGTTCCCCAGCACAAGATGCGAAACGCCGGGTGTCGGGTCAGCGCCCACAGGCAGAAATGCCTTTAAGGAGCTCCCAGCCTAGAAGAGGACCTGACAGCCAGCTTTCCCATTGTCCACTGAGTATGAATGCTGTTTATTTATAACCCAACTGAGAAAACATGGATTTAAAAAAAAAACAGAACTACCAAATGTAATGTTTTCCTAAGACTTCATCTATCGAATGAAGTGATTCTGGTTGGATTGATCTTTCAAGACCTTCCTTTGTGATTAGTTATTTCCTTAAATTTTTTTATTTTTTATTAAAATAATGTGTTAACTGCATAAAATTCAGAAGGAAATATCAAGGTGAAAGAAGAAAAGTTTGTAGTTATCCATAAACCTGTCAGGTAGTGATAATCACTGAATATTTTGGTATTTTTCATTCATTTTGTCTGGATACATATATAAATGTGTATAAATAAATATGTGCAGATATGGAATGACAGGAATATTTATTTGATAATCTTTTTTTAAACATTCCATCAGTAATTTCCATTACTATAGAAAAATGCAGAACCCCCTTTTTTACATGATACATGACAAACGTCAGATCACTAAATCTTCTATAGCAGAATGTTTCCTAAGTGCAGTATTCCTCTCTATGAACATGCCGCCTCTCTAGGATTCTGGAATTGCCTGAGGTTGAAACCTTTCTGATACGGATTTCAGATCTTAAGTGGGACTGTTATTTCAAGGTCCTACACTGTCTTCCAGATCATCTATGGAAGCTCGTGGGCCATTGAACTACCTGTGTCAGGACCCTCGGGCGCTTGGTGAAATGGCAGATTCTCGAGTTCCCACCTCAGCCTTGCCAAAGATCCTAACGGACATCTCATCAAAGAAGACATGCAGATGGCAAATACGCACGTGAAGACATGCTCACGTCATCTGTCCTCAGGGAGATGCAGATTAAATCAGCAATGAGGTACAACTACACTCCTAGAATCACCAAAATCTAGAACACTGACATCTCCAAGTGCTGGGGAGGATGTGCAGCAACAGGGACCCTCACTCTGCTGGTGGGAATGCAAAATGGTGCAGCCACTTGGGAAGACAGTTCGGCAGTTTCTTACCAAATCTAACCCACTCTTACCATACAACCCAGCAGTCAAACTCCTTGGTATTTACCCAAAGGAGCTGAAAACATGTCCACACAAAAACCTGCATACAGAAGATGACAGCAGTTTTACTCATAAAGTCTCCAAAAATTGGAAGCAACCAAGACGTCCTTCAGTAAGAAACTATGCTACATCCAGAGAATGGAATATAATTCAGTGCTCAAAAGGAAAGGGCTGTCAAGCCATGAAAAAACATGGAGGAAACTTAAATGTAATTATGAAGTGAAGGAAGCCAGTCTGAGAATCATAGTGTATGATGCCAACTATATTACATTCTGGAAAAGACAAAGCTATGAAGACAATAAAAAGATCCAGGTGGTGGGGAGGGGGTGGTGAACAGGAAGAGCACAGGATTTTAGGGCAGTGAAAATACCCTGTGTGAGACTGTAAGTATGGATACGTGTCCTTACACATTTGCCCAAACCCACAGAATGTGCAGCCCCGGGAGTGAACCCCAATACAGACCACAGGTTGGGTGATGATCACGTGTCCGTGTGGGTCCGTCAGCTGTGACAGGGGTACCTCTGGTGACGGTGGGCAAGGCTGTGCCTCTGCAGGGAAGGGTAGGAGGCACATGAGGAATCTCTGTACCTTTCAGTTTCCCTGTGAACCCCAGCCTGGTAAGATAGCACCATGTTTGGGGGCCCCTTCTCAGAGGGCCAGGCCCCCAAGTGGTGGTCAGAGCACTGCATTTGGAAACCACCAAGCGGCAGACCTGACTGGCTGACAGTTGGACTGACATTGGGCACCTTCGTTTTCTTGTGGCTCGATCTCCTCAAACAACATAATGAAGAGGTTTTAGAGTAAAAAAGAAGAAATGTGTTGGAATAACATTTCAAATACTAATACAGCATGTTCCATATAACGATTAAAACAGCCCCTCTGGGTTCACCCATCTGTTGAGTTGTAAACGTGAGAGGAAGATTATAGGTGAGTATATACCAAGTCAGACTGTGTTCTACATAATTAAATGGGAAAAAAATAATAAAAAAAAATCTTCGGAGAGGAAGAAGAATGTATTGCCTGAAGGAGGAATTAGCCTAAGCGTGGGGTAACAGTGTAATTATGGAGGGAGTTTATCCAATTTCTCACACCCAGCCCTGCCGGCCACCCCTAGAACGGGGGAAGATGCTAAGAGTTCCTGGGAGGCGGCCTGGGGAGGGGACAGGGCACCAGAGTTTAAATACTTCAGTGCAGCCTGTGTGACATGGCCTGTGTGCCCATCAGCAAAAATTTAATTCTGAGAATGTCCAGCCAACAGCCTGCTCCCAGCACTGACATACAGCTCAGTGACCAAAGGAACAAAAGAGCACCCAGGTCAGGTCAGCCACGTGTGCTGGGGGAGCTGCGCTGCACCGTGTGGTCCATTTCTATGATGTTCCGGGAGCAGTGAGCTGGCAGGGTAGGAAACAGATCAGTGGTTGCCCAGGGCTGGAAGTGACTGCGAAGGGCCTTGGTGGACGTTTTGTATTGAGGGACAGTTCTATATCTTGATTGTGGCGCCCAGCTGCAGATGTTTTTCTAAACTAGAACTACATGCCAAAAGGAGGAGATTTCACCATAGATAAAGTGCTCTTCAGTAAACTTCAAAAGATGGCCCTGTCCACAATGTGCTGTGACTTTCACTTCAGTAAATCCACGTTGGAATATCAGTCTAGTTGACAGTGTGCCTTTGGGAGGGTTTAGGGGTGACTGGGCTGAGGCCTCTGAAATGCATCCAGGAGGAGCTGGGACTAAGTACATGCGGAGCGTTTAGCAGTGGAGCCAGGGTCTGTGGTTCTCAAAGTGATGCCCCGGAAACACGGTGGAAATGCACATTTTCAGGCCGGAAGCGTGTGTTTTAGTAAGCCTTAGAGGTGTTCTACTGCAGGCAAGAACCTGAGAATGGCTGATAAGATGCTGGGTTTTGGTGTTGGTTTTATGGTTCTTTCAAGTTCTCTGTGTGCTTGAGAATCTTCGTGATAAAATGTGGGGGCAGAGAATGTGGAAGTCTGGGAGGGGGTGCCCAGTGCTGCCTCGAGGGAACCCCCCTTCTCTCGTAAGCATACTGGCTGTCAAAAGTGGGGTCTTATGGGTGAGAGTAGTGTCCTGTTATTTAGCGTGCTGACTAACAATAAAGGCCATAACCAGGCTCCTGCTGGGGAGGTGAAGGGTATTTAAGTGGGGACAGGTCAAATTGCAAGAGCAGGTGTTGGATCTGGAGGCCTGTGGCCTGTGGCCTGTGTCCACAGGTTGGGCCTGGGTGTGCAGGCCTCTGGGGGCTCAGCCTTCAAGTGTCAGGAATGTTGCATCTGCCTGGCAGACGGGTGGACTTAGGCGCAGAGCAGCTGAAGGGCCGAGGTCTGGAACTTCCTTGAGCTTCCAGAACAGGTTGTATGAGCTGTTCTGTGCTCGCCTTGCCAGTAGATGTCTGATAGTCACCTGTTTGTACCTGCATCCAGCCTGAGACTGGCTCTCACCTTAACCCCGCAGTGAGGTTGTTAACTCAGACCCCTTCAGAGTCTGCAACAGCTTCCGTCACCTCCCAAAAGGAACAGAGGAGCTGTGCATGATCAGATTAACTCCAGGCAGTTATAACAGCGGGGACAGAGAATTTGATATCCAGATGGCCTAGGAAAATTCATGTGGTTGCCTTCCTGTCTGCCGTCAAGTACTTGAAAAATCCCTCCTTAAGTGTTCATTGCAGAAGTACCTGGCTTCTAGACTTTCTTCGATTCCTGGTTGGGCTTCGTTACAGCCCTCTTTTGTTAGCTGGCCTTCTCCTTTGTCCCAAAATTTTGAAAAATACTTACTAATTACCCCAGAAAATTCATTCCACGTGGAAGGAACTCTAATGACGTGATGTGTGTTGCGATCACCCCTAACGTTTAATGCACATTAAGCCTTTGACTAGGCTGGCCCTTCAGGTAGGGGATACTAGTCCAGGGCTCTTAGTCGAGGGTCACAGATCCCAAATGTCTGTGGCTAGAACGCGAGAGACTTGTGAACTTGGATGGGGAGAAGTTGCATCTGTATTTTCTCCAACTTCAAACTGAAACTTCGCATATCCTTCCGTTATGAATACAGGAGCAGAGTACAGGCAGGTGAGCAGTTTTACATGACGGTTGTAGATGTCCTTGAAAGATCATTGTGGTCATCACCGCCTCAGATCTATGGAAGCTGTTAGATCTGCCAACAGATCTTAATGCATGAATAAAACATCGCTGTATCACCAGATTTTTTAAATATTGGATCACTGTATTTCAGTAAAACTGGTTTCCTTTGGAATCGTGTGTAATTTTATGCATTAGAAAATATTCTGAGAAGGTGTCCACTGGCTCCCCCAGACTGTTAAAGAGGGTCCTGGCTCAAAAAAGATGGAAAAGGCCCTGCTTAGCCAGATTGAGATATTCCACTGAAATTTATTTCTGAAACATGTAAGGGTTGGAACCCCCCATCATCCCCACCCTTGGGGCTCTGCTAACTGGACTTCAACAATTATTCTGGACTCAGAGGAGCTGGACGGATGGGGGTGCTAAAGTTGAGGGCGGTGGAAGCAATATCCACATAAGAACCAGCCCTGGAGGAAGAGGAGGCACCTGCCTACAATGTTCTCCATCCTCCCATCCGGGCCTGCAGAGTGGCTGGTGTATCATCATTATGTTGACAGTTTTGCTATTAAAAATAATCTTCAAATTCCTCACTGTTGGTGTGAGCCTCAGTGTTGTCAGTGACAATGAAACAAAAGGAGATTTAATGCAAATGTACTGCATAGTTTTCAGTGGAGCTCAACCTTGGCCCATTGTACAGAAATGCATGAAATGGCTCCCACTTCGCCCGCGGTGAAACCCAGCGAGAAGCTGTTCCAAGCTCAGGATGGTATGGTTGTTCCAGGAGGAGGAGGAGGAGTCCCTGTTAACTCCCCGGAGACGTGGGGATGGGCGGCGCTCGCTGGCAGACACGCTCGGCCTCGTGTCGCTGGATCCCAGTCCACGTGGTGACTTGTACCCGGGGTGCTAGGTCTGGATTGGGAACCAGCTTTAGCCACTTCCTAACCGTGAGACGAGACTTTGGGCAAATAGGTCTCAGTCTCATTTTCCTCTCTGTGAAATGATCAGTGTCCATTTTGGTCACTTGAGAATGTTAATTTCACTAATTTACCGCTCAGCTCGACCACTGCCACCAAAAAAAGGCTGTGAAGCCAGGCAGCAACGGCTGAGCCTGTTTTTAAACCAGCTTTCCCCGTTAACGCCTTTCCTGTCCAGTGCCACGTGGACTAAACTCATTAAACCAAATGTCAGTTAACTGCAGAGTCACACGAACCCATTTTTTGTTTTTTTACATAAAAGTAACTTCGGTAGAAACAGTGTTTTTTAGAATAAAATAAGAACAGATGTTTCATTCTGCCTTCTAGATTTGACAGGTGAAATCAGCTCTCTGAGCCTAATTTTGGGGTACTACCTTAAAATCACAGCCCCGGGCCTGTGTTCCCACCAGAGCGGCCCCCTCGGCCCCTCACTGTGTTTCCTGAAGCTGCCCTAGGTTGAACCTCAGATTCCAGCTGAGCCCTGAGCTGCTGTCTGATACCCTCTGACCACTGATGCCCCCCCACCCCGTCTGTAGTGTGTTACTTTGAGCTCCTGCTATTACGCTGCTCTGCAGAAAGCACCTGTCGTGGTTCCTACGTGCGGACCTCCCCATCAGTCTCCTCCCTTCACTCTCTCGGCCGCTGGCACTGAGTGCACGGTGGATGCTACTGGCCGACATCCAGTCCTGTCCAACCTGAGCCAGTCACAAACCTACAGAAACTGAGTGTCACACTCTTGTGGGATCCTGAGCATTTTAAACATTATGGTTACAGGCATCTAATGGTGGAATGATGAGCACAACCTCAAACATGAAATCTGTTTTCGGCTGAGCAGACAAGGACTTGTTTTTCACGCAAATGAAACACATCTGTCGGTGTCTTGCCAGTCGTGCTGTTTTGCAGAGCTCGCGTGTGATGACCTCACGGCCCAGGCCTGTCCAGCGCTGCCAGGGAGTTTTCAGGGCTGAGCCGCTGTCCTGTCCTGGTGTCTGTCCTCCGTCGGCCCATTTGGCATTTGAGATGATGCCCGTCAGACAGGAGAAGTGCTTCCTGGAAGTGACAGAGCAGCTTCCTCCAAGCTTCCCTTGTCGGGGGGCGGGAATCGCTTCACCCACGGAAGGAGCTGAAATCACTTGACCATCTCTTCACCCAGAGCCTCAGGTTCCTGATGTTCTGAGAGTTCTTCAGTGACACATTCTGATGGGCATGTGAACAGACCAAACAGGACGCTGCCTCACAGACCAGGTCTGGGAGCTGCCGTCTGAGCGACTCTCACCTCCCTCTCCAGCTGAGAGCGAGGCCATCTTGTGTCTATGTCTGTGTCTGTTTGTGTGTCTGTGTATGTGTGTGTGTATGTGTCTGTGTGTGTTTGACAAACAACAGGGCTCAACTTTGATCAATTCAGCTAACTATGCAGTGAGTGTGAAAACAAACTCAAAAAAAGGTGAAGTGGTGACACAGTGCTCTCCGATGCCAGCAAGTTCAAAGTCACCTTCTGTGTATTTCCAGTCTAACCTGTAAGTCTTACATCTCTTCTCTCTGTGTAATAGCGTTCAAGGGAAGCTAGGATTATCCCTGAACCGGAACCCCGGATTTCACAGGTCTTCTGGAACACACACTGGCTCTTCTCTCACCAAACAACAAACTCGTCAGGACTTAAAATGGCTTGGAATTAATTCCACAGCTGGCAGTTATGACGTCCAACTGGTGCTGCTCCTTCCTAATGTTAGGGAAATTCCATTCAAAGTCCCCAGATTCTTTTAGTTTTTTCAGTATGTACAGCATGTAGAACCTAATACAGCTAAATAGTTCTTCCAAAAAAAAGAACCCACCATCTACAGGATGTTGGTCACAACACTGCTTTCCTTAAAAATCACCATAAATGCCTTTTTTAGATGTTTTGTTCATGATTCCTAAGAATGCACAGCTCTGTGCTGTAATCGGTAGCAGATGGTGCTACTACCTTCCGTAGAAATGCACGTTCCTCCCCAAGTGTGACGTTAATAATCTGATTCACTAGACAGAAAACAGACTGACTGAACCGTCCCTTCAAGGACGTTCTTTTCACTCTTGATATTTGGGGATCTCCAGCTCTTCAAAATTTTCCTTGGACGAAAGTTTCAACAAACACCTACCGCATGCCAGGAACTTCACACACATGGTCTCATTTGCTCCTCGTGATGCTGGGACGAGTATGAATCCCTGCTCTGTGAACAAGGAAACCAGAGCTCTAAAAAGTTGGAAGACCCTTGGTCGAGATCTCGCAACTAACCAGCTACACTGGCTCCAAAGGCTGCCTAGTGGACCAGAGGTCATGTGCTTACAATCCTGGATCGGGGAGGCTTCCTGGAGGGGGTGGCAGGATGTGCTGTTTTAAGATCAGAGTGATGGACCCTTCAGAGCAGCGAGTGGGAAAAGGAATTAAGGATCAAAACCATATGGAAAATAAATAGAAATAACACAGCATTCCTGGGCACCTGAAGTCACAGCATTGGAAAGCAATTCATTTCAAACACTCTCACGTTTATTGATCACTTTCCATGTGCCAGTCCCAGCTCTAGGTGCTGAGGATGGAACTGAGGCTAAATGGTCCTGTCCCGGCGCATTGGCAGCAGAGGGGTACGGCCTCTCCTCCTTCACCTTCACTTACTGTCCACCCGCCCCTGCCTCTTCCAGGGGCCTCAGGAGCATCCAGAAGCCAGGCCTGGAGAGAAGCCTGTCAGCGGGCAGAGTGAGGAGGGTCTGTCTGTCCTGAGTGGGTCACCTCAGAGGGAGGGAGGCGCTGGCCACAGGCAGAGGTCGAGGGAGGTCCCTGCTCACTCCTGCCCCGCCTGTCCTCCCTGCACACCTGCCCCCGCACCTGCCCCAGCCCATCCTCCCCGCACCTGCCCCAGCCCATCCTCCCCGCACACCTGCCCCGGCCCATCCTCCCCGCACACCTGCCCCCGCACCTGCCCCGGCCCATCCTCCCCGCACACCTGTCACCCAAACGTGCCCCGGCCCATCCTCCCCACACCCCTGCACCTGCCCCTTCCCCAGCCCGTCCTCCCTGCACACCTGCCCCTGCCCCAGCCCGTCCTCCCTGCACACCTGCCCCTGCCCCTGCCCCGGCCTGTCCCTATACCTGCATCTGCCCTGCCTGCGTCCCAGCAGACAAGGCAACCCCATCCCACCCCTGGTGCTGGGGGAGAGCTCTTCCCACCTCCCCTTGCTCCACACGGGCCTGGGAACCAGGCGCCTCAGGGATGGAGACAGAGCCCAAGGGACTGCTGGCGGCAGGAGTGGGAAGGGTCGGGGTCAGCAGCCTAGGCAGTCTTTCTCCCTCTCAGCGTGACTGGTCTCCGCGCATCAGCCCTGTCAGTCTAGTGGGTGTGGGGACCCAGCAGGTCCACCTGAGTTTGGTTTCCAGGTGTGCTGTATTTCACCAACAAACTGTTCCCAAAAACAGACTTTGCAAACTTTCAGGAGAGGCGCGCCTCCCTCCACAGGCCGGGCTGTCCTTCCTTCTCCTGTGGTCTTACCTGGTGGTCCTCGCAGGTGAGCGCCTCCCCTGAGCTACCTGGTCCTACGGGGAGGTGGTTGTCCACATCTCCGTGTCCCCCCGCCTAGCTTATGGCCACGTGAGGTCCGTCCTGCCTCCCCGACAGCTCCTTTATGGGTCCCGTGGTCCCAAGCACCCTCTGTGGCTCTAGAGCACGGTTGGCAGCGCCCCCCATAAAGGGCCAGACAGTGAGGCCTGAGGCTCGCAGGCCCCACGCAGGGCAAAAGCAGCCACGGATGGCGCGTGCAAGAACGTCACCGTGTCCCCAGAGCTTCACTTGCAGACACTGAGATATGGACTGCACATAATGCTTGTGAGTCATGAAATATTCTTTTTCTGATTTTTCCTCAATCATTAAAAATGTAAACATCATTCTTAGCTCATGGACCGTTTAAGAATAGGTGGGGGCTGACCTGGCCCGTGGGCTGTGGTTTGCGGACCCCTTATTGCAGGTTGAGTTGTGTCCCTGCAAAATGCACGTTGCAGTCCTAAGACCCAGGACCGCAGAGTGTGACCTCACTTGGAGAGAAGGTCTTTGTGGAGGTATTCAAGTTGAAATGAGATCTTAGAGGGGCCCTGACTCACGTGATTGTGCGTCCTCATAAAGGGAGTGGTTGGGATACCGACACATACAGAGGAAGATGGCACGAGGACATGGGGTCAGCGACCGACAGGCCAAGGGACAGCTAAAGCCACCACAGCTGGGAGGGAGGCCTCGAACGGACGCTCCCGCACAGCCGTTTGGGGGACCAACCCTGCCGACCCTTTGATCTCAGGCTCCCAGCCCCCAGAATTTCTGTTGTTTAAGGCCCAGCAAACTGCTGCAGGCCTCGCCAGCACCCCCACCCGCTCCCCACACAGCCGCCACGGTGGCTTAGAAACCAGGTCCCTTGTCAGCGTGGACTTTCTCAGCAACTCCCACGGCTTTCGGGTCCATCAGGTCCCACAGACTTACCCTCCTCCCTGGCACCTCCCAGGGCCAAGTTGTGACCTGACAGCCGCAGTCCTCGTGGGCCCCTCCTCCGCAGAAAGTTAGTGGTATTTGTGACTGTGTATCATCCAGGCCAGATTTACAGTTACACATTCACTGGTATTGCATTCACCCTTTTTCTTCTGATGTAAAAAAAGTTCAAAGGAAAAGCTTCCTGTGAGCCTGAGGGGGAGGTTGGCCCCGCGGGTGCCCCCCCACCAGTGGAGAGGCTCTCGGGACGCGAGGGCGATCTAGGTCACCAACACCTCCTACGGCGCCTCCAACTAGACACACACCCCAGTTGAAACAGTGCCACTGGCTCTGCAAGAGCCCTTTGGGAACAAGTCCTCACCCTTACCCCGCCTGATGGTGGGCCCTAGGTCACTCCTGTCAGCGCTGAGATCGTCCTCCATGCTTGCGAGCCAGCGCTGCGCCCTGTGCCTGCGATGCAGTGCCTGCCCTCCCCACTTCTGCCCGGCCCGACTCCACGGGTCCCTCGGCCTCAGCGGTCACTCCCTCGGACCGCACTGCAGGGGAGAGGCGTTCGGTTTGCTGCACCTGATGCTGCTTCCAGCTGCACCTTTGTTTGCTGTGATGATGGTTTGACTGAGGTCCACCCGCCGCCTTAAGGCTGAGTGCTCCCTGCTGTGACCTCAGTGCCTCCCCCGCGCCTGGAATCCAGCACGCACATGGTGAGTGAATGAATGAAAATTCCACCTAGAGAGATTCAGCCGTGTGAATCTTCTCCACGGCGCCCTGCCCGCCATCACCTGGGGCCCTCACTGGCCCTGTGAATCGTAAAGTCTGTCTGTCTTCTGGGTGACACACACACCCCGCGGTCGTCAGTTACGAGGAAACCTGGTCCAGGACTGGCTCACGTGTGGGGCGTGGGAACATGGCGTCACCCTCCTAAGAATCAGGCCAGGACTTCAAAGAGTATTTACAAGACCCTCCTCTCCTACTTTGACCCCCCTCAGGGCCGGCTAACAGAAAGGACCTGGGCTGGGAGGCCTATGTGAGCCTACACTATTTTCATTGTCCTTAGCAATTAAAACTTAATCTGGAGAAGATGTTGAGAAAGGCGCCCAGAGCACTTCCGCAGTGGCAAGGCAGGCAGCCCGCTTTCTGAGGGGCGGGAGGGACCGCAGGCCCCCACGCTGCCCCCTCCCAGCCAGTTCTCTCTCAGCCTCCGCCTCTTCGGCTGCACTTCTTGGCTTCCCTCCCTGTGTTCGGCCACTTCTCTGCCCAGCCAGATTTTATCTAAAAGTTCTCCAGCTTTCCGCAGCTATGTTCAGTGTTTGAGGAGTTACACGCTCGTTAGAGGGACCTCCAAGTCGTTACGTTTACAAAAATCAATACAGTCGTTCCTCAGTATCCTTGGGGGACCGGTTCCAGGACCCCACAGACCCCGAGTCCCCTGCACACAGTGGTGTAGTATTTGCACCCGAGCTAAGCACACCCTCCCGTGTACTGGAAATCACCTCTCGATGACTGATAATACCTCGCACAACGTCACTGCTATGTGAGTAGTTGCTGGCGTATGGCAAATTCAAGTTGTTCTTTTTGGAACCTTCTAGAATTTTTTTCCAAATGTTTTTGACCCACAGATGCAGAGGGCTGAAGGTAGTGTGCTGTTTGGTAGACGAAGGGCACACGGACAGGGTGTCACTGAAGCTCAGAAACCAGCAAGAGCCTGGTAAAGACGCAGTCTATCCTGCTCTCTCGATACAAAACTAATCTGTTAGTTCAACTGTGAGTTGTGATTTTTAGTGTAGTTTCAACTGTTTAAAAAATATCTTCCTCTTGTCTTCTTAAATCTGTAGTTCTGGGGTCTGTGAAATCCGTGCACCCATCCTCAACGGAGCAGCTGCGCCTGGTATCTGAGTCTCGCCTGACGCCGTCACAGGGAGTCCTTGAACGCGTCTGCTTCCCGCCTCTGGGTGTTGAGCTGTGCATGGTTGTACCGCTCGTCTTGCTGTCTTCATCCTCATGGTTATTTAGAAGAGATGGACATGAATGTGTGTCCCTTGATCGGGAGGAAATATTTTCTTTTTTAACCAATTTTTCTCTTTCTAGGTCTAAGCACAACTTACATTCACCATCGGATTTTTCCCTCCATCAGAATTTCACCCTGGAAAGGAAACATTAAAATGCAGACCTAGTTCTTCATAGTGAGCAGTCCTGTTTGAGGTGAATGTAGCTTATTCTTGTCAGCAGTGTTGAGAAAAATAATTCCTTGGTTGTCAGTAGTCACTTCCAAGCGAAAGTGTCTCTTTGTCCATTCTTACTTATTATTAATTCCCTAAAGTTCCAAAGTCCTCTTCTGAGGAAAGGTGTGAAACAGAACTAAATAAAACTATTTACATGACAAGAATAATGTTTCCTATGTTAACTGAGAAAAAATGCACAACCTAAACGTTGAGAGTTATGTTTTTATTCTGCCGCGTCCTGAGGACTTGAGCCCGGTGGCAGCCTCACCGATCGCTCCGAGAGAGGCAGGGAGGAGTCAGGAGACACAGGAGTTTTGCCGCAGAGAGCAGGTAGTCAGAACATCAGAAGAGCACCGTTAGTTAAAGAACACAGACACCTCACGTCAAGGAATTCCGGGCTTTTCTGCGTGTGGGAAGGTGCAAAGGTCTGGGCTCCCTGAAGTCGCTCCTCTGATCTGCACCCAGCCGTCCAGGGCCGGCGTCCTGTGCCTTCCCACCCCGCGTCCCCCCGGGGCGCCCGTGGGGGCGGCCGCAGAGGCCGGGCTGCCTGCTTGGCCGCAGCCGGAGCTCCCTCCGCGCACCGTCGGGGCGGCGGGAGGGGCTGGGCCTTGCTGGCGGCAGCATCCTTTGTGTACTGATACGGCTGGCAAGATTTTTCACTCACACCTGTTTACAGGAAATGCTCAAATGGTTTGGGGGACACCGGTGAGAGTTTAGGAATGTCGCAAGGAGATGTGCGCGCTGCTTTGAGTCACGACTTGGTGGCAGTTTGTTGCAGACGCAGCAGGTTCTCCGGCTAAAAATCAGTCTGCCTAGAACCCTCCTTCCTCTCCAGCTGCAACTTCATCGCTTTCCTCCCCTTTTCCAACTGCATGTCTCAGGCTTCTCTTCGATTTTTGCTACCAGCTCATCGCAAACATCTCCCCTCTCCTCTCGTCAGTTCCCACAAGAGCTCTCTGCTGCGTCTCCGACGGCCGCTGTGTCTTTAGACCCATGAGTGCTCTCCTGCCAGTTCTGCCTGACTTTTGAGTAGCGTGTATCTCGGTGGATCCCTCCCTCCTGGTAACACCCTTCCCTTTGTTTCTGAGAGGCCACGGTTTCCTCCAGCTCCCTGGCAGCCCGTCTGTTTCCCGTGCAGGCTCACCCGCCTGCGCGTCACCATTAAATGCTGCGTTTTCTCAGCGCCGTGCCCCCGCTGCCTCTGCGCCGTCCGCAAGGCGATCCCTCGCCCTGCACCTACAGCCCCTGTAGGCAGCTCACACGGTTACACCCCGTTTATGCTTATGTCCACAGTGGCCTTCGTGACATCCCCAGACACTCCGCTCTACCTCAGAAGGTACCTCCGAAACCAGACGTAGGGTCTCAGCCCAACGGATGGCACCATCACCACCAGATGCAGAAGTGGGGCCCCAGCAGCCACGCCCTCCTCCCGTGGCCCGCAGCCAGTGCATCTCTCCTGGGCCGCTTTCCCTGGTCATCTTGTTAATTTCTTCTCCGCTTCCTGCACCTCCGCTCACGCATGTGTTCCTCTCCTCGACCAGGTCACATGCCCTCTGTTCCAAGAGTTCATGGAGCTGTGTCTTCCCTTTGCAATATTAATCACAATCCATAATTTCCACCAGTTTGGAGTATCATCTGATTATTACGTGCCTCTCCCACTAGCCTTGGAAGCTCCACGGACAGTGTCCACTGGCACTACGTTGCCCCTGGTGCCCAGCACAGCTGGGTGCCCAATGTGTCCAACAAATTAGGTACTGGTGGCAAGGTTGGCATATTGCAAGTGCTCAATAAATATCTGGGCAGTGAAGATATTTGTTCCATTTTAGACTTTTTGACTTTGAAAGATTGTCAAGACCCAAACGTGTGAAAATGTCTAGCAACTGTTTGGAAGTGTGTCAATGAAAACATGGGATTCTGTGATGCAAATCTAAACTTTCATTACCTGTGAAGGCACCCCAAATCGCCATTTATGCAAAATACCAGAGAGAACGGGTAGGCAAACCCAAGCTCTTGTTTTGCTTTGAGGTGCCTTTCAGTGTAGATATAAACCGTGCTCCACCCTTCTGTGGGGCGAGCATTGGGCACTGGGACGCTTTCCACAAGTGCAGCCCTCTAACCTCCAGTCTCTGCTTGAGCTCAGTTTAGCTCTCTTGCACGTCCTGTGACGGCTCCAAACATCCTTTCAGCTCCTCTCTTCCCCCTTGAGGGGGGACCTGACTGCACAGGCCCACAGAGCTGCCATCCGACCTTCCAGTTTCTCTGTACTCCATGTCCCTGCTGTTTCTCTGAGGCCTCCCTGCTCCCTGAGAAGCCCATTCTCTGCATGCCTTAAATACCTGCCTTCCTGTGACCCTGATTCTGCCCTTTCTCCCTTCCGAGTATCTTTTCCCTGAACCCTGGTTCCTCCTCTCACCTCTGTCTTTCTGAAGGGGATTAGCTCTGGGACATTTTTCGAGTTCCAAGCCCAAGCCCCAGAGACTGCTCCTGTCCTGGGTTTACCAGAAATCAAATACAGTGTCCACAACCGCTTCCTGGCTTATGGAGATTTCCCTCTGCTCTTCCAAGCGTGGCGGCCGTCTGTCACTGGCCTCACCAACTCCTGCAGGTGAAAACACCTTATCATAATCACACCATGGTTTTCCTCATCAAAACCCATTTATCCAGCACATGAGAATAACACACTCAGTTTTTCTTTTGAAATCTGGTTGATAAAGCAAAATACATGGTCTTAAACGCAACTGTTTAAAAACAAGCAAAACAACATTTAGTAGTTAACTGCAGATTGAAAGTTAAAAACCGACCATGAAAATGTTCCTCTTACAGTCACACAATTAAATATTTCTCGTCAGTTTGCATTGGTTCAGTCATTTCCCTTTGAAAATGCAAATTTTGTCAGAGAAATCGATTTTGTTGAGACAAGAGTTGGAGCCTTACCCTTTTTGTTCTTCCTGAAGCAAGTTTTACCAGTGTTTACTGCAAAAGATTAGATCAAAAATCTGAATGTAAAGTTCGAGAACATATAGGAGCGTTATAGGCCTTTGCGGTCTGATCTTTCTTTGGATTACAGACACACACATTCTGCCTGTGTCTGCAAAGGAAGCAGAAGCTGCAGTCAACCTTGAATGTAGTAAGTCAGTAAGTAGCTGGCGTTGCTGTCACAGTTCACTCAGCAGAAAAAGCGAACTAACGGAAGGTGTGGTAAGGAGAGAAAATCTGTTTTAGGAATTGTCTCTTAATAGTGTAAAGTGTCAACATAAGAATTCTTTAAATGCAGAATGTGATTTTTATCTTGACAGTTTTTTTTTTTTTTTTTGAGGTCTGGGAACAAATCTTAAATTATTGAGCAATTCTGACTTATGCAACCATGTACTTCATTACTCATCTGAGAAGCAGAGAGGCTATTCAGAGAATGAACCTGTGTTGTGTTGGAGGTGGCTGGACAGGCAGCTCTGCAGAGCCTGGCAAGGGTCCTCTCCTATGAAATAGGGTAAGGCCTGCTGGGACCCTGGGCCTTCCCCTAAATATTGCACTAGAGATTTTTACCAAAATGTCCAGGAAGTTCTGTTTTCTAAAAGGGCTTAAAGCAATTAGAAATAAATTAAAATCATGAGAAAGTTTACTCTCTCATGATTTTAATATTGGAAAACACGCATGAGAATTGAAATGTAATACTGGCAATTATCCCCCAGTATCAAAATTGGTTTCATTATTATAGAAGATAAGAGGTTGTATACTTAAAAATGGCCAAGATGGTAAATTTTATGACAGGTATATTCACCACAATTAAAATAAAATAATTTAAAAAAGAAACCTAGTGATATAACCCTATTAAATAAAGGTTAAAAAAAATACACATGATAGAAACCATTTCTGGTTATTCATATGCTACCTTTTAATCTACTGCTTTCTCAAAAACAGTGATAATCCACTTTTCCATAGTTCTGACTTCCAATACTATAAACAATTCGGGAAATGTCCAGAAACGGAGGAAACAGAAGGTGTTTTAATAGTTGAAATGACATCGCTAAGTCCTAGCTTTCCTCTGCATAGGTCAGGCTTGTAGGAATAAGAGGTTCTATTAGCTCTTACTTTATGTACAATTTTGATAAGCGAAATAATCTTTCTTACGCAACAGCAGATTAAAAGCTGAAAATTAGCAAAGTATAATATACACCTGAGGACTGGAATTTTGATAGCAGAGAAAGAAGGAAAACAACAGCAAAAAAAAAAAAAAATCCCTCAAAAGGACAAACAAGAGGGGGAGGGGAACGGGGAGTTAGTGTTTAACAGGGATGCAGTCTCAGTTTGGGATGAGGAAAACATTTTGGAGGTGGATGGTGGTGATGGCTGCAGAACAACGTGAATGTGCTTAATGCCCCTAAACTGTGCAGCTAAAATTAGCTAAAATTAGCTAAGTTTCCTATTATGTATATTTTATCACAGTGAAAAAATCAGTTTAAAAAAAAAGATTTTGTCATTGAAACAGAGCCCCCAACTAATAAACCTGGTATTGCTAACTCTTTCTAGAAGTTCCTACAACCTTGCAGAACCAAAATCGCGAAAGAGCAGTGGATCAGGAGATCTTGCTGGCTGACCCAGAGTGCTTGGTTCTGAGAAAAAGGTGGTATTTAAAAATTCGGTATTTCAGACATTAAAACAGCCTTTAAAAGTTCATTCAATACATTCAAGCCAGTAGTTAAATTCTTTATACGTAGTTTTGGGGAGAATGTGGTCCCTGTTCTTGAGGAATGTGTACTGTGATTAGGGAGGCAGACCACATGGGTATAAAACAATTGGAATCAGTACAGCACACCTTCTTGCTAGTTTACTAGGCCTTCCATCATCTGACGCACTTCCTCACTGCCCCCGTGTAGAGCATGGCTTGGACTTAGACAGACTTGCTGGATGTCCTCCAGATTTTACACAAGGAGGCCTTTTCCTTCCAGAAAGATCAAAATTGTGTCTAGAGACCAGAGCCTGCTTTCTAGGTACTCAGGTAAAAAGAGGCTGAGTCATAATCAAGTTTCTTGCATTCACTGGTGGGGATGGGTGGAGGGGAAGCAGGTGGGCAGCCTGAGGGTAAATTCCAGGGCTGCCCAGGAGGATCCCTTGGACATCCTGGGCCCATATCTGCAGGCAGGTGTTCCTTGTGCCTGTGGGCCCTCGATGTCTCTGCTCCAGCTGGTGCCGGAGCCTCAAGTCTTTGGGCCCCTCTTCCTCATCCACAAAGGGCATTCCTGCCTCCCCAAAGTATAAGGGAGCTCACTTACCCTGAGTAATAAGGACGTTATAGTCACAGCTGTTCGAGATGACCTGAAGACAGCCATGTAATTCAGCGTTTCCGAGTCAGATTACCAAGGTTGGAATCCCAGCTCTTTGATGTTTGGGGAGTGCGTTGGGTTTTGTGCTCTAGGGTTCTTTTCTGTAAAATGGGGTTAATAACATCGTTGTCTAGAGGGTTAAATAGCACACAAGTTTAGGGCAACAGCTGGCATACACACAGAGTATGCATGTGTTAATCCGTTCATCTGTACGCGCGTACACGGGGAGGGAGGTGCTGCTGCTGCGGGCTGTGGCTCAGTGGGACTGGTGTCCTCTCTCCTTTCTCCCCTTCTCAGCTGGATGCATTACGTGAATGCACTTATTTAAACGTAGATTTTGTTAAGTATCGGGAATTATAAGACAAAAATCACCCAGAATCACTATATCCAGAGACTACCGCTTTTAATATCTGGCTGCATACTTTTCTGGACGTAATTTTACATATGTATATATATATATATGCTTAATACATGTTATACATTTGTATATTGTATAGTATACATTATATATTGCATATATAGCTTAGATATAAATACATATATTGTTTCACCGAGTTACATGCTATAATGGCCATTGTAATCCCAAAATCTGATTGTTTTACACATACATTTTAAAGTCTATTAAATTCCTTTTATTTCCAGTGTATTTCATCTGACCAAAACCAAGTTGTATTCACTTGTTTACCCCGCTGAAGGCAGGGCAAGCGCGGGACGCGAGGCGGGGCGGGCGGGGCCGGGTGGCCGGGCTTCCGGGCGGCAGGTGAGCGGGGCCGCCGCGAGCGCCGCTGTCGGCGCGGACCGAGCGCAGCCCCGGCGGCACCGGCGGTCCGACCGCGCGCCGGGAGGGGGCGCCGGGCGGTGGTCACGCAGCCGCGGGTCGTGACCTCCGTGCTGCTCCCGCGGAGGCGGCCCTCTCCCGGCGTCGCGGAGGCCGTCAGCCAGAAGGACGGTGGCCCGGCCCTGAGGGGGCCGCAGGGGGCCGGAGCCGACGACGGAAGGGGCGGGGGGCGGCGGGGGCGGACGGACGGACGCGCCCTGCCCCCGTCCCCGGCGTCCACACGGCGGGCCGGGCCGGGCGCAGCCGGGCGGTGACGCGGCGGTCACGTGACGCCCGAGGAATGCCAACAATGTAGCGAATGTCCCGCTCGGTCTGCGCGCTGGGCCGCGGCGCGAGCGCCGGAAGATGGGGCCGCCCGCCCGGCGCCCCCGCGTCCCCGCCCGCCGGCTGCCCCCCGGGCCCGGCGTCCCCGCGCGAGGCCCCCGAGCCGCGGGCAGGCGGCCGCCGACCGCGTAGACGGCGCGGCGAGCTGAGGTGAGGCGGGCGGGCGGCCCCTCGGCCCGGCCCTCGGCGGCGTCCGCGCTGGGACGGGGCGGGCGGGGCGCGCGCGGGGGCCGGGGGCGGGGGCCGTCCGCGCCGTCGGGCCCCCGCGGGCCGCGCCGGGGCTCCCTCGGCCCCGGGCCGCGTCCCCTCACGGGCCGCCCGTCCCCCGACGGGGCCGCCCCTCCCCCCCGGCCGCGCCCCCGGCCGGCCCCTCCCCTCCCCCACCCCGCCGCCCCGCCGGTTTCCGCACGCGGGCTCCGACCCGGGTCGCGCCGCCGGCCGCGGAGGCAGGTGGGCCGCAGGTGACACACCTGCCCCGCCCGCGCGTGCCGGGCCTCGATGGGAGTCGCCGCCCCGCGCGGCTGGGAACGTGCACCTCGGGCGGTTCCTCGGGCAGGTTTCCCTTTGGTGCGACGCGGGGAGGGTCTCGGTGTGGACGGAACCGGGTCTTAGAGCTGTTCAGCCTTAACCCCTCAGCCAGAGGCTGTGTGGACTCCCACGTTCGGCAGGTAAAATTCAGTGGCCGGACGGCTCTCCGCCCAAGGTGTTCACAGCTCTGCGTTTTTAGAAGAGTTTGCCCACGTTTTCCCTAGAAGCTTGGATGTCCTGAAACTTGGATGAAAAGTCACAGAATGTGTGCGATGTTCCTTACAGGTGTTCAGTTTACATCTTAACCTGGTAGGTGACAGACCTTCCCTGTAATGGAGAAAGCTACTTCTGGTTTATTATTAGGAAATTCGTGCCCAGTAGGTCTTGATCCGTATTTTCGGTTGAATTTCAGCTTAAATCCCTGTGCGGCGAATCCCCATCTTTGAGAGCTAAATAAGAGGCTACGATGCTTTGTATCGTTTAAGTTTTTTCTTTAGCAACTGTATTATTAATAAGGTAGTAACAGAAACGTCTTCAGTGTAAGAATGCGCAGACTCTTTAAGCAAGTCTATTTTAAATGATAATTAACAAGACATTGTTATTCAGTCGCTTCTGAAATTTGTTCTCATTATCCAGGTATATAGAGCACTGTTTAATGAATGTGCCAGCATTCCTTTGAAATTAAAATTTCTGAACATATAATAAATCTCAAAATGTCAAGCTGTTTAAAATGATATCTGAGCAGAAGGTGCCATGCAGAACGATTGAGTGAATTACTGGAATCACGAGATTTTTGAACTAGAAAGAGTTCTTCTAGCCTCTCCATCTAATTTGAAATAGTTTTGACTGAGGTGCAAATTGGGCCTGTGCATATTTCTTAGCAAATCGCAGGGTTGGTGGGAGGGGCATGTTTTTACAATAAGATGCCTTGTTGTTTTAAATGCTGTGTTGTAAATAGCCCGCCCTCGGCCCCTAAACCCCATTGTGTGGGGGGCTGAGTGGGGCGGCAGGAAGTGTGGAGGCTGGTAAATTCACCGTAAACACACAGGAGGGATGCGGGGGAACCGGGGGCGTTCTGATTTGTATGGGAAAAAACAGACTGACAAGTTTCTGAAAAGCTGCTTTTATATTTTATTTCATGGTTTTAATACTGTGAAACTTCTGAATAATATTCCTCACTGACTTTTGAAAAATAATAGGCTTGAAGAAATACAGAAGACAAATTCAGTGCATTTACTTTGTTTTGACCATAAATCTGCTCTAAAAGGGAACAAAACATTCTGGTCAACAGAATGGAAAGCTTGGGCTTGAAAATTCCTGAAGTGACTGACTGCCAGCGTGGAGAATTCTGTCACTCGCCTTCCCTGTTAACAAGCCTACTGTTAGTAATTCCTGTGGGCAGAGCAGGGCCTCCCAAGCCCCGGGTCGCCGCTCCTGTCGTGTGCTGGTGGCCGACACCGTGCGGGCCTTTGCTGCGCAGAGCACCTGCGAAGCTCCGGGGTGTGAACTGAACCTGCGTGGCCTCCGGTTTTACCAAGTGTCTGCTGTCCGCTCATTACTTTTAAGGCTAATGCCAT
This sequence comes from Camelus ferus, assembly GCF_009834535.1. Classification (NCBI taxonomy): domain Eukaryota; kingdom Metazoa; phylum Chordata; class Mammalia; order Artiodactyla; family Camelidae; genus Camelus; species Camelus ferus. Next base: position 23,571,792 of record NC_045709.1, read on the forward strand.
CTAATTTACACTTTCATTTTGAAAGTATTATTAAACCAAGGTAATGTTGGAAATAAAGATAACAGTTATGGTGGTAAAATCAGGGTGGAAATTTGACATTGCTTCGTGTTTACTGTTCAGTGTCCGAAAACTTTACTTCACTTGCCCTCTAGACCACGTCAACTAACTGTGACAAGTGGTTTTTTTAAGTTAATTGCTTTTTGTTCGTGCGCCAAGATTTGAGATTCATATGAATTTTTCTGGAGGCCAAGTGAAAACTGATATTCTGTAGGAGTGGTTTGTGTTTATTAACTGTTCTGCTCTTGTGGCACAGTACAGGTCCTGTAACCTCTAAATTAGTCAAGATGGTGAGAATCTTTTCAGGAATGTGAGTTGGGTTTTGAATGGAGTGGGCCTCTGTTGGGAGTGTTACCTCCCTGCCTCCAGGCCGTCTGTCCTCCCTCCCTAGTGTCACTCCGGTACCTGCCCTCCCCTCCCCTGTCTGCCTGTTCAGCTCTCTCCTGTGCTGTCACCGGAAGTGCCCGACTCCAAGAATAGCTTCACACTTCCTCCATCAAATCATAGCCTTCAGCCTTTCCAGTTTTGGTGAAACAGTCCTTCTCTGGAAGATTATCTCCAGATAGGCCTGTGCGCTGGGCTGGTCACGTGCCACCTCTGTCCAGAGCCGTGACTCTCAGATGGCCCGGTGTTCGGACTCCCTGGCTGTGGAGTTTCTCAAACTTGGAGGGCAGGGTTCAGAGGAGGCGAGGCTTTTTGGAGGCTCAAACCCCCTGCTGGGTGTAGACTTGAGTGTAAGGAGACCCAACCCGTCAGCTGTTTGCTGTTAGGAATTCTGTTAGGAATTAGGCAAAGAGCGGACTATAAGTGTGTCTACAGTCGGGTCATTCCGTGTAGTGACCTTGAGTACGAATTTCTATGGCTGCATTATGTGCTGTCATTCATTGTGTGCGTGTGTGCGCGCACGCATGCGCCCATATATCATACAGAGATCGAGCACAGAGCTCACAGAGTGTGGTGCTTGGTTTTCCTCTAGGCTGTACACCTGTTTAGAGGAGAGGCCTCTGCCGCCAGAGGGAGCCCCGGCTCCTCTGCGGCCTTGTGCTTGCACTGTCTGTTGGGGAGGTGACCTCAGGGACCCCTGTTGTGAGGGGTGGCCCCACCGGACGCTTTCCTGGAGAGGTCCATCGGCATGGTGGCTTACGCCCATGACATGCAGCGTCTGGCCGGAGGCCTGGCCTGTCTGCCTGATTTAGCTTCAGCTTTGCTAGTTAATTATAGTAAGGATATGATTTAAATAATAACTGGAATTTTAGGTCCAAGAAATACTGTTTTAAAAATGCCAACGTGTGTCATCAGTGCGGGACGCGTGACACATGGGCTTGGTTGATTCTTTGGTGCTGGATTGTGTATTTGGCAGCCAGTGTGGGTTTGTGAAGTAGCAGGAGAAATTAGAATAAAAATTCTTGAACATCTGATAGTGTCTTTCAGGATTGGACTGAGAGTTGGAATTGGGTTGTAGGGCCAAGTTAAGGGATGGATAAAATATTGCTGTCACATGAGTTTTTACAGGCTCCACCCAGGCAAGAGTGGGACCGGTGGTTGTCTCGGTTCCAGAATCAAAAACAAGGTGTTTTTGTTTTCTGAGCTGTACTGAAGTTTTAAAATTCCAAAGTCTTGTAGTTTCTTCTAAAGTATATTTAAATCAGTGGGTGACACCTAAGAAATTTCCAGTTAGATTTACTTTGCTTGATACCCCCGTTTTAAAGTCCTCGTCTCTGAGGCCTCGGGCCGTGGTTCTGGGGCTCTGACGGCGGAGCTTATTAAAGTGCTGTAGAGATGTGTCGGACTAGCTCCCTTCAAGCTGCACCTTAATTTGGCTGGTGAGTATTCTCATGAGAAGTTCTTTCAGAGGTTCAAATTTTGGCCGTGAAATCAACTGTCCTCAAACTAAAGTCTAAAATACAGGGCCTCAAGCTGAGAAAATACTTTCATTCTTTGTGCATCTGGAGGAGAGTTTTGGCCTTCCCCAGTGACTCCGGCAGGAGTGGCATGATGGAAGGTGTCACTTGGAAGGGCAGGCAGACCGGTGGCTCCTGGCAGGCTGTGGTGGGAGGGAGATGGCAGTGGGAGGGGTCCCCTGCTCCCTGCACACGCCCTGGGCTTACAGGGTGTCACGGAAGAATTCTCTCACGTTTCTCATACGGATGAAAATTTTCATCATGAGATGTTGAGGGGAGGAAAAGGGACCAGGACGCTGATCTGGACTCTGTTCAAGGGCACTTGGTGTTTCTTAGCTGGTGCGTAAATGCAGACGTGGATGCAGCAAAGTCTGGTCTGCTGTGCTGCTTGGCTTCATAATTGGAAAGTCTGTGGGGCACGAGTGCTGCATGCCCCAAGCAGCTCCCCACTTTGTGTTCAGCGTCCCTGGGGAGCGAGGGGTCGCCAGGCAGTTCAGACCTCCTTCTTGGGGGGACTCTGCCCCACTGTCAGCACGCAGTCGCGACGTCCGGCCTTTTCCTCGTGTAGCTGTGTTCACAGAGCTAGTTAGCTAGGTACCAACGGTCAGGTGAGTTCCTGGTCCACTTTCCGGCGAGGTAGAGCATGAACAATACTTACCACTTTAACCGTTCACGAGGGTACAGTCGGTGACATGAAGCACACACGCTGTTGCACGGTCGTCACCACAGTCTGTGCTCATCCTTGTTCATCATCCCAGACGGAAGCTCGGTGCCCGTCCAGCAGTAACCGCCCTCCCCTCTGCTGGTCACTCCCTCTGTCTTGTCTCAGGATGTGCCTGCTCTGGGAGTCTCAGCCTCTGTCCGTCTGTCTGCCTTACCTCACTCAGCGTGATGTCCCCGGGTCACCTGCCCTGCAGCCTGTGTCAGCCCCACGCCTTTCTCTGGCTGAGTAGCGTACCGTGGTCATGCAGCTGTGACAATGGATTTGTGTCGCCTCACTTTGGACTATGGCATCTGAACCTCAGGGAAGGATGCTGCTGTTTCCTGTGCGCTGTCCCCGCGCTCGGGTGCCGGGCACCCTCCTGTCCGGGGCCCAGCTGCAGGCTCCTGCTTCAGGCCATGAGGCTCTTGGTATAAGCTTTTCCCTCTCTGTGCTTTTCTCTCTTTCGGGTAAAAAGAAAGATAGTTTAACTTTTAAAACATCATTATCAAGTGCTCGTTAAGGGAGTCCCTTGGAGCGAGCGTGCGATGCCTGCGCTTGGACGCTCAGCCTTTCCCCCTGAGCCCTCCGACGTGCCTGGGCTTGTCTCCTGACTTGATTGAACGTTTTTGTCTGACTGAGCCCTGACCTACCGGCAAGTCTGATAACTGGGCAGTGTGTTGAGCGTCAGAGCTGAGAGTGACCTCACACACGGTGTCACTCGGGATCCTCAGCACAGCCCCATCAATAGAGCAGCTTGTTCCGAGCAGAGAATTGAAGCTCAGAGCAGCGACGTGCTTGTCCAGCCCCTCAGAGCTGAGTGCCGGAGCCGGGGGACGCCAGGCTGCCCCTCCAGCTACGGTTTCCTGTGCACCGAGACAGCCATCTTCTTTTTTAAATTTTTTGTTTCTTGTTGAAGTATATGGTTGATTTACAATGTTGTGTCCATTTCTGGTGCACAGCACCACGTTTCAGTCCTGTATAAACGGACTTCTGTTTGTTTTCATGCTCTTTTTCATCACAGGTTTTTACAGGATGCTGAGTGTAGTCCCCTGTGCTGCACAGTAGAAACTTATTGTTTATCTATTTTATATACAGTAGTCAGTATCTGCAAATCTTGAACTCCCAATTTATCCCCTCCAACCCCTTTCCCCTCTGTAACCATCAAGGTGTTTATTGTGTCTGTGAGTCTGTTTCTGTTTTGTAAATAAGTTCATTTGTATCATATTTTAGATTCCACATGTAAGTGATATCATATGATATTTGTCTTACTCTGTCTGACTTCACTTAGTGTGATCATCTCTGGGTCCATCCATGTTGCTGCAAATGGCACTATTTCATTCTTTTTTATGGCTGAGTAGTATTCCATTGTATGCCTGTATCACAACGTCTTTACCCAGTCATATCCATCTGCTGATGGACATTTAGGTTGTTCCCATGTCCAGGCTGTTGTAAATAGTGCTGCTGTGAACACTGGGTCCATGTATCTTTTCAAATTAGAGTTCCCTCCGAATACATGCCCAGGAGTGGGGTTGCTGGATCATATGGTAAGTCTGCTTTTAGTTTTTTAAGAGAATCTCCATGCTGTTTTCCGTAACGGCTGCGCCAAACTCCATTCCCATCATCACTGTAGGAGGGTTCCCTTTTCTTCACACCCTCTCCATCGTTTACTGTTTGTGGACTTTTGGTTGATGGCCATTCTGACTGGTGTGAGGGTGATACCTCATTATAGTTTTGATTTGCATTTCTCTGATAAATATCGACGTTGAGCATCTTTTCATGTGACTATTAGCCATCTGCTACGTCTTCTCTGGAGAAATATCTATTTAGGTCTTCTGCCCATTTTTTGATTGGATTTGTTGTTGTTGAATTGCATGAGCTGTTTGTATATTCTGGAGATTAAGCCCTTGTCAGTCGCATCATTTGCAGATGTTTTCTCCCGTTCCGTAAGTTGTCTTTTCATTTTGTGTATGGTTTCCTTTGCTGTGCAAAGGCTTTTGAGTTTGATTGGTTCCATTTGACACGGCCATCTTCTGACTCTGCCTCTGCCAGCCACGTCCTCACCTCCCAATAACTGCCCTCCTCTGTCCACACTGGGGTCACACTCTCGATGGTCCGTGCTGTCCAGGTGGTTGTCCTGGCTTAGAGAATGCACCACCGCTGACTCCGGTTTCTAAGCCAGACGCTTAGGCTTCACCTTTCACACCAGCCCCCTCTAGTGAACATCACCAACCGCTATGGGTCCTCCCTCGTAAGTGCAGCCGGCGCCCGCTTCTCTGTCTCCCAGCTACTACTCTGGCCTAAGTCCCCATCATTCCTTGGGCAGCCTTTTTATTGTCACAGGTACTGTACTGTTGTTAGATAATTGGTTTTCTTGTCTGTCTCCCATCTTGAACTCTGAGCTCCTTGAAGTCGGAGGCTGGTTATTTTTTCCTCCCTAGGACCTAGTAACAGGGCCACCTTGTATGGGTGTTGAGGCCGCGCATTGCTCAAGGGAAAGGCGTACCTCACATAGCAGGTACTCACTTAAGGGCAGTTCCGCCCACTTGGAGTCTCTGGGCCACTCACAGAACACCTGGGTGGCAGTAGGGTCCCCTCCCCTGAGAAAGACACACAGGTGGCCACACACCTGCTCTGTGACCTGTGCCTCAGGGGACCAGGTCCCAGCCTCCTCAGATTCAGACGTTGCCTGACCCCCACCTGGGTAGAGCATGTGCTGGATCCCGGGTGTGGTGTCGGTGTCCGAGGTGGCCGGCCCTGCCCCTGCCACAGGCCCTGGAAAGCCCGCAGGGCAGGAGCTGCCTGTGTGATGTATGTGGTACAGTGACGCGGCCTGGGGAGGGGGTGGGGCCCTGTGACCCCCCAGGGGCTCTGGCAGTAACCACACAGAGAGCGTGTGACGGGGGCAGGGACTTGGGGTGGACCCCTCACTGCTCACTCCTTAGCTCTGGGGCAGCAACCACAGGGATCACCGCCTGGAGGCAGCAGATGCAGACCGGGAACAGCCCAGGTGTCCTTGGTGGCAGGACAGAGACATAAGCGTGTTCCCCTGGGAGTATCCTCGGCGGCGGGGGGGGGTGGCAGCCTGCTGGACCCCGCGTGCAGGCCTCGCCACGGCGCTGAGCAGAGTCACTGGGCACGGAGGGGTAGCTCGTGTGACTCCACGGGCTGAAGTTCAAAGACTGGTCGCCATAACGCTCGTGTTTGGAGGGTCTGACCCTTGTGAAGGCTTCGGTCGGGGGCAGGGCTTCTGGGGCAGGAATGACTGACTCTGTGTCAGCTTTCATCCATCTTGTGATTTGTGCACTTTAAAAAATGTGTGTTAAACTCACAACATTACCCCCACCCAAAAAACAAGCCGTCTTGTTCTCCCAGCTTCCAGCATTTCCTTCTTCAGAGTGAATTCCAGGGAGTTTTCAAGCCTTAGAGTCGACCTCCTTTGCTGTCCCTGACCCCTCCCTGCTGCTCGGCCGGGCCGGGCTCGGAGGCCACCCCCGCCCCGGCTTTGGCGTTGTCGCAGCTCGCTGGCTCCTTCTGCGTGGACTGTCTCCGGGGCCCGCTGCTCCCGCGCCCAGCTGACTGCCCGAGTCCTGAGCAGGTGGACACCGTCCACACACCCGGGGCCTCCAGCTGAGCTGCGCCCATGGGGTTGGTGCCTCTCACCCAGGCCTGGTTGTCCACCTGGAGTGTCCCTGCTCTGTCCCTTCCAGCCCACCCTCCAGGTGGCTCCAGGCCCAGCTCCCCAAAGGGCACCCCCACCACGTCACCTGCAGCTTAAACGCAGGTGGTGGCTCCCCTTCTCTGCGATGAGTCCAGATGGTGAACGTGGCCTCGGGGGTCTTTCCCAGTCACCACCTGCGCACCTCCGCGCCTCACCCTGCCAGACGAGCCTCTAGGAAGGGCCTCCACCCGGACCAAGCCCGCGGGCGCCAGGCCCTCTGCTGTTCACTCTGGGCGGTTCCCAGGGCCGGAATTCCAGTCTCCCCTACACAGTGTTCTCTGCTTTGGCCCTTCCTCTGACTTCCTCCTTTGTGCTCCCATCTCTCAGATGTTTTTTCCTCCTCTGGGGCACCTCTTTCTTGCAAGCTGTTTATTTGCCTCCCTTACGCCGACCTCTCGCTGGGCTGTGAAGGGCTGAGGGCAGGTTTGACGTTCAGCCCAGCTGGCCCGGCAGTGCGTTGGGCAGACAGGTGGGGAGAGATACTGGAGGACCCTCCCTGCCTGCTGTCAGGCCGCACCTTCACATCGATTATTTATCGTGAGGACAGTATGATTTATTCTTCTGTATCTCAGTTTTCAAAGAGAGGGAAGAGGACTAAAGATGGAAACACAGGGGTCTGTGTGAGGGTCACCTGTCCCCAGACCCCGCATGTGCTTGGGAACTTGCATGGTTGCTGGAATGTGAACGTATGGTTCTAGAAAGTTAGGTATTTCAGAACAGGTGCCTAGACCACAGAGGCTCTGAAAATGAGTGTGCTTGCAGTCATGGCCCCGTTTTACATCAATTAAGCAGAGCCCTGGGCTTCTGGTCTGCGGCCAGCCCAGGCCCCAGGGCAGTCCCCGCTGTCCTTCATCCAGCGACTCACTCGTGTGGGGTCTTGAAACAGTCATTTCAGGACTTGGACACACTAGGTGTTGTGTGCTGAAATACGAATTTCATGCTGAAGAATTTATGTAGTCTGGTTCTTACTTTCTAAATAGAATCTTCTATTAGTTACAGTGAGAAAGGGGACAGTTAAAACCTTTTAAGACCTTCCATCTTCCCACCTCTGAGAAAGGAATAGTAATTTTATGTCATTTCTTCAGGTTTACTGCCATAGCGGTAATGTAATACATCTGTACAAGTTACTTCACAAAATGCTCCTGGAACCGAGCCTGGCACTGAGTAAATACTGGATAAATATTAGGCAGAAGGGCATCTTAGAGGTGAACGTTCCTCACCAAAGGGAAGAGCCCAGACCCCTCTGCCGCTCCTTTTAAACGATGCTCCTTTTTGGGTCAGTTTTTCCTTGTGCATGAGAACTCGGTGATTGTCCTTTATCGCCTGCTCATGGCGTTCCCTGGGGTCAGAAGGAGCGGAGCAGGTGAGGGCGAGAGGCGGGGAGGCGCTGGGGCTGCCGGAGAGCCTTGAGGCCGAGTCAGCCCAAGGAGCAGACAGAAACCAGCGCTGAGCCTTTGACCCCACTCACCGGGTGTGGTCGCCTGTGTCACAGAGGAAGGGCCCGGAGGGGAGATCCCAGCCTCCAGCGGGTTGGCTGCCAGGGCAGTGTCAGGGCTGGGTTTGGTTCCATTTTCTGAATTCCGGAATGACAGTGTAGTCAGTGCCGTAGGCCTGGGGTAGGAACCGCAGTTGGAAAATGCCTTTGTGACAACGAGTTCTGTGTAGAGGCTTTTCCATATTGAAGTACATCCACATGGCCACGTGGTAGGGTGGCTGCTGTGTGGTCGGTTACCACGTGCTGGTCCCTGCCCTTCCCTGTAGCATCAGTTTCTTATTTTAGTATTTAGGTCAAAATGCCAGTAAGAAATTGACTACTTTATTAAAAATCAGGGGAGTACTTGCCTTCCAAGTCTCATAACACATTGTGTTGAATTACTTCCAGCTGCACTGTAGCCAGCTTCAGCGTGACAGGTCGTGGTATCTTTAGGAAGTTAGGGCGGGTTTTAGAAGGAAAAATTTCCAAGGATATGGACAGACCCCATGTTCAGGCGAGCGGAGGTTTTGTTGAGCAAAGCCCGGGGCTAAAGGACAGCTGTGTGAACCAGGAGCTGATTGATTGCCGGAACCAGCCAGAGTCCGAAACCCCGTGGAGGACGTTTAGCCCTGAATCCTCAAGCTGTGGATTTCAAGTATTTTATTTACTTATTTTTGTTTTTATTTTGTGTTATTTATTTATTTTGTTATTTCAGAGTGTTTTTTTTTTCTTTGAAGTCTAGTCAGTTTACAATGTTGTGTCCATTTCTTGTTAACAGCATATTGTTTTAATTTATTTAAGTATGAACTTGCTGTTTAGCTATTTTATATATAGTAGTCAGTATCTGCAAATCCCGAACTCCCAATTTGTCCCTTCCCACCCCTCCTCCCCTCTAGTAACCATGAGTCTATTTTCTGTGTCTGTGAGTCTGTTTCTGTTTTATTCATTTGTATCATTTTTTAGACTCCACATATAAGTGATATCATGTATTTTTCTTTCTTTTTGACTTACTTCAGTTAGAATGACAATCTCCAGGTCTATCCATGTTGCTGCAAATGGCATTATTTTATTCTTTCTTACGACCCAGTAGTATTCCATCATATATATATATATATATACATACACACATACATCACATCTTCTTTATCCAGTCATCTGTTGATGGACATTTAGGCTGTTTCCATGCCTTGGCTGTTGTAAATAGTGCTCCTGTGAACACTGGGGCACAGGTGTCTTTTCAAATTAGAGTTCCCTCCAGATGTGTGCCCAGGAGTGGGACTGCTGGGTCATATGGTAAGTCTACTTTTAGGTTTCTAAGGAATCTCTATACTGTCCGCCACAGTGGCTACACCACCTCCATTCCCCCCAGCAGTGTGGGAGGGTCCCCTTTTCTCCACAGCCTCTCCAGCATCTATCATTTGTGGGCTTTTTAATGATGACCATTCTGACTGGTGTGAGGTGATACCTCACTGCAGTTTTGACTTGCGTTTCATTGATAGCTAGTGAGATTGAGCATTTTTTTCATGTGCCTATTTGCCATTTGTATGTCTTCATTGGAGAATTGCTTGTTTAGGTCTTCTGCCCATTTTTGGATTGGTTTTTTGTTGTTGTTGTTGTTGTTAAGTTGTATGAGCCGATGAAGTATTTTAAAGGAGCCATCTGTCGTTAATATAGTTGCCGTTGCCCTGAACTCGGTGTGCTGGCAGAGGTGTGCTTCACTGCAGATTCCACGCCACAGGAGGCGTCCCGGATGGCCTCACGCCACGCACACTGGCCAGAGCTGAGCCGTATTTTATCATGTCTGAGAGGTGATGTGCTCTCTCTCCCTCAGTCTTTTCAAGTGGGGTATTTTCATGATCATTCATTGTCCATTTCTGAAAAGTGTTCACACTATGTGGAAACAACCCATGAATATCGTCTTCCCGTTTTCTTTTTCAGAGAGTGACGATCTTCAAGATGAAGACTCTGGAAAATGTTCGGTTCTCCGCAGGAACTACAAAATTTGAAGGAAAGACAATTTTTGAAAGGAAGTTGTTTTGAAAGTATGTTTACAACTAACTGATACTGTTGACAGTTTTTTTTGAAACAGTAAAAGACTTTGAGAAGATTGTATTTATGGTAAAAGGAAACTGGAGTAACAATGAGGCCAAAGACTTTCCCTGCCACAACGTACTCCGGGAACAGCCGGCAGCGGCTGCAGGAGATCCGGGAGGGGTTGAAGCAGCCCTCCAAGCCCACGGCCCCGGGGCCGCCTGGGGGCCCTGGCAGCGACGCAGCCCTGGACGCCAAGGTCCTGGGCGGCAAGGATGCAGCCCGGCAGCAGCAGCAGCAGATGAGAAGCGCCCCGAAGTTCGGGCCCTACCAGAAAGCACTGAGGGAGATCAGGTACTCCCTGCTGCCCTTTGCTAACGAGTCGGGACCCTCGGCAGCTGCAGAAGTGAACCGACAGATGCTGCAGGAGCTGGTGGACGCGGGCTGCGACCAGGTGGGTGTGAGCTCCCGGGGTGCAGGCGGAGACTGCGGAGAGCCTTGGGGGGGTCTGGGTTAAAGACCCTAGTTCCTTTACGTGCACCATCGGACTGTTGTCCACCTTCTCTCCAAGCCCGTCTTGTTAGCTGCTTTCCTTTGCAGGTGAGATCAGAGGTTTCTAACTCTGCTGAAATTGTGTCAGTGTCTTTTCAGTTCTGCCCTTGTGACGTTGCGAAGGGCTTTCACATGCAGCCCTTTCTTTCTTTGGGGTTTGTTTGGGCTCATTCTGAGCTGTCGTGAGGAAGAGACTGGCTTCCTTAACTACTTTTGGTTTGTGCCTTTTTTGACTTGCTTCAGGGGAGCATTGATTAACATGAACTGGCTCTTTTTTGACTCTTTCTTCTTTTAAGAAATAGCATATATGCTATTACAGGAGATGTAACTGTATTAAGGAAATGAGAAAGACTAGAAAACAGAGCTCGAAGAGTCATCCAAATGGTGGCAACGCAGCCTAACTTCTCAGCTGCTTAAGAGTAAAGGCCAGTTAGTGGAAGTGGCACCAGTTATGCACAGACACGCAGCTCACAGCTGCACATTTATGGTCCTGTTCCCGCGGCTGAGGAAGACCCGCCTGGGGGCAGGACCGCGTAGAGGGGGCTCACGTCTGCCCAGGTGAAAGTGTAATTAGCGCGACGGAACCGGCAAGAACGCGGCCGCCTCGGGAAACGGCTCCCCCTGTCGTCCTCAGAGGCAGAGCTGCCTGGGCTCAGAAGCAAGCTAGGTAACATGGTAGGACGCACGCTCAGAGCACATCAGGGTGGCCTGAGCACTTCTGGTTTCCTTGAAATGACCTAATTATGTATGGCTGGCGTCCCAGCCCCAGGAGCCGGAGTAGAGGGACAGCGCCCTCCCAGGTCCCAAAGGCCATCCCTCACCTTGCGGCTCCTGGCCTGGGAGCCTGCGTTTCTCAGATGGTGTTTGTGAGACTCATCGCGCAGTTTTGTGGGGCTTCCTTGACACTTTGGGATGTGCTGGGATTAACTTGGGGTCACAAGCATTGTTGGTTGGGAGCTTTCAGGCAGCACAGGGCCGATGGACACGGTGCAGGGCGTAAGCCACGAAGGCATGGGCTCTGTCACTGCGAAAACACGAAGCTAAGTGCGCTGCCCCGGCAGTCGGCGCCTGATGGCTCTGCAGGTGGGCAGGAGCGGCCCTGGGGAAGCACGGAGTGAGGCTGCAGGGACTCGCAGCCCAGCAGCAGAGCTGAAATCTTCCCTGAGTTACTTGCAAACAGAAGAGGTAATTGAGCTCGTGTTCCTCGCAGCTTTGTTTCAGCCGCGATAAAAAGAAACGAATCAGGCAAACAGTCCTGAGTGCAAGTGGATCTCACTGCGGGAAAACGTGCTAGTGATAACCGCGGGCGGGGGGTGATGAGGCTGGTGCCATCTCCAGGGCAGCGAAAACAAATACGGTGAAGGTAAGGGTTGGGCGCCAGGCAGTGCCATCAGCATTAATTTATATTAATTTCAAACAGAAAAGACTTCATTTACCATATTTAATTCTCCTCAAATAACCCGTCAGTTTGGTGTATAGTGTTAGTTAACTTTATAAATAAAACTGTGCCGCCTTCACTCACCCTCAACTCCGTCTTTTTCCGGTCTGGTTAGAGGGTGCGTTTGCTTTCAGAGGGTTCTGTTAGAAAGTCATTATGTGAGTCCCAAGCACGGGGAGACAGCGGCAGTGCCCCTGGGCTTGGGTGAGCCGTGGTGAAGCAGGTGACGAGAGTCCAGGGTGAGGGGCGCAGGGACGCCTGTGGGGCAGCGACCCCTTGTCTCCTGGGACATTGCCCTGCCACTTGGGCCAGGTTTCTCTGTATCTGAGTTAAGTGCCGTTTTTAACCCTGTATTTATCAGGATGGCAGTAAACCACGTGCTTTCCCAAGGTCGTATGGGGCCTCGGTGGTGACACTTTCACACGCAGTGTATGTCTGTTGCATATGCACGCACACCTTTTTTTCCCATTTTATTTGGGCTACAACTAAATTTCTGGAAAAAGCTAAGACTATTCATTGTGTAATGCTATAATGTATATGTCAAATGATACAGTGTTAAGATCTGTGCATAAATTACTAGAGACATGACAATTTCTATAAGGAAAACAGAGGCCAATAGATTAACATTCTTAAGGAAGGAGCTGTTCTTTAAATATAGATTTAAAGGATTGGAGAGAGAAGTTTTTTTTATGAGTGTCATATTTTTATCATTGGGTACTCATTGCTGTAAGTGATGATTTAAATCTGGCTTTTACTTTATCTTCCTTGTAAAATGTAGTTTTACTTTTTCTTTTAATCTTTATGGTTCCCAATGACCATATTACCAAATGTTCCCTGTTTTTCTTCCTACGAAGTTTTAAAACCACTAATTTGATTTTGCAGTGATGTTAACGTTGTGACACTTCAGCTTCTCAGAAGCACGTGGCTTGTGTGCCCGCCCTGAATTGTTCTCTCCGTGAGGATGCTCTTGGGGCAGGCTCGCGCCCCCTGGGCTTCTCAGAGTCTGTGGTCCAGCTGGATGGCAGGGCCTCATGGGAGCAAGCATCAGACTCAGTGGCTCCCAGGGGACAGAATGCCCATGGCTCCTGGGCCCTCAGGGTAGCTAAGCAGTTGAGCCTGTGGTGCCCCCTAGAGGAAGACTCGGGTGAGACAGCTCTTTCAGGCTTGTCTGTGGTTCCCCGCGCACAGGCCACGTGCTGTTCTCCTGTGGGCAGCCTGTGTCCTGACCTTCCTCCAGCGCGACCGGCTGTCAGGGCGCCAGGCCCGTGGCAGCTCTGAGGACTCGAGAGCTCTGGCCCGTCGGGGAAGTCGGGAGTAACTGCTGCCCCGGCCTGGTGACAGGCGGGCCTCAGGACTGGGTCCTCTTTGCCAGCGAGGAGGGACTGAGGTGACATGCACGTTCCCGCCTCTTCCTCTGCGGGGGGAGCCGCCTTGCAGGGCTGTTGAGCAGCCAGCACGGCCCTGACCCACGGGTGCGAGGAGAAGGAAGGAAGGAGCATGGAGGCGTGGGAGCGCCCAGCCTGTGGCAGGAACCTGTCTCATGGCGGGTCCTCGCCTTTGCCCTTTTTCCTTTCCTTTTTTTTTTTTTTTTTTAATTTTCAAATTAAATTCGACCCTGCCAAAAAATCAACTGTACCTTTTTAAAGTGGGATTTAAAGTTACTTTCACGGGACACGAGCAAATCATGTTGTGTCACACTCTCCTCCCGGGCTCCTCCTGGTCATTAAAGTAGCTTGTGTTCCTTTTGTAAGTTTGGAAAATATAGAGACGTATAAAGAGGAAAAATTGCCTGTAATTCTATCAGCTCAGATACAACCACTCTGAACATTTTGGTATAAAAATGGCCACTTTTTTTTTTAACTAATTAAAGGAAATTAAGGTAAGTGAGGAGGGATGTGCCCAGGTCAACAGGTAGAAAAAAGCTAATCACAAAAAGTATATCCAGCGTGGTCGCAGTTCCTGTTACCAAAATACACGTGTATGGTAGACCCTGCTCGCTCTCCTGGCCTGAGGTCTCCCCCAGGACGTGTCTTCATCCCCTCACAAGACCGCCACATCCCCTCTCCGCCCAGGCCTGGGCTGCCTTTGGCGGGGGGCGGGGGGCCCTGAGCGTGTGACGCTCGGAGTCTGTGATGCCCACCTGATTGGAAGGCTTCCTGTGGAAGAGAGAAGCTCTGTATTTGTAATGTTGATTACATTTTGAGAAGATGTATGTGGGATAAATAACATGCGAACATTAATTCTGCTTCTACTTTTTTCCTCTCAAATGGAGCTACAAGAAAATGGAAGGTGTCTGTGGCCCGAGTTCGGGTCTGTCGGGCAGTGGTTGGCGGTGCCAGTGGAGGCGGGCGCACCTCGGCCCCCCCGTCAGGCGCCTGTGCCGGTGCTGCCGGCCCACTTGGGAAGGGGCACTTTGATCACTTACTTATTACCGTCGCCATGTGATTTTAAGTGGTAACTTCTGCTCCTCGCAGGGCATGAGATGGAACCAGAGGCATCCGAGAATCTGCCCTCTGAAAGGCAGTCGCTGGTGGGACTGGAGTTTTGCCATTGATACTTGGATAGGTACACACCTCAGTCTTCTGTACGTCTGCATTTCGTAAGAAAGCAGCTTTTTGGTTTTGACGCAGGCTTCAGGTTACCGTGCCGTGAGTTGCTGCTGCTGTCCACCTGCCGGTCCTGCTTCGTCTGGCTTAAGCTCGTTCACGTCACTTCCTGGGGAGCGTGCGGGGGCCCGCTCAGTGGGGGCTCCGCCACAGGATGCCGGGCGCCTGCTTGGTTTTTTCCCCCAAGTCCCCTGATCTTTCCCCCGTAGCCAGTAGCACGAGATGTGGCATTAACTGGACCTCTCTCCTATCCTTTTGGAATTCTAAGATCTCGTTTCTTTGCTGATCCTCAGTTTCGTGAGACTCAGGAGCCAAATGTTGTCGAGAACGCCAGTCCCCGCCACGCGCAGTCCTGGAGCGGGCCATTCCCCGGGGCCCAGGCTGTGTGAAGCCTGCTGGTTTCCCTTTTCTGCGCTTGTGTTTTATTCTACTCCACACAGTGTCTTAGACTTTTTGTAAAGTCTGTTTTCAATTTTTAAAACCCAGGAGCTTTCACATTAAAATTTGGGTTTTTAGCTGCTCTTGAAAAGGAGAAGCCAGCACCTGTGCTTCACGTGGAAGCTGGTCCCAGGGCTTTGGGGTGACTTCTGAGCCCTCTGCCACAGCTCCAGCTCAGTGTTGACACCTGGAAAAGTGTGTCCGAGGGAATCGAATCCCAGAGACAGCGGAGCTCAGCGCCGTCCAGCCTCGGGGCTGCAGGAGCACCTGGATGGCTTCCTCCCCAGCTGGCAGGGGCTCAAGCCCCGGCTTGTTTCTGCATTTTCACCCGCAAGCTACACCCGGTGGGTAAACTCTTAGGTGACTCTTTCATTGCTGGGCCACGGTCAGTACTATTTGAGACTAGTTGTCCAGCAGAGAACTTGAGCCAATCTGCAAGAGAGATTTCTGGGTAGTCGCCTGAGAGGGGGCGCCTGGAAGGCAGACACAGGTGCCAAGGGAGAATGGGCTCTCGGCACCTCGGTCAGTGAGTCACATGTGAAACGACTTGTCCCTGCCTCCTGGGGCTCAGGATGTGGTGGGGACACCAGCACAGGAGGGGCTGTGCTGTGTCTCATTTGTTCTTTCATTCCTGCATTTGTTCACTCATCACGAACCAGGGAAAGGACGGGGGGCTGTGAAGGGGCAGGCAGACCGGACCTTGGTTTTACGGTTAAGTGTGCTGGTGATGGCTGATGGTGGGGTCACACTTCAAACGTTATGCACGTAGAGAGAATAATCTTGCATCTTGCACCTTTCTTTCAGAGACTTTAGAGAAATGCTGTACCCCGCACAGCAGCCTGTGTCCTGCCCGGAGGCAGCTGCTGTCCTGGGCTCACCCCTCACTCCCGCCCGTGCTTTGTGCTGTTACTGCGTGTGCACACTCTGACCCGTCTACAGTAGTGTTTCATACTTTTTAAAGAAACTTTATACAATGTGAGTTTGCAACTTCTTTTTTTCATTCAACGTCACGTTTTTGAGACTTGTCCCTGCTGACAGGTGAGGCTCCAGTTCGCTTCACTTGCTGGATTGTACTGCATGCGTCACGGTACCACCACGACGTGCTCATTATCCTGCTGACGTGTGTTTAAATAGTTCCCGGTTTTCTGTTGTAAACAGAAGTGCAGCAGGGGCTTCTGCGGGTCTTCTTGTGAACATGGGGGGTTTCTCTGGAAGTGGGATTTGAGTGTCTCTGACTTTACTTGGTGCCGTCAGCGTTCCGTGTGCATTCCTCTCCTTTCTCTCCAGGCAGGTCTCCCCGACTCTGTGAACTTGGGGAACGATGGCTTGTCCTGAGCCTCCATCTCCTGCTTTTGGTAAAACACAAGTACTTGCATTGTAGGGTGATTCCGAGACTTGAGGGCCCCGTGCACAGCTCCCGGCTCGCTCTCTGTCTCAGGCCCGAGTCCTCCTACCAGCCGTGCCCGGGGGCTGCGCCCCACGTGGAAGATTCCCCCCCAAAGGCTTGGTCTGCACCCAGGAGTACGGAGGTCCCGCAGGTCTGCGAGGGCCTCCCGGGAACCCAGCGGGAGTCTCAGGGACACGGACGGTCAGTGCGTCTACAGGGTCGCGCAGGCCCCTTTAACCCCACTCCTCCCTCGGAGCTGGCAGGTCTGAGGGGTGCTGACTGAGGCCCGCGTGCTGTTCTCGGCTGGAGGGGGTGCGCGGCAGAAGCTCACCGGTGGGGTTTGCTGGGGGCGTCCTCTCACTACTCTGCCAGCCTCGTTTCGGGAGCCAAGGCTGACTGTGGCCGACAGGAGAAGCCGTTCTTGCAGAATCACGTGAGCGCATGTTGCTGCTCGGCTGGTCTGTCTTCTGGTGTCCTGATGTGGTGACAGCACAGGCCAGTCCTCCGTGCATCTGGTCAGGCGGCGGGCGGTCCTCCCACGGCGAGCCTGCCCTCTGCCCTTCGCAGGCGCCTGTGCCACTCACCCCCATGGCCTGTGGCCTCTCTCTTCGCATCGTGAGTTGAGACAGAAACTGAGCCCTTCCACCGAAGACAGTAGCCAGCGGCCCGTCGTCTTTCCGTCTCTGGTGGCTTCTCTCTACCCCTGTGAGAGTCAGCAGTGCAGGTTCAGACTCAAGGGTGCAGAGCTTGGCAAGCCCTTCCTTCTGGACCCTCGTCCTGAGCTTGGGGCCCTGGTGCTGACCTCAGGGCCCACCTTGAGAGGTGCCGGGGTCAGTGCAGGCGGGGCCAGCCTGAGTCCCGCTCAGCAGGGGAGCAAGGAGCCCGGCCTCGGCCTCTCAGCCCCGCGTCTGTCCAGTTCAGAGCATCCGGGCCTGCCGTGTCCTCCCAGGCTCTCCGCCCGCCGTCCTTGCCTGCCTCCCTGAACCAGGTCCACCCCCAGCCCTCCCCCGTCTGGTCGTCAGCCTGTGTCTCTTAGTGTCAGGTTTCTCCGTGTGGGGAGACCAGGGACCTCTGCTCCTCCGGCTGGTGCTTCACAGAGCTTCCCCAGAATTGCCTCTGTGGGGCCCGTGGCGCCGCTCCCTGTGCTGTCCGGCACGGGCTTCCTGCTGAGTCCCCCAGGGCTCCGCACACCGGGCTTGTGCGTCCCTGGAAGGGGCCATCGGGAGTTCCTTCCTCGCTTCCTGGGGCATAGAGGTTGTCTTAGAGACTTTGGAAAGGGAGGCCCAGTTAACTCTCCTGTGGGTTTGTGTGTTTGCTTGTTGTGGTGGGTTGTACAAGCCAGATTTCAGAGGACCTGCTGTCCTGCACAGGAACGGGTGTGTGCTGGGGGCCCCAGCAGGCCTGCGCGGGAGGCCTGGTGCCGTCTGGCGCGGGGCCCTGCGCTCTTGCCTCTGCCCCAGATCCGTCTTCTCACTGACCTGCCGCTGCCTTCAAACTGGCCCAACAGTCGGCCCAGGCTGTGGCCCCTCCCCACTGTCTGCCCAGGCCTCTGCTCTGACTATGCCCCCTGCCAGGGATACCTTTTCTCTCCTGGGCCTTCCATCTGCCCAACTCGGTCTGCCCTTGAAAAGCCAGCTGTGCCTCCGGCTCCTCTGTGACCAGCCCCGGGGACCTCTCCCTCGGCGGGAGGGTCGCCCTGCCCAGCTCTGCTGGGCCCATCCTGGCCTTGCTGCAAGGCCTCCTTCAGTGCCTGTCTTTCAGGGCCCCTGCTGTGGCCAGCACAGAGCGTTGTAAACTGGAGGCATGCGGTGAGCTCTCTGCCCCATCCCAGGGGAGGCCTGGGGTGGGGGGCCAGGCCAGCTGTCTGACTCCCGCGGTTGTCCCCAAACCAGAATTTGTCAATCCACTCGCAGACAGTTTCTAGGGGAAGCAGAATGTACAGCTCTTCCAGGTCCACCATCAGGATTCCCGCATGTTCCTGACCTTGGCCTCATGGTCTGTAGTTCAGGGTGTGTGGGGATACGACCCCAGCAGTGCTGGTCTGGAGACTGGTCTGCTGGCCTGGCTGTCACGGAGGTGAAGTCCCCGTGGTGGGTGCGGGGCAGGCGGGACGTCTGGCATGTCTGATGGGGCATCTCTGTGCCGGCAGGAGATGGCGGGCAGGGCCCTCAAGCAGACCGGGAGCCGCAGCATCGAGGCCGCCCTGGAGTTCATCAGCAAGATGGGCTACCTGGAGCCGGGCAAGGAGCAGATCGTGCGGGTCGTCAAGCAGACCTCCCCAGGTGAGCCATGGGGCTGGGCGGCGGCCTCCTCCCTGCCAGGAGCCCGAGAACAGAGCCGGCCTGCCAGACCTGGGCCGAGTGGGTAGGTGGGTCCCGGCAGCTGGCTGGTACTTCCTACCTGGTCGGTATAGTCGGTCTGTTTTGTTTTATGGAAGACTGAAAAAGTCTCTGGATTTTAAAATTAGGCAAGCCAACAGGCTGAGAGTAAGAATGTCCTTTCTCTTGGGCCTGGGGAGGAGTCTTTGAGAAAGAGGCTGATTTCACTCGTCCTCAAACATGCTCTCTTCCACAGTGCAGCCTCTGGGGACAGGCTGCCCAGTGGCGGGTCTGTCCAGACCACAGGCCTTGGGAAGCTGTGTGGGAGGGCCCGAGGCACTGGCACCAAACGGCCTGCTTCGCTGGCTATCACCGAGTGTTTCTCTGCGGGTAGAGCAGACGGGACCATTTTGGGGCCCTGAAGTCCCTGGGGGTAATGAGGGATTCAGGATGTTGAGCAGAAGTTTTGCCTCGCTGCCACCCCGTCAAGATGCCTGGGGCTTGGGGTCTGCATCCGCGTGACACCCCTGCACCTGCCTTGGATGGAGGCTCGGTGATGCAGCGGCTAGCCTGGAGCAGAGCTGTCATTTGGCTGTGACTTCTGCTAACGTGACGGCCGTGAGCGTCTTAGCTCTGCCAGGCACTCCTGGGAGGGTCTCTGATGGGCTGGGCAAGGCCTCTTGACTCAGAGATAGCCTGGCTCTGCCCATGTGGCCTTCCCGAGGGCCTCTGGTTGTGGAAGAGCCGGAGCAGCAGCCCCAGGGCCACAGCGGGCATGAGGCTGAGCCTGTGGAACCGTGGGCAGACCCTCTGATGCTGCCTCCCACTCTGTCTGCAGGAAAGGGCCTCGCGCCAACCTCTGTGCCACGGAGGCCGAGCTTTGAAGGAGCTGGGGACCCTTTCCCGCCCTACCCCCAGATGAGCGGGGCAGCCTACGAGGGCCCAGCCGCCCTGGAGGAGGCGCCCCGCCAGTACTCGGACTTCCTCTTCGCGGGCGCCGGCCCTCACTGCGGGCCCGGCCGGCAGCACCAGCCCAAAGGCTATGAGGCGCCCCCACTGCAGGGCCCGCACTACCGGCCCCACCTGCTGGTGCCCGGGGAGGGCCTGGGCTACGGCATCCAGCGCAGCCCCTCCTTCCAGAGCAAGAGTCCGCCGGAGGCAGGCGGGTACGCCAGCCTGGCCACCAAGGGCCCGGCCGTGCCGCCTGGGGCTGGCCACGCGTTTCAGCCCACAGGAGCCACGGCCGGAGCCTACACGCCCCACCCTCACCACAAACAGGCCCACCAGGTGCACGTGCTCGGCTCCCGGGGGCCCGTGTTTGCAGGCGACAGCCCCCCGCCCAGCCTGGTCACACCCTCCAGGAGCAGCCTGAATGTGGACCTGTACGACCTGGCCAGCCCCTCAGCCCAGCAGTGGCCCGGAGCCACCCTGACCCGGCGCGACTCTCTCCAGAAGCCTGTGGCCTTCCTTCCCGAAGGCCCGGTCCCCAGCAGGACGAACTCTTTCAACAGCCACCAGCAGCCGGTGGCTGTGCCCCTGCGGGCGGGAGCACCAGGCAAGGCCGAGCCCTCAGTGTCCTCCCCTAACACTGTGACAGCCGTGACGGCCGCCCACATCCTGCACCCGGTGAAGAGCGTCCGCGTGATGAGGCCTGAGCCCCAGACAGCCGTGGGGCCCTCCCACCCGGCCTGGGTGCCAGCGCCCACCCCCGCGGGGGAGAGCCTGGCCTCCAAGGACGAGCACCCCCTAACCCTGGGGGGCGCCAGCGCCCACCCACTGGATGTGGAGTACGGGGGCACCGAGGCCAGAGGCCGGCCCCCACCCTACCCGAAGCACCTCCTGCTGCAGAGCAGGCCAGAGCAGAGTGACGTGGACCGCCTGTGCGCGGGGGTGGAGCAGGGCCTCCTGG